>NC_035446.2:170431148-171160098 GCF_002127325.2 Helianthus annuus
CGATTTCCACGTGTCTCACCGGTGGGCCCGGTGGGGGATTTCCGTGACGATGTTGGCAACAATATAGTCAAACCACACAATTATATAATGCACAGCGGAAGCATAAAATAAATATATAAACTTCAACCTTTGATCGTAATATCAAAATGTATTACAAGGGTTGAATATATCCACAGTGGATCGTAAATAATTATAAAGTATTGTTCCATCAGATACTGCAATCAAGCTTGCGAGGCTTATCCCGACGCTAGGGAGCTAATACCAGCCAATTACGTTTAGGTACCTGCACTTAATTTTTTTTTTTGGGGAAAATACGTCAGTTTACACTGGTAAATACATTCAACTGACACATTTGAAAATGTTTATTAAAATTGATTTGAATGCACAAGGCACAAACTCTTTTTAACTTGGGAAAATTCATAATGATCTTGTGAACGTTTTACATGTTCTTTTATGCGTTCAGTAGCCCGGGTCGTGCCGGGTTAAAGATTTATAGACACACCACGTTTGCGTAAAACCGTAGTACAGAAACCAACGGCTACGTCTTTTAGTTTTAATGTCGACACTTTATACCGGGTGTACGCCTACACCGGGATGCCGATGGTCGTGGCCATTTCGTAAAATGATGCCGAGGATATCCGGGACAACGGTCATTAAACCCCCCAAAGGCTTATAAGCAACAAAACTGTTTAAATGAGCCAATCATATTTAATCAATTAACCACCTAAGCGATGGAAGTATATAATGCTCAATCAAGCGGTATTAATATACCGTAACCCAAGCCCATATAGGGGAAATAAGTCAAAAGTATTTACCTTTGCAAGTATTAATCCTTAATTTAGATCAAGTCACCGATAGCTTTTACTGGGGCTCCTAATCTGGAACGAAGGTTTTAATTAACCTCTTAGAATCCTAACGGTCCTTGTATTAGCCGTAGCTTAAACCGGTTGATTCCGATATATAGATATGGTTAATTCGCACGAAAAGGCGAAAACCGAGAATGGAGTATGATTTGGACCCAACAAGTTCAGAGACTTGTTTTTATATGGGTTTATAGTTCATACTCTGGATTTTGGGGTTCAAATAATATAATTTGACCCATATCGGCTATTGCACGAAAACTAGTTCCGTGGGCCGTACCGTGTGCGCAAATAGGCGAAACGGTTAACCATAAGAGTCGTACGCTTATTTCCTAAGTCAATATGCCTTAAAAGTATTTTGGTATCAGTAGGATACCTTCCGTAATGCCCGTAAGGAGTTTAAGTTTATATTATGCCCCGTAGGGGCTTTTCGGTCATTTTAAAGACTTTAAAAGGGATTTTCGAGTTCTACAGGAAATCTGAGTTTCCCGAACAGCTTATAAAGCTTAAAATACTTTATTTATTATTTAAAACCAGTGGCAACTGGAATCGGGTCAAAAGACCTTGTAGAACTCCCGTTTTGGCCAAAAAGGGCACATTCGGTATTTACCGAACCGTAGCCATAACCGCAGGTTATGAGCAAGGTAAAAATTATTAAAAATCTTTAAAATTCCCAAAATATTATTTTACCACAGTTGGTAAAAGTTTTGGTGACGAAAACTCGGGTTAGATGGGCGTTATGCTAATTACGCCGTTAATTATAAAACTTTCTTAAAAGTGCGCCTTTTAGCATAACTCTCATTCTAGACCTCGGATTGACGTGAAACTTTAAGGACATGCTTATAATTTAACAAGCAAGGTTTTAGTCCGTTCACGTGTCCGAAATACTTGTTTTAATTTTAAAAGGCCGTTACGGTCAACTTTTAGGCGAATGACGGAAATAGGTAAAAGACTCGGATAACTCATGAACCGACCACAGAGGCGTATACCAACATGTGACCTGGTACTAAGAGAGTCCTAAGGTATATTTATACCTCACTAAAACGGGTCAGAACTGAAGTCAAAGCAAAAGTCAAACTTTTGCAACTTTCGGCTCCGAACCGGTTCAATATAGTAAATGATCGATTCAAACGAGCGCAAACATGTTTATATACTTATTATCATGTTTTATGATTATCGAAACAGGTTCCATAACATATATATTACAGATTATGCATAAATCGCCAAAATAGCTTTCTGTTGACTTTTTAATCGCGCGTTTGACTCGATATTTGACATAGTTAGAGTGGTGATCAGGGGGAACCATTTTAGAGGTTTAATACCCACATAAATACCAACTCATAACCACTTTTGATTCGTCATAAGACTGAATCATTTGCAAGATATTGCAATGACAACCGTTAGTTACGACGGTTGCGTTTATGAGCCATAACTAAGGAAATGTGAACCCAAAATGGTTATGAACGACTTACAGAAGTTAATTCTTGATGAGAGAACAGAAGGGAAAGCTAGAGAGCTCTTGAATGATCAGATATAAGTGTTTTTGAGTTGTGTGAATTGTTATGCTTAAGGCATGCTATTTATAGCCAATGCCAAGCTTTGTTGATCATTGCAAGCACTACCATCTGACCAGAGGTAATGGTAGGTGTCCCCTAAGTGATATGGGTCATTTGTAGGGTGCCCATGCCTCTTTGTTTGTGGTTTGATCGTTCACAAGTTCCAAAAGCCAAGTAGTTACTATAATTCTGCATCTGGGCACTTTACGCGGCCCGCATGGGAGTTCCATGCCATTTTAACGCGGGTCGCCTAAAGTTCAAAAATCAGACGCGAAATAGAGGAGGCTCGCGGCCCGCCTCAACTTATGTTGAAACCTTACGCGGGTCGCCTAAGGTTATATTTTCTGAATTTTTAAATCTTTTTGTAATTATTACAGAATCTGGCCATTAATAACGAAATCTTTCGTAATGATTCGCCTGACCTTTCGGTTTTGAAGGGGTAACTTTGCGGTTTGGCCCTCGGTTATTTACCGATAGGGGCCTCGTGTTAATTACCCGCATTATTAAGTCCCCGGTTTATTTATTAATTATATTGGAAAGCCTTAACTTTCGCTGTTGACGCTTTTAACCCTTCTTCTACGAATTCGATCGTAACTTTCTCGTTTCATATCGAAACTTCGCGAAATTCATATATATTATTTTAGTGAGGGTATAATACCGTTACAAAGTCTTTGGGACGTTAAAGGGTCACTCAGAGGTATTATTAAACATGTTGACACAGTTAACCCCTGTAGTTTGTAATCTCCCACTTTCTTCCGCGTTTTATATTTGTACGATCTATAATTTATTCGTTTGAAGGTTTAAGCATTATTTAGGGATACTATACAGTATATTTACCCTTGTTGACATTTATAACCCTCGAATTTATATATACTTTCAAGGTTTGTCAAAATTTGTCCTTTATTTATTATAGATGCCACGTGTAATCAAATGACACGTGTTAACACATCATTGGACACAAAATTTCGAGGTGTTACATCCTCACCCCCTTAAAATAAATCTCGACCCGAGATTTACTCAAATAAATAGGGGTATTTTTCTTTCATTGTAGCTTCGACTTCCCACGTATATTCAGGACCTCTACGAGCATCCCATTTGACTTTTACAATCGGTACGTGCTTTCTGCGAAGCTTCTTCACCTGTCGATCTTCAATCGACAAGGGTTTTTCTATGAACTTTAAGCTCTCATCTATATGCACATCTGTGTGTGGAATCACCAACGATTCGTCGGCGAAGCACTTTTTGAGATTGCAGATGTGGAACACATTGTGAATTCCATTGAGCTCTTCAGGCAAGTTCAGTTTATAGGCAACTGATCCGACTCGTTCAATGACCTCAAAAGGCCCTATGTATCTCGGACTCAGCTTGCCCTTCTTGCCGAAACGCATCACCCCTTCCAGGGTGACACCTTAAGTAATACCTTTTCACCTACTTCGAAGTGAAAATCCTTACGCTTTGGATCAGCGTAGCTCTTCTGCCTATCGCGGGCAGCCTTAAGACGTTCCCGGATCTGGACAATCTTGTCCGTCGTCTGGAAAACAATCTCTGGTCCCGATAATTGGACCTCTCCTACTTCCGCCCAACAAACAGGCGATCTGCATTTCCTACCATATAATGCCTCGAAAGGCGCAGCCTTTATGCTGGTGTGGTAGCTATTATTGTAGGAGAATTCGATCAGGGGTAGGTTTTTATCCCAGTTACCACCTAAATCGATCGCACATGCACGGAGCATGTCTTCTAGCGTTTGGATAGTACGCTCACTTTGACCGTCCGTCTGTGGATGGTAAGCCGTACTAAAGTTCAAACGCGTGCCCAAAGATTGCTGGAAACTCTTCCAGAAGTGAGATGTGTATCTAGTATCCCTGTCGGAGATAATAGACACAGGTATGCCGTGTAAGGCTACAATCTTATCAACATATAGTTGGGCTAACATATCGGAGCTATACGTCTCCTTGATGGGTAGAAAATGAGCTGATTTAGTCAGCCTATCGACTATGACCCATATTGTATCATTTCCTTTCATGGTCTTGGGTAACTTGGTTATGAAGTCCATAGTTACACATTCCCACTTCCACTCGGGAAGTTCAGGCTGTTGTAGCAAGCCAGACGGCTTTTGGTGCTCGGCTTTGACTTGAGCACAAGTCAAGCACTTTGCTACATGGGCGGCTACAGACTTTTTCAAGCCTATCCACCAATAATTTGCCTTTAAGTCTTGGTACATCTTATCAGCACCAGGATGGACTGAGTATTTGGAACTATGGGCTTCCTGGAGAACAACATCTCGTAGTCCCCCATAAATCGGAACCCATATACGTCCATTTAGCCTAAGAATTCCATCCTTGCTAAGAGTCAACTGCTCCGCAGTTACTCCCAGCTTTTCATTAGGGTAATTAGCTTCCAACACAGCCTCACGCTGCGCAGCTAATATCCTTTCTATCAAATTATTCTTAACCTCAATGCCCTTGGCATTGATTCGAATGGGTTTTACCCTTTCTTTCCTGCTCAATGCATCGGCGACTACATTCGCCTTGCCGGGATGGTACCTGATTTCACAGTCATAATCATTCAGGGTTTCCATCCAACGACGTTGTCTCATGTTCAACTCTTTCTGGTTGAACAGGTGCTGAAGGCTTTTGTGATCTGAATAAATCACAAATTTTATACCATAAAGGTAGTGCCTCCATAACTTAAGTGCAAATACAACGGCACCCAACTCCAAATCATGGGTGGTGTAATTCTTTTCATGCACCTTTAATTGCCTTGAAGCATAGGCAATCACCTTGCCCTTCTGCATAAGCACACACCCCATGCCTGTATGTGATGCATCGCAGTAAACTACGAATTCATCTGTACCCTCGGGTAAGGTCAATACAGGTGCGTTGCTTAGCTTCTGCTTCAGTATTTCAAAGGACTCTTGTTGCTTCGGGCCCCAAATGTACTTTTCTTTCTTCTTGGTCAAGGAAGTCAAGGGCGCAGCAATCCTTGAAAAATTCTCAATAAATCTCCGGTAATATCCTGCTAATCCCAGGAAACTACGGATTTCGGTAGGCGTCTTTGGCTCTTGCCAGTTCATGACTGCCTCTACCTTAGCGGGATCCACTTGGATACCACGCTCACTCACAACGTGTCCTAAAAACTGAACTTCTCGTAGCCAGAATTCACATTTCGAGAATTTGGCGTAGAGTTTCTCACGTTGTAGCAATTCGAGAATGCAACGGAGGTGCTTCTCGTGGTCAGCTTGATTCTTGGAATAGATAAGGATATCGTCGATGAAGACTATGACGAATTTGTCCAAGTACGGCTTGCAAACGCGATTCATGAGATCCATGAACGCAGCCGGTGCATTTGTGAGCCCAAAAGGCATCACTAAGAACTCGTAATGACCATAGCGAGTCCTAAATGCAGTCTTGTGTACATCTTCATCTCTGACCCTTAGTTGATGATAACCCGACCTTAAGTCGATCTTGGAGAAGTAGCTTGCTCCTTGCAGCTGATCGAACAGATCATCGATCCTTGGTAAAGGATATCTGTTCTTTATGGTAACTTTATTCAGTTCTCTATAGTCAATGCACAACCGCATTGATCCGTCCTTCTTCTTTACAAATAGGACAGGAGCTCCCCAGGGGGATGAACTAGGTTTGATAAAACCTTTTGCCAGCAGTTCGTCCAACTGGGTCCTCAGTTCTTTCATTTCCGTCGGAGCTAATCTGTAAGGTGCTCTGGCTATCGGAGCTGCTCCAGGAATGATGTCAATTCTGAACTCCACTTGTCTATCTGGTGGCAAACCAGGTAGTTCTTCAGGAAAAACCTCGGGGTATTCAGAAATGACAGGAAGATCCTCGATCTTCGGCTTTGGTTCTTCAATTATCACCTGAGCCATGTAAATTACACAGCCTCTGTTCAAACACCTTGAAGCTTTCAGCATAGATACGTCTTCGGACAATCCGTAATGCGTATCCCCTCGAATGGTAAGAGATTCACCACTCGGAGTTTGTAAAACTATTTGTCTCTTGCCACAAATGATCTGGGCCAGATTACGAGATAACCAGTCCATGCCTAGCACAACGTCAAAACCCGCCAATTTGAAAGGAAGTAGAGATAAAGGAAAAGAATGGTTCCTAATGGACATTTCACATCCTTCTAGAACAGTTGAGACGGTTTCTATCGTGCCGTCTGCTAACTCTACTTCGTATTTCACGTTAAGGGTTTTGATTGGCATATTTAGTAGTTGGCAAAATTTCTGGTCTACAAAGGACTTGTCAGCGCCAGAATCGAACAGTACTCTTGCAAATATATTATTTACGAGAAAAGTACCTGTAAGCACATTGTCGTCCTTGACCGCTTCTTTTGCATCCAAGCGAAAAACTCTCGCATTTGTCTTTTTAGTCTCTTCTGCCTTCTTGGCATACTTCGGGCAATTACTCTTTATGTGCCCCTTTTCGTTACAATTAAAGCAGGTTGCGTCCTTTATCTTTTTACACTCCACTGTCTTATGCTCCTTGGACTTGCATAGCCCACAGGGTGGAGTCCTTTGTTGCGACTGTGAACTAGACGCAAACCTACACTTCCCGGAGTGAGGTTTCTTGCAGACCTTGCAGTAAGGTCTTCCATCAGCTTGCCCCTCCTTCTTTGCCTCCGACCCTTTCTTGCCCTCACCGTTTCCACGGTGCTTTTTACCGGACTTTCGTGAGGTATCATCCTCACGTTTTCGCTTTTCAGCCTCCTTGCTCCTTTGCGCCCTCAGACGGACAGCATCAAGTGTAAGAGACAAGGAGAGGTCAGTAACTGACCTGAAGGTCGTTGGCCTAGAGGCCTTTACGCTGGCCTTGATCGCCGGCTCTAAGCCCCCAATGAATCGGGCAATCCTTCGTGGTTCTGGTGTCACAAGATATGGCACCAGTCGTGACATAGTGTTAAAGCTTGTCAAATAAGCTTGACAATCCAGGTTTGTCATCACTAGTGAGACAAAATCAGCCTCAATCTTCTCAACCTCGTGCTGAGGGCAGTAGTTTTCTTTTATGAGGGTAATAAACTCCCCCCATGGCATTTTGTACAAGGCAGACTTACCTGAAGCCTGCACCAGAGCTCTCCACCACGCCAGGGCCTCGCCCTTGAATGACTGGGACACAAACTTAACCACGTCCCTCTCAGCGCACCCGCTGATGTCCACAATCGTGTCCATCTCGTCCAGCCAGGTGATACAGTCAACCGCACCTTTTTCCCCTGTAAATTCACGGGGCTTACATGATACAAAGTATTTGTAGGTGCAACCCTTAGCACTGGACGCATCAGTATATTCTCTATCGCGGTGAACGCTGTGCTCAGTAGACGAATGCTTGTCGTCATCTTTCTTGGGTTCAGAGGGTGGTTTGGAGTGTGTATTTGGTTTAGAGGGTGGCTTTGACACAGATCTGCCTTGAGACTCAGTATTTTGACGATCAATCGCTGCCTGGACAGCATTGTTGATCAGAGCCTTTAGTTGCGCGCCTGTCAAATGTACTGACGCATTGTCATAGTCATCTTCATTCGTGTGGCTGTTCTCACCATTGGGATCCACCATTTGTAACTTGAATCTGTTACAGAAGATAACAAAATTTTTAATTTAGGAGATTATTATGTGATTGTCTTTTATGACAATTCGTCAACCATGGTACAGAGACCATATTTGGTTAACTTTTTATTTCATTAAATATTAGGATTTGAATACATCCTATTTCAACTATATAAATAGTATTGGCGGCATAAAGCCTAATCATGATGATGTTTTATAATGTTAGCCGAGATTCCAGAGAATCAAAGGCATAGAGAATTGAACCGTAGTTCTTTATCTCTTTCTGACAGAGAGTCATAGACTACCACTGCCTTTTGTCTTTATAAGACAATTATTATGGCCCATAGGCACTACACCTCTAATGGATGTTTTAGTATGGTTGGCCCGTAGGCACTTCATCTCAAACGGATGTTTTCATAATACTTGGCCCGTAGGCACTACATCACTAATGGATGTTTTAATAATATTGGCCCGTAGGCACTACATCACTAATGGATGTTTTAATAATTCTGGCCCGTAGGCACTGCATCACTAATGGATGTTTTAATAGTTCTGGCCCGTAGGCACTGCATCACTAATGGATGTTTTAATATGTTGGCCCGTAGGCAATGCATCACTATTGGATGTCTTTATAATACTGGCCCGTAGGCACTACATCACTAATGGATGTTTTAATAGTTCTGGCCCGTAGGCACTGCATCACTAATGGATGTTTTAATATTGATCACCTTCATTGGTGATTTAACCCACGATTTATAAATCATTTAGTTGGGTTTTGAAATCCTTAAAGGATTATTGTATAAGAATGACGTGCGTGATTTTAACGAATCACATCTGCCATGAATGTTAACATGCGTACAGAGGTTAACAGGGAAATCAGAATCTTTTCAGCTAGGTCGTACCATCTTGACTGATCTTAAAAGACCCCAAGCTAGGTTTCACCCCCTTAAGATTCTTTATTAGGCAGATCAATATAAAAGGAATGGTTTTGATTTATTATTTTTTTTATATATTAAAACAAAACTCATAACATACATTCCGAAATTTCAATTACAATTACATATTGCCCTAAACGGGTCTTTCAAATAATACATACCTCCATAGAGGTTTTAAAATAAGTGACAAGTCCACGCAGGGACTAATATAAGATAGGTGTCCATGCAAGGTCTAAAGATAAGTCCACGTAGGGACTGAAATACGATAAGTTGTCCACGCAGGGACTTATTTCAAAGTAGAAATTACAGTAGTACTACTATTAAGGGCTAGTGGTCACGTTTCTTCTTCTTGCCCTTTAGTAAATTCGCCAAGCCCTTGAGAAATCCTCGGTGGCTTTTCTTCTCTTCCTCGAACTCTCTCTCCACTCGATCTAGTCGATGGAGTATTTCTTCCTGTTCAGGAGGAGAAAAACGTGGTTGCGGCGCTTGATGCGGAACTGGAGGTCTGGGAGGTATTGGATACCCATGAGCTGAGTAGTCCGGTGGTCCCATGTTTCCATGTGCTCCGTCAGGGTAGCGCGCATTATATCTAGCCGACACCACATATGGGTCGCGCTCATAGCCGTAGTTGTATTGTGCTTGTGACGGTTCAAACGGGTTGTAAGCCGTTGGACCTGTGTAAGCTGGTATGGGTTGGTCATACCCAAATGGTGGCGAATTTCGTGCAGTAGGTGCGGAGTTCGCTTCTTGTATAGGACTTGAAGGTCCTTCTTCATGTAGTGGCGGATAGTGGCTACTACTAGAATGTCGAGGAGTGCTGAAGTGGTTACCCCCTCCTCCTCGTGTAGACATACGAGCATTGGTCCTCCTACGCCTCGGCGGATCAGGTATAACTGGTTGTGCCGGTGGCGGAGGTGGTGGCGTAACTGCCTCAAAGCGTGAATCCTCAGAGGGATCCTGTGGATGTCTCGGTTGCGATGTCTGATGAGATGGTGTGTTGTACCACTCATGTCGGTCAAACAAGGCCATAAAGCTGTCTGGGCCTTGATACTGCGGACCATGATATGAAGATCCATCAGATACTTCTATCGGATGCGTGGGCGTACCACGAGCTGGTTCAGTTGGATCCTCATCTTCCTCCATGGGATCTTCAGAAAAATGGTCTTGTGGACCAAGCGGAACAAATCCTGAAGGTTCCTGTATGTAGTCAGCCGGATTAAACTGAGCTACGTAGTATGGACTAGGGTCGTCATAATTCCGGTGCGAAACCGAACGTTGTAGAGGTATGAAGGAAGGTTGTGGGTTGTTGGGATTATTTTCTGAGTCTGGCCCAAAGGAGTGCCGGTAGGATGGCGTCGAGCTGTGCGAAGTGGAATGCCTCGCGGGTTCGTAAAGATCTCTTCGTCGTTGTGGCTCTTCGCTCCGTGTTATCGAAGGATGTCTTGTACCAGATGGTCCAGCTTCTTGATCGTGATGTGTCACGATTTCTCCTCGGCCTCTACGTCCCCTTCCTCTTCCTCGGAATATAACAGGTGGCATTTTCCTGCTCCAAAACTTATTAAAAATCAATTCGAAAATAAAGACAAAAAGGAGTAAAAATCCGAATTTGTCCTAAGTTATTGTCTAGACTCAAGTATGTGCAATTGTGTCACTGAGATTAAACACAATAGGATAGTGTTTAATTCACTCAATGTTGGCTCTGATACCAACCTGTCACACCCCGATTTCCACGTGTCTCACCGGTGGGCCCGGTGGGGGATTTCCGTGACGATGTTGGCAACAATATAGTCAAACCACACAATTATATAATGCACAGCGGAAGCATAAAATAAATATATAAACTTCAACCTTTGATCGTAATATCAAAATGTATTACAAGGGTTGAATATATCCACAGTGGATCGTAAATAATTATAAAGTATTGTTCCATCAGATACTGCAATCAAGCTTGCGAGGCTTATCCCGACGCTAGGGAGCTAATACCAGCCAATTACGTTTAGGTACCTGCACTTAATCTTTTTTTTTTGGGGAAAATACGTCAGTTTACACTGGTAAATACATTCAACTGACACATTTGAAAATGTTTATTAAAATTGATTTGAATGCACAAGGCACAAACTCTTTTTAACTTGGGAAAATTCATAATGATCTTGTGAACGTTTTACATGTTCTTTTATGCGTTCAGTAGCCCGGGTCGTGCCGGGTTAAAGATTTATAGACACACCACGTTTGCGTAAAACCGTAGTACAGAAACCAACGGCTACGTCTTTTAGTTTTAATGTCGACACTTTATACCGGGTGTACGCCTACACCGGGATGCCGATGGTCGTGGCCATTTCGTAAAATGATGCCGAGGATATCCGGGACAACGGTCATTAAACCCCCCAAAGGCTTATAAGCAACAAAACTGTTTAAATGAGCCAATCATATTTAATCAATTAACCACCTAAGCGATGGAAGTATATAATGCTCAATCAAGCGGTATTAATATACCGTAACCCAAGCCCATATAGGGGAAATAAGTCAAAAGTATTTACCTTTGCAAGTATTAATCCTTAATTTAGATCAAGTCACCGATAGCTTTTACTGGGGCTCCTAATCTGGAACGAAGGTTTTAATTAACCTCTTAGAATCCTAACGGTCCTTGTATTAGCCGTAGCTTAAACCGGTTGATTCCGATATATAGATATGGTTAATTCGCACGAAAAGGCGAAAACCGAGAATGGAGTATGATTTGGACCCAACAAGTTCAGAGACTTGTTTTTATATGGGTTTATAGTTCATACTCTGGATTTTGGGGTTCAAATAATATAATTTGACCCATATCGGCTATTGCACGAAAACTAGTTCCGTGGGCCGTACCGTGTGCGCAAATAGGCGAAACGGTTAACCATAAGAGTCGTACGCTTATTTCCTAAGTCAATATGCCTTAAAAGTATTTTGGTATCAGTAGGATACCTTCCGTAATGCCCGTAAGAAGTTTAAGTTTATATTATGCCCCGTAGGGGCTTTTCGGTCATTTTAAAGACTTTAAAAGGGATTTTCGAGTTCTACAGGAAATCTGAGTTTCCCGAACAGCTTATAAAGCTTAAAATACTTTATTTATTATTTAAAACCAGTGGCAACTGGAATCGGGTCAAAAGACCTTGTAGAACTCCCGTTTTGGCCAAAAAGGGCACATTCGGTATTTACCGAACCGTAGCCATAACCGCAGGTTATGAGCAAGGTAAAAATTATTAAAAATCTTTAAAATTCCCAAAATATTATTTTACCACAGTTGGTAAAAGTTTTGGTGACGAAAACTCGGGTTAGATGGGCGTTATGCTAATTACGCCGTTAATTATAAAACTTTCTTAAAAGTGCGCCTTTTAGCATAACTCTCATTCTAGACCTCGGATTGACGTGAAACTTTAAGGACATGCTTATAATTTAACAAGCAAGGTTTTAGTCCGTTCACGTGTCCGAAATACTTGTTTTAATTTTAAAAGGCCGTTACGGTCAACTTTTAGGCGAATGACGGAAATAGGTAAAAGACTCGGATAACTCATGAACCGACCACAGAGGCGTATACCAACATGTGACCTGGTCCTAAGAGAGTCCTAAGGTATATTTATACCTCACTAAAACGGGTCAGAACTGAAGTCAAAGCAAAAGTCAAACTTTTGCAACTTTCGGCTCCGAACCGGTTCAATATAGTAAATGATCGATTCAAACGAGCGCAAACATGTTTATATACTTATTATCATGTTTTATGATTATCGAAACAGGTTCCATAACATATATATTACAGATTATGCATAAATCGCCAAAATAGCTTTCTGTTGACTTTTTAATCGCGCGTTTGACTCGATATTTGACATAGTTAGAGTGGTGATCAGGGGGAACCATTTTAGAGGTTTAATACCCACATAAATACCAACTCATAACCACTTTTGATTCGTCATAAGACTGAATCATTTGCAAGATATTGCAATGACAACCGTTAGTTACGACGGTTGCGTTTATGAGCCATAACTAAGGAAATGTGAACCCAAAATGGTTATGAACGACTTACAGAAGTTAATTCTTGATGAGAGAACAGAAGGGAAAGCTAGAGAGCTCTTGAATGATCAGATATAAGTGTTTTTGAGTTGTGTGAATTGTTATGCTTAAGGCATGCTATTTATAGCCAATGCCAAGCTTTGTTGATCATTGCAAGCACTACCATCTGACCAGAGGTAATGGTAGGTGTCCCCTAAGTGATATGGGTCATTTGTAGGGTGCCCATGCCTCTTTGTTTGTGGTTTGATCGTTCACAAGTTCCAAAAGCCAAGTAGTTACTATAATTCTGCATCTGGGCACTTTACGCGGCCCGCATGGGAGTTCCATGCCATTTTAACGCGGGTCGCCTAAAGTTCAAAAATCAGACGCGAAATAGAGGAGGCTCGCGGCCCGCCTCAACTTATGTTGAAACCTTACGCGGGTCGCCTAAGGTTATATTTTCTGAATTTTTAAATCTTTTTGTAATTATTACAGAATCTGGCCATTAATAACGAAATCTTTCGTAATGATTCGCCTGACCTTTCGGTTTTGAAGGGGTAACTTTGCGGTTTGGCCCTCGGTTATTTACCGATAGGGGCCTCGTGTTAATTACCCGCATTATTAAGTCCCCGGTTTATTTATTAATTATATTGGAAAGCCTTAACTTTCGCTGTTGACGCTTTTAACCCTTCTTCTACGAATTCGATCGTAACTTTCTCGTTTCATATCGAAACTTCGCGAAATTCATATATATTATTTTAGTGAGGGTATAATACCGTTACAAAGTCTTTGGGACGTTAAAGGGTCACTCAGAGGTATTATTAAACATGTTGACACAGTTAACCCCTGTAGTTTGTAATCTCCCACTTTCTTCCGCGTTTTATATTTGTACGATCTATAATTTATTCGTTTGAAGGTTTAAGCATTATTTAGGGATACTATACAGTATATTTACCCTTGTTGACATTTATAACCCTCGAATTTATATATACTTTCAAGGTTTGTCAAAATTTGTCCTTTATTTATTATAGATGCCACGTGTAATCAAATGACACGTGTTAACACATCATTGGACACAAAATTTCGAGGTGTTACATTTTTGCACGAGAATGGTGAATTGAGGTAATTCACATAATGTTGTCAAGTTTCTTGTATAGTTTGTTTTCAATTTTTTCCTCGGAAAATCAAAATTGAAACATATTTTGATTTTAGGGGGAGTAATAAAATTTTGAAAAATTTAAAAAAATTGAAAAATGAAAATGAGTTTTGTTGCAAAAAGAGGAGATGATAGTACATCGGTGGACTATCACAACATGCTAGAGATTTGTAAAGACAAAATTGTTTTTAAACAAGTCTTACTAATGATGTGTCAGTAGGCTTCACACAGTTAGTAAATTGTATTCGAGATATAAACATAAAATCAAAACTTACTTATTTTGTGGGGAACACTACTTGGATATATAGGTAACCCCTGAAATCTCGTCTGAAAGGTTTCTTATTCTGGAATACTAGGTTCTTGTACTCAAATGATGTCTGGGGTATTATTCCGGGACTTCTGCTGAACGGTAGTTCTGACCTAGTCCCTGGCTAATACTTTCTTCATATGCTTGAAACATAGCATAAAGCCCTCAGCTGATCAGACAATAAAATTGATGATCAGTTGTTGTAGCTGAAAAGATCCTCTAAAGGGGACCCACTGCTAAGTTGAAGCTGATATCTCTCTGCTGAACGGAAGTTCTGACCTGAGATCCCTCAGTTCTCGCATTTTTCCCCTAATTTATATACAGATATCATTTGTAGTTATACTTACCTGTAGATCAGAATATTGGGATCTGGATACGGGAGTATATTCAAGAGGTGGGACACTCAAATAAGTTTAAGTGCTAATACATTAAATACGTATCTTGAATCAATTGAAAATTTGTGTAGAGGTTTAAGTGGACAACAATACTGACAATCAGAAGTAAATTTGTTTTTAACATTTGCTGATTAATCAAGATCAACGGTGTTGGTGATATGTCTCAAAAACCGATATGATCCTCTTGCACAATCTCTCAAAAATAGTGTTCATTTTTGTATTTGTTCAAAATTCAAAAATCCAAAAATATTGTATTTTTGTTTGATATTTGAAAACTACAAAAAGATTTTCGACAACAGAGTGTGAAGAACTGATATTTGACATTTCAAGTGCTAAACATGTTGAACTTGTGGTTTGGGAGAGAGTGTTAAATTGTGAAGATTTGAAATGCAAATTCGGTTCATTAACTTGATGAATAAGTTGAATGGTAACCTACAGTTTGATCTTCATAATTTTTCTTATATGATTTGCTGATTCATTAAGTTGAATTGCAAATTGTATTAGTTTGTAATAGTATGGTTGAGTTTTGCAGGTTTCTGATCCTGTTGCTACGAATAGCCAGGAGATACATCAGAACCAGAGAAGAGCTTAAACAGAGAAAGCCAGGAGTTGATTTCAATGGTGATAACGATTTCCAGATAGAGATCCCAGCATGATGATAGGGGGAGTCTGATGAAAGTTAGAGCCAGAGAATGATCCAGGCATATGATTCCAGGAAGGAATTCCTGAAGAAGATATTATTCCAGGCTGAGTTCCTGAAGAAAGACCGAACAAGAGTGAAGAGCTGGAAATGATCAAAGACTCTCACTGAAGATTCCGTCAACATTCAAGGGGGAGTTTGTTAGTGCAGTTGTCTGTCGACTACATCTGTGTTCGAGTCTTAGAGAGAGAGAGAAAGACAAGTCGTTACGAGTTTCACTACGAGATTGACTACGACAATATCCAAGGGGGAGATTGTTGATGCATATTTTGTCTATCGCCTTCGTCAATCCGGTCAATCCGAGTCATAGTGAAAAACCGAGAAGAAATCAAGTGCATATTGTCATATTTAGTTAGAAATGGCAAGGTGGCAAACTTGTAATTAGTGTGAACTTTTACTAAGTTGCCTTGACCATATAAATAGGAGATATGTTATGACTTTAGTTAGATTTTTGGAAGACTTTGAGTTAGAGATTTAGAGAGAAGACTTGGAGAAGACTTTCTAGAGAGAGAAAGTAGAGAGAGAAAGCTGTAAAGTCGTGATTCTTGTATCGTTCTTGTCAAATTTAGCAATGGAATCACATTAGAAGTACGTTATCGTGTGTTCGGTCACGTTCGTTCACAGATTCCGCACGTGAAACGAACGTTACGCAATCGAACGGTGCCAAAACCGGTCCTACATTAACTTTTCAAACGATACATTTCTTTCAATTGGGTATTTCAATACATTATAATTTGTGTTTGAAATGATTGGTGGCTCTTTGTTGGATCGTTGCACCTCCAATAGGGACATGCCCTAGGTGGTTATTTGGGGGTGTGACAATGTTTCCAAAATTTACACTAATTTTACACTACCGCCGGAGCGCCAAGCTGTAACGGAGGTTGCCCCTTGTTATATGCTGGATCCGCCCCTGTCTGTCATTGTGAGAGGATAAAAAAAAGTATTTGTAAAATCAAATCATTCGAACGATTATTCAAGTATCTTAAAAGTTGTATCAGGAAACAAAACCTGAATTAAATTCGAATTAAAAAGGCTACAAACCATAAAAAGATGTATTGAACGTAATTGAACTTAAAAAACGTGTTAAATTTTATAGTCGTAGGCAAACTGATACATGCATAGAAAACATATTTTTTTTTTCAATTAGACACTTTATATTATGTACTTTTAGCATCACTATACCGGCATCCACGTGGGTAACTGATACATGCATAGGCGCCTCATGACGGGAGTCTCTCTCAACCTGTTGTCTATGTGAGGAGCTTCACAGCTCTCTCTCTCTCTCTCTCTCTCTCTCTCTCTCTCTCTCACCCTCACCATGTTGTACCCGTCCGTTTCTTTGTTGCTTCCACATCCATCCAAGAGCCTTCACAGACGAAGGCGTTAGAGAGATGTTGTAATGGTTTTTTCAAAGTTGGTTATGAAATTAAAAAAATTATATATATATCAGTCGTAAAAATATGTTTATCACTCTTTAAAATATGTTTATAATGAGAGAGTTGGTTTCGGATTATGTATTGATTATTATATGTAAATTTATTTGATAAACGATGAAAATAGATAAAAAAAAAATGAGTTACTTTTCAGTAGTGCCTTTTGTGTTCTTGTGATGCCCACTCATGCTTGTCCTGCTTTATCAAACTTTCAGAATTCCTTTTCAATACAAAGATGCCCAAGTGTGGGGCTAGTTGTGTTATCTTTATTAAAACTTATTATCCATTTATAAAAATAATAACACACACTCTCATAATGTGTTTTTGTCCATCCTTGGAACCGGCTATAAAAAAGCAAAAAAGGTTGAGAAAAAAAAAACATAATATACTCTCATAATGTATTTTGTCAATCATGTGTGCGATTGTTCACTATTTTGTTGCAATTTTTAGGATTAACTTTCTCCCTAGAGAGCACAATGGTGTAATCGTTACGTATCCAAATACCTTCTCATGCAACAAAATTCATCATTGTAAGCTTGAGAATGGAAAAGTTTATACGGCTTTCGGTTCATTACAACTCACAATGCACGAACAAATGTTTCCCGTGGTTAGGTGGAACATTTTCTATAGCTAATGAAATTATCGTTAGAAGACTGGATGTAGTAGGTGAGAAACGAGAACATATCTTCTAATAAGGATGTCAAGGCGGTTGATATTATTGAAGACATTAAATCTCTAGGTTTTTTGTGTTTAGAAATAGGTCTAAATTCAAATAGATCCTATGGCCCAAGTGGTGTAAGTTCGATTTTACGCAAGTGTCTTGGTTGTTTTGTGGGATGTCCCGTTTTTTGGTGGGATAATCTACTTCCTGTGAATGAAGTTTATCTTTCTATTAAAAACAATAAGAAGACTAGATGTAGCAAGAAGGTATACAAATAAACAGTTATGGGATATCAATAACTCCTCAATTAATGTTGTCATCTATCCCAATCGATACAAGAAAATTTGGTATCCAGGCCCGTCTTCAAGAATATTAAAAAAAAAATGGACCCTCGATCGGCAAGATAAAAAAAAAGGAGGGGTCCTACCCACACTATAATATAAACTCATTAATCACATATATAAAAAGTAAAAACTCATAATACAATGATAATCATTATAAGATAAAAGTAGTGTAGAGGTTTTTTAAATATAGGTTTGATTGTTTGGAACTTGGGCATTTTTAAAAGTGAGTAGGTCATTTTAATATTGTTTATTTAGTTTGTGTTTAAATTTTGGATCTTTTAAAATGGTTATAACTCCTAGTATTAAAATAGATTGGCCCAATTAAAAGTAAATAAAAAGTTTATTAAATAAAAGATAGATATGTGGTGCTACAATAAAAATAGCTAAAGGCAAAGGGGTCCATATGAAACTTTTTGTGTTATTATTTCCAACTTTTGATTCACAAGATTAGGTTTTAAAAGTATGCAACTTTGGGAATTTCTTTTATATTTTCGTTGACGGTATTTCAAGCGTGGGGATAAAAAAAATCTTCTTGACCATTTTGTATTTCATAAAAAGTATAAACAACTAATTAAAACAGAAGAAGAAATAAGTAATTCATATCAATATTATAGTAATGACAAATATGCAACACTTTGTTTAAGGGGATTTTTGGATCGTTAATATGCAACAATATTTATAATAATTTGTTTTTATTCGTTAGATAAAAAAGCGTGTGATCATTATATTCGTATCCTAAAATCTAAAAAGCACACATAATTATGAGATTATTATTCACAAACAGGTCGAAAAAGACAAATCTATGTTTTAGTTGTTTAACATATGTTTTAAAAGCAACAATCTGTAAACAATTCACAACAAAACTTCTCTTTTTTCTTGGATTGAGTTTTTAATCTTACAATATCGATTCACGTGTAAAGCAAATCCAGATTCGATAATTAGCTTTCTAGTTATTATATTCACGTAGTACTTTAATAATAACTATTGTATTAGTTTGTATGAATCTTTCTTAAATAATGTATTATATGAGATGTGTTGTTTACATAATTAAACTTAAATTGAGAATTGCAAGAACCGATTAATCAGTTGTACGTAATACATGGAATATAACTTAATGTAGTTCGACGAAGAAAAAGATAGTGATACAGAAAACGGTTTTACATATCACATTTCAGATAACATATTAACATGTTTAAACACATTGTCGTGGGGGCACCAAAGCCACCTCACCCCCATAACGCCCGTTAAACCAAAACGTAGGAGGGTGCCACCCTTGTTTCCCCTTCTTCCGTTAATGTGTTGACGCCGAAGAGTGTAGAATCCGATGGGGTCCACCCCCAATGCACCAATCAAACTTTTTTCTTTTAATTTGACTTTTAGTTATCCCACAACGCATTAGTTAAAGAGTTGTTTAGTTAATTGCTTCCTGCCTTTGTGGTGCTGACGTAACGTGGTAACTAACACTTCTAGTTACTTCAGCATGCATAGTCTTATACGATACTTACAGTTCGCCATTTAAAATTGTTTATCTGTTAAAACTTATTAGTATGTGATAAAAAGTTTATTATTAAATTTTGTTTTGTTTTGTTTTGGAACTTGGGGTAAAAGATGAAAAAAAAAAAAAAAGACATAGGTTTTTGGGTAGGGAGAAAAAAAGGAGAGTTTGGAAGAGCATGTGTGTCTTGAAGGCAAGGAAGCATGCAAATGAGTTGCTTTTTCTAAGCAAGGGCATCGTATGCCTTTCGGTATCTCCAATTCCTCGACTGTAGATAGCTACACTTTTTATTATATTCTCCCCACCTCAATCAAAACACATGATTTAAATAATTTCTAATTCAATTCAACAAAATAAATTATGCTATAAACATATGTTAAATAGCCAATAATATAATCGTTTTATGAACATAAAAGAAATGTAATAGTCAATGTGGAGCTAGCTCATTCGAGAAGTCTTGGGTTTAATCCCAGACAAGAGTAGATTAGAGTTTGTTTGGTGTAATTTAGGTTTTATGTTAGTTAATATACATTAATAATCCCTATTAATTGTTAATGGGGTATACAGTATTTAGTTACAAACTGATTAAATTAAAACCAATTATAACGATTTGAATTGAATATTTTTTTTATAGAATTATTTTTTTCATTCCAATCACCAGGACAAATTACATAAGGGTAGCAGGTAGATGAGTAAAAAACTGCGCCGTCATCCCCTTCTAAATAGAATATTTGGTTTTAGAATTTTAATTCGATAAAATCAAGAAAACCAAATTGATATGTTGGGCTGGCTATGGATTTCCCTATTAGTACAACTCTTTAACATCTAGCCCTGTTCAAAACCGAGGAAACTGAACCAAAGGGCCTAAAACTTGAGCCGATGAACACAAGTCTTGTTAAAATTTGGTTTTCAGGGTTTGAAATCGAAATTGGACCGGATTCAAGTTTAGTGTTTGGTTTGATCTATGACCATTTTCAATTATGTTCAGTTTAACCCAAAGATAATTAAAACCAAGAAACCCGAAACTTGTACCCCATACACACTCCTAGTGGGGTAAACTGAAAGTAGATATGTATGTTTTATAAACTTATGTTAATTATGATATATGATATAAATACAAAATTATTGTTGTAATGTGTTAATTTTTATAAAAATTAGAATAAATATTATAAGAGTTGAGCCATATTGAATATAATATATTGTATTAGATAAAACTAAAAGTCTACTACGCATTCGAATAAACTAGGGTACAAATAGTAATACCTTGTAAACTACAAGGAAGATGACCTGTGAATTTATTTAATTAATGTATTTTGTTCAGTTAATCATTAAAATAGTCTTTATTTTTATACACTTATTTCGGGTTAAATAAATAGAGATTATTAAAAGGTAAACTTGTTCTTCTAGCTTTTCTATTTATATACAATGTAAAAATAATGGTTTTATAAAATCTCACATATTACGAGTGTTTGCTCTAAAACATATAAAATAAATCTCCTCTTTTCTATTAATTAAAAAAAATAGTTTTACACTTTTACATGTACATATCTTAGGGTTACTCTGATTAGAGTATTCGCAATAGGTTCTCAATATCTCTTACTATAACTTAACCAAAGTAAACATTTTTCTTTAAACTTTATTTATTCTTTTATAACCTGTCACATCAGATTTTCGATTTATATTTTTATTTTACTTACAAATAATTATTTTATTATTTTTCTCGGTTTCATACACTTATATACTCACAAACACTTATTTTATTGTTTTTTTCTCGGTTTCATATACTCATATTTTTTTAGAGATGAATAGCGAGTCTTAAAACTTAAAGAACTAGCGAGTCTTGAAACTTAGAGAACTAGTGTTCGTTTTTTAAACATTTTCTCTGTTTAGAGATGCTGATGGAGAGTAGAAATGAAAGAAAACATATTCTTTTTCTACAGAAATTAACCGTGATATGATTGTTTTTGTAAATGGTGAATTGTTGGACACCTGTACCTATTTTCTGTGTACATTTTAAAACTGATAAAGTTATGGGGCATATTTGAAAACTCAAGAAAAGATGAAGGGGGGGATATTGTTCTATTCTGTGAGTTGGGGGTACTAAAGTCAACAGTATTGTGGCAGTTAGATTGTCAGAAGGGTTCTGACACCACCACTAACTGACTAACATTTTAAAATTGGGAATTTTGTTTGAGTTCTACACATAATTGAGGAGGCTCCTTTTTTGGGTTTTCTGCATTATAGGAACAGAATAAATTCTGATTTTTTTTTTTTGGGTTTTCTGCATTATAGGAACAGAATAAATTCTGATTTTAGTGGATGTGGATTTATACGAATAGAACAGATTCTGATTCTGCATATATATGGTAATTTACATGCCCGTTTATTCTAGGTTAAATAAAGTAAATTTACAAATCCTTTTGTGAATGGTCTTTTCTATAAGTATTTTTTCTATGAAGGCTTCATATAAAAATGTGTCTTTTTCTTCAATAGTGAAGTCATATTACAAGTTTCTTTATAGAAATTGGTAAATTCAAATAAGGTTATATAATGTAGTCATGACCCACCACAACACCTTCTACGTCAGCGTCATTTATGCCACCCTCATCCACCACCTAATCTACTACTCTATATGGTGTGAGCCATGAGTCGTATTATGATCGGCTATCCTCCCCCACCAATCAAAATCCCCTAATTAGTTAAAAAGAGGTAATGGTTGACATGGATTAAACCATGTGAACCACCATGATTTAGGAAGGGGGAGATGTACCACGAGAACCATATACCACATGATAATCCATTATCCAATCCACCATCCCCGTATCCAATAGCCTAAGTATGGGAATGCCTTTATTCTTTCTAGAATAACTTACACACTTGTGATTTATCTTTTCTATTTTTAGTTCGACTTCACAATACACAACGGACTCGAACTCCCAACCTCTAGGATGGAGACAACGGTTAACACACTTAATAAAGTGTTCATTTGGCAACTAATCATGCGTGATAAAATTTTATGGTTGTTGATCTACAAATGACATATCGACCCCAAAAATAATCTGGTGCTCAAGGTGTTATACATATGTGAAAAGGTGCTTTTATTAAACCATACAACTTTTCATATTTGTAACTACCATTAACTGGATTTTAACCACCACATATCATATGTATATAGGCAAATATCATATGTATATATAGGGAATTATGTAATCTCTTTACCGCCACATTCATATGTAAATTTGGGTCTTAATAATTTTCCTGCCACAAGAAGGGATTGAGATGAGATGAGAACTGAACAAAGGACCACTTTTCTGAATGAGATTGACTAAGGACCACTTCTTGTGGTACCTCAATATTGAAAGAAATCACGAGATATACATTTAACCTGATACAATTACTGGATTTTATATGGAATATTCGATTTTAATAATCTCAACTATTATTATATGGAATATTGGATTTTAATAATATCAATTATTCGCCGTTAGCCGCCAACAATCACAACTTCAAAAATAACCACTGGCAGTCCCAACTATTGACATATTGGCCACCAGTGGACCATACTAACAGAACCCTAACGCCGTTAGTCTCCGGTCGCCGGAAAAACCGTTTTTGTCCAGAAAAAAAGTTTCTAAAGGTCCGATCTAAAGTTACAAAGAGGTTTGGGACGAAAAGGTTGATTTTTCTAGCCAAAAAGTTGAGTTTTCTGGCGACTTTAATAATTGGGGCTTTAACTAAAAAAAGGTTCCCAAAGGTCAATAATAAAGTTACAAAGAGATTCGGGACAAAAAAGTTGAGTTTTCCGGCCAAAAAACGTTATGATCGCAAGAGGAGTTCCAATTGCAGAAGACACATTGTTCCGATCAATGAGAAACAAAGCCAGAAATCAGCAACACAAGAAGATGTTCCTATACCTACTCAGTTCCAATCAAGTTCCGGTGTACATACATCAAACTTGAATATCCCAAAGAAGAAATCCAAAGTTATTAAAGCAATACTATATCTAACATGCTGGAAAAATCTGGATCGGGCGAAACGATAAGATATTTAAAGCAAAGAACAACTCATATGAAAAGAATGGTAGATGAGATTATAAAGACCTCGCTTTGGTGGATACGACAAAGAACAAAGTGGCGAAACATACAATGAGAGTCATGGGGAAGAGGTTTTGAACATATCAACTTTGTTTAGTTTGAAATATCTGTTTGTGTTCTATTCTGGAACTTTTGTATTGTTTTGTGATGCCTTAGCTACTTGCTGAGTGCTCATGGTTTTGGTAATAATAAATTGTCGCTATCGTTCAAAAAAATCCACATGCCTAATAAATTGTTAAAAGGATGACACATTAAAGTTCATGTACATATAATGGGTTTGTTCTATAGAAAGGCCGAAAAAGTAATTTGTATATAATAATCTATAGAAAGGTGGAAAAAGTATTGTCATATACATATGATAACCTATAGAAAGGCCGGAAAATTATTGTCATACACATATGGTAACATGAAGAAAATGCAAGTTATCCTATAAAATTTGCCTATCACCCAAAATTTTTGTTAGCTTACCACCATTAACAAGATGTTTGACGATAATATTCAAGTGAAAAATTTGATACACTACTACAAGATCACATGTAGAAAATAAGACTACCCACTACGGTGATCGGTTTCACCAACCGGTTGCCACATTTACAAAAAGACAAAAAAACTTTTGCAATTTAAAAATGTAAAAATTAATTTATGCTTCAAACGGTTTGGTGGGACAACCAAAGGTTGCAAACGGTTGCTAAATATTATAATATATATTTTTTCTTTTCTATTATTTAAGTTGTTATCAATATAAATTTTTGTAATAAACAATAATTATAAATTATATTTAATTAATAAAATATTGGTGTAGGTTGGGTTGTGAATGTGAGTGAAAAGTAAGATTGGGTTGGGTTGGGTTGGGTTGTGTATATGGAGGAAAGAGAAATTAGTTTTTTAATAAAAAGTATGATTGGATTGGGTTGTGATACTGAATAGTCTAATGGCCAAGTCGTGGTGTTCTATTATTTTTTATATTTTTTCTTTAGTGCAAAATACGAAATTCACAAACATAAAAAAATACTTTAAATAAATTATTCCTTGTCTTTTCCTTTTAATTCGCTTTTTCAATTTATTGGCACTCTTTCCAGTCCAGTCACTGTCTAAACAGTCGTTGTCCTACCTGAATAGTAGGGATACTGTACAGCCGTGATGGTTGTAGCCATATACTTCTTGATCAAACTTGTATGATCAGACGGACAAGATTTAAACTCTCCATTCAAAAATAATTCTCTTTTAATATTAACTTGCCAACTGGCCTCTACATGTCCATCCACCAAGACTTGAAGAGAGAGAAACAATGTGTTTGGTATGGTTGTGTGAGAGAGAGATGCATTCAAAAAGAAAATTCCAAACAACCCGTAGCCCCTCCATAACACTGGTGGGTGTGGACATGCTAAAGGGTCGTTGTTGGCCCTTTAACGTTGAGTACATCACCCTGGGTTGGCGTTGTCCGTATGGCGTGACAATAGTATTTGGCATGCGGCGCTGGTATGGGATGACGTGTCTGACATTGTTTGGCTGGGTGTTGATTACCGTTTGGCTAGCCACATGGCACCCCAACGCCGGCTTGGCTACGCCCCTTCCACACCCCACTTTTTTGGTGTGGTCTGATGGAGCCTACAACTGCAACGTGTGGAGCAATGCCCCCAACCAAAGCCTCTCAACACCCCATAGTTAGTCTAAACCACACTACCATGATGGAAAGATCGATTTTTTTCTCATTATTCTGGTAAATAATTTTAAGGAACATCAAAATGGTATATAATTTTTCCATCAACGCTAGTTTAGGAAAAAAACTCGTAAAAATCATTTGTCCAAGTCGCTTGTGATTTACTTGAGATTATTCGTTAAAAATTCAAATCGAGCTAAGTTGAAAGGTATAAAAATTCTAAAAAAATGCATGTTTAATAAGGCTATAGGGTGTGGGGGTCATTATTGGGACATGATTTGCCATCTAGGAACATGAATGAAATGCTACACCACCCCCTTGATTGATCCACCATGGTTTGCATGGATTAAACCATGGTAACCATGGTCCTCCTTTCCATTTTTGAACAAATCATTTCCTTTTTTTTAGTCAAAGATAAATTAAAATAAATAAGAGGCTAGTGGTTTAGGTCATGACTACACCCTTAGGGTAGTTGTTTTGGATGGTAGATTAGAGGTAGTTTACATGGCACTAACATGGAGGGTCATGATGGCCATGAGGGTCATGACCACACCCTATAGCCTAAGGGGAGCAAGTCCAAACTTCACTTATTGTGATCTAGCTTCACTAGTTGGCATAAGCACATAAAATATCATATAAATAAGGGAAACTAGATTTTAATAATCTTAATTTTGAGATATTATCAGGATTAATCCTAACTTAGGTAATGTTTACAGACAGTCTCAAATTTAAACATATTTTCCTTTAACGATCTTATACTAACCGAAAGTTAACTCGATTAGTTTTTGTTGACATGAACTACTTATTTACGCATAAAAATCCAACATCACAACTAATAGGTTAAAGTTGATCTTATTAAAATCCAACTTCCTAAAAAATAACTAAATAATGATATATTTATTACACAAAGTTACGGATAAAAATTAAATATCGATTATATCTTAGGGTGTAAGGAGTGGTTAAACACTTGAGAGTGACAAACTAAAAAATCAACCAGTGAGAGTGTGTCATGTCAAAGTGGTAAATTATGCTCAAAAGTGCTGGCAATGATTAGACACTTGGTGAAGTGGTAAACTATTTAAAAAAAAGGAAAAAAAAGACATGATTAGTTGAGATGACATGGACCCCAGCCCACACACCCCCTCTCTATCCTCCCCTCACTCTCCTCGCATCGGTGTTCCCTCACCGATTTCTTCCCCATTTTCGGCAACACCGTGCGGCAAAAGAGTTGGCAGTGGTTGCCGATGCGGTGCCGATGTGTTTTACCGCTGCCACTCCGGACAACTTTATATATTAATTCATAATATATCAATGACTAATTTCTTTTGTCGTTTATTGCTTTTCGTGGGTTTTTGCTATTTTTATTTGAACTTTTAACATTGACATGTTCACCACCTTAAATTTTCAAAAGCTTTATAAATTGTCATTTTTACTCTCTAAAGTTTTACATGCTTTCTTTCATGTACATGTCAGATATAAATACAAATTGGTTTACATTTTGATGTAATATTTTCCCTGAAATGCGCCGGGTGAATATAGGGCATGTTTGGCTAAGCTTATTAGAGTTAAAAAGGACTTTTGGGAAAAAAAAACTTTTGGGAAAAGAACCTTTTGAAAAAGAGTTTTTTAAAAAAATGTTTGGATTAGCTTATGGGGTAGGAAAAACCAATAAGTCAATAAGTTATTTTTTAAAAAGTGTTTGACTTAGCTTATAAATGTAAAATGAGTAAAATAAGGGGTATATTGATAATTTGTTGTTTGAAAAGCTATAAGCTGATCAAGAAGTTACAATCTCTTAACTTTTCAAAAACTCATTTTCCTTCATATTAAAAAGTCATTTTAAAAATCACTTTTGCATTTGCCAAACACTAAGGGGGTGTTTGGCCAAGCTTTTTTAACAAAGCTTATAGCTTTTTTTTTAGCTTTTTTTACAAAAATAAGCTTAATTTGGTGTTTGGTTTAGCTTTTTAAGCTTATGCTTATTAGCTTATATAAGCTAATTTTAAGAAGCTTACTTGAAGATGGTTTTTTAGCTTATTTTGAAAAAGCTTCTTTGTGTAAGGGTAAATGATATAAAAAAAGCTATAAGCTAATCCAAACACTTAAACAAAGCTTATCAAATGATAGAAAATAAGCTATAAGCTACCTAAAAATATAAGCATAAGCCAAAAAAATAAAAGCTAGGCCAAACACCCCCTAAAAACTCCTTATTGGATATTTGATAAGTCAATAAACCAATAAGTTAGTTGGAAAAGCTTAGCCAAACATGCACACATTATGTTTTCGTCCTTATTTTTATGTATATTCTAAGTTGGTCACTTGGTGTTATAAATTCAGGTATTTGTTATACGTTTCTCCGGTTTTGATCGTCCCTAGGTTAGCACGTTTTACACCCTCCTCAACCCCACACTGGTAGCATAATTTTACGCCTCCAATCCGCAACAGTGAGAGCTAAGACTAGTATATTATATGGCAAAGCTATAACTAAAGTTCATATTTACATCCCAAAAATAAAGCTCAAAACCATCCTAATCAAACTCTCTAGTGGGCTCGGTTCCACTTAGACTGGAAGGTATGGGGGCCGGCTTGGCCCGGCGCCGGACCCCCACACCGCCCCCTGGCCCGGCTTCCGTCACAAACGGCCACCCACCGCCGGGTGTGCCGCTCCACATTTCAAAAAAATAGCCGTTGAACGGCTCTTTTCAATAAAAAAAAATTCATTTTTTTCTATAAAATCACCCACTTTCAATATTATTTCCCCACTTTCAACCCAAAACCCTCTCACTTTTATACCAATTTCTCCATACTTTTATAAAAAAAAATATCTTTTTACCCACAATGGCTAATCCTTGGTGGCCCTCGTCTTCGGATGACGAAGAGGAGATGTTTTTCGCAAACGCTGTACTACGGGCGGGACAGATTTTAATCGAAGGGGAAGAGGAAGAGGAAGAGAAAGAGGAAGAGGAAGAATTCTCGTCTGAAAATGTTATTACCAGACGAATACGCATTAACAGAGACCGCCAAGGTTTTCATTACAAAATTTCATTGTCCTTATTTTTTTTAACTCGTACTTATATATTATATACGACAGGAGCGCACGACAAATTGGTGAACGATTATTTTTCGGATGAGCCACTTTACAACGCCGACATTTTTAGACGCAGGTTCCGAATGAGTCGCCGCTTATTCACAAGGATTGCCAATGATTTGGCGGGGCTAGACCCGTTTTTCACGCAACGTCCTGATGCTCGAAATTATGAAGGGTTTACAACGTTACAAAAGTGTACTGCGGCCATTCGACAACTGGCGTACGGGACAGTGGCCGACGCTTTGTACGAGTACTTACAGATGTCGGCAAGAACTACACGGGAATGTTTGTATCGGTTTTGCCATAATGTGGTGAAACTGTATAGCAAAAAATATTTGCGGAAACCAAACGCGTATGATGTTCAACAGTTGTACCAAGCTCATGAAGCAAGGCACGGGTTTCCGGGAATGCTTGGTAGCATTGATTGTATGCATTGGGGGTGGCATAATTGCCCGACTGCGTGGCGCGGCCAATATACGCGAGGTGATCACGGATATCCAACCGTGATACTTGAAGCTGTGGCATCACAAGATTTGTGGATATGACATTCTTTCTTTGGTCTCCCTGGTTCACTCAACGACCTCAACGTGTTATACCAATCGGCCATCTTTACCGATGTCGTTAATGGAACGGGACCGGACACACGTTTTACAGTTTCTGGGGTTGAGTATAGACGTGGGTATTATCTTGCTGACGGGATATATCCGTCTTGGTCTACAATTGTCAAGACTATTCCATATCCCGAGGACGAAAAACAGAAAAAAATTGCCAAGCGTCAAGAAGCTGCAAGAAAAGACATCGAACGTGCTTTTGGTGTCTTACAAAAAAAATGGGCCATCGTTGCACAACCGGCACGTGCGTTCACCCCAAAAAGGCTGCGTCTTTGTATGTACGCTTGCATTTTGCTCCATAACATGATTATTGAAGACGAAGGTCGGGCGATTTGTGAGTATGATGAGAATGCAGCTTGGGGGAACACTGTCCCGGTTGATCCCCCCCAACAGGATTTAAACTCGTTCTCGCTAACAAACGACTTCACGCATGCAAATCTTCAACAAGATTTGGTAGAACATATTTGGAACAACGTTAACATGGTGGACGGTGGCGGAGCCGAAGACGAAGACGAAGACGAGTAGTGTGTTTGTTTTAAATTTTTAAATCTAGTCTTTTTTTTTTCAAATTTTAGGTAGCGTAATTTTTTATTTTTTAGGTTATGTAATTTTTATTTATGTTATGAATGGATTTTATTATCTTAGTTTTAGTAGTATTTTTATTTAAATGTTGAATACTTTTTATAAAAAAAAGTTAAATAAATAAAAGTTAAACAATTAAAATGAATTAAACAATAAAAAATATGTGGTGGGGCCCCATCCTCCATCCCCCTCCATCTTCAATTTGACTCATCCCATGCTAGCCGCATATGTGGCGCCTACGTGGAGGCTCATGAGCCAAACCATACCCATTAGTCTTATTTACATCCCAAAAATAAATCTTCTGCATGTCAAACCAGCAAGAGTTGCAGAGAGATAAAGGCTGTGTTGGCATGTGTGCAAGAGAGAGAGAGAGAGAGAGAGAGTGAAACTACTCATTCAAAAAGAAAATTCCAAATAACCCAGTAACTCGTGCTGAAACCACACTTCAAGGAGAGAGAAACCACTTACATAGAGAGAGAGAGAGAGAATCCTCAAACATGTTCTTTCCTTCAACTTAACCAAACAACCCAACAAAATCCAATCACTGCCATCCCAACATGTCGATCTCTCTCCCAAACATGAACCTTTCATCGTTTCTCTTGTTCCTCCCACTCCTTCTCACCTTCCACCCACCAACTGTTTGTGGAAATGCGGAGCTGAAAGCTCTAATCACCATCAAAAACAGTCTAGATCCAGACAACACTTATCTGGCCTCCTGGACTGTTTTGGGCAACCAATGTGACGGCTCATTCGAAGGTGTTTTCTGCAACGAGAATGCTCAAGTTGCCAACATTTCTTTACAGGGTAAAGGTCTCTCCGGTAAGCTCTCACCGGCTTTGTCTGAGCTCAAACAGTTGACTGGTTTGTACCTGCATTACAACTCTTTGTCTGGCACCATTCCCGTTGAGATTTCTAACTTGACTGGCCTCGTTGACTTGTATCTTAATGTTAATAATCTGTCTGGAACCATTCCTGTTGAGCTTGGAAACATGGAGAGTTTACAAGGTAAGTAATTTGTTTGGAGTGTGTTTTACTTCATTTATTAATTAATTTGTTTGGTTTTTTGGAAGTATTTATGTTTTCAAACTTGTTGACTGTTGTTATATGCAGTGTTGCAGCTTTGTTACAACCAGTTTAGTGGAAGCATACCGACTCAACTTGGGTCAATGAAGAAGCTGAGTGTTGTTTCTTTGCAATCTAACCATCTTAGTGGTGCATTGCCTGCAAGTTTGGGTGATTTGGGGATGTTAAAGAGGCTAGATTTGAGTTTTAATCGCCTCTTTGGTTCGATCCCTACAAGATTGGCTGATGCTCCTATGCTTAGAGTTTTAGATGTGAGAAATAATACTCTCTCCGGCAATGTGCCTCTAGGTATTATTATTATTATTATTGTTAATATTATTATTCATGATTTTTGTTGCTTTTGAAACGCAAAGATCGAATCTTTCTTGTTAAACACCATTGTTTTTAACTTTATATCAGTCAAAAGGGGTGTTTTGATGTGCAGTTAGACTAATTATTGCATTAATGTAAGATAATCTGATTATTCAGGGTTAATATAGTAATATACTCAGATTCAGTGATTTAAACTTCATTTTCTAATAGCATATCCAAACACCTAGGGCTGCAAACGAACCAAACGTTCGGCGAACAGTTCGTGAACCGTTCGGCGGGAAGTTCGTTTGTGTTCGTTTGTTTACTAAACAAACGAACACGAACAAGAAATTTCGTTTGTTTAGTTAAATGAACAAACATGAACAGAGGTCGTGTTTGTTCGTTTATGTTCGTGAACGTTCGGTAATGTGTTCGTTTGTGTTCAATACTTCATTAGTGTTTTTAGTTTTTATATTTATTTAAATACTTCAAAATTCCGACAAATTAAATATCTAATAAGTGTCGGTGTATTATATATTCTGTTCATGAACGATTGTTTGTGTTCGTTTTTTTCCATTTGTGTTCATGAACATTAGTAGGGCTGTAAACGAACCGAACGAACACGAACAAGGCATTGTTCGTGTTCGTTCGTTAAGGAAATAAATGTGTTCACGAACGGTTCATGAACACTTACCGAACAATATTTTATGTTCGTGTTCGTTCATTAAGGAAATGAGCGTGTTCGCGAACGGTTCACGAACACAAATAAACACAAATATATTTGGCAAACGCGACGAAGGATAAAGATAGATGGCCCAGAGAGTAGCACTCGAACTTGAATCCCTTATTGTGTTACGGAGGTCAATCGTATTCGCCAATGTAAATAATGAGAAATGAAAGGGAAATGATGCATAAACAAGGTGAAAGTGAGTTTCCTAGTTTAATTGTTAGGGTAATAAAATAAATAAAAGTTTAATAATATAAAAAATACAATTAAATTATAAAAAAGTACAAAGATCTTCAATCAAAACACAAACATACACATATAAACAACGCAAATCAACGAATGTTCATGAACATGTTCACGAACACGTTCACGAACACCTTACCGAACGTTCATGAACACAATCAAACGAACGAGACCTTTGTTCATGTTCGTTCATTTAACTAATCGAACGAAATTTCTTGTTCATGTTTGTTCGTTTATTAAACGAACACACATAAATGAACTTCCCGCCGAATGGTTCACGAACTGTTCGCTGAACGTTCGGTTCGTTTACAGCCCTAAACATTAGTTTGTGCTCATTTGTGTTCGTCAACGTTCGTTGCCTAAAATTAACAAACAAACACAAACGAACACGAACAAGTTCATTTCCTTAACAAACGAACACGAACAAAAAATCTCGTTCGATAAGTGTTCGTGAACAGTTCGCGAACACATATATTTCTTAACAAACGAACACGAACAAGGTCTTGTTCATGTTTGTTTGGTTCGTTTGCAGCCCTACAAACACCCCTTAAGTTTGTAATGGGGGTGTGCATGGGTCGGTTTTGACCTAAAACCATAATCATAACCGTGATGTCGGTTAATGGATAACCATAACCGATCGGTTATGGTGGTTATGGTTATTCAATTTTGATGGTTTTAGCGGGTCGGTTATGGGTGGTTAACCGGTATTTAGCTTAGCTAAAAATAGCTTAATTTTTTTTAACATGGAATAAATTGTTATTGCATATTTGTATATATTAGTATATTACATAGTATAAAAAATACATATAATCTATCATATTAATACCAATTATTATCGAATATTGAAATAAAGTGATATGATACATTCCATAAATTCAAATAAACATCCAACCAAAACCACAAAACGATATGAAAAACCTATAAATACTATAAAAATCTTCAATAAACAACATCAAATATTAAAAAAATGGTGAAATGTCCTAAATCCTACAGAAATTTATTACATGTCGGTTCGGTTCGGTTATGGTGGGTATGGAAAAAATGATAGCCATAACCGACACACTACTTTCGGTTTTCAAAAAAACCATTAACCGACCTACTGGTTTTTTATTTGGTTCGGTTTTTTCGGTTAATTCGGTTATGGTTCGGTTAATTCGTTTTTTTGCACACCCCTACTCTCTAATAACTTTAAAAGATTGTAACAAATATTGGTGTTAAACTATATTGATTTGGGTTTTCTGAAAGGAATAGTATTGAAGCATAAAAATGCAAACTTTATTTTTCTTGTTACGTGTAATTAACATGTATATTTATTTTTGAATAAAAGGTTTAAAGAGATTAGCTGAAGGATTTCAGTATGGAAACAATTTGGGATTATGTGGAGTTGAATTCGCAACTCTGAGAGCCTGCAGTCCGTTAGATCGTGTGAATTCAGATGGCATACCGACAAAGAACCTTCCGGAAACAGCCGATTTAAAGCTTAACTGTAGCGACACGCATTGCTCGAGTTCATCGAAAACTCCACAAGCCTCAATTATTGTTGGTGTCATTGTCGCAATAGTTGGATTATCGGTAATAAGTTTCTTAGCAGTTTCGCATTATCTGAACAGAGTTAGAAAGCCTGGAAACAGGTTTGACTCATCTAACGACACCGTTGACCGATTAAAGTCAAAGGAAGTATGCAGGAAGAACGGCTCGCCACTAATTAACCTTGAGTATCCAAACGGGTGGGACCCGTTAGCTGAGGGTCGTCGATTTGGTGGGGTCTCTCAAGAACTAATGAGGAGTTTTAGGTTCAATTTGGAAGAGATAGAGTCAGCTACACAATACTTTGCTCCCGGAAATTTATTAGGAAAAAGTGTTTTTTCGGCTATTCATAAAGGAATGTTGAGAGACGGAACCGTTGTTGCTATTAAAAGTATTATAAAGAGTAGCTGCAAGTCTGAAGAAGCTGAGTTCTTAAAGGGTTTGAATATTTTAACGTCGTTAAGACATGAGAATTTAGTGAGATTAAGAGGTTTTTGTTGTTCGAAAGGGCGTGGCGAGTGCTTTCTTATTTACGATTTTGTACCTAATGGAAGCTTGTTACGGTATCTTGACATGAAGGATGGTGATCATGTTCTTGATTGGTCTACTCGAGCTTCCATCATTAACGGTATTGCTAAAGGTGAGACCATTTTTCCTAACTTACATTGATAAATTTTGGTCAATATTTGGTTTAACCGTTAAACTTTCATATATAAAGTACATGTTTTACCTCAAATTTCAAAGCGGACGTCCTTTTTATCATTAGAGGGTGCAAGACGGGCGGTTCACACTAGTTGGGTAAATGGTTAAAATGGGTTTGGCAAATCGTGTCTTAGCAGGTTTAACAGGTATCTGATAACGCGAACAACAAAAAATTTAAACATGAATACGCCTCGTTTAACTACTTTATATTCAATGTCTATAAGACAGATGTATATTTTATGCACCTAGAAGGAGAAATAATGGATCCTAACTTTCAAATTTTGATTATTTTTAAAAACGAAAAAAATACATGGTGTACTTTTCTGTTATCGTGTCTTAGCAGGTTACCTACAGGTTACCTATTGCCAGCCCTAGGTTTGGGTCATGTTGATGTCTCAACCTTTTTGTCCTTTTTATAATATTTAAAATGTGAACCCTAGCTTTCCAAAAGTACACAGATGGTCCCTGTGGTTTGCACATTGTAACGCATTGAGTCCCTACCTTTTTTCCAGAAGTACATGGATGGTCACTGTGGTTTGCACTTTGTAACGCATTTCGTTCCCAGCCAACAAATCTAAAAGTTTTAGCATGTCCAAGTTAGGGACTAAATGCGTTACAAAGTGCAAACCACAGGGACGATCTGTGTACTTTTGGAAAGCTAGAGACCAAATCCAAAATTTGGTAAACCACAACGACCATCGGTGTACTTTACTCAAATTATAAATTAATCTTGTGGCTAGGTGGTTGTAATTTGTAAGCACTTTGGGTGACTTTTGATCTACGTAATCCTTTTCCTTTATTCCGTGTTTTTAAAGTTTACCCATTTCAAAACGGGTCGAACTACTTGGGCAAATGGTCAATACGGGTTTGGTTCTGGTTGACTTGTCAGTTTGGTGTTAACTGGTAAGTATTCACTTTGGGTGACTTGTTGACCTGTTTGGCCCGTTTGGCCCGTTTCATATGTGGCTAAGCTTTTAATGTTTATCTATTTAACTGTTTTGGGCAACCTTAACCATCGGTTATTGTTTTCTTTAACCGTTTGTGGTTAACATGGGCAGGTATAGAGTATTTACATGGCAGCAAACTAAACAAACCGGCTCTCGTTCATCAAAACATATCAGTGAAAAACGTGCTACTCGATCAACGGTTCAAGCCACTACTTTCTGATTCGGGCCTCCATCAGCTTCTTACAAAAGACACCGTTTACTCATCGCTTAAAGCCAGTGCTGCGATGGGCTATCTAGCTCCCGAGTATGCCACCACAGGCCGGTTCACCCAAAAAAGTGATATCTATGCATTTGGGGTTCTCGTCTTTCAGATAATTTCTGGTAAACGGAAATTTGCTAGTGCAGCCCGCTTTGCTGCTGAGTCTTGCACTTTCATTGACTTTATTGACCCGAATCTCCACGCAAGATTCTGTGAGCAAGAAGCCGCAAAGTTTGCAAAAATTGCATTGATGTGCACCCATGAAACTCCTGATCAGAGGCCGTCTATTGAAGAAGTTGTACAAGAACTTTGTAGTCCATTATGCTAACCGATTTTTAGTTTGTTACCCGCTTTGTTGCTTCTTGGTAGAATGGTTTTTTTAGAAAGTAATTCGTAGGGAATTAGATGTTGTGTTTTACTAACTTCTCACTTTTAATGGGACTGTTAAAGTTTTTATTGTTGTAATTTTTAATTTAAGATGAATTTTGAATTCTTGTTGTTTGTATAACCAACATTTGTGGTATGCAATGTTACAACTAGTAGTGGTAATGAGATTTCTGTTGTGTAAAAAAAGCTAGTGTATTTAAAGACATACATGAATACTAAAAGTTAGGAAAAATCTTCAGTGTCGATACCGGTGCTCTAACGTTTTGTTTCCGAGTTTAATAAATGAAGGAAAAGAAGAGAAAATGAATTAGGATTGTTGTCGGGAAAAAGTGAAGCAATCATCCAACTTATTATACGTGGACTCGAGCTTGGGGAGGTGTTTGTCGAACACAGTTGTGTGTGTGTGTGAGAGTGGGGAAAAAGGGGTTGCGGGAATACCGCCCCCTTCTTGTTGTAAACACTCGTTGAAATTCCCCGATTTGTTCTCGACACCACTCCGTCTCCCTATACTAACATGGGTTTGAGAGTTTTGAAAAGAAATTTATGGTCAACATGGGAACAGCTCACTTGATAGAGACACATAGCTCTTAAAGAACTAAAAGTTGATTTCATGTTAAAAAAAAAGGAAAAAATTAAGGAGATAACGTGGTGGACTCGGGTTACTCTCAGTCTCAGAGTACTTTGTTTAGTTTAGTGGATACACTAAGAGTGCTCGAGATTGATTCTGGCGGTTAAGGAAAAAAAAAGTCAACTTACAACTTACAAATGAATTGATTGTCTTTGGATAACATTAGGGGTGTGCACGATTCGGTTCGGTTCGATTATTAGCATTATCCGTAACCGTAACCGAAGTCATCGGTTAATCGGTTCGGTTAATTCGGTTAATTTGTCGGTTTTCGGTTCGGTTCGGTTCGGTTAATTTTCGGTTAATAACCAATTCAAACAAGGGCTAACTTTTTTGCTTAGAAATACATATAACGGAGGTATAAATACATGAAATAGATGTATAAATACATGAAATTGATGTATAAATAAATGAAATGGAGGTATAACGCATGAATAGATGTTTAAAACATAAAATGGAGATATAAATAAATGAAATAGAGGTATTATTACATGAAATGAAAGTATAAAACATGAAATACATGAAATAGAAGTATAAAAGCAAGAAATATATAAAAAAATAAATTATTAAGTTCGGTTTGGTTAATTTCGGTTAACCGATGGCAAAAAAATATCCGTTAACCGACTTTCGGTTAATTCGGTTTTGGTTAATTTCAGTTCGGTTTTATTTGTTTTCGGTTCGGTTTCGATTAACGGTTCGGTTATTGGACACCCCTAGATAACATGATAAGTGAGATATTTGTGAAAACTGAAAATGGATGGTTTCAGACGTAGGCGACTATCTGTTCCACCATGAAACTCAAAAAACCTCCAATGGCCGTAACGACGTCGCCTTGTGCGCTATTCACGCCTCCCACCATCAAAATCCCTCGCCTTTTCCGCCCTTCGCAGCAGAAGGTACCTCTTCCTACCTACTTTCCATATATACTTATAAATTCAGTCATTCAATTTACAATTTGATATCTGTAAATAGGTGAAAGTGGGACCGATGACTGTATCTCCAATGGGTTTTGGCACATGGGCATGGGGCAACCAACTCCTTTGGGGATACCAAGAATCCATGGACACTGAACTTCAACAAGTTTTCAACCTAGCTCTTGATAACGATATTAACCTCTTCGACACTGCCGATTCTTACGGCACTGGTAAATTAAACGGCCAAAGTGAGAAGCTTCTTGGAAAGTTCATAACCCAATATCAAGGTCTCATCATTCAAAATTCATATACATTTTTTAATTACTAAGTTGTTAGTTAAATAAATGAATGAATGGAATATTCAGGAGATGCAAATGACATTGTGATTGCTACAAAATTTGCTGCGTATCCGTGGCGCCTAACGCCCAACCAGTTTGTCAATGCTTGCAAGTATACATATTTCCTTTCATGTTTATGAGTAATGGTGGATACTATTATTATACTTTAGTCGTTGAGTTAATTACTGTTTTCGTCCCTACGGTTTGTCAAAAATTAATATTTCAGTTCATTAGTTTAAAAATTGCGATTTCAGTCCCTGTGGTTTCACTTTCGTAACCATTTCAGTCCTTGTGGTTTCACTTTCGTAACCATTTCAATCCATTATTCTGTTAAGTACAGGGACTGAAATGGTTACGAGGTGGACTGAAAGGGTTACGAAAGTGAAACCAAAGGGACTGAAATCGCAATTTTTAAACTAATGGACTGAAATAGTGATTTTTGACAAACCACATGGACGAAAACAGTAATTAACTCTTAGTTGTTTGATGGATGAAGAAAAGTGAAGTGTTTTTGTAGGTCTTCTTTGGATAGGTTGCAAATTGACAAGATTGGAATAGCACAGCTACATTGGTCAACTGCAAACTATGCTCCTTTCCAAGAGCGAGCTCTTTGGGACGGTTTAGTCGCAATGTATGACAAGGTTATTGTTTATGTACCTCACCTTTGCAACTGTGAATCCCAGTGCGGTAGTATAACTTATACGATGTGCTCGTTGCAGGGTTTAGTTAAAGCAGTTGGGGTGAGCAACTATGGACCAAAACAACTACTCAAGATACATGATTACCTCAAGGAACGGGGAGTCCCCTTATCTTCGGCTCAGGTACTTGTCGTCATTTTGCTTCTTTTTAATCGACACTGGCAGTCTGATAGCAAAGCTAAGGTAAACTCAGTAAATCCCACCAATAGCAAAGCTAAGGTAGGACTAGGGTCTGACAAGGGTAAGATGTAGACAAACCTTACCTCTACCCTGTAGGAATAGAGAGGCTGCTTCCTGTAGACCCCAACTCGATAGTAGTTTTGCCTCAAGCCTTGGACATAAGGCACATAACACTCAGCAATTGAGACAGACTGATTAGTGCATGCCTGCATGGACCCCCTTGTCTTTCGGCTATCAACGCCACCACATGATGCATGATTAACCATCCTCCTCTTTTAACGTTATTTTCACGAAATTAGTAAAATAACGTTAAAATTAGTGCACTTTCACTTTTGCCCCCCGAGCACCCACACATATATACATTATATGAGTATACCGCAAGCGGGGCGTAACTGGCAGTTAATGAATAATGAGGGGATATACATTGGTGGTGGAGGAGGTGGAAAAATTACGTGAACCTAGAATTTTCTTCTAGAGTAAGGATTAAGGAAGAACATGACCTCGTGCTAAATGCGTATTGATATTAACCTTGCAGCTAAAGTTTACATTGGTGGTGGAGGAGGTGGGAACGCTAATTCGGTACATGGTACGGTGTATCCTATGGCGTACCATAGTCAAAGGAAACGCTAAAAGACCCTCGTATCGCGTACCAGATCGGTCGTACCGAATCGGGGTACAGAGTCGTCCCAATCGCCTCCGGTATGCGTACCGGATCGCTAATTTGGACCGTTCCCGGTTGTGTACCATAATAGCGTTCCAAACGGTGAATACACGTTTTTAATTAATACGAAACGCGTTTCCGTTTGTAGTGTACCGGCGTTCCGGCGTTCCAAAAGTCAGATTCCGGTACACCCAGGTCCTGAACAGTTTTTCCCCCATTTTGATTATGTTTTTGAAAATTTAATCAAAGATCTATTTTATACTTTTTTATATATGTGATACGTGTACCAAACTATGATGGTACGCCATAGGATACACCTTACCATGTACCGAATTAGCGTGCCCAAATGAACCTACCCCCAACGTACCGATTTTTAGAAAGGCCCGAATTGCGTACCCGTTTTCGTACCGCGTACAGGAGCGTACCCTGTTCCATGTGACTAAGCTAAACAAGTGGAAAGTAATATAAAGTTACCAGAGAAGATGCATAAATTAATTTTGTTTCTTATCCCTTAATAAGCGATCGTCTGTTGTTAAACCTGAATCTAGGTGCAATTTTCATTGTTGAGCATGGGTGACGATCAAATGGAGATCAAGAGCGTGTGTGATTCGCTGGGAATCCGTGTGATAGCTTACAGTCCGTTGGGCCTTGGCATGCTCACCGGCAAGTATACACCTGCTAATCTTCCACGTGGACCAAGGCACATTTCCTTCTCTTCTCCCTTTTAAATCTAATTAGATATCTACAGTAAACGAATTTCTCCTTCCTTATAAAAGTATCAACATTTAAGAGTTACGAAAAAGCATCCATGGATAACCTATGCAGTTAATATCGCCGATATATAACCGATATATTGGTTATCGGTCCCCTGGTGAGATATCAGTGCAAAATATGGGTACCAATATTATCGGCGATATTGACCGGCATATCATCGGTTTTCCCGATATCAGTACCTTTCTTCTTAGTTATACCATTCGTCTTTCTTCTTATTGCTGCTATCCGTGTTTTAAGTAAGTCTTAATTTTAACTGTTAGTGTTAAGTATTAGTGTTTTAAGTCTTAATCAGTTCCTACTTGCTACAATTATTAGTGTTTTGCAAGTTGTAAAAGGTTAATTTGTTAATGGTAGGAGAGTATACCGAATTGTTAGTGTTAAATTGCTATATATATAAATTCAGTATGATATTAAAATTGCCGATATCCCCCCCCCCCCCCCCCCCGCGCGATAACCGATATCTCAAATATCGGTCCTTCAGTTAATGATGAAAAATTTTAACTTATACTACCGAGTTTGCAGGAGCTTGCTGTTCAGACAAATAATTCCCGGGGTGGAGCCGTTGTTAATTTCATTAAAGGAAATAGCAGAAAAGCGGGGCAAAAGTGTACCACAGGTCTCACCGCGCTTCTTCCTTATTTACCAACTTAACTGGTTGGGCTGCGAATAATAACTACGAGGTTGTTGCCATTTTCAGGTAGCAATAAATTGGTGCATCTGTAAAGGGACTATACCAATCCCGGGAGTTAAGTCTGTTAAACAGGCTGAGGAGAATCTCGGAGCTTTAGGTTGGAAGCTGAAGCCCAACGAGTTGGATCAGTTGGAATATGCCGCACGTGATTCCTCCGCCAAGATGATCCAGAATGTATTCCAGACAAGGTAAGGTATAGATGTTGCGCTTCACTAACTTCTCGCTTTTAACGGAACTGTTAAAAGTATTTGTTGTTGTAAATTTTAATATAAGGTGAGTTTTGTATTTCTGTTGTTGATTGTATGATAATTAACATATGTATATGCAATGCAATGGTAGAAATCTGCAAGCAACATTTATTCAGATTTAAATATAACCCCTTCACAGCCCAAAATTTGTATACATCAAACCTAAAATATCTTAATATCTATGCGGTTAGTGCGGTAAAAAAAATCGGATGTCGGTCAAGGACCAATATTTGAGATATAGGTTATCGCTGTGGGATATTGTTAACTTTTAATATCAGGCAGAATTTATATATACAGAAATTTAACACTTAACAATTCAGTATACTCTCCTACCATTAACAAATTAACCTTTTGCAACTTGCAAAACACTAACAATTGTAGCAAGTAAGAACTCATTAAGACTTAAAATACTTTCATTTTAACAATTAAGACTTAAAACACTAAGGGGCTGTTTGGTAGCCTCTTAATGATCATTCAGATGCTACCTCTTAATGGTTTAAAACATCTGAATGAATAAGAGGTAACCTCAAGTCTGAATGGTTAAGAGGTAACCTCTGAATGGTAAATCATCACATGTGACATTCTTCTACATTCTCATTGGTAAAATTTTTAATGGTTCCATTAAAATGTAGCCTGTTAATGACCATTCAGAGGCTACCAAACAACCCCTAACATTTTAACAATTAAGAGACTTAAAACACTAATAGCAGCAATAAGAAGAAAGCCGGATGGTAGAATTAAGAAGAAAGGTACTGGTATCGAGAAAATCGGTGATATATCGGTCAAATATCGGTACCTATATTTGACACCGATATTTTACGTGGGGACCGATAACCGATATATCACCGATATTAATAGCATAGCTTAATATTAAACTATGCCTGTCCTAGTTCGATTTAAAGGAACCAAAGATGGTATAATTGACCTGTTATCCAGATAATTTTAAGACAATTTTCAGATTTTCCCTGCTATTCTCATCAACAGCCCTTTCCGATAGGCAACAAATGACTATTTGATCTGCTCCACCGCCATGAATCTTTCCAGTGCGTGTTATATCCCAACACAATCATATTCTTTTCACGCCCATTTCCTTGTATAGCGCCTAGAATATGTTTATGATGTTCAAGATTACAATCTATAACCACAAGATCCGCGTTTCTAAAGTTGTTTAGGCTACACAGTATGGTGATGGTCCTCCCTTGGAGGATGGTCCGCCACGTAAGCGACACGTAGGATGGGCATGAGGATGGGGCAAAGAGGATGGAGGTGTGGAAATGGGAGGATGGACCTAAAATGTGTATGTATATATTGTATGTATAGGGGTGTGAGAGGGGGGGGGGGATAATTTGTCTTCTTGTGATTGTCCTCAACGTCGAGCAGAGGACGCCCAGGACGAGGACGGTGAGGGGCGGCGTGGTGTTTGGTCCGTCGCCGGTCCGGGACGGTGGAGGACTAACCTCCATACCGTGTAGCCTTAGCAACAAAGCCTGTGCATCTGATCCCCAACAATAAAGTCAACTCGGTACACGTCTGATCCTAGTGCTTGTTTGGAGGATTGCAGTTCTTCTGTTCCTTTACAACTTACAAAAACTCTTTAATCATTTATGCCAACTGTTTTTTTATATAATAACTCTTTAATCATTTGTGCTTTACTAACTTCTCACTTTTACTGGAACTTATAAAATATTGTTGTGAATGTTGTAATTCTTTTTATTTGAGACAGGTTTGAATTCCAATTGTTGCCTGTATTATTAACATATCTCAATAGTCAAACTGGAACCTAGTTCGATTCAACTAGAACCAAAGGTGGCGTGTTTCGGCCAATTAGTTACCTAATTTGTCCATGTTTCAACCAGTTACCCAACTAAATGGTCCATGTTTTTTGACGCATAGCGGAAACACAAATAATAAAAGAGATAACTCTTGAGAAAAATTGATAAATTTTTTAATGGGAATTACATTACATCAGAGGTCCATTTTATAAGGAATTTTAAATTTGGTAGGCATTGCCAAATATGTTAAATTGAAAATTGACAACTAATTATCAATTTAAAGACATAAACATGAAATTTTAGGAAATCCTTGGTTTACGCGTTTTTATAGTAAATTAGAATGATTAGAAATTGCTAAAATTGGGAAAAAAAACTTTAACGTCAACTCCATTCGTAGTCTAAGTTATGTTATTTTATAAATTATACATATTAACTTTTTATGTTTGGAGCATTTTCTACCTTGTTTTGCGCTATCTTGTTGGTTTAAGTAAGAGTCTGCTAACTCTTGAATTAGTTTCGTATCGTATTTCTTAAGGCCTCATCTATCTCTCTCTCTCTCTCGTTTCTTGATGTTTAACTATCAGGACGATTACAAACTAATGGCAGGTAGACGAGCAACAAGCTGCGCCGCTACCCCTTTCTGAATAGCAAATCCTACCCTGCTAAACACAAAATTCTGCCTCTTAACATGTGCGGTGTTACTGCTTACCACCTGTTGAATCAATTCCGTATTATTTTGCCCCGTTATTGAGCTAAGGCTGCACGGTGTGGGGATTAGCCTTGAACTGTCCCCCACCGGCGCCGCACCTCCTCCCATCTCGCCCCACAGCTGCGGCGTCCTCCCCGGCTACCTGCGGACGATGGAGACGCCCCTCCCCCTCTCTCACACACCTATACATACAACATATACATATACATTTTAGGTTCATCCCCCATTTCCTTACCTCCATCCTCTTTGCCCCATTCTCACATCCCTCCTACGTGACGCCTACGTGACGGATCATCTTCCAAGGGAGGACTATCACCATACCGCATAGCCTATCCCCCCACTTGTGGCCTAGTGGCTGAAGACTTGGGTTTTCCAATGGAGATTCAAGTTCAATTCCCACTTGTGTCATATTGGGGTGGATATTGGGCAATGATGGTAACAAACCCACCGAGGAGGGTTCGATCCTGAGCCGCACCCCGGTTTTCATCCGGCTGTTACTTCAGCGATGCATCTCGTGTGGAGGCAGTACGGTTTCCGGGGGAACGCCGTAACCATGTCTGTCCAACCCAGCGCGGACCCGGTTAAGACAACGTAGTCTGGGCAGATATTGGCTAGGGCCGCCGTTTAGACGGTGTGACATTGGGTCACTCAACAACAGTTTTCAGGTATACAAAAGCATTCCAAAACTGTTTAGTTCCAAGTTCTAACCAATTCTATGTAGAAAAAACTATAATAACATACAAATGATAACCCTCTTTGTTATCAAATTAAAATCCAGAAATACAATTACATCATAAGCTATTGTATATACCTCCAAGAATCAACTAGTCCCTAAAAGATCTAACCTTCCAAAACTCAAGAGTCATTGTATCAAGACATCCAAACAGTTCAAGTTTTCGCAACTCGCCTACCCGGTGATTTCACCTTAAAAACATGTTCTTCACCTGTGCAGTCATCTACCTTAACAATCCAATGACTCTTTTTACTTCCACCATGGCTGCCACCGCGGGTATGCTTACCATTACCACCACCGACCCCGCCATTATCAGATTTTCCGGCTATTCTCATCAACAACAGCCCTTCTCCGATAGGCAACAAATGACTATTCGATCTGCTCCACCGCCACGAGTCTTTCCAGTGCGCGTTATATCCCAACACGATCGTACTCTTTTCACGCCCGTTTCCCTGTATGGCGCTTAAAATCTGCTCATGATGCTCAAGATTACAATCGATAACCACGAGGTCAGCGTTTCGGTAGTAGTTTAGCAGCAGAGTTTCTGCGTCCCCAACAATAAAGTCAACTCGGCTTGCGTCTGATCCTAGTGCTTGTTTCGAGGATTGCAGCTCTTCTGTTTCTTTAAAAATGCTGATCACGTGCCCGCCGGTTTGCTCAGCTGCCTCCACAAGGCCTAGGGTGGTGGACCTGGCGCTGGCAGCACCTACAACCACCATGAGCTGCGCATTGTTTCCGGCTGCAATCGCGGAAATGAACTCTGCTATATCCGGCTCATTACCAATCTTACCCTGCAAGATTAAGTTTATGACAACGTAAGTAAAACTATCGACGTTCGTGAAGATATCCAATAATGTTAATGTCAAGGCAAATTGGAAAATAATCTCATCTTTCTGAAATTGACTGATAATAATCCCAAGTCAGTTATTAGCCAATAATAATCCGACCTCATCCAATTTTTTTTAAAATAGTCTGCCGTTAAAATAAGCTTAACGGAGTTAAGTGTTTTTCCGAATTACAAACCGATGTTTCCGAATGAGGATACGAGTCGATTGATGTAAAACTTACCTCGAAATGGCTTGAATTTTGTTAATTGGAAGTTAAACACCCGAATTGAAGCACCGTTTTCGTGGGTTAGGGGCAGTATTTCGAGGTAAGTTTTACATCAATCGACTCGTATCCTCGTTCTGATCAAAAGCCCTAAAACATCGGTTTGTAATTCGGAAAAACACTTAACTCCGTTAAGCTTATTTTAACGGCAGACTATTTTACAAAAAAAAAATGGACGAGGTCAGATTATTATTGGCTAATAACTGACTTGGGATTATTATCGGCCAATTTCAGAAAGATGAGATTATTATTTTCCAATTTGCCTAATGTTAAAGATTGTTAAGAAGTGGTGATGAACATGAACTTACCATTTTCATGGATTTGATGTAGGCTTCAGTGGCATTTTCAGTTAACCAATAAGCCATCTTTCTTTGAGAACAATCTTGAAATTATGTGTTGAGGTTCTTGTAGAAGAAGAAGGCTTTTGAAACTGAAGATATAAGTTTAAGTTTTATGTTTTGAACATGGGTATTGAGTGTATATATAGGATTGAATGAGATAGTTTAGTTAAGACCCATGTGCAGGTGCTATTGCCTTGTGGGAAGATTGATTAGGTGTGGTTTGTTTGGTTCTTTATGGGTCATTTAATGGTTCAATTATTTATAACAAATAAATGAGTTAAAATGACTTGACAATCTATAAGATATAAATGAGTTAAAATGACTTGACAATGAAATTATATCTGAATAGTTAGTTCTCATCCCTTTGATTGAAGTAGGGGCGCTTTTGGTTCCGTCAGTGCTTGAAACATTTTGTTTTCTTAGGGGTTGTTTGGTAACTTCTGAATGGGTAAGTGCTGAACCACTAAGAGATCTGAACCAATAAGAGGTCATTAAGAGCCAGTATAATGCTTAACCGTTAACAGTGACGCAGCTTAGGCATAGCCCGAGGGGGCGCCCGACCCCCCGAACTTTTCGATGCGTAGTGTTATGAATAGTACTTTCGTATAGAAATTTTTTAGGTATATACGTTTCCGCCCCCCGGTTTCGGAAAATTTGGGGGGGGGGGAAGCTTCGCCAATGACCGTTAAGAGGCAAATATCTGACCGATTCAGATAAGAGGTCTTAATCATTCCGACTCAGTATAATGCTTAATCATTCAGAGGCAAATTCTGAATCATTCAGACGTGTGCTCGCGAAACAAATAGTCTAAACCATTAAGTGCTGAACCAGTAAGAGGTCTGAACCATTAAGAGCTAACCAAACGGCCCCTTAATGTTACTATATCTCTAGAGTCAACAACTTTATACGAGCTTACTAACTCAAGTTTCTTAATCTTACTATATCTCTTGAGTCAACAGTTTTATACGAGCTTGCTAACTCAAATCACTTGTTATCATTACCCTTCGGTTTTTAGAAGTGTACCACGATGTGCTCAAATTGGATTAGCGATTAATTCTGTAGGTTTCGTTGTAAACGCATTTGGTTACTTCCAATTACGTAAACGATTAATTCAAACATGGCATTTTTATTATTTTTATTTTATATCAGAAAGTGTTAAGACGATATTAGCTTTAACATTTAAAGTAATTTATAGAACATTTAAAATTTTAGACAATAAGTTTTTAGGTCAACCAATTTTTTAACCTGACCTGTTATCTAACCCATCTATTTCGACACCTCTGATATTAAATCATGATAAAAAAATATATATTTTAGCACGCGTTTCACTTACACCTTTTTAACTTAACGAGTTACCAATTATAAAGTAGTAACGTACACCATCTAGAACGGTTAATGTTTCCGTACTTACATTTGTCAAACACGACGTTACTTACCTCGAAAGTTAAGAATGTAGGGGGTTTTAACAACACTTGCTTGAAGATTAAGACTATAATGGATTGGTTGGCATCTAATGCAACAGTTTCCATGGTGTTTCTCGCCCAATGGCATTCCTAGATGCTTGGTGTATTAGCTGTAATGTTCTTTAACTCAAGGACAGTTGAAGGTTTCCATGAATTACTTCATTTATTTAATTTCTTTAAAAATATCCTCGAATTTCTTATCGTCAAAACCCATGTTAGAGCTGACACTAATCCAGCAAAAACATGTGTTTAATTATCACTAAAGTTTTCAAGTTGGTGTTTTTTATAGAGTGTATAACTATGGGCCAAATCTTAAACCACTACTTAGTATAGTGTTTATCTAAATCTAAATCTTAAACTCGCCACTAGTGATTGTGTTTAATAAGATCCAAATCTTGATTAGTTGATTAGAACTAAGCCCGAGAAAACGAGTAGATCGGATAGGCCTAAGTACCAGGGTTCAGGGTTCAGGTCAAAATGGGTTCTGATCAAAATGAGAGTTCGTCTTGAAATGGTCCGTTTTATAAAGAAAAAAAGTATTATTTACATATTTGATTCTAAATCTTACACTCGCCACCAATGATTGTTTTTAATTAGATCTAAATCTAGATTAGAACTAAACAAAACTTCTTTATATAAAGACCTCTCATTATAATATTTTGTGTGACTTGAACTTGTGATTAATTAGTTATTGCCCCTTTTGGGGTCACCTTTTGCAAGTTGAGAAAATTTATAATAGAAGTGAGTTGTGTATCTGGAGAAGGCAGGGGTGGCTGCAGTTTTTGCCTCCTATAATCTCAACTTAGATCTGGATTTGTTCTACATGTTTCCTCTGCCACACACCAAAACACCATTCAAATTTCAACCCGATATTCGATGTATCAAACAATTCAGAATTCATCCTCCCAACAACTTGTGTTTTTTATCGTATGTTAATATGTTATAGCGCGACACAAATACTTTAATAATAAAAAACAAGAGTTGGCAAGTGTTTCTTGAACGCGTGAAACAAGCAGAGGCGTCTCTGAGAATTCACATACCTATTCGAGCTTGAAAAAACGTTGCCTTCCGTTATATTTTGTTATTATTTAAAAAAAATCAAATTAGTATTGGGTTCAATAAACCTAATTCCAAGTGGGCTAAATTTTAAACCATAAAAAATGATTTGTAAATGGGCTTATATTGGAAGTGTTATGTGTTTACTATTTAAAAAAAATAACATATACGTATCAGATTTTTTTTTAAATCGCATGCCCCTCGAAATCGCAGGCCTTGTGCGGAGGTCCTCCCCGCACACCATCAAAACCTCCCATGGAAACAAGTATCGTGACTAAAAGTAAATGTAACGAAACGGGTGGTGATACTCATACACCATTTAAGCCAAACATTACAAAACATAACCAGCCCCCTCATGGTTACTAAAAATGTAAGTCACTTGGCTCTCTATTGGTCACATACTTACAAGTGTTGGTGCCCATTATACATTGTCTAAAGTTATCATATTCATAAATACTAATTTCTTGGCTAATATTCAATGGGTTTGTTCAAGTATGGGCTAAATATATTTTGAGATTTGTGGTCATAACTTAAGCGCGACACAATCATCGGTCAACATGGAGATATTTTTTAGTTTTTAGTTGTCATATAGCTTGTTTCGAGCCATGAACAAAAAAGGCAACGATCCATGAAGATGAACGATCGAACGGCATCAATAAGATTCAAGAAATCTCCCGTACATAATGGGAACAAAAATGAGTGATTGCAGATCTTTTATTTACATGATTAAAGTAAATGATTGGTGATTGGTGACGAGTGAGGTCCATGGGTAGATCAAAGTGAATATTAGCCAAGAATGCATATTTGTGAAAATGGATGGGTGCCATACATTTCAGACGTAGACTGGTCATGAATATATCTATTGCATAAAAAAAAAAGTAAACTGCAAAAATGGTACCTAAGATTTGATCACTTTTGTCATTTTAGTCCAAAATTCTTACATTTTGAATTTGGGTCCCTATTGTTTGAATTTTGTTGCCATTTTCATCTAAAATCAAAATTTGGTCAGAACTTTCAGTTAACATTCAGTTTTTTTTTTCTTTTCTTCCTTCCATTTTAATGAAGGGCAAAATGGTCGTTTAACATTTTATTATAACAAATTAAAAAAAAATTGACCATTTTGCCCTTCATTCAAAAGGGAGGAAAAAGACAAAAAAAAAAAAAAAACTGGATGTTAACTGAAAAATCTGATCAGATTTTGATTTTGCATGAAAATGACAACAAAATTAAAACCACATGGACACAGATTCAAAACGTTTAAGTTTTGGACTAAAGTGCCAAAAGTGACCAAACCTAATAGACTATTTTGGTAGTTTAATCTAAAAAAAGTTAATCTTAATTATTTGTTTTCAATTTAACGATTTTACCACTTTTGAAAAAATCAACAAAAGAGTGCACTAACTTATTTAATAAATTAATAATTATATTAGCATTTATTGAGCATCAAGTGTTCTAATGGTTTTTGTGCTTCGAATAATTGTAGAAAACACCCTAACTTAAGTTTTAATTGAATATCAATATCGAGCAAAATTTTCAAATTAAAATTAGCCCATTATAGTATATGTGCTCAAAAGTGCAAAATCATAGCAATATTCTTAACGACAAGATTCTAGTAGCTTTACTCTTAAGCAGAAGTCACATTACACTATTACAGTGCTGAATTCAGATACAATTTTTCAAACTCAAACTAGTAACAAAAAATAAATAGAAAAACTTAACAAAATAAATGTAACCTACTTCGTTTTGTCTTTTAGACCATCCGTAGTGGGCGTTTTCTTTTAAAAAATACGCCCCAAACACGCCCGAATTCGCCCCAAGCCCCCCCCCCCCCGGCGTGATCTTACGTTTTTCGCGAAAAAAAGTTGAACGGCGTTGTTTAAAACACGCCAAAGAAATGCATGGGGGAGCGAAAAAATGCATGTTTATTTATTTATTTATTTTTTAATTCCAATTTAATAGTTGGATGGGGCGTTATTGGACATTATTCCCACCACGCCACTTTTGCAAAAACGCCCAATAATGCCCCCATGCTGACTGGACTGCCACATGGCAGAAAACTCCCCAGGATGGGGGCATTATTCAACAAACAACTACGCATGGTCTTAGGATCGAAGCTAAAGAAGCTTGAAGTGAGTAGTCTTGTCCAGTGAGTTGTCTTTATCTTTAGAGTTAAATGTCATTTTAGTTTCTGTGGTTTGGGTCATTTTGCCAGTTTAGTGCAAAGGTTTTATTTTTCGATTGTGTGTCAAAAAGGTTTACCGTTGTCATTTTAGTCCACTGGGTTAACTTTATCTTTTTTCTGTTAATGAGAAGAGCAATTCGGTCATTTTATATGGCCGAATTGTCATTCTAGTTAACAGAATTGCATATAAAATGACCATATTGCCCTTCTCGTTAATAGAAAAATGAATGAAGATAACCCAGTGGATTAAAATGGCAATGTTGAAACATTTTTATACACACAGTCAAAAAATGAAACCTTTGAACTAAACTAGCAAAATGGCCCAAACTACAAGGACTAAAATAACATTAGCTCTTATCTTTATCTCTACGTGGATTTAGTTATATCTAATCTAAATATTAATAAAAGACTCCAACTAATGGCACATAACATTTTCTCCTTCAACTTATTTATATATACTCTAATTTGCAACATAAAGGTGCATTTGATTGTTGTAACATGTGTTTCTATTGTGTTCCATGCTTTACTTTTTGTACTTTTTGGTGTTGTAAATTCATCCCCACAAAATCGCAGGAGAGAGAGGAAGACAAAAACGATGGAACCCTAACTATCTCCCACCGTCCCCTTCTCCGTCTTCCCGTCGCTCCTACATCCGCTCCGGCGCCTCCTTCACTCTCCTCAACAACACCTCCACCTGGCCATCGATCAGTTTCCGAATATCTCACCGACAAAAGTGCCGATTGACGATCAAATCGGTGCTAGATTCAGCTTCAATCGATCAGTATTTCGGACTCACGGAATCAGATGCACGTAATCCGACTTTATCGACTTCGTTTAGGGTTCCGATGCATCGGAAACCTAATCAGACGGTGTTAAAAGCTCAGCCTAGGGTTTGTACTGGACCGACTCATACTAAACCACTCACTGAAGAAGAAGCGTTTAAAGTTTTGGATACTATACTTAGATCTTGTATAATATTTTTGGATGTTTTGGTTTGTATGATGAGTTTTTATAGCTTGCAAAGTTTCGATGATGTGTGTGTTGTAGTTGCTGCAGTTAGTTAGTTTAGTTAAGCTCAGGTGTAGCAGTAGTTTCTGGTTTTCGATTCGGACACAAATGATTTTTTGTATTGGAGTGGTCTAGCTTTTGACTTTAGATTGATCATAGTTGTTTAGGTCTTATGATGCATGTGATTATAAGATAATTTGATGCAGTTAGTCAGTGACGTGTAGCAATCAAATGGCTAGATACTCAAAGATTAACCAAACACTTCAAGAAACCTCAAAGGTTCTTGATAGAACTCAAAAGTTCACAATTATTAGTAATCAAACTAGAAACTGATCATAAACATTCACCAAGATTGTTATTTATACTAGACCCTTACAAGTTTCGACATAGTAGAACTTTTATCTTCATTGATGTTGACCGACAGGTTTAGGAGTTTCATTACAAACCTGTTGGAACTTGGAATGGTCACTACTTTGTGTTGACTGTTGAATAGACGGTGTACGCGGCGACGTCGCCTTAGCCTGGACGACAGTTAGTTTTCTTCAACTTTCAACATTGGGTTTTTTCTTTTGAATCTTTTCTATTCATCTCACCCTTTGCTACTTTTGATTGATTATTCGCAGGTGGTTTGACGGTGGTGTTCTCCTTTCTCTTATTTGTCTTCTAAATTCCTCATTGTCAATTCTTTACTCAAGTTTCTAAGGTTCGTCAACCTCGATTTTAGTATTAATTTGTTTGTGTTTTTAATAACTTCTTTTTGATGCTTTGTATTGATCGATTGCTTGCATAAGTGACCGCAAATCCGTAGCAGTTTCGCATCTAAGTTTGATTTACAAAAATGTATGTTTGTTGGAATGAAAAAAATGCAACTAGGATATGCTTTGAATTGTTCTTTTTCGTAAAGTTGATATTATACGTAATCACAAAAATGGTTATTCTGACTTTTTTCCTTTTCAAACAAATTTACCCTTTCGATATTGATCAGCAGGTAAAGCATGTATATTTTTTACTATTTTGTAAATTTAGGTAACCCAAGAACAGTTTGCGACTCTCTTTGTTAACTATGGGCATGTAAACATTTTTCGGTACAGTTTGCAACTCTCTTTGTTAACCATCCTCCGATCATGTCGATTGGCCACAGTGCTTATGGGATCGTGTGGTATGTGTATATTTTTGTGACTGATCAGTTTCGCTGAACTCTGAGACGAATGAGATGGTTGCTTTGAAGAAGATTGCGTATGCTTTTGATAATTGTGTGGATGCGAAGCGAACACTTCATGAGATTAAGCTTCTTCGACATTTGCATCATGAGAATGTGAGTTTTGCTTTCATGTGAACATGCTTGTTTAATAGATTTATGCACGATTGTAGATCTTTTATCAACTGTGAATTAGTAACCCATGTTGCTTTTAGATTACTTAGGTGTAATCATTATAGATTTATAGTCCGATTGAAATTGTTGAGAAAATTCGCTATGTTTTTGTCGGTCAATAAGATCATAATGATTTGATAATTTACAGCTTTTGAATGCTTAATTGATGTATAAGAAGTAACAATGGAGCGGGTTGTCTTTAGTTGAGTGGACTTTGGTTGCCAACTGGAGGAGAAAAGAAAACTTAGACGGTAAGTAATTATATTCAAGATTTGAGAATTGGCAGTGGTAATTTCAAGTTACATTTGCAGATGCAAGGAACAATAATGGAACCTCAACAACTTGTACATCATATTTTTTTGTAGAATTGTTGCCCACTTTGTTGACTATGCACTCCAATGAGGTTGCAAAAACAGTGCTAGAGCCAGCTAGAACAAAAGTTCCAAAAAATGGAACGCTCCTTATGCTATAAATGTAGTTTTTGTTTTTGTATGTAAATGTAGATTTGGCTTTTTTTTGTCTTGCAACTCTTATTTTGCAATAAGAGAATACGTTGAGACATTAATTGGTGTTTATCAATTAGGAATACAAGCATAAGACATCAATAAATTGTTATTAATTTAGGAATATAACGGTTTACGAAGTTCAGTCCCGCTGATGAGCGCGGGTATCGTTTTTGGACAATCATTGGTGTTTAAGAAAGCGCGTTCCCGCTGAGACACTAACTTATGTAATTAAGTCAATTGATGCGACTCAATGACAACAGATTGAATATAAATATTGCCCCCGCCGCATCGCGGCGGGTTGCGTTTCTAGTTAAATATTAATTAATAATATTATTAATATATCTTATATCTAATAAATTATTAATATCTTTTGAATTAATATAAATATATCTAATATCTAATAAAAATAAGATATGTGGATTTATTTGAACATTTAAGTAATTATGTATTATTTTATATTTTTTATTATTTAATGATATTATCGTAAAATATGAAGAAAATAAAAAAAAACGAATTTACTAAGTATGAAAATGTAACCGAAATTTTAATTTTCATACTATTAATTTATAATTTTTTTGTGCTTCATAGGGTTGTACCCTATGTTTAAGGGGTTGAAAAAAATGATTTTTCACTTTTAAGTTTTAACACAAAACTTCTCATCTTTTACAATTTAATCTCTTTGATTATTTTTACTTTTAACCTAAAGCTTTTCATTTTTTTTTACAGTTTAACCCAAGTACGTTTTTACTTTCAACAATGGTCTTCCATACTTTTCATCTTTAGCATGTTTTTTGTTTTACGTTTCGTTCTAAATTTTGTGAGTTAACACACCGCAACGTGCGAGTGGGGTTCAACGTTTTTTTGTCTATTTTTTCTTGTTTGACATGCCCGCCGCAAGGCGTGTATTTATTCCCGTTTGACATGTTCGTCACCACGCTAGATCGACTTAGTTATTTTTTCTATGTTTTACGTTTCAAATTTCTTTGCATTGACACGTTGCAACGGGTGTGTGTTGTTCAACGATTTTACGTTTGCTTTTCGTTCGGTTTTATTTTTTCTTTTTTTTTATTTATTTTGTTTTTACGAGTTTTTCAAGTATTGGTAGTCACTGACAGTGGTATGGATGCCATTGGTTGTGGTTTGGGTAGTCCCTTTGAGGACTATCCGCCATATAGGCGCCACGTCACATTGGTGGAGGATCATCCCTTTGGGGACTACCTAAAGGGTGTGGAGGACTACCCACTTTAATAAAAAAATCAATATATAATTGAAGGAGAGAGAGAAACCTGAAGGAGAGAGAGAGAGGCAGCTCGTCGCTGCCATCTTTCAGGCGACGTGACGAGGGGGAGGGGACGGTGTGGGATGAGGGGGACGAGCCGAAGACGGGGGGACGATCCCCACACCCTTCCCTCTGATATTGGTGCTACTTGGCATGGTTTTACACATCCACCGCAACGCGAGGGGCTAGTAATAAAATGTTAGGGTCCATTTCTTAAAAAATAATTATTTTGGAGGCCCACAAACATCTTCCTTTTCCTTTTTTTTTTCGAACTTACAGAAATTTTTTGTTACAAAACTTTCGAGGACAAAATATTAGTGACGAGAGACTGCAAACATTTCTAGCAAGACCTATAACAGCAATGAGGTGACGTAAAGAAATACCACCAGCGTTTAACATATATAAAATATATAAAAAAATTGAAGCCTTAGAGAAGTGGAGTAGTGGATTCACATAAAAGAGTTTGCTTGTCTCTTTCTTGAGTCGGCCCTAAATGTAGTAGAAATGATACACTGGGAGCAAAACAAGTAGCTTTTGCTTTGTGTGTTCCCGAGTTAAAAATCTCTCTCCATCCCTCCCCTCCCCTCCCCTCCCCTCCATGTCTTTCCAAATTGGAAAGACTATTATCAGGCAAAAAAAACCCCATTTTCCCTCCCCTCCCCTCCCCTCCCCCTGTTAAGTGGATCTCTGGAACACAGAGCGGAAGATTGCGTTCATCGCAAACTATTAGAATCCGTCTGCCCAATAAATTATCTTGAGTATTAAAGTGTAAATATTAATCTATTTATACATAATACAACTATACAAGGGTTATATGAAAAATAATAGATTTATTATCCACATGTATAGTAAAATTATGTAAAACTTATTTAGAGCTATTTCTAACTTAAAACGTATCCAATAAATTTTTTAACTTATGTAAAGTATTATTTTTCTTATACATAACAACTAACTAATTTCAAACATCTAATGAGGATATCGTCGTGAGTTTGTAAGTTTTGTACTAATTAGTAATTACCACATAACAACATGAATAGAACAAGTGTAAAAAAGTCATCGAGTCATCGCCCTTCTCTCTTCTCTACCATTCTACTTCTACTGTTTATAGTGACGGGTCTAGAAATTTATGTGATCGGGCCAAAAATGGGCCAGACTAAAATGGTTCCGGTAAAATCATAAAATGGCATGATTTAGTTAATAAGTAGGCTGTAACAAATCATGTTTCTATTTAAATCTCAAGTTTTGTTATTTTATTCTTTTAATTAAAAATTACTCTTGAAAAGTAGCAAATTGAAGGGGATTTAAACTACAATCACACTCCTAACAATTGGACATGCTCTTCTCCTTCATCACTCATGGTTCATAACAATGACACGAATACACATATATGATATAAATATAAATACATAAATATATAAGTAAGTTTTACAGAAAAAGAATAAAAAAATCCTGGATTACTGATGAGTCATTTGCAGTAGGTACATTTTTTTAAACTTGGGCTACGATCAAGGATGTGGGTTGTGGGGGCCTGTTGGTTTATTGAAGGGGCCTTTGTTTATTGACGATTTGATAGGGGCATCTTAGTTTACTTTGGTTTAGTTTAGAAGTTACTAGGTTATAACCCCGTGTATTACACGGGTTAAATAAATAAATTTTATATACAAAATAATAAAACAATATATCTTTAAAAAACCTCATTTATTGCACGGGTTGAATGAATATAATTTTATATATTAAATAATAAGAAGTTATATCTATAAGAACCATATTGTACGGGTTGAATAAATGTAGTTTTATATACCAAATAAAAAAGTAATATCTTTAAAACCACGTGTATTACACGAGTTGAATAAATGTAATATTGTTTACCAAATAATAAAAAGTTATATCTTAAAACCTCATGTATTACATGGGTCGAGTAAATGTAATTTTGTATAGTGAAAATAAAAATATTTAATATATTAATACAAAGTTTGGTTTTCGTGATAAAAATAGATTATTCTGTTATTGCAAAATTTGTTAACGAAGTCTCAATAAAATTAACCCTTTATTTAAAAACTTCGTAAATGTATAAATGATAAATAATATTAGTTATATTTATTTTAAGTTTCGTAAAATATATTTGATACCAAACTAAACAAAACATTCAAATATAATTAATTCAAATAAATAATATTATAAATGAGAAGGAGATTAAACTAAATAATAATTATCCATAAGATATTAAACTAATAATATTTAGTAGAAAGGTTATCTATAATATAAGATATTAAACTAAATAATATTAAACTAAAATAATAATTATCTATAAGAGATTAAACTAAAATAATAATTATCTATAAGAGATAGCCTAATATGATGACAAGTGTCAAAAAATAGTTTATTTTATTATAAAGTATAGATTTTATGTTTACGGGCCATTTGAGTAGGTGCTAGACGGTGTGGGGCAACGCCCCCAGCCACCTCTACTGGTTGGCGTCCCCAACACCAGCCATGCTCCATCATATGAGGGCGTTGTAATTGCCCCAACCATGTTGATGGTGAGCGTTAAAGGGGGAGAAGTGGGGAGCAACCAATTAATTTGTTTTCTTTTTTTAATGGGGGCTTTAAAGGAGACTTTATTCCATACTGTGTAAGTTAATGATAAAGCCCTCACTTACGTGGTATGATAAAGCACATGTCCCACACCATATAGCTTAACTGCTAACATTGTTGGATGTAAGTTGATTTCCAGAATGAAGCCAAACAATGGTGGATGTGTTAGCCAACATAAAGTCCCACTTGTTGTGTCAAAGGGATTTCATTAGTCATATTATTGATTATGCTAAGATGTTTAGCCCTATTTCAAACCAACCACTTTCCGACGCGTTTTATCCATTGCTTATCTCATGGCTGGGATATTAGACAAATTGTTGTCAGTAATTTCTTTCCTCATGGCAATTTATCCAAGAGTGTATATATGGCACAACCCCCCGAGTTTGTTGATTCCGCTTGACCACGCCATGTGTGCTTGCTCCAAACGGCTCTTTACAGTCTTACACAAGCACCTAGGGCTTGGTTTTTTATGTGCTCTACAGGCATTTATTTTCTCTTAGTGTATCTCTAATACGTGCTCGTTGGATAGTCATATTGAGAGTGGCTAACTTATGAGGTAGTTCAATGGCGTCCAGTTGTTCTTATGGTCTAGAGTTCTTGGATAGTCATATTGAGTATTGACTATTGAGAGTGGTTGCCTTACCAAGCGAATAGTGATATCAAAGATTTTGTTCATAACATAAGCGAAAAGTTCCAAATAAATAAGTTCTCGAAAGTAAACCAAAAATTATGTGATCAAGTGTTACTTGTCAATCATACTATAAGCAATAATAAACATAAGTTTTATAATCTAAGGTATTTATATCTTCTTTATTATCTATTTCAATGCATACACCATGTTTTTACCATCTTTATTTCAAGTATATGTTCCTATACATACACCAAAAGAAGAAAATCAAGTCTCATCTTCATTTTGATTTTGATTTTAATGATGTATAAACAATAAAGCATACTACTATTTTGCAACACATACACAAAAATCATAACCCCTTGCCATATTTTTGTTTAGGTAAATGTTGGGGAAAAAACAATTATTATTGCTTTAACATCTAAACTTTCCAAGTGATTCCTTCTGATTTCTTCATGCATATATGTTTGACCTAGAACTATGTGTCATTTTTCTTCCTTTTGTTGTCGTTTTATCTTGTAACTTTTACCATCTTAGCGATGTAAGGTCTCCTTCATTAATTATTGATCCATTCGTCTACTTTCACCAATTTTCGAACCCTCTACATTGACTTCCTTACCATCATATGTAACCTTCACACACCCTTTGATCAACAACCTCGTCCGATTTTGTGCGTTTTAATGTGTATGGCTTTGTGGAGTCTGATTTTGTGTCTGAATCCAACCAAAACCGATGTGTTTCGTCCGATTATGCATGTTCGTATTTGATATCTAGTTAATCATATCATTTTTAAGGTTATAATGGTGGGGATGTTAACCAGCAAAAGCATTACAGGCCCAAGCACAAATTAGTATGATTAGTTTTCATGGGTTGAGATCCTGTACAAACAGTGCTAATTATAAGAACCGTAAGAACAGATCTGAACCATTGTTAATTTAAATCAAGGGTTGATATTGATTATAAATAAAACTCTTATAATTAAAAATTACTACTAACAAATTAGGGGTAATTTTGTAAAATTGCTAGTCATTTGACCATTTTCTATTAAATACAAATTCCACCAAGGTTTTTTAAACTAAAATAACTTTTATATACTTCATTATTTTTTTTTAAAATATATACCATAAAATCAAGTATTTTTTTATCTTTAATATGAGTACCATATTGCTATACCTTTTTGTATTTATAAAAGTGTTTTTTAAAAAAGTTAACAAAAGGTGTTTTATATTTGTGCTAATAAGGTGCTGATTATGTGTTAATTACAAAATAATACAAACAAACACCAAAAGTAGATATAATCAGCACATCTGGTGTGCTGATAATGGAGAACGATTGAAGATGTTGTGCTAATGTCGTTTATGTTGATAATGGAGAACGATTCGAGGACGATGTGCTGATAATGAAGAACGATTAATGATGTTGTGCTAATTATATAGTGTTGTGCTGATTATATTTTTTGTAATTATTTTTAATTAGTTATAAATAAATATGGTCAAAAAGTCTAAATTACCCCTAAACTAATTTTTTATTGATGGACACTTGTCAATTATGTATTGGTTCTTATGGTTCTTACAAACTTAAGTGTTTGTATTTGATCCCATTCCTAGTTTTCATATTAAAAACTAACTTAAAGCCCAAATAGCCAGGCCCATTATACGGCTTTACTTGATGCAAAATTACTATGACATCTTGATGACGTTTTACGTTTTTTCATGAATATAAAATCAAACATGAGTCTTATTTATCGTCGTTGCTAATGATTATTGGTTAGCTTGACCCGAACCAAACCTATCATTTTGCAACTCCAGTACTTTTTGAGTTTATTTTATTGTTTGTAAAATCGCTATTATATGTTACTCCAAAAGTACTAATATATAATAACGATTTTACAAACAATAAATAAACTTTAAAAGTACTGGAGTTGCAAAATGATAGGTTTGGTTCGGGTCAAGCCAGGAAACGGGTCAAAACAATTTGTGTCAAGACAACCCGTTTTAATAACTGGGTCACAACAGTTGGCAGATCGACTAGCTATTTCTTTTTCTCTTTTCTGTGTTTCATAATAGCGATATAAAAGTTTAGTTAAAAAATACTAACTTATTGACTTATTTATAGTGTTGTATCCGTTGAGGGTTCTTTTCTTTTTGTTAGTCTGTTTTTGTGTTAATATATCTTAATTAACTAGACATTACTCAGTTATATTATGTATTATTTTAATTAAATATTATAAGAGTTAATTACATAGTTAGTCTCTGTGGTTTGCACACACTACTAGAAAATACATCAATCTTGACACGCGAACAATAACACACACTCACTTTATGACATTCGAAAGCGTGTGTCAAGGAAAAAATGTCATGGTTTACAAAATTCAATAAATTTGTGACATTCTTTTTTGTGTGTCATCTTTTTAGCGTCATTAAAAATACAAAATCTATCGTGACACGCGAACAATGACACGCACTCATTTTATGACATTCGAAAGTGTGTGTCAAGGAAAAAATGTCATAGTTTTACAAAATTTAATAAATTTATGACACTCGTTTTTGTGTGTAATTTTTAGCGTCATAAAATAAAACATTATGACACTCTTTTTTGTGTCATTTTTTAGCAATGTCATGTTATATTTTCAAAATTTAAATTCCTCAATTAATCTAATCAATAAAACTAGTCTCAATTAATTTAACTTGATCTCTCATATTTTCTCGCTAAGCTCTCACGTACGTACGCTCAAAAAACCCTAACTCCCACCCGATCAAACCCTCCCACACACAACGACACTGGGATTCCGTGATTCGGACTATTCAAAAAAATGACGCCATGATTCCATGATTCACATGAACAGTGAAACTGTGAAATCGCAAAACAGTGAAACAGTGTATAAGAAAAGTGATCATTATAAAGTATCAAAGATTGATTTATTACCATTGAATACATAATGTATGGGATGGCTCATCGTCATTTACTAAACAAGCTTATTTTAGGCTCGGACTCGAGTTCATTTAAGCTCGGCTCATTTTAAGCTTTTTTTTTTCGAGCTGGTCTCAAGTAGCTTGGTTCGTTTACTCCTGTTAATTGTGAGTCATGCATAGATCCTAAGTGGCCCATTGTGGTTCGTTGTTATGTCCCACTATGTCAACCATGGTCAATGAGGATCGGTATTTGCCTGTCGGTTTTTTGTTAGTAATTGATTAGACAATCCTATTAACATGTGGCTCCTCATAATTAAACTTGTAAGTTTAATATAAACTTACATTTTATATAACTTTATATTGTTTTGTAACATTTAGAATACCATCTATTATAATTTTGTATAAATATACTTTTTTTTTTCTTTTTTCCTCTGTTAGCGATGTCCAGCCCAAGGCCCATCTGCCCATCTTTTTCTCCACACTTTTCAGCTATAAATACGAGCCTTTAACAACAGGTTTAAACATCGGCTCTCTCATTCTCTTACTCTTAACACACATTCATTTATTTTTCTTAAGGGATACTTATTCTTCACGCCGGATGGTGGTTACAAGGAGACCCCCCACCTTTCCTCCTTGTAATGAGTCTCACAGTGTTATTGTTTTGTAGATCACACTCAGATTCTCATCGAGGAAAGATAAAAGGTTAACCATTCTTGACGAAACCATTCCCACAAGGATAAACCTCTTAGTTTAAACTTGGTGTTTCTTCATAGCACTAGTTGTATATATAGTTCTTGTTACTTACAAAATAATAATATGTATTATTTTGTTTATTAGATAAATATCAAAATATATTTAATAAATAAAAAACAATACATTTTATATTTTTACAAAAGTTGTAATTGTTAAAGGTAATTTTTTATTGAACTTATTCAACACTTGTTGAATATTATTAGTATAATATAATTACATAATCATTTTAATATCATACACACATGTGTGAAAATTTTGAATTCTGTAATCCTAAAAAACCCAAAATTTTAATATCATACACACAAAGTAGGGGTGTAAACGAGCCGGGCCGAGTCCGAGCTCGACCATGCTCGAGCTCGGCTCGTTAGGTTTTTATGAAGCTCGAGCTCGGCTCGGTTCGAGCCTACTTCTTTGAGCTCGAGCTCGGCTTGCGAGTAAAACCCAAAGCTCGAGCTCGGCTCGAGCTCACTTCAACATCGCTTAAATGAGCCAAAGTTTGGCTCGAGCTCGGCTCGTCAATGTTATCATCATTATTAGTATATTATATATAAAAAAAACTAAAATTTTGTATGGGCTCGTCTAGGCTCGCGAGCCTAAACAAGCTTTGTATTTCAGGCTCGAGATCGGGCTCGATAACAAAACAAGTTCTATTTCAGGCTCGAGCTTGGGCTCGGGCTCGATTTTGGGTATGTGATGGTATATCTGAATTTTAAAGGTATATGATGGTAGAAACCTATTGAGAAATAATAAAAGTTCCCTGAATACCTTGCTCGATTTTGGGTATGTGATGGTATATCTGAATTTTGCTTCGATTCTCATGTTATATATTCGCATCTTGAGTGTTGTGGCCGGAGCTAGACAAGCCTTAATTAGCGGGCACTATCTATACGAGTCCCTTTCAGCTGATAATTAATACATGCTTTACTTTCTTTCATTGTTAGTTTTTATGCAGCAATATGTAAGAACATTCAATAAAGGGTACCAAATGTTGATCTTTTTTTCAGGAAAAAAGGAAAAAGGCGATGACAGAAAAAAGACACTAATATGTGAAGATTAAAACATGCTTAGAAAGTGCGGCTGAGACATGATAAAGTTGATGGTTTCTTGATGTTCACGACAACTCAAGCGTCCAAAGAATTCACGAAGAATGATCCACTTTCGCGGCAACCATTATTTTCCAGTGACGAGAACACACAGGAATCAAAGGGTAGAATGAAAGAAGTGGAGTTTTGACGATGAGTGCACATACAGTCGATGATGGACTACTTTCAAAGGAGGCTTCTAGAAGACTAGAGTGTCGACTAATGTATCGACAAACAATTTTTTTGTTAACCTTAAAATATTTGTAATATACTTGACAAATGATTATATAATGGGTTGTTTTGGTTTATATATATGTGTGTATTTTTTTATGAAATAGATTTATTGTTTTGTTATTATATGTGTATCTAGGGCAAATTAGTAATTCTATAAAATAATTTTTTTAAATAATTAAAAGCATGACAAGCATAAATTAATGTCATAAATATGAGTCATAAATGTTTGTCATGAACGTGTGTCATTAAAAAGTGTCATAAAATGTGTGTCATAAATGTGTGTCGTTAAACGTGTGTCATTAAATGTGTGTCATAAATTCGTGACACACAAATGCATGTCATGTTAATTTTATGACTCCTCAATCAACGACACGCTTTTGCGTGTCATAATTAGCTTTTTATGACGCGCAATGCGTGTCAAGAATGATGTCTTTTCTAGTAGTGACAAAGTAACATACTTAGGTACTAATAGTTTAGAATCACACTCTAAGATATTAGCTTTTCATTTTGTAATGTTGGGAGGTATTAACGTTATTTGTATGTTTAAAATCACATTCTGTTAGTACTTAAGTATGTTATTTTGTGCAAACCATATGGACTAACTATGTTAATACCCAAGAATTTAATACATCCAAACGTTACAAAATGAAAATTTAATACCCTAGAAGGTAATTTTAAACTATTGATACCTAAGTATGCTATTTTGTGTAAACAACAGAGACTAATTATGTAACTAACTCATATTATAATGTTTTAGTTTGTTATATTATCTTATCTACCTAATACCTAAACTGATATTTTTTATCATTAAGAAACTAGGTCCAAAACAATTATCATTTTTCATTCGGCATTTAAGATTTAAATACTTCGTTAAGGGCCCATGGCTTTATAGCTTAGTGGCATCTTGAGGTGGGATAAAACTTTGGGTTCCCATATTTATTGAGTTTTCTATTGAATTGGTGTATAGGCATTATGCCTAGTGGAGATGGATATGATCAGGTGGTTCCGTTGGTGGCACGATGATACTCCAGTGATCCGTCAGTGATCCAAATTTGCCGTTAAAAAAAAAAAATACTTCGTTAAGGATAGTGTTAAATACTTGTCCTTTTAACAAACCTTAACGAGTTAGTGAATTAAGTAATGACTCGTTTGGTTTTATTTTCAAAGAAATAAATATATGAGCCGACAAAAAGTAATAATTGTATTTTGTTTTAAACATATCATAATAATATAACATGGTTAGTGATGATTTCTTATTGGAGTAATGATTTATTCTAGGCGTTGGGTGATGAACAAATTTCCGCTAGTAATGGCTTTCTTCAGTAATTATGATTATGAATGTATACAAAAAACTTTATACTTTATCATGACTCGTTTAAAAGACTTGTTAGAATTACATTATTTTATTTTATTTGTTTCTCTTTTCAAAATTACAAGCTATTATGGTTGCGTTTTTATTTTATATGGTTGCGTTTTTATTCTGTTTTTCAATAACCATCTTACTTGTTCTTTTCCTTCCACTATTATGGTTTGCTACCACACAACTGTGGATCCGGAACTTCTCGCTCTGGACCGCCTATATGTGTTGTGCCTGTTTCATGTGCCGTCAGCCGCCACCCTAGATTTATTGCCATCGTGTTTGCATATTTCACACTTTCTCTACCTCTTGGGACGTACGTGTTTCGGCCCCATCTTTATTTTGGCCTCATGACTAAATCACCTCAAAGTACCTTTTTGGCTATATCTTTTGAAACCAACCTACTTGATATGTCCTTCTTGTTGTTCAATTAAGACTAACTACTATCCGTCATCAACAAACAACCATTGCATGTGATATTTGGATTTTTTTTTTCTCTGGCGCGAACCTTAATGACTGATGCAAGTAGGGGTGTTCAAGATCGGATTATCCGGTTTTCGGATATCCGAAAACCGGATATCCGAAAATTTCGGATAGTGAATATTGATATCCGAATCCGTATTCGAAATTTCGGATATCCAATTTTCGGATATCCGAAATTTCGGATACGTATTCGGATATCCAAACGGATATCCGAATTTATAAAAAAAGATCAAAATATCTGTTTCGTCACTTCGTGTATAGATTAAAACTAAACTTATATTCGATTTTCCAAATTTCCAACCCTTAAAACTAAAAACAATCATAAATTCACACGAATACAATCATTTTGCTATTTTTACTAATTTCGAACTAAATATAATGCTCATATACTATATATACTTATAAAAAAATAATTAGTTTTCGGATATCGGATAATCGGATTATCCGAAAATTTTGAAATTCATATCCGAATCCGAATCCGAAAATTCGGATTATCCGGTTTTCGGATATCCGAATTTTCGGATATTTCAGATACGGATTTTCGGATATTTCGGATTCGGTTTCGGATCCGGATTCTTTTGAACACCCCTAGATGCAAGGGGTATGTTAGGAAAAATATATTGCATTTAGTATATATTTCACATTATTTCTTGTAAGTATGTATGTTAAGATATTATTTTATTTTGTTTAAGTTGTAGTTATTCATTTATACGCTATATATGTCGGGATTCATTTAAAGTTATCCATATAATATGAATATCTTAATATTATTATATATACACACTAGGTTATAACCCCGTCAGGGCAGGCTCAAGGGGAGTGTAATAAAGCAATATTGTACGGGGTTGAAAAATAAATTTTATATACTAAATAATAAAACAATATATCTTTAAAACCTTATTTATTGTACGGGTTGAATAAATATAATTTTATATACTAAACAATAAAAAGTTATATCTATAAGAACCATATTGTACGGGTTGAATAAATGTAATTTTCTATAACAAATAAAAAAGTTATATCTTTAAAATCATGTGTATTACACGAGTTGAATAAATGTAATATTGTTTACCATATAATAAAATAATACATCTTCAAAAAACCTCATTTATTACACGGGTTGAATAAATGTAATTTTATATACCAAACAATAAAAAAAATTACATCTTTAAAAATATGCGCATTACACGGTTTGAATAAATGTAATTTTCTGTACTAAATAATAAAAAATACATATCCTTAAAAAACCCCGTGTATTGTACGAATTGAATAAATCTAATTTTATATATCAAATAATAAAAAGTTATATCTTAAAAACCTCATGTGTTACATGGGTCGAGTAAATGTAATTTTGTATAGTGAAAATATAAATATTTAATATATTAATACAAAGTTTGGTTTTCGTTGATAAATAATATTAGTTAATTTTATTTTAAATAAATGAATTTTATATACTAAATAATAAAACAATATATCTTTAAAAACCTCTTTTATTGCACGGGTTGAATAAATATCATTTTTATATATTAAGTAATAAAAAGTATATTAAATAATGAGAAAAGTTACATTTTTAAGAAAATCATGTTTTATATGAGTTGAGCACATGTGTGCGCTTGTTTAGTAACATGGGATATAACGTCAAGTGGGTTAATGATTCTACATATCGACACATGTTTGTATTGGGTTAATTCATTTATTTTACGTCAACTGAATTCATTTGTTTCTTTATAATATCCTCCTTATACAAAAAGTATGACAACTCCTTTTGTCATCACAAGAACGTAATTCGAATTAAAGTTTATTTGTAAAGTAGGTAATAAGAAGGAGATTAAACTAAATCATAATTATTTTTAAGATATTAAACTAATAATATTTATTAGGAGGGTTATCTATAATATAAAATATTAAATTAAATAATATTTAGTAGGAGAGTTATCTATAATTAATTAGAAGAGATTAAATTAAAATAATAATTATCTATAAGAGATAGCCTAATATGATGACAAGTGTGTCTAAAGTGGTTTTTTTTTATTATATAGTATAGACTAGGTTATAACCCGGAAACTTTCCGGGTAGGAAAATTTAATTTACAATAAATAAAAGTATACAAATAACACCTTTAACCTCTAAAACAAAACAAAGAATCGTACTATAAATGTAACAAAAGGGAATTTAAAAGTAAATGTAAGAAATATGTTTTTCTGGTTTGAAATATAAATTGAAACTGTATACTCTAACACTTCTACTTGCTGGAGTTTCGTAACCAATAACCTCGAATTCGTTTTAGACCAGTTGAAAAAACAATCATCACCTAATGAAATATGTTCAGCTTCAATTATATCATCCCATCAATTGGAATGTTTTTCATTTACCAAAATATCCTTATATTTTCATTCTTAACAACTTCAAATAAAAGAGATGAGGGCATATTTGTTTTTAACCATTACAATTCCATTTACTAATTTATGAACCAAACACAATACAAAATTCTATTGGAATTCATTCTAATTACGTTTATAAATTCCAACTCCTGTAAAAAAATTATGCGAACCAAATGGACCCTTAGAGTCTCTAAGGGGATAACTTGGTGGTAAAGAGGTGTATTCCCTAACCAAATGGTTGTGGATTCAAATCTTGCAAGAGACAGGTGTGGTGAGAGTTTACCCGTTCAAAAAAAGTAATAAACATTAAAAGTTTTTCATTACTGATTAAAAAATGTATTAACAATAATTTAATTAAGGAAATAGGTTACAAATTGGGTAATTGTCCTAAAATTTTAACCTATATTTGATAAGTATGGAAATAGGTTACAAATTGGGTAATTGTCCTAACATTTTAACGTATATTTGATAAGTAATTCACTTCATAGTAAATCAAAGTAATTTATGGGGTAAATTAAGTTTTGTAATTAAAGAAGATTGAAAAGTTGAAACCAACCATAAATGATAAAAACGGATTACAATATTTTTTTATAAATATTCAAAACTTTATCTATTATGAAACCAATTTTCATTACCTTATGATGATTTGAATTTGGCGCGATAAATAATTAAAAAAATGGTTAAAAGCTAATTACGTAAAATGTACGACAAACATAATAAGGTATTTCACTAATAAGTATAAATTTGATGCATATTTATCAAAAGACGACATTGGATTTGTCATATAAGCATTCATAATATATTAGTTTTCACCTAAGTTCATGCATATCAGATAATGCATTCTCACACCCCTTCTTTGTGTGTCATGGACTTTGCTACATACCAAATGTGAAGTCCATAGCACAGAATCATGACCATTCAATTTGATCGCGTGTAGCTTCACTACACAAATGGAGTATATAACACAAAGACGATGATGTTTTAAATTAAAAATTTATAACGTTTAATTACCCAATATAATTTTACCCTACTATAATACACACCCTCTACCCCATCATAACATGAGTAATCGATCAGTCGTGATATTGCTAAACTTAAACTTATTATACGTGATTCTTACAACTTTCTACCTTAAGTTGATTATATATTAAATGAACTTAAACAGAAGATCCAGTAGCAACATCATTAAGGTCTTTAAACTCAATGGCTGCTCTTATGCCATAAGTATTTTTTATATATAAAAGAATAAACATACAGTTTTAAACAAAAAAAAAAACCCAACATTTTGTTTCTGCAGGTATTAAGTAACTACTACCAAACACTTTCAACTAACGATGTTTTAAACATAACTATGAAAAATAACAATTCAATAAAAATTAGACTTTGGTGATTGGCTTTCAACCCGATTGACCAGTTCGATTCATTTTACACATTCCTTTGTTACCAAACTTTATGGTTCGCTTGACCCGTTATGGCATTACATTATAGAAGAGACCGCCAATCCACGAAGAAGGGTGGGCAGGACCATAACCGTTGATAGCTTCATACTCGTTGAAGTACCGAGGCACAGACAATTTGACAACAAGATATTCAATGTTAATTATCAGTAAAAATAGTGTTAAAACTTCGTGTGAAATATAGTTTTTTGTTCCCAACCCCATAATATAGTAATCAACTATATAACTAAAAACAAAGAAATAAAAAAGTGAACTTACTCTTGCAAGTTGATTTTCACCGAAAAGTTCAGGAGACAAAGTAAATGAACCTTTAGTGCTTTTTATCCTTAAGAAAATTATCCACTTCATTAAAATCACAAACCACCTGTAAAGTTCAGAAATATTAGCAAGATCAAGAATTGCATTTTTTAACATCCATCACAACGGTGTTTGGAATTGCTTTTTATAACCAAAAGCGGATATCTAGTTTTTTGATACCCGCAAATTCCGCGGTGTTGGGAAATGATATATTTTTTACTTTTAGAAAAAAAAAATTATGTTTATGCTGATTATAAAGAAACTGTACGCATGGACTTATTATGGACTATCATAAGTTTGATCGAATTCTTCATGAGCACCCAGCAGGGGACATCTATGATAACATATGCATCATATGAAACATAAACTGGCCCAAAATTAATAAAAGATATAACTGGAATTTAAAAAAGGGTATCTAAATAACTATTAAGGTCATGTCTTCCTTTGCCTCAAGCTGGTGACTATGAGTTAGCTTATTACTGAAATCAAGTACTTACAAATTGCAACTTCCATAATCGGAACGATAATATACAGAATTGCAAATGCAAGATGTCAGTTTGCACGCATATATTTTAGGTGATTAGCTTTCAACTTAAAGCACATGTGTAAATAACACCTTTAACCTCTAAAACATCCTCTTTCCCTTTCCTCCACCACAATTTTTAAATGCAAGATGTCAGTTTGCACACATATATTTTACTAACCAAACATTTTATGTCGTTCCGGACACGAGCAGCGAATCCATAAACCATTTGAAGTTTCTACGTATGCCTGGAACATGACACGATAACATTTATATTTATACCTTCAAAACATAAGAGTAGAAATTTTGAAGTTCTAAAAGGATCTTCAAATAAGCAAATAAGAATTCCATTACTAAAATCAAAAATCCTTGTCATACCAAATAAAATTAACAATCAACCTAATAAAAACAAAATCCATTACTAAAATCACCAAATCTTAAAAGTCAATTTATGTCATACCCAATAACATCACATATGTATATAAGAACAATAAAAAACAATAGATCATTGTCTAATATTGAATACATAGATTAGTACACTAAATAACAAACAATCTCGAGAATGATTAAAGATTACGGTTTCATCAGAAAAAAAAATAAAGAAAAACAAAAGATCCGTGTATAATCCTGAAGATATAGAAACAAAATCGGAGACGGAATCGAACGCTTAAAGTAAATTACATGAACAAAAATACACAAGAAACATATAAGGAATCAAAAAGATAGAGATTACTGATGAAGATTGCGATGAAGATTGGATGAACTCCTATGAAGATGAAAGGGTTTCTTGGTTTATGTGTTGAAGAAAGATGGAGAATGAGATTTTGTGTATATTATAATCAAAATATCTATTATATATGGTCCATTTTTTTTAATGGACGGGTCGGATTACGTATTTTCGGATGCCGCGATTGTGAGTTACAAAAGATAAAAGTTTTTGGAGCCAAAACCAATTTCAAGAAGTCCTATGGTGATGCCATCTCATTTTCCAAGCCCTCATAACATGACACATAAGCCCTTATTTATCATGTTTATATATATATATATATATATATATAGATTTGTATGCATGCATGCGTGAAAGAAGTGTTAATAAGATGAAAAGCAAGAAACAATTTGTCATATATTAAAAGGTGGAATTGATATTGTACATTTTTCGTCACTGAAATGTAGAGTGCTGAGCCAGAAATTATTTTATAAAATTGTGGATGTAGAATTTAACTATATTTTCAAAAGGTGCGATCGGGTTTTTTTACCTAAAAATGCACTAATTTTTTTTTTTTTCAAATGGTCCGTCCGCCCACCAACTCATCAACATGGGTCCGCCCCTGGCAATGTAGTTCCCGAGATCACTTAAGGAGGGAAAGAAAAGAAAGTAAAGAGAATAAAGGAAAGGAAGAGAAAAGAAAAAGAAAGAATGTATTTCCTCCAAATCGGAAGGAAAGTAAAAATTTAAAAAAATTAGCGTAGTTTCCTTCCATTTCTTTCTTTTCCTTCCTTAATGCTGTGTTCCTGAGTTTCATTTGACGAAGGAAAAGAAATGATTTGAAGGGATTTAAAAAAAAAGTCGTGTTCTAGAGTTTTTTTAAGGAAGAAAATTGAGAGAAATTGAAGGAAAACTTAAGTAATTTTCTTTCATTTTAAATCCTTCCAATTAGAGATATTTGGAAGGAAAACATTTTTAACACATAAAATCTTCAGTTTTCTTTTCATTTCTCTCGAACTCGAGAACACGATATTTAATTAAATCTTTTATTTTCATCATTCTTGTTAAACCCTAAACCTATACTGAGTGCTAATCAACTATGAATATATATTAGTTCAATAAATTTATAAGTTAGATTTATAATTTCATAACATAGGTGATACAAATCAAATAAAAAAACTTATTCACTTATAATTAGTGTGAACTAAAGTTGAAATTTAAAAACCAATGCATTACCACACTCTTTAGAATTAAATGACTATTCTTTTTTGATGGTATGCATGTCAACATTTTATGGTGTAGTACTCATAAAGCTTGTTTATGTATTACTCATAAATTGTGAAAATAACATTCAAGTCGTGTAAAGAGGGTTTAAACCCTAGAGAAGGTCAATATAGAAACTTTATTGAAAAGACACTTGAACCAATTAAGCCATGCTTTCTTAAAGGCACATGTTTTGAAAGATAGAACACTGATTGAGACAAGATTTTACCCACACAGTGCAAAACATCATACCTTTATTCAAGCATTCCATGTGATCTTCTCATCTCTTATCATAACTAACAAAAATTAATAAAAATGATTATCCATTTTCGTTTTTTGTCGCTTTTAGGAGTTCCTTTTCAATAAAAGTTCTTAATTCTCGTGTTTGACTTATGGTATAGAATTCTACGACCATCTTGATTTAAGACAAAATGATTTCTTTCATTATAAATAGTAATTAGTATGACGAAAATATTGAGAACATGAGAATGTCCCAGTCCCAATTAGTTGATCGTTAGAGTGACCGAGTCTATGTCACATAGCACATATGCGTGGTCTTATAAAATATCAGTAAGTATATAATAAAACAAGAAATGCTTAAGGTGATGTTTTTTCAGAATGGAAACTTGAGTAAATTATTATTGTAGGGGGAAAAACGAAGGGTAATAATGAGGGAAACATAGAAAAGAATATGGGCGAATGTCCTATGCCCATAACAACATTATTGCAATGATCTTTATTCTACATGACAAGGAAACTTGTTTTTTCACTCTCTATTTTACTTACCATAAGAATAAGTTATTAACATGCTATTTACAAAATAATCTTATTATACAAACAAATACATAACTAATTTTAGTAGAGAAATGAACAATCACATACTTTAATCAAGATATAAAAAAGCTATATAACCACATAAACACTAAAACACCTCATTTTATCTTTCCCACTAAATCTGAAATACACTACTACATACAAGTGATTATGTGGTTTAGTATGTAACTAATATTAAGTAAAGAAGTGTAAGAAATTATAAATATATTTATGTATGTTAAATACATATTTGCATTTTACCAAGATGGTCATAAGGCTAAGGATGGGTGGTATGGGGCGTCATTGCCCATCCACCTCATCAAATCTTTTATCAATAGCCCCCTCCCCCCCCCCCCCTACAATAATCGTTATTGGGGGTGGGGGTGGAAGCGATATTGAACCCTCATCAGCATAATAACGTCTGGCATGTGGGCCCCATTACACCTTTAAATCTTTAAAACATAAAAGAATAAATAGTGGGAGGGGGCGCCATTGTTTATGTGACACTGATGTGTTTATGTGGAGCTGAGGTGTCATTGACGTGACAGAATGAAGCCCCTACGTTAGAGTTTGATAACTTTAAAGGTATGGGAGTAATGTTTTAGTATGCTGCATGTGCATTGTTTCCTCTACTTTTTCTCTTTATTTTCACCTTTTAGGCTTATAGTTTTCTGGGTTTTACATAAAAACCTGTATACAAAAATGGGTCCAATTTATTTTGTATGGGCATAAATGAAGACGGGACCCACAAGTCGAAAAATGAGAATTTGCCTCATCAAAGTCAAAGTCTACAGTGAGTAAGCCAAAAAGTTGTAGTTTGGTACCTTGTTCCTTTCTGATGGAATTTGCAAGCACTTTTCTTTAGTCCATTGCTTGAGGTTTCCTCAACAAAACCTTTTGTAGCAATCATGATAAGATTAGTGTCATGATTACTCGAAAATTTATGTTTTTCCGGCATTAGAGGCGACAAGAAGCGGATACAAGGGCCCGCGTGATAAATGATAATGACATGATATAGATTTTCTAAAGAAGAAAGAATCCATCATAATTAAACATTGTTAGTTTATAATTAAGAGGCATAAAGTGGAAATTAGTGAAGATTGGACGGGGATTAGACGCTTGCCTTTCATGAGTAGGGTCGTTAGCGTCTGTTTCGTTGATATTAAAGTCTTAAATTCAGCTTTTTACAGATTTTATTGGTGGCTTGAGCTATCAAGAGGTTGCATATTGTAAGAAAACCATGGACAGAAAGAAACTTGGAAAATATTTAAAGCTATGTGGTCAATTCTTGTCCTTTGGCAACTTCTTTCTCAAGCAACCTTATGTATTAATTAAGATTAAAGGCACGTAGTCGTAAAAGGATATCAGATTTGACGTAAAACAATCGAATATGTAAAATTAGGTGGTCAGGTTTGTAGGGAAAATCATAGATTTTTTATAAAATAAGGTAATATTTTCATTTTGTGGGAAACATACATAAAGTGTACATAATTCAAACCCGGATCTACATCTTCAAAAAACCAACAAAGCATAAAGAGTCCTGAAGCCAAGTGTTAACGCGGTTCCCTCAAAATAGTTTTGGGATCGTTTGTGTATGTTTCACAAGATACAACATCCGAAACAGTAGTTGTACTGCGGAATATGAACTCAGTAGGTGTATCCTCTCTATTTTTCTAAAAAAAAATTACGAACTAGAACAAAACATGGTTGCACGAGTTTTTGCCTAACATTCATGTTTGCAGGTCACAAAATTGGACTTTGGTTTTTCCAAGCCGTTTGAACCAAACTTACCACACCTCACCCCATGCATCGAAATATCGACTCCTTGTAATCCATGCTCTTTTCACATTTCATTTCGCATATCACACTCATCTTAGCTTCATTTTATACACATCTTAGCTCGTTGTTAAGCTCTCATCATGGAGAACGCAAAGCCATAAACTATTAATTATATATCTTATATATAGAAGATCATTCAAAGTTAGTAAAAATCAAACTATAACTAGTTTTTTAACAAAAAATTTGTCACAAAAAAAGTGTGTTGATAGGATAGTTTAAAAAACATGGTTAATTAATTGGATAACATGGAGATATTAATGAAACTTTTGCTTTGAAAATAATGGAAACCAGAACCATCATTCCAACAAGTTTATTTGTGCATTAAGAGCAATTTACTCTGTTTTAGATACAAAGAATTTAATTAAAGTAGAGCAGAAAACCAGAACAAACAAAAGAAATATCAAAAAATACAAATTGGATTTTTTATCAATTGGTATAAAAACAAAGAAATCTTGAACACAACAATCAAGAACATATCTTGTTTAGTATATGGTCATAAATGGAATAATTTTCTTGGAACTTTGTAACCATATGCATTGTTCCTTGTATAAAGAGTAAATTACATTTTTGGCCCCTGTGGTTATATCATTTTTACCCTATTAGTCCAAAATAGATTTTTTTAACATTTGTGCCCTCATGGTCTCTATAATTAACTCTTTTGGCCCCTGAGTCTAACTCAACTCATTATCCCGAGTCTAACCACAGGGGCCAAAATCGTAATTTACTCTTGCATAAAAACAAAAAAGTAAATTACGTTTTTGGCCCTTGTGGTTATATCACTTTTACTATATTAGCCCAAAATTAGAATTTTTAACAAATCTGCCCTCATGGTCTCTATAACTAACCATTTTGACCACTAAGTCTAACCATTTTAGCCCTCATGGTCTCTATAACTAACCATTTTGACCCCCATGATCTCTAGACTTAGGGGCCAAAATGGTTAGTTATAGAAACCATGGGGGCATATATGTTAAAAATTCTTATTCTGGGCTAATATAGTAAAAGTGATATAACCACAGGGGCCAAAAACGTAATTTACTCAAAACAAAACAAATTGAAAGCAACAATCAAGAACACAAATATAATTACTACAGTCTTAAAAAATGAAACTTTAAACCTTGATTCAATATATAATTCTAAATGGTATAATAATCATGGATCTTTGTTATCATATGCAATACTCCTGCAAAATCTTGGGCTAAATTATCTAAAAAGGGTACTAAAAGAATACAGCTAATGCTACAAACAGTGAACACATTGCAGGAGTTAGAAAAAAAAAAAAAAAAAAAAAAAAAAAAAAAAAAACATTACAATTAGTGTGCATCCACAAAGACCTCATTAAGCATGTCATCATCCTCGGTGCCGAAAAACTCGGCCTCTTTCTCCTCCTCGTTACCAAACGCTCGTTTTTTAAGCTTCGAGTGAGCTGCAACGAACATCATTTTGTGAACCCTTTCGAGACCGACCCGTGATTGAACCTGCAATTGAGCCCATACCCATTTCATGAAAGACCAATTGCTCTTGAACCCACACGAAGTCGCATGAAGAAACAAAAGCCGGACTGCAATCTTACCCAATACGGTGAACTCTTTCAAGATGGTCTCCCAAACAAGTCTACTACTTTGAGGGTTCGCTATTTTCATCTTTCCGGTAAAAGGGTCACGTTGTTTGACTTGAACCGCCTGTGCGTATAAAGGGTCAAGTCCATCCGACCTCCATTTCATGAGCTCCATTAACGCAATGTGAGCTTCTTCTCGTGAAACTAAACGTGTAATCAAATTATCTACATCTTTCTGTTGTTCAGAAGTTAAACATTTAAACGGCGGGAGGTATTTACCGCTCGCATCCCTCATTAAATACACCGGATCAAGTATAAAAGCCGCGGACCATGCAGGGTGATAGTTCTTCTTGAAACGTCTCTCGACAATTTTCTCAACAACCCCCTCAGGAACGCTGAATTTCGCACACCAGTCCTTCATTTTCGCTCTCAAATCTTCCCAAAGCGGAAGACACTGACCGACTAACGGTCTCTCCGCCTCGATTTCCTCAACCATGCTTCTAATCACTTTAATTAGCGTGTTAATCGCTTCAACGTCGTTCCAAAACCCCATGTTTTGAATCATTTCGGCAACTTCTGCGGCTCTAGAATCTTCCATAACCACAAGCTTGTAAGAATCGTCCGTGACGACTGAATGTAAAACCCGACCACAATTCAATAAACCGTCCAACATTGCGGTAACAGAAGGAATCTTTTGTAAATTGTCACAATATAAAAGGGGTGCAGCTCCGAAAGAAACCGAAAATCTCGACTCTTGTGACCGAAACTTGTTCAAGATACTCCTAGCCTGAGAATTGTTATAAAATAAACTAGCAATTTTCAAGCAATTATCAATAACAATCTTGAAAAGAGGAAGCCCTTTGCTAAAATCCTTGATCAAATTCCCAACACCCTGCAGCTGACAAGATAAATTAACCATCCAATGATTTCGAAGTTCCAAATTTCGCAAACTCTTTGCTTTATACTTATCTGCAACTATACCAACACATTTCTTAGCAACATTACATGTACCCGTGACGGTTTCCCACATGATCTCCTCCGCATACGCGGCTGGAACAGCCACCGAACCGACCGAACCAACCGAACCACCAGGGAAAAACGCTTTTTGGAACAATGTAGTTCCATTAGGAAGATTAACCATGAACTTAACCAAACCCTCTTGTTCATTCCCAAACATCTTGCTTTTCCACCCGTCCGACACAAGCTGATAAAACTCTGCGTCTCGTATCTTAACTTCCGCTTCCGTTTTCGCTTCTTCGTACATCGAATCGAGCCTCGACGACAGGTAATCGTGGCGCGAAACATCCGGCGGAAGCCCGACTTGGTTCAAGAAAGCTTTAAACTTTGGATGATCCAAGCTTGTGAATGACACTGACCCATAAGATTCATAAAACCAATCAGTTAACAAACTTAAAGCTGAATCGATTTGGGGTTTGGTTAATTGAGGGCCAGGTGGCATTGGTTTAACACTTTTAAGCTTCTTGACACTGTCTTCCAACATTGCCAATGGCCCCAAATCCTCTTTCCCACCAGACAACAATATCTGCTGATGCTGCTGTTGTTGACTATGGTAATAATTATTCAAACTTGAAGTCCCGATTGGCGAAAACCGCTTTCGATTACTATCCGAAGGGGAACACAATGGTGGCAATGAGGATGATGATGAAGAGGGTTTTAAAACAGAGTTAAAATTGGGGCAAGTGCCTCTTTTGAGATGCTCAGAAGCGGTTCTTGATGGGTTTGAAGCTGAGAACACAGCTTCACAAAGATTGCAACGAAGTTTTACAGCTTTCGGGTCGTCTGTATCCGGGTTTCGGACCAAAATGGGCTCGAGATGGGCCCAGTACCAAGCTCCTTTCCCTTTAATTGCCTTTGTACGGACCGTTGTTAGCCCCTCGTATCTCTTGTTTACGGCTCGTACAGCCATGTCTTCAGTAGTGGTAACACTAACAACCACCAGTTGGTTATTGTTCTGGGGTTCTTGAGATTCCGCCATTAGAAACAATTAAACAAACACTCAAAAAATTAATAAAAATTCAAAAAAAAAAATATGAAAATAAATGAAGAAATAATTCTATCTTAACAGACTAGTTGCAGAAGGTGTGATTTCATGAGGGGGACAAAGGGTTTGGGTTGTGGGGTGGAAGAAAGAAAGATTGGTTTGTATGTACACAAGGTGTTCGATGAAATGCTCAAACTAAATTATGAGTAAGAAGGTGTTGGTCAGAAGTAAAATAGAATATAGCAGCGGCAGGTGTGTGTATATCAGACAGAGGGGGATATGTAGGAGGAGAAGGGGTAGTTTCCCACGTACCGATAAAGCGCGTAGTAGTGAATCAACCAATGAAATTTTTTTAAGGTTATTTTTTAAGAATAAATAATCACATAAATGATAAATCTTATTTTGTATGTGAAATTTAATTTAATGGATGTATAGAAGTATAGAACACCATGTGTATTATTGGGCTGGAGCTCATCGCTATGTCATCGTGTAGGAGTGTTAAACACAGTCTCGAATTGGCGTTACCAGAGTGAAACGGCAAGGCGCGAACGTGCCAACAAACGTTAGTCATGTATGTGTGAATGTACGTATAGAATTAATATTTTAGGCAATCAAATGATCTTGTGTGGGCTTGGGAGTTATTCGCCTACGTATAGTCTGATACAGGGGCGGATGTATTATGGAACAAGGGGTAGCCTCCGCTACCGCTTGGTCGGAAAATTTTTGACGTTTTTAGTGTAAATTTTGGAAAAATTTGACGTTTTTTCGATTTCGTTACCGCTTATTTATAAAACGTTACCGCTTGGTCGGAATCCTAGATCCGCCATTGGTCTAATATATTCATCAATTATACATGGAAGTTTTATGTATAAACTTTATTTTTATAACTAGTGTACTCAAGGCTGGGTGGACGCCGGCTCAGGGCCAAAAACGTATCAAGGCCCAACAAATTTAAAAATATATATATATGTATTGTGATATATACGTGCTAAATAAAAAAAAGTAATATGGTGTTTAGCTTGGTGGTTGATATGTTCTTGGCTTAGGGGTTGTTTGTTTAGCTCTTAATGAGGTTCTTAATGGTTCAGACCTCTTAATGGTTCAGGCCTTTTAATGGTTCAGACTATTTGTTTCGCGAGCATATGTATGAATGATTTAGACGTATGCATTTGAATGATTAAGTATTATATATAGTCTGAATGGTTAAAACCTCTTATTTGAATTTGTCAGGCATTTGCCTCTGAACTAGATAAGCATTATACTGACTTTTAATGGTTCAGACCTCTTACTGGTTCAGCACCTAATGATTCAAACCTCTTACTAATTCAGCACTTACTCATTCAGAAGTTGACAAACAGCTCCCTACTTTTAATTCATTTGTATTTTAGGGCTCAAATTTTCTTTTTGTCCTAAACTTTTATATTAAGCTCCCTAGTTTTAATTCATTTGTATTTTAGGGCTCATATTTTCTTTTTGTCCTAAACTTTTATATTAAGCTCCCTAGTTTTAATTCATTTATATTAAGCTTCCTAGTTGACAAACAGCTCCCAAGTTTTAATTCATTTATATTAAGCTTTTTTATATATTCTTTAAAGAAAAGTTTATATTTTAGGGCTCATATTTTCTTTTTGTCCTAAAATTTTGAGGATTTTCTAAGAAGGATCTAGGCATACGGTTTAGAAAAAAGTTGAATTTTCAGTGGTTATTTACTTTGAGATAATTTTTAGGCCATAGGGTGTGGCTTAACGCCACCCTGCCACCTCAACTATTTTTGCGTCCCTAGGCCCTATCAACCATACCATCGAAATTAAATTGGGGGGGGGGGGGTATAGGGTGTCCGCCATTGTGCTAACGAGCCAAATTGAAGGGATCGAGGTGAATTTAGTTTAAATGGGAGACTTTAAACCATTGCATGCAAGTTAAAGGAAAAGACTTTAAAGCCTCCCTTGTGTGAGGTGACGGTGAGATGGCGTGATAAAGCCCCTATGGGTTTTATACCACACCATATAGCCTTATAAAGATATCGGATTTGTACACTTCAAAATTTCTAACGACCTATAAGTGAAGAATGAATACAAAAAAAAATGTTTATGTATGTCGTATTGTATTCGTATAAATAAAATAATATAAAGTTATAGACTATTGTATAAATATTAATTAAATATGTAAACAAATAAAAAAGGTTCAGTTTTTCTCTTACTTTTTAGGGTGTGGGGTCAGAAAATTTGAAGTTGTGGGGGCAAATTGTAAATTGGCCATAGAATTGAATCGTCTGAGCAGAGTATGGTCAACATTGGTGATTCAACGTGTCAGGTCACGTATAAATATTTTCCTAGTTTTAAAAAACGTCAGGATTTTCAACAAAATACATGATGAAGAAGTCCCATTTTTTCCTTTTATGTTGTCATCTAATAAATTATATATTTTCATCTAATAATATACAAATTAAGATAGCTACATATTATACTATCAATATTATTTTTATTTAAATTTTGATATGACCTTTTATGATAAAGTAAAGCATATCGATCATAATATTCTTGGCTCAAACTATAGTTTAAATTTTATCACATGCTAGAACAAATAATCTAAAATAAGAAAGATACAATTTTTTCTTTTGTGATGAAGTTTATATTGAAATGCATAACACCATGCGTAGCGGGCAAGATCCTGGGCGTTTTTCCTCCAATCACGCCTGAAAATGCCTAAGCCCCACCCCCGTGGGCGTGTTTCAGCGTTTTTTTGCAAAAAAAAAAAAAACCCTTCGGCGTGTTTTGAATCACGCTAGGAGCAAGTTTGAATAACCAATCACATTTAATCTTTCTTTTTTTGCCCAATAGATTTTTTTGTTGTTTTTTTTTATTTTTATTTAATTCTCTACACCCTTTTAATATAATGCCCACATCCCCACTACACCTATTTTAGAAAAACGATCAATAATGCCCACTTGCTGACTGAACTACAACATGCCAGAAAACGCTCAAGAGTGCAAACATTATTCACCCAAATCACTACACATGTTTTAACAGTTTACACTAGTACATGCAAGTTGCAAGTCATACATTAATATACAGTCTTTTCATTTCAAACATCTCATCAAGAAAAACCCAAACATGATCATTTAATCAGTATATAATTTCATATATACTCTTATACAAATTTAAAGAATTTCATATATAACTAACAAAAACTAAAATTATTATATACGTCTTTACAAAATAGTTAAAATATTAAATATACCCTATTTATTAAAACAATATAGTAAATAAAAATTTTACCATTATTTTTTAAACTTCAAGTTTTCATATATGCTCATTGTTTAACTTCATATTTTTATTTTTAAGCTTAAACCTATTTTTACTCATTTTTTAATCTTTTTTTCATAAATCATAGTATTCTTCGTATACAGTATTTAAGCTAAATAAATTAAGCTTGAAATGAGTAAATATAATATTTGAAGTAAAAGATCATATATGAGATCTTAAAGTTTAGAAAAATAAAGATAAGATTGTTATTTATTAAATTGTTTTTAAGAAATGGGGTGTATATATATATCCTACTAGGTTATAACCCCGTGTATTACACGGGTTAAGTAAATAAAATATCAAATAGTTAATAACGAAGATTTAACAATATAAAACGATATTTTAAGACACTTTACTGATATCCGAACAAAATTTTCTTTTATGTATGATCAAAACTTGTGATGTTTGTCAAGTTTATAAATACGAAAACATTTGAACCATCGATTATAAGACAAACTGTATCATTGACTTTCTCACGACGTGAAACCAAGTTTTATTTAAATAACAGTGTGGTCTTAATTTATTAGTTCTAAAAATATTGTTAAAATGTTTAGATTAGGCATATAGCAATTAGCCAATTAGATAAACTTATAGCTATAAAATAATATTTTAATTAATTAGATAAGTATAAATTATCGGTAATTATTGACATCTATTCCTAAAATGTTTTAAACGTTTTGTCTTTCTCAATAGACCACCACCCCATTTAAGAGGTAAAACATATCTTACCAATCAGTTAAGACGAAAACCCTATTTAAAACCAAGTTGATGATTAAATGATCAACATTACACCTGGTTATTAATGTCTTTACATTTTACACCTGGTTATTAATGTCTTTACATTTTTAACGAAATTCATTTTGCTTTTTTGGTATATATTGGTATTGATATAATTAATATATTGTTGTTTATTAGTCAAACAGATGATTAATTGCTGAGGTTTAAAGTGGTGATTGGTGATACTCGAATTTGGTATAAATGTTTGAAACAAATAATTTAAATAATAATTATCTATAATTAAGTAAGAGTAGATGGTCTAGAATAATAACCTGGTAATTAATATAAATAAATAATAAGATAATTTATGGAACTTTATCCGTAATTTCTTAAATATTTGAAATATATATTAAATTTAATAATTTAAATTAAATAATAATTATCTATAATTAAGTAATAGTAGATGGTCTAGAATGATGACAAGTGTCCTTTTATTGGTTTCTTTTATTATAGTAGTTAGATAGATATGATATTTCAACAACTTTGTAAAGGTATATATAATATTTTACAACTTTGTAAAGGTATATATGAAATTGTCTCATTTAATTATCTATTCCACCTTCGTTAAGTTTCATAAGCACTAATAGCATACTAACTTAATTTATTTTTATATTTTCATAAACACTAATTTACTCTATTTTTATAAACAAACTAAAGAGTAAAGACCCTAGATCACGCAGATAGAATTAAAAGATATTTCAAGTGATTTTAGTGAAGAACATGTGGGAAATCGGGAATAACTATGTCTTAAAACTTAAGCAGCCAGTTGTGACGTGTTTTTAGTTACATAATACTTTTTTTAAAACAGTTTATATATATAGTAATGTGTTAGATGTAATCAGTTAAAAAAGTATGTATTTACAAAAAAGAAAGTTCTACATTCAAACAATAGGAATAAGAATGTATGTGTATGTGTGGGTGGGGGTTGGGGGTTCGGGTGTTTGAGTTGAGTGTTTGGGTTGGTATGTGGCACTTGTGGGCTCTAGCAGTCCACACCTAAAATAGTGAGGTGTGGAAGGGGCGTGGCTAGATGGCGTGGGGTGCCATTTGACACCTATTTTTTTGTTTTTTATTTTAATCATAGAATTTAATATATTAATTTTAAAAACACCTATTTAATTAATATTAAGTAACTACAACAAAAATAAAAAAATACATTACATCACAAAAATAAAATAAAAAAATCAATCATCTTCATCTTCGTCTTCAGTATTGTCAAATCTAGTAAGTGTTGAAATATGTTGTATCAAATCAGCTCGAAGATTTGCATTTATTTGTCGTGACTCGATTAGATTTTGATTTTGCGTTCTCTGTTCGTCACTAATGTCTTCGTTATTTGATTCGGTCTCCTCGGGATAATTTTCAACTATTGTCCGACCTTCATCCTCTAAAATCATGTTATGTAGAATGATACACACGTACATCACGTTTCTTATTTGATCTTTTTCATACAATCGACAAGGCATGCTTAAAATGCGCTACCTTTTCTTCAAAACACCAAATGCTCGCTCAATGTCTTTGTGTGCCGTCGTCTGAACTTTGTTAAACTTTACTCTTTTAGGATCTAAGGTTCAATCTCTTGAAAGAGATTTCACAAAAACAGCCTACTCAGTGTAAATTCTATCAACAAGATAGTATCCATGCATGTATTCAACATCATTTACAAAAAAGTTCCTTTAGGTCCAACACCATTTATCGGATCATTGAAAAGGGACGAGTAATGAATAATGTTTATATCGTTATGTGAACCTGATATACCAAAGAATGCATGCCATATCCAAAGATCTTGTGATCTAGCAGCTTCAAACATCATAGCCGACATTCCATGATATTCGCTTCTGTGAGAGCCTTGTCATGTAGTTGGACAAAGTTCCCACTCTCATTTCATACAATCTAAACTACCTATCATCCCGGGAAGACCATGATATTCAGCTTGATGTTCCATAATTTGTTGCATATCACTAAACGTTGGTTTTCTCAAGTACTTTTTCATATATAGCTCAATGATATAAGTAAAAAAATTGTGAAGACTTTTCCTAGCCACCCGTCCTGACATTTTTAAATACTCGTCCATTATGTCGGAACTATTCTCGTAAGCCAATTGTCTTAAGGCAGCCGTAACCTTTTGCCACGTGGTAAATCCTAAATTACCACGTGCATCGGGTCTTTGTCGGAAAAAAATCATAATTATCCTCTAAATCCTTTAATATTCTTAAAAATAAATTTTTACTCATACGAAAACGACGCCTAAACATTCTTTCATCATACGTTGGTTCGGGTGACAAATAATCGCTTACCAGCAAATCGTTAGCGGTTTCGCGTTCACGGACGATATACTTTCTCCGTTTGGGTTGGGGTTGGGAAGTCCCTTCTTCTGAATCTTCAACGTTAGCTTTCAGGACCGTCGCCACTGTTGATAATAGTATTTCTGCCCCGTCGTTCGATGAGGATGACGAATCATAACTATCTAACGAATCGCTTGAATTTGAAGAATTCATTGGATATATTTATTTGGGTGATGGGAGGTGGTTTTTGAATATTTGGATCGTAAAATTTAGTAAGAATTGGTTGATTTATATAGAATAAAAGTTAAAGATTTTTTTTATAAAATAGTCGTTGGCCAACGGCTAGCCCAACGGTCACATGAACTCAGCCAATCCCAGCCATCCATATCATCTCCCCAATCCGCCCCACGCCAGCGGAGCAACGCCGCTACCCACGCTGGCCCGGTGTGGTTAAAGCGGCGTAACTTGGCTACCAACGCCCCAACACAAGCCCAAACCCCGCGGTCTAAGAGCATTCACATTCACAATAGATTTTTTTAAATTTATGTGAGTGAGTTAGTTATGTTATAAGGAATGGTTGTGAGTGAAGGAGAGGGAAAATGTAACTGTTCATTTGTAAATATTATCCACCCCTTATAATTTTTTTAATATTTTTGAAAGTCGTTGTGAGTGGGAGAGAGAAAACGTAATGTTAAAGGTATAAAAAGTATTATTATTATTTTTGAACGGCTAATTTGTCCTCTTAAATGCTTACACCTCCCAATATTATTTAACTGAAAATGGGAGAGAAAAAAATAGTGATTTTTCGTGTAATTATATATATATAGGATAAAAAATTTATGAATCCTCTAAGGGTGGGGGGTATGGTTAATCACTCTAGGGTGATTGAGTGATTATCTACCCAATAATATTATGTCATGTCAACTCTCCATTTTACACTCAATCACTAGGTATGGTTAATCACTCTAGGGTGTTTGAGTTATATATTTTTTATTTTATAGAAATTATTCATAAATAAATGAAACATATTTTAATGTAAATAAAGGTACTTTTAATTAAAAAAACACATTACATAAAATTAAAATAAATAACATGACATTAAAATAAAAACATAAATTAAAAATAAACCTAATTTAACTATTCGTCGTCGGAATCCGTCAAAAGGTGGGGTAAATTTTGTTCTCCAAGATGTTCGACAAGATCATATTTTAGTCTATAACGCGTGTCTTCATCAATGAGCTCGTTATAAGCAGTGTCTTCGAAAACGGTGTCTTGAAACCACGAGTTATTCGCTTGCACGTCAATCAAAATTTTTAAAAACAACCTTTTGGATATACGAAACCTTTGACGAAAAACCTCTTCGTTGAATACGGACTCCTCGACAAAATAATCTCTCATAAGGTTTTCGTGACATTTCACTCGATCTCGACGGACAAATTTCCTTTTTCTAGAAGTGTACGTGTCTTCCAGTTCAGCGGCTTCGATAATAAGATTTTGGAAAAAAAATTAAACTACTATCGCTCGAGGAAGAATCATCGTCTTCACTAATATCAATTGGAAGGATTAGCGGTGGTATATCATCCATTGGAAAAATAGAAGAAGTGAATTTTTAAAAAAAAAAATTAGAGTTGGATGGAGAAGAAAATGGTGAAAAATGATGTTGAATGGTATTGTTTTTATAAGGAAAACTTGTATTTTTTTTATAAAACGGCTAGTTAACGGCTATAAAACGATCAAATTTCATCAACCCATGCACTCAATCACATCGGCGACTATAACCCGATTTCCCTCACCGAACACCCACTCACTGATGCACTCAATCATGATGGTGTGGTCACCGATCGCTGACACCCACTCACCGATGCACTCCCCGCACATCATACCGCACACCCTAAGGTTTGTAATAAGTTAACTAAATAGTTAAAAGTATATATTTTTTTTTCTTATTTCTCGTGGAGCCATCGGTGACTAGTGACCGAATACAACTTCATAAAACTTTTTTTTTTCATATTAAATAATATAAAAAGACAAAATAAAGAGGTTAAAATGTAGTTAAATATATTTATCGAATTTCTGGTTAGTTTTAATTATGTATAAACCATTTCCTTTTGTAACTAAGTAATGTATATTAATAAAACTTTAATTATATATCTAAATTTAATTTCTGAATACAGTGTATATGGAGTCTGATTGTCATCTAGATATAAAGTAAGAAACATGTGTCATAATACACAATCTATAAAATAATATAATATCTCATGTGTTTTCTAAAATAATACACACATTGGAAGCAATGGTATATGGGCTATTGGTAACATACCAATAAAAGCCCCCTTTGGTGGAAAAAATTTAAAAAAGAAAAGAAATTTTGATAGTGATGGGTTAATCATACTTTTGAAATTTGGTGAAGTGGTTATGAATAGGTGTGACCCATTTATGTTTCATCAAGAGCCAACTTTGGCTTTGGGTGAGTAGAGAATACAAAAGTCTTCTTTTCTAATTTAGAAACAATCTAAAAATGTAATATAATGTATATTTTTGGAGTATGGTAGCAATCCACAACACTTATGTGAAATAAGGAAGGTAATAATGTACTTTTGAAGTATAGTAGCAATCCACAATACTTATGTGAAATAAGGAAGTTGATTTATGGTTGTAGGAGTTGAAATCAAACAATTTGTTGGGTTTGAACTAATTAGTCTTGAACCAAAATCGTTTATTTGTAACAATAGTTCAATTCTACTTTAATGGAAAAGAAATCTTATTTTATTTTTAAGTTTACTTAAATCAACTTATTAGGTTTCTAAATTAGCATACTTGAGATAATATAAGGCAAGTTAGCAAGATATGTAGCTCGTATAAAATTGGAAGAGTTTAGTTTATGTAAAATTTAATAAAAATTAGAAAAAAAGTATGGTACTAAAATATACATAGAAGCAATTGCACTTTTTTCACAATCACTTTCAATGCTTATAAAATTATAAGAATTTTAATCAAAAGTCATTAAATTTCAAAATCAGAGTTAAAATTGGAAATATTTGACTTATATTGTCGATGTCACTTGTGAGTGCTATGGGGAATGGTTGCTAGCTCGATGACAACAAGAAATCTAACGAAAAAAACATTAAGCTATATACATACCGACATGTAGATCTTAGTGGCACCAAGTGTTTATCTCCATCAAAGTGATGTGTGTTTAAGTCCCACAAAGTAGGTAATAGGTGGATTTTAGGGAGGCGTGTGTTCGCCGGACAAATTTTGAATAAGTACATTTTAACATAGAGCAAGATCTAAACAGAAATCGAGCAAACTGATGGTGATGATATTGATCAAAACTCTATACCCTTCACAACTATTTAGAAACAATAAGTATCTTTAATTGTAAAAAAAGTACATAGAATTTAATTGTTTAATTTGGTAGCGAATAATAACTTGGGACTGTATCTCTAGAAAAACAAAGAAACAAGCTAAGATGCCTAATTTTAAGGACTTGTGTGATCCAGTTGGTAAATAATTTGTTTGAATAAAGCTTATAGGCTCAGTTAGATGTGTAATATACAAATTCGAGACCATATGTGTAGGCAATTGGGGTTTTTAGATCACAAGTTACGCGTGAATCCGAAGGGTTAATTTTCATCGACTTGAGAATTAACTTCCACAAGGGTTAAATTTGGAGGCATGTTATCACCAACTAGATTACATGTTTCCAGAAGTGGACACCAATTATCTTTATCGACTTGAGAACTTGATTGCATAAATTAAAATTTTAGTCGTTAATCTTCACCTGCTTAAGGACTCGATTACCAGCCACTTCCTGATTAGGAATATTAATTATTTGAATATAGATTGTATGAATTGTGCAAGCAGTTGGTATATAACAATTTATATGTATGCAAAAACATATATTCAAGCAGTTGGTATATAACTATAAAATACGAGCCAAGTTAATACGACCAACGACGTTATAGCCTAATGATATCTTGGGGATGAGATAAGACTTATGGACCATTAGGTCCTAAGTTCGATTCTCGCAGGGGGGTTTTCCTAGATTTATCGGGTTTCCTCTTAAATTGGTGTACATACATTATTGCCTAGTGGAGTTGGGTATGATCGGTGATTCCGCTGGTCCCAGGATGATACTACAGTGGTCCGCCAATAATCCTAATTTGTCGTTTAAAAAAAACTAGGATTAAGACCCGCCCGCGTTGCGGCGCGTGTACATCATAAACATCGAATGAATTGGTCCAAACGTTATATGATGCATTAACCATATGAAAACACACATTTCGACGTATCCAGTTGAACTCAATGTAACCTGTATAAGCATTGTGATTTGATCAAACGTAAAGTAAAACAAATTCATATCGAACAATCATAATGTATTATATGTGACCCAACTCATACATAGAAAACGTAATGGGTATGAAGGAAAATCTGCACATGTAATCGAAAGGGAGTAATTAGAGCTTTCGAAGAAAAAGGGAGAAAAAGAAACCATAATTTGACTCCACCCGGTTCGAAACAAACTTTACGAAACATACATAAAATAAACACGAAAAATATTATATTTGACCTATATGATTTCCCAAAAAAGTTTACATCAAAACATAGAACAACTTGAATTTATACCAAAACGTACATAAAAATATGCACGTAAAAATGGTTTCTTTAAACGAAAACGTATTGAATTTGACCTGACTCGTCTATAAAAAAAGTTTACGTCAGACTGTAGAACAAATCATATTTATACCTACCCGTACATAAAATATGCACGTAAAAAATAGTTTTTAAGTAAAGGAAGTATAGGGGTAAACCGAAACAAAATATTAGTAAAAAAAATTAATAGGTTGAAATCGTTTGTAAAACAGTGCCAAGTAGCACCAATGCCACAACGGCATCGACTCTCAACATCGTAAAAATAAAATAGAAAAATTGGAAAAAATTACACTGAACGAAAAGCAGATTTAAAATCGTTGAACCACGCACACACGTTACAGTGTGTTAATGCGAAGAAATTAACCAGAAATGGAAAACGTAGAAAATAATAACTTAGTTGATCTAGGACCCGCCTGTTGCGGCAAACTTGTCAAAAAGGAAAAAAGAGACACGTTGTGACGGGCCTGTCAAATATGAAAAAATAGAGCGAAAAACGTTGAACCTCACATGCACGCTACGACGTGTTAACTTGCAAAATTTAGAACGAAACGTAAAACTTGCGAAAGATAAAAAAGTATGGGTGTCCAAAGTTGTAAATAATAAAGTGTTGTGTTAAATTATAAAAGTTGGAAAAGTTTGGATTAAAAGTAAAAAACTAAAAAGGGTTAAAATACAAAATATGAAAGTTCTTGGGTTAAAAGTGAAAAATCAAAGTTTTTTTTTTTTGAAAAACTCCCTAAGCTCATGGTATAACCAAGATATGCACAAAGTTGTTGCTTATTTATATATGGAATAATACGCTTTGTAGCAGACAAAATGCGTTGATGATGAAACATGAATTATCATGGAAAAGGGTGTTGTAAGCATGGTACAAGGCTAAAGCGGTTGTTAGGAGAAGAGAGTACGTGTACTATTGAACCGATATCGTGAATGGAAAATGGTGCCTAGAATGCAAGTCAAAGAGAACTTAACCAAATGCATCAAAACATTGATGCCATCGGTGACCACCAAATTAGGAATAGTATGCATGTACATATTTCTTAGTTCTTACAACAAAAAGGTGGAAAGATTTTTAACTTAATAATAACTAGTAGAATCCCCGCGCTACGCGGCGGGAATTCGATTGTTATTGATTTGGAACGTCAAGGCACCGACGATATCGAAAACACTCGAAAGATAAACTAAAAAAATAAAGTCGTAATGTATCCAAAAAGATATCCACGAGTGTTTACATTGGTCAAATCCATAAAAACGAATACCGGTACTAATACGATATTATCAGTCGAAATAAGTGGTATTTAGTCGGATTCAGTTCGTTTCGTCACGGTACCGGTACAACACTCGTGTAGGTTGCAATACGAAAGAAAACACTCTATTTAGAATACAACTTTGCTTTTAGCTAATTTTATACCGGTATGTCTAGGAAAAAGTTATACACAACCACATATTCAGTTTTTTTTTAAGTTATACACAACCAAGTATTTAGTTTTTTTTTTAAGTTATCCAATACAATGTGTTAAAAATATATATTTTTTAAAAAAATTAAGTAGATTGAAAACATATATTAAACAATTAAATGGATCAAATGTCTACTCAAGTTTATCACATGACTACATTAGTCCAAACAAAAAAAACTGTAACGTCACCTATAAACATAAATCAATAAAAATATTAATATTATTTTGTTCCAAATTTTCATTTTCATTCTTCTTCAAATGTCATGACTTCTCACCACCACCCTTTATAAAATAACATTTTATTTTGTCAAATTATTATATATATCAATTCTTAACATTGGTTTGCGCTAGCAAACTTCACAGTTTTTCTACTTTAGCCACAAGAGTTTAATGCCATCTCATTTGAGCCTATATTGTGCCTTTAAATTACCATCTCACTTGAGTCTATAATGTGTCTTTAAATCCGGTTCCTCGTGCTCATCTGTAGCTTTATAAACTATACACGCACGTTACGTTTTGTTAACTCGCATTTGAATGAAACATAAACTAAATTTGTGAAAGATGGAAAGTATATTAGACCTTAAATTGTAAAAGATAAAAAAAGTTAAAAAAGAAAAAAAAAAGATTTTGTAAATGGTAAGCTTTGGATTTGAAGTAAAATCTAATTCCTTTTAAAAAACCCATAAAAAGTTACTAATTAACATGACATGAAGCAGGTAATTTTCTTATGTAAATTACCAAACACAACATGAATCATTTTAATACATATAGTGATAGAATAAATTACGATTCGTTTTTAGTTTTGATTCGATTTGGTACGATAGCAGTACAATATACATACATCGTCAATAAAAACTAAATTTAGAGAAAATCAAAATATATAATATTAAATGTTTAGATTTACTATTCCTATTAATATATACAAAATAAAAAAATATAGCATACTTAAGAAAATAAAATTTGAGTACAGTTTACATAAAGAATAAATTACTATTTGTTTTTAGTTTTGATTCGATGCATTTTCGTAATTTTAAGTTTCATACAATAACATTCACCACGCTTTTGTTCTCCTCATTCCTCCTCTCCCAACCCTTCAAACTGGGTTTGCCTACACCGCCACTGATCTTCATCTTCGCCGACGCTGATCATCGTTGCTTTAATCGGACGATTCCAAACCAGGTTACTTGGGTTCCCCTACACCGCCACTGATCTTCATCTCCGCCGGCGCCGATCATCGTTGCTTGAATCGGACGATTCCCAGGTTACTTGGGTTCCTCTACACCTCCACTAATCTTCGTCTCTGCCGACGCTGATCGAGGTTAATTTCGTCATTTATCGTTGTTGCCCCGTTCACTTTTCATCTTCAGCTTCGACCTTGGTAAATAGGGTTTGCTACAGCTAAATTCAAAGAGAGCACGCAGAGAACACTGGTTCACATCAGTCGATTTTGACCGGATCTGGGCTGGCTCCCGCATCGTGCTACATCAACCTTCCGATTTGAACACAGGAACCTTTCTTGCTCCAGTTCTTCCCCGATTTTTGGTTAGTCATTCTTGCTCCACTTCTTCCCCGATCTTGCTCCAGTCCTTGCCCGATTTTTTGTTACTTTACTGATAAAATTCTTCGGTTAGTGATCTGAATTTCGGAATGCTATTATTGAATATTCATTACTTACTTTCAGTTAGTAATATGAGAATCGAAATGATAGATTTCAATAAAACTGGGGGGTCGAAAACGTATATACCCAAAATTTTCTATACGAAAACTACATACTCTCCACTACTAAGCGAAAAGTACGGAGGGTCGGCCGCCCCTTCCCACCCCTTAAAAGCTTTGCCCATGGCTAAAGCTAAAGAGGGATTATGATGGTGTTTAGACTTTAAGCTATTTGAAATACCGAACATACTATTTTAATAATGAATCAGTACTGAAACCATTTTTTAATACTAAATCAGTGCGGAAACCATGAAATCGTGGGCATATTAAAAGAAACTTTGACATAAAATAAAAGCACATATATCAGATTTAAGTCCAGGAACCGGATTTAAAGACACAATGTAGACTCAATTGAGATGGTAATTTAAAGGCACAATATAGGCTCAAATGAGATTGAATTAAATTCTTGTGGCTAAAGTAGAAAAACTGTGAAGTTTCCTAGCGCAAACCAATGTTAAGAGTTGATATATATAACAATAATTATTATTACTATATATTATTTTAAATTAATAATTAATACAAACATTTAATATTAGTTTTTTAATTAACATTCCAATCCAATGGCTAATATCTTTTTTAACGGCAAGGAACGATGTGTCAACCACCGTGACACCGGGCACTATGACCAAGGTTGATTACTCAACCGCCGCCAGCCCCTTGGCTATCTCAGATGTGCGGAAACCCGACATTCACCCGCCTGAATGCACGACAGTGGAATAATCGGTAAAACCTCGCCTCCCATCCAAGACGAACCGGCGCCACCCGTATTCGCCCTTCACCTGGAGGCCGTAGAAAATAATGGGAGAGTGGGAGTCGAACCTAGGTCACAAGGAACACCTAAGGCTGTTCATGAGCCGAGCCGAGCTAGGGCAATCTTAGGCTCGGCTCGATTTTTAACCGAGTTGACTTGGCTCGGCTCGGATTAGAAACCGAGCTGAAAATCTAAGCTCGGGCTCGACTTAGTTTTAAACCGAGCTGGCTCGGCTTGGTTTGGCTCGATTTTAAAAATAAAAATTAATACATAGCTCTCAAAATTCAGTATTCTAAAATATTATTCAATACTTCAAAAGAACATATTCAAAATAAGTTCAACCGAATACATTACAAGCCAAAATTACGTTCAACAACGCAACATAAGTTTTATATTTCAAGTAAATACAATATTTGTTCATTAGCACGACAATCAACCTTTAAGGGTATGTTTGGCAAAACTAGCTGGTGGCTGATAGCTGGAAGCTGAAAGCTGTTAGCTGGAAGCTAGTAGCTGGTGGCTAGAAGCTGGTAGCTGTAGCTGTAGCTTTTTAGATATATTTGGTGTTTGGCAGAGTAGCTTGAGCTTTTAATAAAATGTATAAAATGACCAAAATGGACATAACTTAATATTTAAAAAGTTTGCGCATTAAAAAATTTATTATCTTTAGAGGTTAAAATAGTCATTTATTCCCTAAAAGCTTGTAGCTCATTCTAAACGCTACTTGTCACACCCCCAAATTACCACCTAGGGCGTGTCCCTGATGGAGGTGTAACGATCCAACAAAGAGCCACCAATCATATCAAACACAAGTTATAAATAAATACCAAACCAATGGAAATGTATTGTTTGAAAGTTAAACCAAAACCAAAGTACTGAGCGGAAGCATAAAGTATCAATGTGTAATGTATCAAAAGCAAATCAAGACAACTGTTTATTATGACCACAACCACTCCAGCAGCATCAGACAGCAAGCTCCCAAGTTCCTTCAGTAATCACCTACAAGCATGTAAACAAGTGTGTCAGACTACGCTGGTGAGTTCAAGGTTTGTGTTCGTTTACCAAGTTGTGTTACCGATCAAGTGAGTAAAACAGTTTGCAAAATGATATGTTGTTTGTTGTTATGATGTTGTCGTGTTGATGTTGTTATTACTCGAGTACCGAATGGCCAGATGATATGTGATTGCCAACCCCAATGCCTCTATCAAAGCATTGGTCATGTTTTAAGGTAATTAGTTCACGCCCGTTCCCCTTGAACGTCGTGAGGGTGCCAAACCTAATAGCGCTATCAACTAATAACCCCCGTTGCCCTACAAGCAACGTGCCGGTAGATGTAGTGGTCTTACAGTGATAGAAAAACAGAGTACAATAACCAACATCCCGTTACCCATGCATTCCTCATCGGAACGTTACCCGTTAACCCTTCACTGGGATCCATGCTTGAGAAAAGAGCAATGAACTCACCTTGGTTTGCTCGGTATGTTACGTTACGTTACCCGTTCCCAGTTGGTCAACCAAACCCTATCGTGGTTACCAATCCACATCAGTCACATAAATCGACAAGTTACACATTTGTACACAGTAAGTCACGTAGTACATGGTAAGTGTTTAGATTCCATACGTATTTACATCACACGTTCATGTTCCTAACAGTAGTCACCAATGGTACCAGTTTCATAAAAATCAACTCACGTGTTGTTACAGATTGTGTTTAGCTAAGATCATAGTATAATACATATCAAGCATTCAGTTTTCAAATAAGTCTACATCCAGTGTTCACCATACCTAACAACGTTTTACAGCCCACTAAGTCAAGACTATATCAGTTCATCGTTATGTGCGGCCCAGTTAATTACGGATATTTATTTTAATCATCAACCCATTAACAAGGTCGGCCCACTACCAAATAAGACTATACACTTGGTCGCCCCCCTTATACTACCGATTTCTACTAGTTCATGAATCATTGTTTATTCATACAAAACAAATATGGTAACCGCCACATACATCACACACATACTAATATTCAATCACTTTAATTCTATTGGACCGATACAAGTTGGTGGGTTTGACTAATTATCTCATATCACATGGCTTGCTCATAAAGTCACATGTACACTACAAAATATGCAGCCATCAATCTTAACAAGTAGCCGCCGCTCATTGAGGGAACTTCCTTTCATTCGATCACATGTCTGCTATCTTAGTAAATGAAAAGATGATTATTATAAAGGTCCAATCACAATCACACACCATATGGTTGAACCGATTTCCCACCAAGCACACATCCCTATGGCTATGACTCATGTACACCTTTTCAACATTTATTGCTTACTGACAGTTTCAACAATTTTATATGTGTTTTGACATGGATTGATTAATAAATCGAGGGATACAATTCTAGGCCACATAGTTCAACCCCATTGGGCCTTTGTTGGGTCCGATTACTGTGTGACAACACATCCAAAACAATTACATGCACAACCCACAAGGCAATTAATGTGTAAAATTCATTATATGAGAGGGCATCAAAAGTCATACAATCATCAGCAGTTTGCGTACACAATTGTCAGTCACTATTTTCAATTTCAAGAACACTTATCATTCATAAATCACATCGTAATTAATTTCAAGTCTGTGATTAACATGCAATACACATGAACACAATTATCAATTAAAATAAGCATGTATCTACTAACCCTCAATCCAATAGCCAGCAAGGTGTCTTCGAAAAAGGAGGGGGGTTCTGTTGCCGATCGTATGAGAGGTAGAGAGGAATATGGGGTTTGTTATAACTTTTAAACTAGATTAGATTTGACTTAGATTATAATTCGTATAGGTGTTGGGCCGGTTAATCAAATTATGTAGGGATTGGATTGATTAGCTAATAAACAAGGGTCTTGGGGCCGGTTGTGGGTTATGGGCTCAAGCCCTATATTCGATATATATATATGTGGGCTGATGAGCATTTGTGGGCCGATTAATACTCAAGTTGGGGCCGGCTTAGATTACAACACATGAGTTGGGCCTGATTAACAAGGGCCACATGATAGGCTTCACTAATACCTTTAAACATAAATGTGACGCGTTTACTAGTCGTAATGAAAGTGAAGGAGGAATAACGAGGAATCAAAGTTAGTGAGATTAACCTTAAAAGTTCGGGTTGTCACATCATCCCCAACTTGAAGGAAATTTCGTCCCGAAATTGGCAAGCGTCAAGTGTGAGAGAAACGAAGCAAGAAATCAGAGTTGTTGCGGGTTTTGCTCAGTTGTGACATCATCCCCAACTTGAAAGAATTTTCGTCCCGAAAATTGATCTAAAACAATGGTTTAAAGTAAGTTCCGACGAACTCGATCTATAGATACCTTACAACGCCTGGGGGCTAATCTTGTGGTCAGTGGAAATCATGGTATGGTGGTTAGCGTGTTGTTATATCAGTTGCCAATCAATGAAACAGGGGATTAATGAGGTTCGTACAAGAATCGAGCGAAACAGGGGTCCATTAAACATCCGAAGGATTTGGCCAGCAAATTTGTTGTCTAGAAGTAATTTCCGGTAGTGGTGCATGGCGGCATGACACAACAGGGAGGTTCGTTACATTGCGGTCGCGCGAGTGTATCATTTGTCCAAAACAGAGGTTGGGTGGGTAAGGGTTAGTGTTGCAACACGACAAACGTGTGTAACTGTGACTGCTTCCCTTCTGGTGGCGATGACAAGTGAAAGTGATAAGGTTCGTCTACAGGGATGCGTGGGTATAGTTCTCCTAATCCGTGTTCGTTCGGAAGTTCCATCTAGCGATGCCATCACATGGTTAGCTCTATTGAAACAAGGGTGCACTGGAGGCCCTTGTGTTCGATCTAATTGGTGCATTCGGTACCGTCCAAGTAATGCCTCCCACTTAAATCCAATGACCACGTCAAAACTTTCGAGAGTATTGGGAAGTAGGTCAATGTCGAACACTTGACCCACGAGATCAAGTTTATAACCGAAAAGAACATGAGAAGCTTCTATCGATTTACTATCAGTCAGTTCTACTACATGCTTATTTACAAGAAAGGTGGAAGTCAGTCCTAACTAACGACTGAACCCTAAGGCACAAAACTCCAATCGAAACAAGAGTCAAATAAAACCGAAATAGAAAAGGTCATTCAAAGAAGACGTACCGGCCTCTACATTGCCATCATTGCGAGTCTTCCCCAACGCCAATAGTAAATACTCTTCCACGTGCTCCGTTCCCACCATTGTTCCCATTGTTGCCGTTCCCAGTATTGTTGTTGTTGCCAGCATTCTGATTGAGCTGAGTGCAATCCCTCTTTAAATGACCCTCATCACCACACTGAAAGCACCCCTTTTGATTTCCCTGGTTCTGTTGAGACTGTTGCCCTTGCTGTCTCTGATTCGACTGTGTCTGCTGCTGCTGTTTTGGCTGAGGGGCCCTACAATCCTTTGCCTCATGGCCTGTCACACCCCAACCGATGGCGGAATCATCGGGGCGCGGCACTAGGCGAATCAGATTGCTCAAGAGAATCCATAACAACTATATTGCGATAATATTTATTACATTTGTCATCCCATACTAACAAACAATACAATCACATAAGTTATCACAGATTTCTTGTCCTCTCGAACAATTCAAATCCGACAACCTAAAATTTTAGATGAGTTTCTAGACTTCCTAGCTTGATTTGATGTAACTTCGGCTAGACCTGCAACATACGTTAAAACTTTGTCAATACAAAAGTATTGGCGAGTATACAGGTTTGATATGTGATAGTGTGATAGATTGAAAGTGCTGCGAATTTCCACATGCATAAACGTAATACACAACATATATACTCACAAAACTGATACTACCAGCTAAGTCCTCGATGCTCGACTCTTGATGGCATAACTAGACCCCGTCGGGCGAAATAGTACTATACTAGTCTTGGTGGGACGTCACGAGTATAAGTCCTAGCATACATGTACTAGCATCACGTATATCTATGCAAACAGTTATTCGCAAGTGAAAAATAATCCAATTAAATCATTCGTTTGATAAGTTTGGTTTTTATGGAACGTATGTTACACCCAAAATTCGATAAAAGGGGTCAAGTATACTCACAGCGCGTTTTCGGTTAGGTTTGCGGAACCGGTGCCGGAGAATATCCTGATTTCAGATAATTTACGTGAGTGATAGATTACTATGCGTGAAACGGCATCGATTTGCGCGAAATCGGGCGAAATTGGGTTAAAATTGGACGAAATGCTGAAATTGGGCTGGCCCAGTCGAACAGGCCACTCGATCGAATGGGCCTGTTCGATCGATTGGGCCTGTTCGATCGAATGGGCCTGTTCGATCGAATGGGCCTGTTCGATCGAATGGCCTGTTCGATCGAATGGGCCTGTTCGATCGATCAGCTGTTCGATCGACTAGCTGTTCGATCGACTAGCTGTTCGATCGACTTAGCTGTTCGATCGACTAGCTGTTCGATTGGCCATCCTGTTCGGCTGTTTTCGATGATTTTTCGAGCGTTTTTCGGCGTTTTGGGTCGAGACGTTACGATGAGGTGTTAAGCAACTGAAATTCCGTCAATTCCAACCTGTTTCATCGGCCGGGAATCACCCCGTTCGTCGGAACTGGTCGTTTTTGTCGGTTTTTCAGTGTTTAACTCGAAATCGATCATTTTATCACTAGAAATGTGTAGGAGATTGGTCTAAGTTCTGGTTTTACCATTTTTATGTATAGATCTGATGTAAAAACCTTGATTTTACTTAGGAAATGCCCTAGATCTAAGTTGTTCTTGATGATATGAGGTCAACACCTTGAAGTTCATAAAAACTTGTGATGAAATCAGTCAGAACATCTCAGATCCATGACTATCTTGATAGGAAAACACTGATTTGGTTGAGATTCATGAAAAATCGTATGTAAATCATCCGAATCTGAGTTGTTCTTCATGGGATGACATCACCTTTGAAGAACTTTATGGTGACACCACCTTAGAACAGCCCAAATCCGTTGATTTCACGGTTGGAATTCAGATTTTGAAAAATAGAAAGATGGAGAATTGCATTTGGATCAAGAAAGTACAAGATTCGGGTTGAAAACTTACAAGAATCGGAAGAAATCGAGAGATTTGAGGGCTGGAACGTCTTGGTCGGTTAGGAGCAGCAACACAAGTGTTTGGGAGGAAATGGAGGGGTATTTATAGGCAAGGAAGGAGAAAAGGAGGAAAAACAGCAGTTGGTTCGGCTGGCCCGTTCGATCGGCTGGCCCAGTCGATCGGCTGGCCTAGTCGATCGGCTGGCCCAGTCGATCGGCTGGCCTAGTCGATCGGCTGGCCCAGTCGATCGGCTGGCCCAGTCGATCGGCTGGCCCAGTCGATCGGACTGGCCTATCTGATTGGGCCGGTCTGACCAATTGGACTAGCCTGATCGAATTGATCCGTTCGGAAGTCTTTTGATCCCGTTTTTGGTGCGATTTCGACGGTTTGAGCCATATTTTCATATATTCATATAATTATTAAATTATTTATTATTATTAATCACAAAAGGGCCGTATATACGTATTTATGTATCCAATTCTCAGTGCGGTGATCGAGTTACGCGTGCCTTTGAGTGCGTTCTTCGATGTGATGTGCCACAATGATTATCGGGGCACCACTTACTCATATTGCCATCATCGTCATGACGGTTAGAGTCATAGTACTCACCCGATAACCCTCGTTAGCGTTGATTACTCACATTTTGACACCTCACGCTCATCGAGAAGGGTAGATTAGGCCTTTACTCGACATCATCGTGAGTGTTATGCAAAATAGGTTTGTACTAATGATAGAATATGCGTATTTATTCGATTAGACTTCGATTTAGCGATAAAATTGGTATGATTTCATTATGATCCGAATCTCCGGTGCTAGGCGTAACGAGTGTGTCGAGTAGTAACAACGCACGAAGGTGCGGGTTGTTACAGTATCCCCTCCTTTAGGAAATTTCGTCCCGAAATTAATCCAATAGTAGGGTCGTAAGGGTTGATGCGATTGAGAGTAGAGATTATTAGCGTCTAGATAACGAGCGATCGATTACGATTTGACGAGTGAGAACGGAGAGAAGATACGATTCGATCAGTTAAAAGTGATAACACACACAAAAAGCAATTCCATAGCGTTTTAAACTTACCAATACTCGATTAATCTTCGAAGTTAATTAAGAAAAATCTCCTCATGGCGCGGTGTCGACCGGTTTGATGTCCACACCAGCGCTATGTGGAGGGTTTTGTTATTTGATAACAGGTTTTGAGTTTTACATTTTAAAAGAATCAGGTGGCAAAATAAGTTTTAAGAAAACTTTCCTACAACGTGGGTTCGAGCGGAACTCGACTGCCGAACCCTCGTTCTCGGGAAGATTCCTGTCGGTCATTGCAAAGGTTTTTAAGAAAAGAATTGAAATTTTCATTGGGCACGGAGCCAAACTGATTCAATGTTTTCTCCATGTTGTAAGGAATTTCATTTGTCCAACGGTTTTAGTAAAAAAATTTTATAAAAATAGGTTTTCCTTAATACTATGGAAAAATAACTTACATCGGGCCCCACGTGGCACCTTCCCACAAAAGTTCGTTAATATGGTTAAAGCACTTATATATAGGAAGTACCAGCGGCGTATCCACCATGCTTTACCCATATTAACTCTGTTTCATGAGGCAGTGTCATGTGTGCCGATAAGACACAGATAGAATTTCGATTCCCTTGATCCTAGCGATGAGGTGCTAAACCGAGTTTTTTTTTTTTTTTTTTTTTTTGAATAGAAATAAGTTGGATGCAAACCAAGCGTAGGCAGCGGGTGCGAGTAGTCTGGTCGCACAACGCTGATATGGTATGCTTGGCTGGGCAACGAATGACACGATTTTGATTCGGGTAAATGAGATTTCGATTTGATTCCACACAAAGTTCGCATGGCACGTTTCCACAAGACTTGCTAATATGACAAACACCATGTTTCCATATTAGTTTTATCTTGTGAAGCAATGTCATGCACCCTACATTACACCACCTGCGATGACTTCCAAGTAACATTCGAACATCGATAGACAATAGATTTCAACAGATTGATAAGCGACGATTGTTGCGTTGCGAGTGATAGACGATTGATTGAACTGATTACACCACGAATAGTACTAAGGCTAGCCCACACGGCCTTTTTCCACAAAGTCAACTAATATGGTCAAAACATCACTATGTTTCAGCCTTATTAGTTTTGTCTCGTGAAGCGAGGTCTGGTGCGCTAACATGACACGTAGGATGCGTGCATTGATAAGTAATAGCGAAACACGATAATAGTATCGAGTTGATGGAGTAGGTGCGAGGCGCGTTAAGAGTGGAAGGCGGCGAGTGATTCTCGATACTCGTCTAGCGAATCCACAATAGGCGATCCACACCAGCTGATAGAAGTTCACACAATTGACAACAACTAGCGTTAGAGATTTCTAGACAAACACATGATGCGATTGCGATTTCGAGCCACTTATCGAATGATTTGATTGCGAGATTGATCCGGCAAAACTGCGATTAAGTTGCGTTCTAGACTTTACGACCAGTCTCGCGTTGTTCCAATTGCTCTTTGGGGTGAACTTACTTAAGTTCATCGATGTGGCAATTTGTGTACGCGGACTTACGAGAAGCCTCGCGGTGATGCGGTTTAGTTTTGTTACGCCTTGTGATTGATAGTAGAGTGTCAAATTAACCATAATAGTACAATAGGTCTAATAACGTCCAACTCCACATGGCACTTTCTTCACGAAGTTTCGGTAGTATGGTAAAGCGTACCCCCGCGTCACCCCTACTACTTATGCCCCGTGCTTTGGTGTCACACTTTGTTGACACGACCAAGACCCTTGACCGTGCTTTGAAACGTTATGGCACTTTCTTCACGAAGTTTCGGTAGTATGGTAAAGCGTACCCCCGCGTCACCCCTACTACTTATGCCCCGTGCTTTGGTGTCACACTTTGTTGACACGACCAAGACCCTTGACCGTGCTTTTAAACGTTATGGCACCATTAGAACTTCACTACGATCTCCGTGCACTGACCAAGGTAATCCCGTGTGCACCCGTGATTAGTTGTCCCTTGCACGTATACCGTACCTCATTCTAAGAGTGTTATAGGGATAAAATACATAATATAGTACATAGTGCTAGCGTTTAGATAGTGCTCGTTTGTAAGAGAAATAGGATCCACACACGATGATATATGAAATAAGTCCCAGAAATGATAGCGATAAGTCGGATTATTACAACAACATTAGGATCAAAATAACGTTGTTGTGGATACTTGCGGAGACGGCGGTTGTTGATGACTTCCTTCCAGGTTACGGTCTTGTACGGCACTGCGACGTATAATGCCCATACCAGTTGCAATTTGCGCAATAGCGACATTTTGCTTCTAGCGGGTGATGATACGTGCATGTGAAACACAGGGGATGAGATCCATTGTAAGCGCGTTGTGACTGAACTGGGACTGATCGGAGAGGTTCGGGTTGCGGCAGTCCAGTTGTTGAAGAGTCTGGGCTCACGGTCTTTCGTTTGCGGCTCGGTTGGGCTTCCTGAGTTGATGCGGCGTCGTCTTCGGATTCGCCTGACGATTTAGCGGAGGCACCGTCGGAGCAATTCTTAGAAGAATCCTCCGAGGAGCTGTCAGATGAACCATCGACCGATTCTCCAGAGGAATCGTCGGATGAGTGGATGATGATTGCTTGATGAGCTCGTGTGACAGGCTTCTTGAAGGAGAACCCGTCCACGACTCGTTTGCTGTTGATCTCTGCGGCTAGTCGGTAGGCTTCTTCGATGGTAGTAGGTTTTGCAGCTTCGACAAAATCACCCACACACTCTGGTAAGCCACGAATATACTTCGCGATAGCTTTCTTCGGAGTGTCGACTTGACTTGGGCAGATTATGCTAAGCTGTTTGAACCTTGCTGTATAGCTCGCATTGTCACCTTCGGTTTGCTTGATTTCCCAAAATTCGTTCTCTAGCTTCTGGACTTCGTGAGGGGGACAATATTCTTCCTTCATGAGTTCCTTCAGCTCACCCCATGAGAGGGCGTAAGCTGCGGAGATCCCACGTTTGTTGCGTTCGGCGGTCCACCAATCGAGTGCTCGGGATTGGAATACTCCGGTGGCGCAAGTAGTTTGAAGGTCCTCGGGGCACCCACTCTGACGAAGGGTAACCTCGATGGCATCGAACCACTGGAGTAATTGAGAAACATCTCCTTCACCCGTGAAAGGCATCGGATCACAGGCTTTGAAGTGTTTGTAGAGGAATGCAGATTCCGTCTTGACGTCTTCCGGGGCTCGAGAGTGGCTTTGAGAGTGCACTTGCGCGACAATTTGAGGAATGAGCTTGACCACTTCCTTGGTCACAATTGAGGCAATCCTCTTATCGGCGCGTCGTCTGGCTCTTCTCCTAGCCTTTCGTCTCGAAATAGAGTTGTTGGAAGGCATCTAGACAGAAGGATTTGGAATGAGATTCGATCATAATGATTTCTGAACTTTTGATGCGATTTGATTCGATCAAAACTTGGTATAGAATTTAATTAAACACATAGGAGCCACATAGGAAAATTCTAGGTTCCTAAACTCTCACATAATTGGTTCGTTTTGTATTTAATACATATATAGATATAGTTGTAGGTTACACATAGATATTGATTCAGAATTTGCGAGGACGCGATAAGAGAAATGGCGTGAGCGAATTCGAGTACTTAGGCGTTGGTTTTGTTGCGATCATTCGGTCTTTGTTTTAGATTGCGATGGCTGTGCAGGTTGTGCGCTTTGTAAATCGAGGTTCGTAAATTCGATAAATCGAGAAATCGGTAAATCGTAAAGCTTAAATTTGAAAACTCATAGACGTAACAGCTTAGATAGAATGCCTTGGGTGTTTAGGCGTTGACTACCCAAGTAACCCGACTATACCCAACAAGTTCGGGCATACGCGTTGACCTAGAGGACTCACGCTTCCACTGGGATGCAGCTCCTAACATTCGTCTCTCTAGTCTTCGCACAGCCTGAGTCGTTGTTATGGTCGTGTCCTTGGTGAGAGCTTTTGTAGACCATTTTATAGAGTGGAACAGTTGATTAAGGTATGGGTTTCACCCCTGGCTTAACAACTTCGTTCCCATTTGTGGTTGTGCTCATCGAATAAATCCGAGAGTTCCACCAGAATTTCGAAATGGAGACCTTTTGTCGAGATGCGGATGTCACTCCTAGCTCAACAAAGAGTTCTCGTGCTAGAAAAATACGCTGAGTGGGTGATCCTATCGAGAGTTATTGGTTTTCACACCTGGTCTCGACTAGATCACTCGGTTTTGTTATGCGAGTAGTTTTGAAAACATGTGTATTGTGTCAGCCTTAGGAAAGGCTAAGTAACCTTCTAGCCTTAGGAAAGGCTCTTTGTGTGAAGCTGTAGTATGCGGTGTTCACACAATAGTTGTAACTTTTCAACAAATTCGATCGAGAGTAGCAAGTTGGCCCAAACAAACCCTAACGAGTTCGTAAGAGTCGGCCTGTTGGTACTTAGACTATAGACTAGGTCACTTTCATAAGACATCGACCCGGACTAGGTCGAGTCTCAAACTTTGCCTAATTCCCTATAGTTATGGCTCTGATACCAATCTGTCACACCCCAACCGATGGCGGAATCATCGGGGCGCGGCACTAGGCGAATCAGATTGCTCAAGAGAATCCATAACAACTATATTGCGATAATATTTATTACATTTGTCATCCCATACTAACAAACAATACAATCACATAAGTTATCACAGATTTCTTGTCCTCTCGAACAATTCAAATCCGACAACCTAAAATTTTAGATGAGTTTCTAGACTTCCTAGCTTGATTTGATGTAACTTCGGCTAGACCTGCAACATACGTTAAAACTTTGTCAATACAAAAGTATTGGCGAGTATACAGGTTTGATATGTGATAGTGTGATAGATTGAAAGTGCTGCGAATTTCCACATGCATAAACGTAATACACAACATATATACTCACAAAACTGATACTACCAGCTAAGTCCTCGATGCTCGACTCTTGATGGCATAACTAGACCCCGTCGGGCGAAATAGTACTATACTAGTCTTGGTGGGACGTCACGAGTATAAGTCCTAGCATACATGTACTAGCATCACGTATATCTATGCAAACAGTTATTCGCAAGTGAAAAATAATCCAATTAAATCATTCGTTTGATAAGTTTGGTTTTTATGGAACGTATGTTACACCCAAAATTCGATAAAAGGGGTCAAGTATACTCACAGCGCGTTTTCGGTTAGGTTTGCGGAACCGGTGCCGGAGAATATCCTGATTTCAGATAATTTACGTGAGTGATAGATTACTATGCGTGAAACGGCATCGATTTGCGCGAAATCGGGCGAAATTGGGTTAAAATTGGACGAAATGCTGAAATTGGGCTGGCCCAGTCGAACAGGCCACTCGATCGAATGGGCCTGTTCGATCGATTGGGCCTGTTCGATCGAATGGGCCTGTTCGATCGAATGGGCCTGTTCGATCGAATGGCCTGTTCGATCGAATGGGCCTGTTCGATCGATCAGCTGTTCGATCGACTAGCTGTTCGATCGACTAGCTGTTCGATCGACTTAGCTGTTCGATCGACTAGCTGTTCGATTGGCCATCCTGTTCGGCTGTTTTCGATGATTTTTCGAGCGTTTTTCGGCGTTTTGGGTCGAGACGTTACGATGAGGTGTTAAGCAACTGAAATTCCGTCAATTCCAACCTGTTTCATCGGCCGGGAATCACCCCGTTCGTCGGAACTGGTCGTTTTTGTCGGTTTTTCAGTGTTTAACTCGAAATCGATCATTTTATCACTAGAAATGTGTAGGAGATTGGTCTAAGTTCTGGTTTTACCATTTTTATGTATAGATCTGATGTAAAAACCTTGATTTTACTTAGGAAATGCCCTAGATCTAAGTTGTTCTTGATGATATGAGGTCAACACCTTGAAGTTCATAAAAACTTGTGATGAAATCAGTCAGAACATCTCAGATCCATGACTATCTTGATAGGAAAACACTGATTTGGTTGAGATTCATGAAAAATCGTATGTAAATCATCCGAATCTGAGTTGTTCTTCATGGGATGACATCACCTTTGAAGAACTTTATGGTGACACCACCTTAGAACAGCCCAAATCCGTTGATTTCACGGTTGGAATTCAGATTTTGAAAAATAGAAAGATGGAGAATTGCATTTGGATCAAGAAAGTACAAGATTCGGGTTGAAAACTTACAAGAATCGGAAGAAATCGAGAGATTTGAGGGCTGGAACGTCTTGGTCGGTTAGGAGCAGCAACACAAGTGTTTGGGAGGAAATGGAGGGGTATTTATAGGCAAGGAAGGAGAAAAGGAGGAAAAACAGCAGTTGGTTCGGCTGGCCCGTTCGATCGGCTGGCCCAGTCGATCGGCTGGCCTAGTCGATCGGCTGGCCCAGTCGATCGGCTGGCCTAGTCGATCGGCTGGCCCAGTCGATCGGCTGGCCCAGTCGATCGGCTGGCCCAGTCGATCGGACTGGCCTATCTGATTGGGCCGGTCTGACCAATTGGACTAGCCTGATCGAATTGATCCGTTCGGAAGTCTTTTGATCCCGTTTTTGGTGCGATTTCGACGGTTTGAGCCATATTTTCATATATTCATATAATTATTAAATTATTTATTATTATTAATCACAAAAGGGCCGTATATACGTATTTATGTATCCAATTCTCAGTGCGGTGATCGAGTTACGCGTGCCTTTGAGTGCGTTCTTCGATGTGATGTGCCACAATGATTATCGGGGCACCACTTACTCATATTGCCATCATCGTCATGACGGTTAGAGTCATAGTACTCACCCGATAACCCTCGTTAGCGTTGATTACTCACATTTTGACACCTCACGCTCATCGAGAAGGGTAGATTAGGCCTTTACTCGACATCATCGTGAGTGTTATGCAAAATAGGTTTGTACTAATGATAGAATATGCGTATTTATTCGATTAGACTTCGATTTAGCGATAAAATTGGTATGATTTCATTATGATCCGAATCTCCGGTGCTAGGCGTAACGAGTGTGTCGAGTAGTAACAACGCACGAAGGTGCGGGTTGTTACATGGCCTATCTTGTCGCACCTACGACAAACCCGATCACACTGCCCATAGTGATGAAACCCACATTTGCTACACTGAGGTTTCTTTCCTGCATAAGACCTCTGATTTTGATTCACTGAGGATGATTGGCCAAAGCTGCGAGTACTGCCCGTGTCTGTCTTCTTTTGGGGCTGAACCGAGTTGGACGCTTTGTCCATATCACCCCACTTGCGTTTACTATCAGTGACAGGAGTAGTGGCGGTGGTGGCGGCAGTAGTAGCTTTAGAAATACGTGGTGGCAGTGAGTCGCTCTCCACCTCCTGGTCAACGATTTTATGTGCCAATCTAACGATCTGGGTTAGGTTATTGAGGTTCGCGGCTGTAACTAAACCCTTCACCCGTGGAGGTAACCCCTTAATAAACAACTCGATTCTTCGGGACATGGGTCGGGACAAGTTCGGACACAAATCAGCTAACTCATACGACCGCTTCACATACGCCTCGATTTCAGACCCCACCATTGTCAGATGATAGTACTCATTCTCTAACTTCGCTATTTCATCTCGAGGACAGTATTCCTCTCTCATCAGTTCTTTAAAATCGTCCCACGTAGTGGCGTTCGCCGCCTCAATACCTAGCAGTTGAACCTGGGCATTCCACCAGGTCAAGGCACCATCCTCCAGCGTGCCTGTTGCATACTTCACGCGGTCCCCCACAGGACAGTTGCACATAGCAAACACTGACTCAGCTTTCTCGAACCACCTTATAAGTCCCACAGCCCCTTCCGTCCCGCTGAAGGTCTGTGGCTTGCAATCCATAAACATTTTGAACGTACAGACAGGCTGGTTGTTTGGGTGCGCTGAATGAAAGAAGATACGACACAAGAGTAAGAGTTGGGTTCACGATATAGGATTAAAAGTATTTGGTACAGTTCATACCAGCTTGGTAGGCTGTAACACCTCGAAAAATTTCGTCCAATAATGTCTTGACACGTGTCATAAAGTTCCGTTATGAGAAAACATACTTTAGAGGGACTAAAAGTGACAAACAGTGAGAACTATGGAACGTAAGGGTCCAAAGTGTCAACAATGGATAAATAGGCTCTATGATAACCCTACATAATGTTTATAACCTTAAACGGATGGTTCATGGATCATACGACGCGGAAATTGCACAAAAGTGAAGTATTTCAAACTATAGGGGCCAAAAGTGTCAACATGTTTAATTTGTACCTCTGAGTGGACTTTTGGCAGACCCGAAGCTTTGTATAGCTAAAATATACTCACTAGAATATGTGGTAAAAATTTCATGAAGTTTCGTCAACGTATGAGAAAGTTATGGCCAAAACCGTACTTGAAGGACTAAAAGCGTCAACGTCGAATTTCAGGGCTTTTCGGTTGAGCGCAAAATGTTCCGAGGACATTTCCATGTTGGTAAAAGTCCTAAGGTTCTTAGAAACCAAGTTTGGGGGTTTACGGGTCGAGAAAAGTAGCCGAAACGTCGCGTACAAGCTCAGGGACCAATTCTGCCAAAACTGAAACTTGTTTGGCTGAACCAGGGGTCAGGCGACCCGCCTGGTAAAGCCCAAGCGGGCCGCGTGGGTCTGCCAGCGACAGAAATCGTATTTGGGGCTGATTTGGGTCCGAAATTGAGTTGTAAACAGCTGGTCTTGCCTCCCAAATGCTCCAATACGTGCCCTTGCATGCCTACATCAACAGTAGCCTACTCCAACCATCTAATTACACCATAAATCAGATCAAACATCATTGTTCTTGGCACTTGAAGTTGTGAACAAGGAGCTCTCTACATTCAAGAACTCTCTCAAGCTTTCTGGAGTTAATCTGATCATCAAGGACGAATTCTAGTGTTCACTAAACACCTATAGGACCTTTGTAAGCTTCCAATTCGTTCTTTAATCCGTTCTTGTTGTGATTATTGCTAAAAGTCAAACTATTTGTTCATAAGCTTTGACTTTCTGATTAAACGGATTTCTTTCAGTCATTTCTCGAATTTAAACCTGTTATAGATTGGTATTTATGTGGGAAACAAACCCTCTAAAGGGCACTATCTGAGTCCCACTATATGCATGCTAATTGTCGAGTCAAACATGTTTCTAAAAAGTCAACAGAATTGATTTTCGCAAAAATAAGCTTGAATGTTAATATATTAGACATGCAATCTGATTGATCATTATAAATAACTTGTAACACATATAAGAATGTGTTTTAATCATCATCAACTCGACAATCTATAGTATAGCCACGAAACGGAACCGAAAGTCTTGTAAAACGATTATTTCGTAGGCTATCGATTCGGATTCATACATGCATGTTCGAGATCTGTATTGGAAAGTATTTTTTGACCATTTTTATTTTGGTAAAACTTTCTGGAATTTTTGTTGATTAAGTCTATGCTTAGCCTATTCGAATGCATGTTTCCGATTTATGCATAAAGTTGACTATCTTGCCCTTTTTGATATAAAACGTGATTTTTTGGAAAAATGAAAGAGTAGAAATCTTTATTTTTAATATATAAACTTGCACCGAAAATTTCAGATCAGTTGGTGGTCCAGATTGTGAGTTATGGCCATTAGCGTAAAACTATATTATAAATTTACATAAACGGCCCTTTTCGCGTATAACCTATTTCTGGCCACGGTTTGATGCAAAACTTTTTACCAACTGATGTATTATAATATTCTGGGAATTTTGATGATTTTTAATTAATTTTTGGCTGAACGGATCCTAGATCGCCTAGTTATTCGGGTTATGGCGGTTTTGACCGTTTAGGCCATAAAATGAGTTTTACGCATTCTTTTGGCCCGAAACCTTTTTCTACTGATTCTATAAGTTAAATAAATTATTTTAAGTATTCCGGAAATATAAAAATCTCAGATTTAATTTGAAAACCCGAAAACGCCCCTAAAATCGCATATTAGCGTTTTAAGCGCATAGTAAGCGTTATACTCGTTTTAAACATATAAGACTTATACCTACTGATGTAATTATCATATTTTCATATAATAACAGTAGGTATAAGTATATGAACTCAGACTTCCAGTTTTGGCATTTTTAGCCCTTGTGAAATTACTAAAATACCCCTACAGTGCATAGTTTGGTTTTAAATGGTAAATTTGATATATGGGTCATACCCTACTGATATAATATGTCATATTAAGTATATTTACTGTATGACCCAGACCCGAAACTCAGATTTCTAACGTTACTCTTTTATTATCTTTTAAATGACCAAAATGCCCTTTTAAGGCGTAAATTGGGTTTAAAATTATTCCGGGCAATATAGGACATAACTTACTGATATTATATCATAATTAAAGCATATTATATCAGGGAACTTGCATTTGAATCATTTGACTACCCGTATCGCCCTTTTTGCGTTCGGTTCGGTTTACGTAACTAGTTTGCGTAGATTGACCGAAACGGGTCAAACGTTATCATTTTTGTCTCAAAATCCAGAATGTATTTAGTATACCCATATTATACAAGTATTCGAACTTGTCGGGTCTAAATAACGTTCTATCCGGTCTTCGCTTAATCGTGCGCTTGAGCCGTATACTTCCTTAAAACTAACCGGTCTAAGCTTAGACTTAATTAAAGACCCGTTAGTATTCTAATTGGTTATTTATACCATCGTTCCAGACTAGAGCCTTCCGGTAAATTGTACCTACGCTTACTTAAGTGAATACGACTGAGTTATTATAATTCTTGCAATTTAAGACAGGAGCTAGCTCAGGTAAATACTCTTAACTTATTTTCCCTATTACGGGTTTGGGATACGGTAATATAAATACCGCATGGTCAGGTATGGGATTCGAAGACCAATGTGTCGGGAAATTCAAATAACCTGTTTTAATTCGTATTGCTTGACTGAAACATTGGGGGTTAATGCGACCGTGTCCTGGATATCCTTGACTCATTAATTGCAAATGGCCACGACCTAAGCACGGGGTGTAGGCATACACCTGACAGATGCTTTATGCTTATTATTTGATTATACCCAATATGGGATTCCCAATAAGGGAATAGTGGTGTGTCGGTTAATCTTGAACCGGCATAGGACCGGGCCCCGTATGTAGAGCAAGTTATGTAAAACTGATAACATGAGATATAGTTTGTCCCAAGTATAAAAGATTAATATTGCCTTGTGCATTTTAATCAAGTGTCAAAATAGTTTTGTGCCTTGTGCGCCTAAACCAATTTTCATAAACTCTTTTCAAATGAGTCAGTTGAGTGTATTTACCAGTGAAAACTGACGTATTTTTCCAAAGTCTAAGTGACAGGTACAAGTACGTAATAGGCTGGGAGCTGCTCAGGGCGTTAGTAAGGAATCTTGCAAGTTCTAGGCGTCTAAAGTCTGTTGAACATTTATCTTATTTTATTTGATCCGCCTGTGGATCCGTTTCAACTACTTGTGATGTTAAATATTACGTTTATGTAAAGTTGAAATGAATCTATTTCTGCTTCCGCTGTGCATTTATATATTGTGTTGTTTGACTATGATGCTATCAACTACGTCACGTTACCCCCACCGGGCCCACCGGTGACACGTGGAAATTCGGGGTGTGACAGGTTGGTATCAGAGCCAACATTGAGTGAATTAAACACTAGCCCTTAGTGTTTAATCTCAATGACACAATAGCACATTCCTTAACCTTCTGAGTCTAGACTTAACATAGGAATACTCCCGATTCTAATCTGGAATTTACTGCTTCCAATTATTTTATATATTGGATACGTCGCCAAGCGAAGGAGCCGTAATAGGAGTTCTCCACACCCGGAGTCCCGAGATGCTGAGCTTCGTACCACGGCTAAAGTGAAATGAACATCCAAGGAGAAAGCATTCAGAAATAAAATGAAGAAGAAGCTCCTTTTACTGAAGATCGTTTCCTTATTAGTCCTTATAAGGACATATTTATCTTTCAGTCCCTGCGAGGACAACATTATTCCTTTCAAGTCCCCGCTTAGGGCAACTTTATACTTTTACTTTTATATAATGGAATGATTACGTTTGGACTTTCATTCTAAATAAGAAATATTAAATAAATGGAAAATATCAATTTTTATTTGATTTGCCATTTAACAAGAATCCTAGTAAGGTAAAACCTAGCTCGAATGTCTTAATAAAAGGCCTGGCCAATATGGTAAAACCTGGTTGAAAAGATTCAAATCTCTGTTAACATATGTAAACATGTTAACACTCCTGGCTAAGCGTGACCGTAAAATCACACAAGCCACTCTTTTATAAATTATCTACAGATTATATCTGTATACAAGTCTGATAATGACTTGATGCCTACGGGTAATAAATTTGAAAATTGGGATTTATTTAAAATTCCCTGCAAGTAAAATAGCCATCCATTAAGGATGAAGTGCCTACGGGTAATAAATTTGAAAATTTGGAATTTATTTAAAATTCCCTGTAAGTAAAATAATCATCCCTTAAGGATGAAGTGCCACGAGCTATAATACACTGTCCGATTGCGACATCGACAGTTGTGAATCTTTTGAGATTCCCTGTCCTAAGGGGGTGAGCTATGCTCAAAAGCCCTCTAGACGATAATCTGGTCGTCATGTCATTATTATGACCGCTGAATGACATTTGATTTAAATTAAGTACTAATCCTGTCGTTATGTCGTTATTCTGACCGCTGAATGACAGTTGATATAAATTAAGTGCTAATCCTGCCGTCATGTCATCATTATGACCACTGAACGACAGTTGATTAAATTAATGACACTGATCATGGCGTCATGTCATTACTTTGACCGCTGAACGTATCATCAGTACAATGACTATATGTCTTAACATCTTACGAGATGTTAATTGATAGGCCCACGGGCCAGAAATTTTAATAAATACAGTGGTAGCTATGACTCCCTGTCAGAAAAAGGTAATGAACTAGGTTCAAACCTCAAGGCTTTGATTATCTGAAATTCTAGCTTATAATTTATAAATGTCCCTGTGACTAGGCCTTTGTGCCACCTCAATATCCGTAATGTTTTATAACTAGGATAAATTGAAATGCCTCGATTCTCAGAAATCATGGGTTATAAATTAAACTTGTCTACGTGACTAGGCTTTTATGCCAAAGTTATATTTTCAATAAATTTGGGATAATTATAATCCTGAATAAAATAAATATCATTCCTTTCCTGCCTGCAATTATATTAAAAAGAGTCTCAGAAGGTATAACCTAGCTTGAATGTCGTTAGGGACCTGGCTACGATGGTAAGACCTGCTTAAAGAGACTCAGGTCCTTGTTAAAACACCTGAAAACTTGTTAACACTCCCGACAACAGTGATGCGATAAAATCACGATGGTCACCTCTATATTAGGAACTTCCAAATTCCTTAATTAGCCTATATGATCGATAGGAATCATGGCTAATAAACGTCGAACATGATATACACATCTAAACATCCACCTGGGATGTATACCTACGGGCAAGGATGCATACATGAAAACGATAGTTTTATTTCATAACTTCTTGTCAAGACAATGAATTATGAAATTTTCCAATCCAGAGGAATCATTGATTATGTATTAAAAATTTCCCTAGTGACGAGGCTTCTGTGCCATCGAAAAGTCCTATGGAACAAGCCGTTGTGCTATATAAGATGTCGCTATGACATTGACAGTCGTGACTTATGTCCCCTGTCTAGTAAGTATAAAGGATTTATTCCATTTAAACGCCAAAGATGGTTTATTTAAAAATCTAGGCAAAACATGATCAAATAAACTTAATACTATCTATCGGCCTATATGGTTTGTTTGCACCATGGCTATTTAAATTATCAAGTTCGACAATTCCCTATAATTAAGTAAGCTATTACTTCATGGTTAGTTGGCCTTCAAGGCTTCACCATGGCTGACTCCTCTGGGGCTCACAATCATCTAGTTAGTCAGAATGATGTACATTGACTAGCCTTTGTGGCAAATAAATTATCTCCCACAAGATGACGGTTGTAGTCTTTGACTCTCTGTCCAAAGGTGAAGAACTATGTTCGAACCCTAAGATCTCTGATCCAATAAGATTGCGGCTTATATATTAATGCCTTAAGTGCCATATTTTGTATGTCCCTTGTGACAAGGCCTTCGGGCCTATGATTATCAATGTCCTTCATAACAAGCCTTCCAACTATCTAAAGATTGTCGTTATGACAAAGACAGTTGTGACATTGTGACCCCCAGTCAAAAGGTAATGGACTCGGTCCAAACCGTGAACGCAATTGATGGTCCTTTTTGACCTAGGCTAAATATAATTGACATACTTTCTAGTAGCATACTATAAGGAAGTTATAAACCTAACAGCCATTATGGTTTAGTAATACCATGACTTTATAAATCATCCGTTGCGATGATTCCATAATAACTTGCATCTAAGCATACGTTATTTTTGGTGTTAGTACCAAAGCTCCAGAATGGAGGTTTCCGACGAAGAGCACAGCAGTGCAGCGGCTAAAAACAAGAATGCAAGTATAAATATAAATGTTAATGGCACTACTCTTCAGGCTTTGATTAGCGCAGCAATTAGTGAAGTTGTGGATAAGGTCCTTGAGAACAAAAAGGAACCAAGTGTCACTCACTCAAAGATCCATATGGAAACGCATACATCGGCTCGTAAGGAGAGCTCCGTTCACTCTTCAGATGAAAAGAGCGAACCTCAGGAGTTAGTACTCTATGATAAGCCCCGTTCAACTGAGGGCGGGTGCACCTACAAATATTTCGTCTCATGCAAACCCAGAGATTTCAATGGCGAAAAAGGAGCAATTGATGCTATGGAATGGCTTGAGGAAATGGAAACGGTTGTGGACATCAGCGGTTGTGCTGATAAAGACGTGGTAAAATTTGTTTCACAATCTTTTAAAGGAGAGGCTCTTGTATGGTGGAAGGCCATGATGCAGTCCACGGGGAAAATTCCCCTATACCTTATGGGATGGTCCAAGTTTGCGGACCTTATCAAAGAGAACTACTGTCCACAGCACGAAGTGGAAAAGGTGGAGACAGATTTTCTGAACCTCACAATGAAAAACCTAAATTGTCAGCAATATGTTACCGACTTCAACTCCCTATCTAGACTAGTACCCTATTTAATCACCCCGGAACCAAAACGCATTGCGCGTTTCATCGGTGGTTTGGCACCAGAAATAAAAGGGGATGTTAAGGCTTCAAGGCCAATCAACTACAGATCAGCTGTAGATCTATCCTTGTCTCTCACTCAAGATGTAGTGAGACAAAAGTCGTCCATGAATGAAACTAACGACAAAAGACCAAGGGAGGAGAATAACTCTCAGAATTCTAAGAAGAGCAAATCCAAGCTCAACAACAACCAACAGGATTCCAACAAAAAGCCTACATGCAAAACCTGTAAAAGAAGACATTGGGGGCAGTGTCGATTAAGCCAAAAGATAAAGCAATGTGGCATCTGTATAAGAACTGGCCACCAGTCCCACGAATGTAGGGACATGAAGGATGCAAACTGTTTCAGCTGTGGTGAAAAGGGGCACATCAGTACTAATTGCCCTAAGGCTGCCAAGAAAGGAGCAGCTAGGTCTGGAAAGGATAAGAAAGGAACCGCCTAGACTACCGGTTGAATACCTGAGACAGTGCACATCGATAATAGCAATAGGTACGTCCTATACCATTTAGCATTGATAATGACTGCCAAGTATTTTTGCATTGATGCAAGGGATAATAAATCTTTAGCAAACCATAAGCTTAGCAAACTCTGGATTACATTCATAAGGACTTCATATATTAAATATGAGGAATAATTTACCAATGGAATCTTTAATGACCTCTCTCCCATCCTCGGAGATAATCCTTTCATAAGAATCTGGAGTACTCTTCCCCAGAAGGAGTACGACAATATATACTAATTATTTTATTTTATTATTTTTCCTCATTGTTTTCTATCGTCTGCGAATGCCAAACTATGTTTGATAAGAGTACCATATGAGGATTTGCGTATCCTAGTGTGTCCCATAGATTGCTTCCATGCCTGATCAGTATGGAGGTTTAATGCATGGGATCCCCGAAGATATTCCAATGGTCATATTGTACCAAAGTCGACTAGTAGTATTCAAAGGAGATATCCAATATAAAAAATGTCCTTATAAGTATCTCTACTTAGGGCATCCTTGTAATGGTAAAGGGAATATGTCACTTATCTGACACCGAAAGCGATAGATGAGCCAAAGCCTGAGAATGCAGAAATCTCTGACACCTCTATGTGTCATAAATAGCTTCTTTATAAGAATTACCATGTTTACCTTCCGAGAGGCAAGAGGATGTTAGGACAAACATCCCGCGTAGGGCTGCAGTTATTGTAAAGATCTTATATCTGTTATTACCAGCGAAACAGGAAGAACTAAGAGCCAAATCCATAAGTTTTGGATAAGGTTTCGTAAAGCCAAAATTAAAAGTTCTAAGAACTCCGATTTTAGTAAATAAGAAAGACGGTTCATCTTGCTTATGCATTGATTACCGCAACCCTATTTAGGCAATATCTAGGAATCCCCAATTGCCGCCCAGGATCGTCGATTTATTCGACTGACTTAAAAGATTAGCTACCCCTTAAGGTTAGTTTTAAGCAGTGATTGGAATAACCATCTCACCTTAAGATTAGCTTGTCTATAACAGTTGTTATATAAGTATCAAGGCTGCTCCTTTGGGAGACCTTGTATAGATAAGATGTTAAACATCTATTGCTAGACAGAAAATTGGTAAGTCCAATTATCGGGATCCATAAGTTGCCAGTATTCGGCAGAGAATCAAGGATTCATGGAAATAGCAAACCTCCTAAGTTCTTGTTAAAGAGATAAGGTTCAACAGAAGATATCACCCTGGAAAGGTGTGCCAATCTGTTAATTGTCAGGCTAGTAAGCTTTGATATATGAAATCATTCGAGGTAATCGAATATATCAAGGTCAAATAACTTATGAGCTAAAACCTATTTAAGGAGCTTGGTGGAGCTCGCGATGTATGGCACCCTAAGGATTTAAGGATATGTTCTGCCAATAAGTCAAGGAGCACTATCACATAACGGTTGGCAGACGGACGGACAGAGTAAGCGTACCGTCCAAACACTGGAAGACATGCTTCGAGCATGTGTGATTAATTTAGGTGGCAGTTGGGATAACCGCCTACCCTTGATAGAATTCTCCTATAAAAATAGCTACCATACTAGTACTAGGGCCGCGCCTTTTGAGGCTTGTACGGTAGAAAGTGAAGATCGCCCATCTGTTGGGCGGAAGTTGGAGATGTCCAGTTGTCTGGACCGGATATCGTCTTTGAGACGACAGACAAGATCGTTCAGGTTCGCGATCGTTTGAAAGCTGCCAGGGATAGGCAGAAAAGTTATGCGGATCTTAAGCGCAAAGACTATTCACTTCGATGTAAGTGATAAAGTGTTACATAAGGTATCGCCCTGGGAGAGGGTGATGCGATTCGGTAAGAAAGGCAAGCTAAGCCCGAGGTACATAGGACCCTTCAGGATTGTCAAACGTATCGGGTCAGTTGCTTATAAGTTAAACTTGCCTGAAGAACTTAGCGCTATACCTAATGTGTTCCGCATCTGTAATCTGAAGAAGTGTTTCGCTGACGAATCACTGACTATACCGCATACAGATATGCACATAGACGAAAGTCTGAAATTTGTGGAAAAACTTTTGTCGATTAAGGATCGACAGGTAAAGAAGCTTCGAAGGAAGCACGTGCCTATTGTTAAGGACAAATGGGATGCCCGTAGAGGTCCCGAATATACGTGGAAATTCGGGGTGTGACAGGTTGGTATCAGAGCCCTTTAAAGCATATTTAAAGCATATTATATCATATTTAAAGCATATTATATCATATTTAAAGCATATTATATCATATTTAAAGTGTCAACATGTTGAATTTATACCTCTGAGTGAACTTTTGGCAGACCCGAAGCTTTGTAAAGCTAAAATATACTCACTAGAATATGTGGTAAAAATTTCATGAAGTTTCGTCAACGTATGAGAAAGTTATGGCCAAAACCGTACTTGAGGGACTAAAAGCGTCAACGTCGAATTTCATGGCTTTTCGGTTGAGCGCAAAGTTATCCGAGGACATTACCATGTTGGTAAATGTCCTAAGGTTCTTAAAAACCAAGTTTGGGGGTTTACGGGTCGAGAAAAGCAGCCGAAACATCGCATGCAAGTTCAGGGACCAATTCTGCCAAGTTTGAAACTTGTTGGGCTGATCAGAGGGTCAGGCGACCCGCCTGGACATGCCCAGGCGGGCCGCGTGGGACTGCCAGCATCAGATTTCGCGAAAATGGGTTGTTTGGGTCCGAATTTTGAGTTGATACCAGCTGTGTGCACCTCCATTTTGCTCCAATAATATCCCTTGCATGCCTAGCCTACTGAGAACTCACTATAACATCTGAATTTCACCTTAAATCAGATCATTCACTCATTTTTCTTGGGCACTTGGTAGTAACAATAAGCTCTCAACTCTCAAGAACATTCAAGGCAACTTTCTGGAGTTAATCTGATCATCAGAGTCGAATCCTAGTGTTCACTAAACACCTATAGGACCTTTGTAAGCTTTCAATTCATTCTCTAATCCGTTCTTGTTGTGATTATTGCTAAAAGTCAAACTGGTTGTTCATAAGCTTTGACTTTCTGATTAAACGGATTTCTTTCAGTCATTTCTCGAATTGAAAGCTGTTATATGTTGGTATTTATGTGGGAAACAAACCCTCTAAAGGGTACTATCTGAATCCCACTATATGCATGCTAATTGTCGAGTCAAACATGTTTCTAAAAAGTCAACAGAAATGATTTTCGCAAAAATAAGCTTGAATGTTAATATATTAGACATGCAATCTGATTGATCATCATAAATAACTTGTAATACATATAAGAATGTGTTTTATCATCATCCACTCGACAATCTATAGTATAGACACGAATCGGAACCGAAAGTCTTGTAAAACGACTATTTCGTAGACTATCGATTCGGATTCGTACATGCATGTTCGAGATCTGTATTGGAAAGTATTTTTGACCATTTTTTATTTTGGTTAAACCTTCTGGAATTTTTGTTGATTAAGTCTATGTTTAGCCTATTCGAATGCATGTTTCCGATTTATGCATAAAGTTGACTATCTTGCCCTTTTTGATATAAAACGTGATTTTTGGAAAAGTGAAAGAGTAGAAATCTTTATTTTTATTGTATAAACTTGCACCGAAAATTTCGGATCAGTTGGTGGTCCAGATTTTGAGTTATGGCCATTAGCGTAAAACTATATTATAAATTTACATAAACGGTCCTTTTCGCGTAGAACCCGTTTCTGGCCACGTTTTGATACGAAACTCTTTACCAACAGAAGTAATATAATATTCTGGGAATTTTGATGATTTTTAATTAATTTTTGGCTGAACGGATCCTAGATCGCCTAGTCAATTCGGCTTATGTCGGTTTTGACCGTTTTAGCCATAAAATGAGTTTTACACATCCTTTTGACCCGAAACCTTTTTCTACTGATTTTATATGATGAATAAATTATTTTAAGTATTCTGGAAATATAAAAATCTCAGATTTAATTTGAAAACCCGAAAACGCCCTTAAATCGCATATTTAGCGTTTTAAGCGCATAGTAAGCGTTATACTTGTTTTAAACATGTAAGACTTGTACCTACTGATGTAATTAGCCTATTTTCATATAATAACAGTAAGTATAAGTATATGATCTCAGATTTCCAGTTTTTGGCATTTTTAGCCCTTGTGAAATTACTAAAATACCCCTACGGTGCATAGTTTGATTTTAAATGATAAATTTGGTATATGGGTCATACCCTACTGATATAATATGTTATATTAAGTATATTTACTGTATGAACCAGACCCTAAACTCAGATTTCTAATTTTACTCTTTTATTATCTCTTAAAAAGACCAAAATGCCCTTCTAAGGTATAAATTGAGTTTAAAATTATTCCGGGCAATATAGAACATAACTTACTGATATTATATCATATTTAAAGCATATTATATCAGGGAATTTGCATTTGAATCATTTGTCTACCCGTATCGCCCTTTTTGCGTTCGGTTCGGTTTACGTAACTAGTTTGCGTAAAATGACCGAAACGGGTCAAACGTTATCATTTTTATCTCAAAATCCAGAATGTATTTAATATACCCATATTATACAAGTATTCAAACTTGTCGGGTCTAAATAACGTTCTATCCGGTCTTCGCTTAATCGTGCGTAAACCGTATCATCCTTAAACTAACCGGTCAAAGCTTAGGCTTAAATTAAAGACCCGTTAGTATTCTAATTGGTTATTTATACCATCGTTCCAGACTAGAGCCTTCCGGTAAATTGTACCTACGCTTACTTAAGTGAATACGGCTGAGTTATTATAATTCTTGCAATTTAAGACAGGAGCTAGCTCAGGTAAATACTCTTAACTTATTTTCCCTATTACGGGCTTGGGATACGGTAATATAAATACCGCATGGTCAGGTATGGGATTCGAAGACCAATGTGTCGGGAAATTCAAATAACCTGTTTTAATTCGTATTGCTTGACTGAAACATTGGGGGTTAATGCGACCGTGTCCTGGATATCCTTGACTCATTAAATTGCAATGGCCACGACCTAAGCACGGGGTGTAGGCATACACCTGACAGATGCTTCATGCTTATTATTTGATTATACCCAATATGGGATTCCCAATAAGGGAATAGTGGTGTGTCGGTTAATCTTGAACCGGCATAGGACCGGGCCCCGTATGTAGAGCAAGTTATGTAAAACTGATAACATGAGATATAGTTTGTCCCAAGTATAAAAGATTAATCTTGCCTTGTGCAACTTAATCGAGTGTCAAAATAGTTTTGTGCCTTGTGCGCCTAAACCAATTTTCATAAACTCTTTTCAAATGAGTCAGTTGAGTGTATTTACCAGTGAAAACTGACGTATTTTCCAAAGTCTAAGTGACAGGTACAAGTACGTAATAGGCTGGAAGCTGCTCAGGGCGTTAGTAAGGAATCTTGCAAGTTCTAGGCGTCTAAAGTCTGTTGAACATTTATCCTATTTTATTTGATCCGCCTGTGGATCTGTTTCAACTACTTGTGATATTAAATATTACGTTTATGTAAAGTCGAAATGAATCTATTTCTGCTTCCGCTGTGCATTTATATATTGTGTTGTTTGACTATGATGTTATCAACTACGTCACGTTACCCCCACCGGGCCCACCGGTGACCCGTGGAAATTCGGGGTGTGACAGGTTGGTATCAGAGCCAACATTGAGTGAATTAAACACTAGCCTTTTGTGTTTAATCTCAATGACACAATAGCACATTCCTTAACCATCTGAGTCTAGACTTAACATAGGAATACTCCCGATTCTAATCTGGAATTTACTGCTTCCAATTATTTTATATATTGGATACGTCGCCAAGCGAAGGAGCCGTAATAGGAGTTCTCCACACCCGGAGTCCCGAGATGCTGAGCTTCGTACCACAGCTAAAGTGAAATGAACATCCAAGGAGAAAGCATTCAGAAATAAAATGAAGAAGAAGCTCCTTTTACTGAAGATCGTTTCCTTATTAGTCCTTATAAGGACATATTTATCTTTCAGTCCCTGCGAGGACAACATTATTTCCTTCAAGTCCCGCTTAGGGCAACTTTATACCTTTACTTTTATATAATGGAATGATTACGTTTGGACTTTCATTCTAAATAAGAAATACTAAATAAATGGAAAATATCAATTTTTATTTGATTTGCCATTTAACAAGAATCTTAGTAAGGTAAAACCTAGCTTGAATGTCTTAATAAAGGCCTGGCCAATATGGTAAAACCTGGTTGAAAAGATTCAAATCTCTGTTAACATATGTAAACATGTTAACACTCCTGGCTAAGCGTGACCGTAAAATCACGCAAGCCACTCTTTTTATAAATTATCTACAGATTATATCTGTATACAAGTCTGATAATGACTTGATGCCTACGGGTAATAAATTTGAAAATTGGGATTTATTTAAAATTCCCTGCAAGTAAAATAGCCATCCATTAAGGATGAAGTGCCTACGGGTAATAAATTTGAAAATTGGGATTTATTTAAAATTCCCTGTAAGTAAAATAATCATCCCTTAAGGATGAAGTGCCACGAGCTATAATACACTGTCCGATTGCGACATCGACAGTTGTGAATCTTTTGAGATTCCCTGTCCTAAGGGGGTGAGCTATGCTCAAAAGCCCTCTAGACGATAATCTGGTCGACATGTCATTATTATGACCGCTGAACGACAATTGATTCAAATTAAAGTACTAATCCTGTCGTTATGTCATTATTATAACCGCTGAATGACAGTTGATTTAAATTAAGTGCTAATCCTGCCGTCATGTCATCATTATGACCACTGAACGACAGTTGATTAAATTAATGACTCTGATCATGACGTCATGTCATTACTTTGACCGCTGAACGTATCATCAGTACAATGACTATATGTCTTAACATCTTACGAGATGTTAATTGATAGGCCCACGGGCCAGAAATTTTAATAAATACAACGGTAGCTATGACTCCCTGTCAAGAAAAAGGTAATGAACTAGGTTCAAACCTCAAGGCTTCGATTCTATGAAATCCTAGCTTAAAATTTATAAATGTCCTCGTGACTAAGCCTTTTGAGTTATTACTAAATGCCTCGATCCCAGACGATCATGACTTATAAATTAAACTTGTCTTCTCGACTAGGCCATTTGTGCCATTACTCACTTATAAATTAGGATTCATGATAAAAATCCTGAATAAAATTAACATTATTCCTTTTCTGTTAAGTGTATGTATTAAAGGAGAATCTTAAAAGGTTTGACCTAGCTTGAATGTCATTGAAGACCTTGCTAAGATGGTAAAACCTGTTTAGAAGAGATTCAGATCCGGATTAACACTTGAAAACGTGTTAACACTCCCGACAACAGTGATGCGATAAAATCGCGATTGTCACCTTTATATTAGGAACTTCCAAACCCCTTAATTAGTCTGTATGATCGATGGGAATCATGGCTAATAAACGTCGAACATGATGTACACATCTAAACATCCACTGGGATGTATACCTACGGGCAAAGATGCATACATGAAAACGATAGTATTATTTCATAACTTCTTGTCAAGACAATGAATTATGAAATTTTCCGATCCAGAGGAATCATTGATTATGTATAAAAAATTTCCCTAGTGACAAGGCTTCTGTGCCATCGAAAAGTCCTATGGAACAAGCCGTTGTGCTATATAAGATGTCGCTATGACATTGACAGTCGTGACTTATGTCCCCTGTCTAGTAAGTATAAAGGATTTATTCCATTTAAACGCCAAAGATGGTTTAATTAAAAATCTAGGCAAAACATGATCAAATAAACTAAATACTATCTAGTAGCCTATATGGTTTGTTTGCACCATGGCTATTTAAATTATCAAGTTCGACAATTCCCTATAATTTAGTAAGCTATTACTTCATGGTTAGTTGGCCTTCAGGCTTCACCATGGCTGACTCCTCTGGGGCTCACAATCATCTAGTTAGTCAGAATGATGTACATTGACTAGCCTTTGTGGCAAAATAAATTATCTTCCAAAGGATGACGGTTGTAGCCTTTGACTCTCTGTCCAAAGGTGAAGAACTATGTTCGAACCTTAAGATCTCTGATCCAATAAGATTGCAGCTTATATGTTAATGCCTTAAGTGCCATATTTTGTATGTCCTTTGTGACAAGGCCTTCGGGCCTATGATTATTAATATCCTTCATGACAAGCCTTCCAACTATCTAAAGATTGTCGTTATGACAAAGACAGTTGTGACATTGTGACCCCCAGTCAAAAGGTGATGGACTCGGTCCAAACCATAAACACAATTGATGGTCCTTTTTGACCTAGGCTAAATATAATTGACATACTTTCTAGTAGCATACTATAAGGAAGTTATAAACCAAACAGCCATTATGGTTTAGTAATACCATGACTTTATAAATCATCCATTACGATGATCTCATAATAACTTGCATCTAAGCATACGTTATTTTTGGTGTTAGTACCAAGGCTCCAGAATGGAGGTTTCCGACGAAGCGCACAGCAGTGCAGCGGCTAAAAACAAGAATGCAAGTATAAATATAAATGTTAATGGCACTACTCTTCAGGCCTTGATTAGCGCAGCAATTAGTGAAGTTGTGGAAAAGGTCCTTGAGAACAAAAAGGAACCGAGTGTCACTCACTCAAAGATCCATACGGAAACAAATACACCAGCTCGTAAGGAGAGCTCCGTTCACTCTTCAGATGAAAAGAGCGAACCTCAGGAGTTAGTACTCTATGATAAGCCCCGTTCAACTGAAGGCGGGTGTACCTACAAATATTTCGTCTCATGCAAACCCAGAGATTTCGATGGCGAAAAAGGAGCAATTGATGCTATGGAATGGCTTGAAGAAATGGAAACGGTTGTGGACATCAGCGATTGTGCTGATAAGGACATAGTAAAATTCATTTCACAATCTTTTAAAGGAGAGGCTCTAGTATGGTGGAAGACCATGATGCAGTCCACGGGGAAAATTCCCCTGTACCTTATGGGATGGTCCAAGTTTGCGGACCTTATCAAGGAGAACTACTGTCCACAACACGAAGTGGAAAAGGTGGAGACAGATTTTCTGAATCTCACAATGAAAAACCTAAATTGCCAGCAATATGTTACCGACTTCAACTCCCTATCTAGACTAGTACCCTATTTAATCACCCCGGAACCAAAACGCATTGCGCGTTTCATCGGTGGTTTGGCACCAGAAATAAAAGGGGATGTTAAGGCTTCAAGGCCAACCAACTACAGATCAGCTGTAGATCTATCCTTGTCTCTCACTCTAGATGTAGTGAGACAAAAGTCGTTCATGAATGAAACTAATGACAAAAGACAAAGGGAGGAGGATAACTCTCAGAATCCTAAGAAGAGCAAATCCAAGCTCAACAATAACCAACAGGATTCCAACAAAAAGCCTACGTGCAAAACCTGTAAAAGAAGACATTGGGGGCAGTGTCGATTAAGCCAAAAGATAAAGCAATGTGGCATCTGTAAAAGAACTGGCCACCAGTCCCACGAATGTAGGGACATGAAGGATGCAAACTGTTTCAGCTGTGGTGAAAAGGGGCACATCAGTACTAATTGCCCTAAGGCTGCCAAGAAAGGAGCAGCTAGGTCTGGAAAGGATAAGAAAGGAACCACCTGGACTACCGGTTGAATACCTGAGACGGTGCACCTCGATAATAGCATTAGGTACGTCCTATACCATTTAGCATTGATAATGACTGCCAAGTATTTTTGCATTGATGCAAGGGATAATAAACCTTTAGCAAACCATAAGCTTAGCAAACTCTGGATTACATTCATAAGGACTTCATATATTAAAAATGAGGTATAACTTACCAGTGGAATCTTTAATGACCTCTATCCCATCCTCGGAGATAATCCTTTCATAAGAATCTGGAGTACTCTACCCCAGAAAGAGTACGACAATATATACTAATTATTTTATTTTATTATTTTTCTCATTGTTTTCTATCGTCTGCGAATGCCAAACTATGTTTGATAAAGAGTACCATATGAGGATTTGCGTATCCTAGTGTGTCCCATAGATTGCTTCCATGCCTGATCAGTATGGAGGTTTAATGCATGGGATCCCCGAAGATATTCCAATGGTCATATTGTACTAAAGTCGACTAGTAGTATTCAAAGGAGATATCCAATATAAAAATGTCCTTATAAGTATCTCTACTTAGGGCATCTTTGCAATGGTAAAGGGAATGTGTCATTTATCTGACACCGAAAGCGATAGATGAGCCAAAGCCTGAGAATGCGGAAATCTCTGACATCTCTATGTGTCATAACTAGCTTCTTTATAAGAATTACCATGTTTACCTTCTGAGAGGCAAGAGGATGTTAGGACAAACATCCCGCTTAGGGCTGCAGTTATTGTAAGAATCTTATATCTGTTATTACCAGCGAAATAGGAAGAACTAAGAGCCAAATAAATAAGTTTTGGATAAGGTTTCGTAAAGCCAAAGTTCAAAGTTCTAAGAAACTCCGATTTTTAGTAAATAAGAAAGAAGGTTCATCTTGCTTATGCATTGATTACCGCAACCCTATTTAGGCAATATCTAGGAATCCCCAATTGCCGCCCAGGATCATCGATTTCTTCGACTGACTTAAAAGATTAGCTACCCCTTAAGGTTAGTTTAAGCAGTGATTGGAATAACCATCTCACCTTAAGAATGGCTTGTCTATAATAGTTGTTATATAAGTATCAAGGCTGCACCTTTGGGAAACCTTGTATAGATAAGATGTTAAACATCTATTGCTAGACAGAAAATTGGTAAGTCCAATTATCAGGATCTAAAAGTTGCCTTGGAAACAACGAATAGGATTGAGCAAATCCATAACCATCTATAAGTTGCCAGTATTCGGCAGAGAATCAAGGATTCATGGAAATAGCAAACCTCCTAAGTTCTTGTTAAGAAATAAGGTTCAACAAAAGATATCACCCTGGAAAGGTGTGCCAATCTGTTAACTGTCAGGCTAGTAAGCTCTGAATGTATGAAATCATTCGAAGTAATCGAATATATCAAGATCAAATAACTTATGAGCTAAAACCTATTTAAGGAGCTTGGTGGAGCTCGCGATGTATTGCACCCTAAGAATTAAAGGATATGTTTCGCCAATAAGTCAAGAAGCACTATCACATAACGGATGGCAGACAGACGGACAGAGTGAGCGTACCATCCAAACATTGGAAGACATGCTTCGAGCATGTGTGATTAGTTTAGGTGGCAGTTGGGATAACCACCTACTCTTGATAGAGTTCTCCTATAAAAATATCTACCACACTAGTATTAGGGCCGCGCCTTTTGAGGCTTATGCGGTAGAAAGTGTAGATCGCCCATCTGTTGGGCAAAAGTTGGAGATGTCCAGTTGTCAGGACCAGATATCGTCTTTGAGACGACAGACAAGATCGTTCAGATCCGTGATCGTTTGAAGGCTGCCAGGGATAAGCAGAAAAGTTATGCGGATCCTGAGCGCAAGGATTTTCACTTCGATGTGGGTGAAAAAGTGTTGCTTAAGGTATCACCTTGGAAAGGTGTGATACGGTTTGGAAAGAAAGGCAAGCTAAGCCCGAGATATATAGGACCTTTCGAGATCATCGAACGTGTCGGGGCAGTTGCTTATAAGTTAAACTTGCCTGAAGAACTTAGCGCTATTCATAATGTGTTCCATATCTGTAATTTGAAGAAGTGTTTCGCTGACGAATCACTGGTTATACCGCATACAGATATACACATAGATGAGAGCTTGAAGTTGGTGGAAAAACCTTTGTCGATTGAGGATCGACAGGTAAAGAAGCTTCGAAGGAAGCACGTGCCTATTGTTAAGGTCAAATGGGATGCCCGTAGAGGACCCGAATACACGTGGGAAGTGGAATCCACGATGAAAGAAAAATATCCCCATTTGTTTGAATAAATCTCGGGGTCGAGATTTCTTTTAAGGGGGTGAGGATGTAACACCTCGAAAAAATTTCGTCCAATAATGTCTTGACACGTGTCATAAGGTTCCGGTATGTGAAAACATACTTTAGTGGGACTAAAAGTGACAAACAGTGAAAACTATGGAACGTAAGGGTCCAAAGTGTCAACAATGGATAAATAGGCTCTATGATAACCCCACATAATGTTTATAACCTTATACGGATGGTTCATGGATCATACGACGCGGAAATTGCACAAAAATGAAGTATTGTAAACTATAGGGGCCAAAAGTGTCAACATGTTGAATTTATACCTCTGAGTGAACTTTTGGCAGACCCGAAGCTTTGTAAAGCTAAAATATACTCACTAGAATATGTGGTAAAAATTTCATGAAGTTTCGTCAACGTATGAGAAAGTTATGGCCAAAACCGTACTTGAGGGACTAAAAGCGTCAACGTCGAATTTCATGGCTTTTCGGTTGAGCGCAAAGTTATCCGAGGACATTACCATGTTGGTAAATGTCCTAAGGTTCTTAAAAACCAAGTTTGGGGGTTTACGGGTCGAGAAAAGCAGCCGAAACATCGCATGCAAGTTCAGGGACCAATTCTGCCAAGTTTGAAACTTGTTGGGCTGATCAGAGGGTCAGGCGACCCGCCTGGACATGCCCAGGCGGGCCGCGTGGGACTGCCAGCATCAGATTTCGCGAAAATGGGTTGTTTGGGTCCGAATTTTGAGTTGATACCAGCTGTGTGCACCTCCATTTTGCTCCAATAATATCCCTTGCATGCCTAGCCTACTGAGAACTCACTATAACATCTGAATTTCACCTTAAATCAGATCATTCACTCATTTTTCTTGGGCACTTGGTAGTAACAATAAGCTCTCAACTCTCAAGAACATTCAAGGCAACTTTCTGGAGTTAATCTGATCATCAGAGTCGAATCCTAGTGTTCACTAAACACCTATAGGACCTTTGTAAGCTTTCAATTCATTCTCTAATCCGTTCTTGTTGTGATTATTGCTAAAAGTCAAACTGGTTGTTCATAAGCTTTGACTTTCTGATTAAACGGATTTCTTTCAGTCATTTCTCGAATTGAAAGCTGTTATATGTTGGTATTTATGTGGGAAACAAACCCTCTAAAGGGTACTATCTGAATCCCACTATATGCATGCTAATTGTCGAGTCAAACATGTTTCTAAAAAGTCAACAGAAATGATTTTCGCAAAAATAAGCTTGAATGTTAATATATTAGACATGCAATCTGATTGATCATCATAAATAACTTGTAATACATATAAGAATGTGTTTTATCATCATCCACTCGACAATCTATAGTATAGACACGAATCGGAACCGAAAGTCTTGTAAAACGACTATTTCGTAGACTATCGATTCGGATTCGTACATGCATGTTCGAGATCTGTATTGGAAAGTATTTTTGACCATTTTTTATTTTGGTTAAACCTTCTGGAATTTTTGTTGATTAAGTCTATGTTTAGCCTATTCGAATGCATGTTTCCGATTTATGCATAAAGTTGACTATCTTGCCCTTTTTGATATAAAACGTGATTTTTGGAAAAGTGAAAGAGTAGAAATCTTTATTTTTATTGTATAAACTTGCACCGAAAATTTCGGATCAGTTGGTGGTCCAGATTTTGAGTTATGGCCATTAGCGTAAAACTATATTATAAATTTACATAAACGGTCCTTTTCGCGTAGAACCCGTTTCTGGCCACGTTTTGATACGAAACTCTTTACCAACAGAAGTAATATAATATTCTGGGAATTTTGATGATTTTTAATTAATTTTTGGCTGAACGGATCCTAGATCGCCTAGTCAATTCGGCTTATGTCGGTTTTGACCGTTTTAGCCATAAAATGAGTTTTACACATCCTTTTGACCCGAAACCTTTTTCTACTGATTTTATATGATGAATAAATTATTTTAAGTATTCTGGAAATATAAAAATCTCAGATTTAATTTGAAAACCCGAAAACGCCCTTAAATCGCATATTTAGCGTTTTAAGCGCATAGTAAGCGTTATACTTGTTTTAAACATGTAAGACTTGTACCTACTGATGTAATTAGCCTATTTTCATATAATAACAGTAAGTATAAGTATATGATCTCAGATTTCCAGTTTTTGGCATTTTTAGCCCTTGTGAAATTACTAAAATACCCCTACGGTGCATAGTTTGATTTTAAATGATAAATTTGGTATATGGGTCATACCCTACTGATATAATATGTTATATTAAGTATATTTACTGTATGAACCAGACCCTAAACTCAGATTTCTAATTTTACTCTTTTATTATCTCTTAAAAAGACCAAAATGCCCTTCTAAGGTATAAATTGAGTTTAAAATTATTCCGGGCAATATAGAACATAACTTACTGATATTATATACGTGGGAAGTGGGATCCACGATGAAAGAGAAATATCCGCATGTGTTTCAATAAATCTCGGGGTCGAGATTTCTTTTAAGGGGGTGAGGATGTAACACCTCGAAAAATTTCGTCCAATAATGTCTTGACACGTGTCATAAAGTTCCGTTATGAGAAAACATACTTTAGAGGGACTAAAAGTGACAAACAGTGAGAACTATGGAACGTAAGGGTCCAAAGTGTCAACAATGGATAAATAGGCTCTATGATAACCCTACATAATGTTTATAACCTTAAACGGATGGTTCATGGATCATACGACGCGGAAATTGCACAAAAGTGAAGTATTTCAAACTATAGGGGCCAAAAGTGTCAACATGTTTAATTTGTACCTCTGAGTGGACTTTTGGCAGACCCGAAGCTTTGTATAGCTAAAATATACTCACTAGAATATGTGGTAAAAATTTCATGAAGTTTCGTCAACGTATGAGAAAGTTATGGCCAAAACCGTACTTGAAGGACTAAAAGCGTCAACGTCGAATTTCAGGGCTTTTCGGTTGAGCGCAAAATGTTCCGAGGACATTTCCATGTTGGTAAAAGTCCTAAGGTTCTTAGAAACCAAGTTTGGGGGTTTACGGGTCGAGAAAAGTAGCCGAAACGTCGCGTACAAGCTCAGGGACCAATTCTGCCAAAACTGAAACTTGTTTGGCTGAACCAGGGGTCAGGCGACCCGCCTGGTAAAGCCCAAGCGGGCCGCGTGGGTCTGCCAGCGACAGAAATCGTATTTGGGGCTGATTTGGGTCCGAAATTGAGTTGTAAACAGCTGGTCTTGCCTCCCAAATGCTCCAATACGTGCCCTTGCATGCCTACATCAACAGTAGCCTACTCCAACCATCTAATTACACCATAAATCAGATCAAACATCATTGTTCTTGGCACTTGAAGTTGTGAACAAGGAGCTCTCTACATTCAAGAACTCTCTCAAGCTTTCTGGAGTTAATCTGATCATCAAGGACGAATTCTAGTGTTCACTAAACACCTATAGGACCTTTGTAAGCTTCCAATTCGTTCTTTAATCCGTTCTTGTTGTGATTATTGCTAAAAGTCAAACTATTTGTTCATAAGCTTTGACTTTCTGATTAAACGGATTTCTTTCAGTCATTTCTCGAATTTAAACCTGTTATAGATTGGTATTTATGTGGGAAACAAACCCTCTAAAGGGCACTATCTGAGTCCCACTATATGCATGCTAATTGTCGAGTCAAACATGTTTCTAAAAAGTCAACAGAATTGATTTTCGCAAAAATAAGCTTGAATGTTAATATATTAGACATGCAATCTGATTGATCATTATAAATAACTTGTAACACATATAAGAATGTGTTTTAATCATCATCAACTCGACAATCTATAGTATAGCCACGAAACGGAACCGAAAGTCTTGTAAAACGATTATTTCGTAGGCTATCGATTCGGATTCATACATGCATGTTCGAGATCTGTATTGGAAAGTATTTTTTGACCATTTTTATTTTGGTAAAACTTTCTGGAATTTTTGTTGATTAAGTCTATGCTTAGCCTATTCGAATGCATGTTTCCGATTTATGCATAAAGTTGACTATCTTGCCCTTTTTGATATAAAACGTGATTTTTTGGAAAAATGAAAGAGTAGAAATCTTTATTTTTAATATATAAACTTGCACCGAAAATTTCAGATCAGTTGGTGGTCCAGATTGTGAGTTATGGCCATTAGCGTAAAACTATATTATAAATTTACATAAACGGCCCTTTTCGCGTATAACCTATTTCTGGCCACGGTTTGATGCAAAACTTTTTACCAACTGATGTATTATAATATTCTGGGAATTTTGATGATTTTTAATTAATTTTTGGCTGAACGGATCCTAGATCGCCTAGTTATTCGGGTTATGGCGGTTTTGACCGTTTAGGCCATAAAATGAGTTTTACGCATTCTTTTGGCCCGAAACCTTTTTCTACTGATTCTATAAGTTAAATAAATTATTTTAAGTATTCCGGAAATATAAAAATCTCAGATTTAATTTGAAAACCCGAAAACGCCCCTAAAATCGCATATTAGCGTTTTAAGCGCATAGTAAGCGTTATACTCGTTTTAAACATATAAGACTTATACCTACTGATGTAATTATCATATTTTCATATAATAACAGTAGGTATAAGTATATGAACTCAGACTTCCAGTTTTGGCATTTTTAGCCCTTGTGAAATTACTAAAATACCCCTACGGTGCATAGTTTGGTTTTAAATGGTAAATTTGATATATGGGTCATACCCTACTGATATAATATGTCATATTAAGTATATTTACTGTATGACCCAGACCCGAAACTCAGATTTCTAACGTTACTCTTTTATTATCTTTTAAATGACCAAAATGCCCTTTTAAGGCGTAAATTGGGTTTAAAATTATTCCGGGCAATATAGGACATAACTTACTGATATTATATCATAATTAAAGCATATTATATCAGGGAACTTGCATTTGAATCATTTGACTACCCGTATCGCCCTTTTTGCGTTCGGTTCGGTTTACGTAACTAGTTTGCGTAGATTGACCGAAACGGGTCAAACGTTATCATTTTTGTCTCAAAATCCAGAATGTATTTAGTATACCCATATTATACAAGTATTCGAACTTGTCGGGTCTAAATAACGTTCTATCCGGTCTTCGCTTAATCGTGCGCTTGAGCCGTATACTTCCTTAAAACTAACCGGTCTAAGCTTAGACTTAATTAAAGACCCGTTAGTATTCTAATTGGTTATTTATACCATCGTTCCAGACTAGAGCCTTCCGGTAAATTGTACCTACGCTTACTTAAGTGAATACGACTGAGTTATTATAATTCTTGCAATTTAAGACAGGAGCTAGCTCAGGTAAATACTCTTAACTTATTTTCCCTATTACGGGTTTGGGATACGGTAATATAAATACCGCATGGTCAGGTATGGGATTCGAAGACCAATGTGTCGGGAAATTCAAATAACCTGTTTTAATTCGTATTGCTTGACTGAAACATTGGGGGTTAATGCGACCGTGTCCTGGATATCCTTGACTCATTAATTGCAAATGGCCACGACCTAAGCACGGGGTGTAGGCATACACCTGACAGATGCTTTATGCTTATTATTTGATTATACCCAATATGGGATTCCCAATAAGGGAATAGTGGTGTGTCGGTTAATCTTGAACCGGCATAGGACCGGGCCCCGTATGTAGAGCAAGTTATGTAAAACTGATAACATGAGATATAGTTTGTCCCAAGTATAAAAGATTAATATTGCCTTGTGCATTTTAATCAAGTGTCAAAATAGTTTTGTGCCTTGTGCGCCTAAACCAATTTTCATAAACTCTTTTCAAATGAGTCAGTTGAGTGTATTTACCAGTGAAAACTGACGTATTTTTCCAAAGTCTAAGTGACAGGTACAAGTACGTAATAGGCTGGGAGCTGCTCAGGGCGTTAGTAAGGAATCTTGCAAGTTCTAGGCGTCTAAAGTCTGTTGAACATTTATCTTATTTTATTTGATCCGCCTGTGGATCCGTTTCAACTACTTGTGATGTTAAATATTACGTTTATGTAAAGTTGAAATGAATCTATTTCTGCTTCCGCTGTGCATTTATATATTGTGTTGTTTGACTATGATGCTATCAACTACGTCACGTTACCCCCACCGGGCCCACCGGTGACACGTGGAAATTCGGGGTGTGACATAGGCTGCCAGAGCCTCAGCCACACGTGTGTTTATCAGGTTTGTTAATTCAGCCTGAGTCATGTTGATGCTACCACGACCGTGTCCTCGTCCACTCATGGTTCTATAATAGGAGAAGGGAACGAATTTAGGAGTCGAGAACGAGAAAAGTATTCAGGTTTATCACGTTAGGGACGATTAACTACTATGTTCGTACACAAACAGGGAAGAACCCCTCTTACACTCGTTAAGCCTCATTGGGATTTGCATGCACCACGCGTTATTATTATGTGTGCACCCATGATAATAAGGCGGTTTGCATGCTCCTCTCAATGCTTCTTAACTTATGTCCGAAGTTTCTCCCACTCCAATCAACACAAATTAAGCACTACCAACAAGATGAGAATTTACTAGATGTAGGTGTTATGTTACACTATCAATGCGTCATGATGTCTACCCTGTCGTTTTGTGCATGCTATATATATAGTTACGTTTACTAGACATATAAGCATAAGCTAAGGAGGAACGAACCTTGCAGTCTGAAGCTGAGTGTCATGGTCATCGTTTGGTTCAATTCGGTTATAGTCTGGTTTTATAAAAACATTTTTAAAACCGAGTTCTCTATAACCAGTGGCTCTGATACCAAACTGTCACACCCCCAAATTACCACCTAGGGCGTGTCCCTGATGGAGGTGTAACGATCCAACAAAGAGCCACCAATCATATCAAACACAAGTTATAAATAAATACCAAACCAATGGAAATGTATTGTTTGAAAGTTAAACCAAAACCAAAGTACTGAGCGGAAGCATAAAGTATCAATGTGTAATGTATCAAAAGCAAATCAAGACAACTGTTTATTATGACCACAACCACTCCAGCAGCATCAGACAGCAAGCTCCCAAGTTCCTTCAGTAATCACCTACAAGCATGTAAACAAGTGTGTCAGACTACGCTGGTGAGTTCAAGGTTTGTGTTCGTTTACCAAGTTGTGTTACCGATCAAGTGAGTAAAACAGTTTGCAAAATGATATGTTGTTTGTTGTTATGATGTTGTCGTGTTGATGTTGTTATTACTCGAGTACCGAATGGCCAGATGATATGTGATTGCCAACCCCAATGCCTCTATCAAAGCATTGGTCATGTTTTAAGGTAATTAGTTCACGCCCGTTCCCCTTGAACGTCGTGAGGGTGCCAAACCTAATAGCGCTATCAACTAATAACCCCCGTTGCCCTACAAGCAACGTGCCGGTAGATGTAGTGGTCTTACAGTGATAGAAAAACAGAGTACAATAACCAACATCCCGTTACCCATGCATTCCTCATCGGAACGTTACCCGTTAACCCTTCACTGGGATCCATGCTTGAGAAAAGAGCAATGAACTCACCTTGGTTTGCTCGGTATGTTACGTTACGTTACCCGTTCCCAGTTGGTCAACCAAACCCTATCGTGGTTACCAATCCACATCAGTCACATAAATCGACAAGTTACACATTTGTACACAGTAAGTCACGTAGTACATGGTAAGTGTTTAGATTCCATACGTATTTACATCACACGTTCATGTTCCTAACAGTAGTCACCAATGGTACCAGTTTCATAAAAATCGACTCACGTGTTGTTACAGATTGTGTTTAGCTAAGATCATAGTATAATACATATCAAGCATTCAGTTTTCAAATAAGTCTACATCCAGTGTTCACCATACCTAACAACGTTTTACAGCCCACTAAGTCAAGACTATATCAGTTCATCGTTATGTGCGGCCCAGTTAATTACGGATATTTATTTTAATCATCAACCCATTAACAAGGTCGGCCCACTACCAAATAAGACTATACACTTGGTCGCCCCCCTTATACTACCGATTTCTACTAGTTCATGAATCATTGTTTATTCATACAAAACAAATATGGTAACCGCCACATACATCACACACATACTAATATTCAATCACTTTAATTCTATTGGACCGATACAAGTTGGTGGGTTTGACTAATTATCTCATATCACATGGCTTGCTCATAAAGTCACATGTACACTACAAAATATGCAGCCATCAATCTTAACAAGTAGCCGCCGCTCATTGAGGGAACTTCCTTTCATTCGATCACATGTCTGCTATCTTAGTAAATGAAAAGATGATTATTATAAAGGTCCAATCACAATCACACACCATATGGTTGAACCGATTTCCCACCAAGCACACATCCCTATGGCTATGACTCATGTACACCTTTTCAACATTTATTGCTTACTGACAGTTTCAATAATTTTATATGTGTTTTGACATGGATTGATTAATAAATCGAGGGATACAATTCTAGGCCACATAGTTCAACCCCATTGGGCCTTTGTTGGGTCCGATTACTGTGTGACAACACATCCAAAACAATTACATGCACAACCCACAAGGCAATTAATGTGTAAAATTCATTATATGAGAGGGCATCAAAAGTCATACAATCATCAGCAGTTTGCGTACACAATTGTCAGTCACTATTTTCAATTTCAAGAACACTTATCATTCATAAATCACATCGTAATTAATTTCAAGTCTGTGATTAACATGCAATACACATGAACACAATTATCAATTAAAATAAGCATGTATCTACTAACCCTCAATCCAATAGCCAGCAAGGTGTCTTCGAAAAAGGAGGGGGGTTCTGTTGCCGATCGTATGAGAGGTAGAGAGGAATATGGGGTTTGTTATAACTTTTAAACTAGATTAGATTTGACTTAGATTATAATTCGTATAGGTGTTGGGCCGGTTAATCAAATTATGTAGGGATTGGATTGATTAGCTAATAAACAAGGGTCTTGGGGCCGGTTGTGGGTTATGGGCTCAAGCCCTATATTCGATATATATATATGTGGGCTGATGAGCATTTGTGGGCCGATTAATACTCAAGTTGGGGCCGGCTTAGATTACAACACATGAGTTGGGCCTGATTAACAAGGGCCACATGATAGGCTTCACTAATACCTTTAAACATAAATGTGACGCGTTTACTAGTCGTAATGAAAGTGAAGGAGGAATAACGAGGAATCAAAGTTAGTGAGATTAACCTTAAAAGTTCGGGTTGTCACACTACTAGTAGGAGCGTCCAACCAAAAGCTTCAAGCTCCTAACCTAAAAGCTTCAAGCTCCTTCAACCAAACAAAACTTTTTATTGAGTAGGAGCTTTTTCATAAAAGCTTAAAGTTAAAAGCTCCTAAAAGTCCCTAAAAGCTCCATGCCAAACATACCCTAAATATATCACAGATATCAAACTATAAGCCTAAATACATGTAAATAATAATCACTTTTTTGTAATATATTATATGTATATAAACATAAAATATATTATAAGTAAAATAATTCGAGCTAAGCCGAGCCAAGCTACCAAGCGAGCCAAACTGAGCCAATTTGGTTCGTCATGAGCCGAGCTGAGCTAAGCTCACTTTCTAACCGAGCCGAGCCGGCTCGGCTCACTTTCAAACCGAGCCATATCGAGCGAGCTTTTTCCGAGCTAAATCCGAGCGAGATTCGAGCTGTGAGTTTTTTGGATAGCCCTAGGAACACTAAGTTTTTCCTCAACCACTCCACCATTACCTCATTGACAATGACTAATGTCTAATATTTGATGCTTTATTTCGTATTTAATTACAGTAGAAAAATCAGTTTTATTACATGGATTTAAAACATTAATTTTCGAGGAAAAGGCAATTAACAACAATCCATATTTCACCGAAATGATGTCTTGCAACCATCACATACATATCTCTATATTGGATATACAACTAATAATAACTAATAATGATAATAAATACCTTTAAAAGTTAAAAAGAAAATGATTAGAATGATTTTGGGAATTTCTAGATCGAGTGAGATGATTATTTAAAATCTGCAAACATGTGCCGAATATTAATACGCATGGTGGGATCCGACAGATGAATCGGATCCAAATCATTGGTACGACTTTGGTGTTATATTTAGTTCTACGTTAGGCTTTTAGTTTATATCAAACAAGTTGTTTTATCATAGATGTTCATAACTTCATATTAAATTATAGCATTGCACCATAAATCCGTAGGATAGATCTTGCCATATAGGTGACCTGTTCTTGTTATTGCGAGCTTTGAGAGAGTAAATCAATTTCTTTTCATTGTCGGATACAAAAATATCATTCATAAAAAAGTTTGGGGTGCTTAATATTTTATTTTTGGAAAAATTACAAGTTTTGTTCTTTATGTTTATACCACTTTTCAGGCGGTGTTTTTTTTTAACGAATGTTGACAGGCGGTTTCCTTTACTAGGTATTTAGTTGCAAGTTTAGTTCTTTACACCCGGCCCAGTTAAAAAACCTATTAATTGTTGGGTGTAAAAGACTAAACTTGCAACAAAATACCTAGTAAAGGACACCGTCTGTCAACAATTAACAGGGTTTTTTAACTGGGTTGGGTGTAAAAGACTAAACTTACAACAAAATACCTAGTAAAGGACACTGGCTGTCAACATTCGTTAAAAAAGACACCGTCTTAAAAGTCGTATAAAGATAAATGACAAAACTTGTAATTTTTCCTTTATTTTTACTACTGTCACCTGACAACCATTGGTACCAGATAGGTCTGGCCACCAACATGTTTCATTTGTATGTGATCTCTAATTCAACTGAACACCGTCTTTTATTAAATTTGAGGTGTTTTGAATATCTGTGTGTACCTAGTCTTTTACTTAAACTTTGAACTTCGACTTAGTTGGTTAGCCCATACATGTCACCGTTACACGGTTCATGAATTGACCGTCTTGTTTTTGTCCTCTTTCTTGATTCTCTCCAATTGTTTTGACTTGAATCATGTGTTGATATTTTGAAATGTGGAATATGAACATATCCACATATCTATTTATCATTTGCATTACATATTTATAATTTATTGTTATCAAAATGAAAAGTGTGTTTTGTAACTTATTATTATGTAGTTATAATTATAATATTACCTAAACGATGGTGATTAATAGAAGCCTAACATGCTTCTTGAGTTATAGAGGCATGGTTCCATTGGTTCTTATGAAGATGTATGCAAATTTATGTCAACACAACTTAATATAGGTATACATGTATGCATAACAACCTAGCGTGCGAACAACATTTCAACCCAAATAGCACAAATACCCAATTGCCCGATTCGTAATCATGGGCCTTAAAGAACTTATTTTGGTCTATTTTTTTATTCACTAATAATATGACCCACCATGTTGGTCCAACCCATAAGATTAAATCACCCACTAAGCAATACATTACAAGCATGACCCAGTTACTTGCAATAAAAAGTTTTTACTTGTTAGGCTCTAGATTCATAAAAAAATGTTTTATGCTATCTATGACTATTAATAATATTTCTTCATCTTGCTTGCGGAAATCAAATGCAAATATACTTCGTCAATTGCATCATCTGTCACAAATAGATTGAGATACATATTAACTAAATTTGTCTTTTCAAAAACTAAGATCGAAATTGAATTTAATGATTAGTTGTTTGATTGAAACTTTAATTGTGATTAACATATAAGAATTTTTGGGTAAAAATTGTTTGCTGAGTCTGGGCGCCTAAGGGAGGAAACGCAACAAAGGTCTAAGTAAGTATACTGAACTGCTTGCGTTACTCATCACATGTCAAAATTCTATGAGCCCAAGATCGCTTTGGCAAAAAAAAACATGTATCCATAAAACCGATTTCTTAAACCAACTAATATAAAATCCACATTACATCCAAAATAAAAAGTTAACTCATAATTCAATCACCGAATTCTCTTTTTGCAACAAGTGATAACGAGATAACATGCGTAAATTAAAAACCAATATGAAAACTTTACTTCAAACCAGCTTTCTCTAACGCATCCTTGAAGTCGTCATCACTATTCCATGATGGTACCTACAAGATTTGAACGTTAGAAACAAAATATACAATGAATCTTTGGGTCAAATTCTTAACAACTCAATAAGTACATTAAAAACAAACAAAAGGTTTAGTGATCCTTCGGTGGGAAGTTAGTTTATTTATTAAACGACCATGATCAATATTCTGGTGTTCATTTACATTCCTGAACATTCGTAAACTGTTTCGTCCATGTATGTTTGTTTATGTACATATTACATATAACATATGCATACCTATACATGTTTGTGTGGGAGGGTCTAAAAACAAACGTAATATATCTATGAGAAATATATACCTCGGTTACATTAATATGGCTAAAGTGTGTCTCGATTTTCTGCATAATCATGTTGTCATTACCACCACATAGTAAGTTGAATACCGCTCCTCCTGTGAAATAAAGACTAAAATTTAAATGATATATTATAATTTGTTTTTTAGTATTTGATTTCGATCATTACTAAACCTACCCGTGTGGTTACACGGGTACTACACCTACTAGTTTGTTAGAACAACAGTACATAATAAATCTTTAAAGATAAAATATGAAACAAATCAATAAAAAGCATTAATTACCCTTGCTAAACCGTGTGCGGAGTAAGTATATTTCATTGTAAGGCTCTGTAGGCTTATTAAATTTAACTGGGAGATCATAGTTAACCACCAGATTAACCTGTGGAAAACATAATTAGACCGATCATAAAAAGTAACGTAAGAAAATAAAAGAAAAGCAAACCTTAGACTGATCAATATCCCGAGCAACAACATCTGTTGATATTAGAACCCGAATCGACCCATCGTTGAAGTCTTTGGTTAACTTATCTCTATCCGAACCTTGAGTTAATGTTACCGCGTAACCATGCTCAGCAAGTGCCTCATGTAATATAGGAGCAGTTCTTTTGCTTCTCACAAATATAATTGTCTGCCCGATTCCCTCTCCTAATGCCAATATTTTATCCCTTATTACCGTAATCTTTGATTGCTCATCGGGTAAATTCACTTTGTAAAACCTCATCATAACTCTATTTTAATCGTTTACGAAGTGAGAGATGATCGATGTTATTTTTTTTTCTTTGACGCACGACGATGTTTTATAGCATCTGCCGTAGGGTTTGTGGAGTGAAGACTCAAAAAACCAGTTGGTACGATCTGGTATGAGTAGAGTTTCAGATGACCAAGCAAGAGATGACCAAGCAAGAACCTGCAAGATCACAAGGAATAAAACACACCGTTAGCCTCGTCACAGGGCGGGGGGGTCTCTCTGTGACCAAGCTCGGGCGTGAGAATAAGTATTTGACAGGAGAAAGTAAGTCAGGGAGAGAAAGTAGCGATTACCCCTTGCTGGAAATCTTGGCGGGGTATTTATAGTTTTTGGGAATGCTGACGTGGCGAGTTAGTTAGGGTCGGACCAGTCACTGTCATGACAGTTAAAGCTGTGGGTCCCAGTTAGTTATGGCGTATCAATGTGTTTAGTCGTTCTGTCTACGGCATTGGGTGCGACCCGACCCTTTAAGTAATGAGGTTCGGTCCTGTGTTTGTTGGTCATTCGGTCCGACCAAGGACGTATCCTCATCATGGAGGATATATGTACATACGTATATATTTCTACAACACCCTCGTAACTTCTAGCGGATGTGTATTTCAGTCCCTCAATAATGTCAACGAGCAGTTGACTCCTCAATTTATTCTACTTTCAAAGCGCTTGCTAAACCAAATCCGATTTCAAAATGTTTAGTCACTAGTTATTTCCTCGGCCCGTGTTGTGGGTCACCGAGCCAAATATTTCTCTTTCGTGACATATACATTTTTTGTTTTGGTTACTGGTACATACTACACATTTAAGGCCGGCGGAGGAAATTCCGACGTTACCAATAAAACGAAACGTAATGAATAGTAACTCATCCGATAGAAATATAAAATTCAACCACCTTTATCTAATACATGTATAATGTTTTTGTTTCATTCATAAAACAAAACTTACAACTAGCCCACTACTAAGGCACGTTGTTTGCACTTTGCATTAGGGATGAGCATGATATTTAGTACGAGTAGCATACTGGTACCGGTACTGAATTTTCCGTATCAAATTACTTTTTGTACTGATTCGGTACCTATTTTTTGGCATTTTCAGTACCAGTAAAATACCGTTTTTATCTTCAAATACCAGTACCATGTCGTATCAAACAATTTTGATACCGATACTGAGTTTTGACAATTTCGATACCAATACCACCCTCATCCTTACTTTGCACAAGTGAGATCCTGCATTCAAAGCCCACTTTAGCCTTATTTTCCCTTTTGTCATGTTTTTTTCTTTTTATTTTTCATCAACAAATTTATTGTTTTTCATTTTTATTATACTAAAAAAACAACACTGTTTTAATCTTAACTATTTTTATTTAATATATTCTTTATTATCATATTATCAATTGTCATCAATGTAGCTATCATTGCCACTAAACACGTGATGTTGTCCTTTCGGATTTTATCATGGTTTGGGTTGTTCATGAGTGAAACCGAGTCGAGTTAGGGCAAAACTCTAGCTCGGCTCGATTATAAACCGAGCTGAATCGGATCGGCTCGGATTTGAAACCGAGCTGGAAATCTAAGCTCGGGCTCGAATTGGTTTTAAACCGAGCTGACTCGACTCAGTTTGGTTTGGCTCGATTTTGAAAAGAAAAATTAATACATGGCTCTCAAAATTCATTAATCTAAAATATTATTTAATAATTCAGAAGAACATATCCAAAATAAGCTCAACCTCATACATTACAAGCCAAAATCAAGTTTAACAACACAAAATACGTTCTTAATTTCAACGAAATACAATATAAGTTCATTAGCATGATAATCAACTTTTAAATGTGGCATAGATATCAAATTACACTTCTAATCGGGTTATTGGATTTTATCACCCTTAAATATTGATCATTGGTCACTCTCACCCTCAACTATTACTTTGACGCCCGACACCCTCAACTTAACACTTAGTATGTTTGGTCACCAGATCACTAACTTTTGATCTTGTAACTATACTTTTGGGGGTGTCCTAAGATCCCTATGACACTCCAAAAAGTATAGTAACAGGATCAAAAGTTAGTGATTAGTTAACGACGTGGTGACAGAACACACTAAGTGTTAAGTTGGGGGGTGACGGTTGTCAAAGTGATAGTTGGGGGTGGCAGCGGCCGATAACCAATAGTTAGGGGTGATAAAATCCAATAACCTCTTCTAATCACATGTAAATAATAATTAGTTTTTGTGATATATTATAATGTATATAAAAATAAAATATATTAAAATAAAATAATCCGAGCAAAGCCGAGCCGAGCTGGTATGCGAGCCAATCCGGCTCGTTACGAGCCGAGTTGAGCTAGACTAACTTTCTAACCGAGCCGAGCCGGCTCGACTCACTTTCAAACCAAGCCACATCAAGTGAGCTTTTTCAGAGCTAAATCCGAGCAAGCTTCGAGTGAGCTATGAGCCGCGAGCTTTTTAGACAACTCGGTGCACCTTTCTTGTGATTTTTTAGTAACATATAGTGCCTAGTTCTTCTTTAACCATGAAATAAATGATGCAATATATAAAATAGAAAGTGAAAAGGAACAAGGACGAGCCTTTGGGCATCAGGCTAGGGCACTAACCGAAATTAAGAGGCCCAAATTAAACGGCCCAAACTAATCTTACCGTCGTGTCTGAATGAAAATGAAAATGAAAATGAAAATAAAAATATAAAAGTATTGGCAATAGCTCGCCCTGTTAGTCCGTTACTACAATGGAAAACCAACGCAGAAGAATATCTGTTTGAAAATGGCGAATCTGCTTCGATGTCGAAGGATTGGCTGTACGGCCACTTTCACGGAAGATGATAATCCTGACGACTCCTGTACTTATCATGAATCAGTCAGTTTTTCATCCTTTTCCGAAATCAACTGCTGTTTTTTTTTCTCAATTGATTTTGAGATCGTTATCATGATATGAACGAAGAATAACTATATACGTTTCTCTATGGGTAATTTCTTTCATAAGTTTTGTTTTGTTTGAGCAATGACTATTAGTGATTCTAACTCATATGTCATTGCAAACTAAACATAAAGAGCATGAATATACCCCAAAATCAATTCCACCCAGTCACTCCAACAAAAACAAGTTTGGAAACCACTTAAATTCCACTTCAACTTTCAAAATCAGTCTATGCAAAATCAGCATGTTATACTCTTCAATCTGTAAAATTCAGTTGTGCAATCTTTTTCTCTAGTTCTTCCTTTTTACTTTCAAATCCTCCTCACTTATGGATTTCAAACGCTGGATTAAGTTAGATACTGAATTCATACTTTGGTTTAAATCCTTATTGGGAAAAGGTGCAATTATCTGCCTTAGATAAGCCCTGTCAATATTCACTTCACCGACCTGCCAAAATGCTTTCGATCTAATGTCGGATGCATACACATTTGCTGCTCATGTTGTATTCTCTCCTTTATAGTTGTCCATTCCCCCTCCCATTCTCTAGACACGTTTAAAATCTTATCCAATAGTGAGGTAATCTTCAAACAAAGACTCTTGACCTTATCTTTATAACCCTCAACATCATGAGCAGAAACCACCTCAACAACCGAACCTACCTTCTCTTCAACTGTCTCGATGCTTTTGCGTATATCATCAACCTCCTCAGCAATCAAATGCAGCTTCTCTTCTCTCAATATAACGGTCAACTTTGTTGCGGCAATAAATTTGTCAAATGCTTCACGTCTTGTTTTAGTCTCTTCCGAGTAGCGTTCTCGATCTTCAACATGAAATGCAATGATCCTATCAGCATAATTCTCAACTTGGTCAACAACTCCATTTATCCACCAACTACTTTCAGTGGTAAACACGACGTACGAATTAGGAAAGTATTCGATTCCGTGGTCTTCAAAATTCACATTTAAGTAATATTTTGGAGTTCATATGTGCTCCGGTGGTTTGAGTAGTTCGCCGGCGAAGAGGAGTTGCAGCGAAGTATGAGTGTAAATTAAATGGTGTAAGACGACAGTGAACCGATGTAGACGACAGTTGTTCAAATGATGGTGATGACCAGAGTTCTTGTCCGGTGATAGTGGAAGGTGGAGGAAGAGGTTGAAGATGGTGGAAGTTGAAGAGGATGAAGAGCATTCACATATCTTCCCATATCTTCATTTCCATAATTACACTAAAAATCACAACATTTTCTCTCTCATTTCAAATAAATAATATTTTTTCTACCTTTATAATTTCATTTTATCTCTCATCCACTCACAACCACTTTTAAAAAAATATTAAAAACTTATAGGGGTGAATAGTGTCCCCCCAAATTTACAGATGAACACTAACATTTTCTCTCTCCTCCACTCACAAACCCCCTGACCACTTTTCATAATATACAAAACTCTCTCACATAAAAACACATACAAAGGGATGTGAATGCTTTAAAGATGATAGACTAAAAAGGCAAAATGACCATTTTACCCTTTGCCCATTAACATGTAAGGCTAGACGGTATAGGGGAACGTCCCCCTCCGTCTTGGACCGTCGCTGAAGCCAACACCATGCCCCTCCCCCCGGTCGTCATCGTGAACAGCAAGTGTAAGACGTTGAGGACGGGGCACTAGAGGACAAAACAAATGTTGTTTATTATTTTTATTATTTTTCTTTTTTTTTTGAATTAAACATATAAAAATGAGAAAGAAAGAAGCTTTTACTTGAGTGAGGAACCATGGAGAAAATAAGTAGAAGAAGAAGAACTTATTGCTGTTGACGTTTGATTTCGAAGAGAGAGAATGCTGTTTAAATTTTAGGGTTTTTGGCTTGAGTAAGTTAGAGAAGATGAAGATGAGAGAGAGAGAGAAGCACAATTGGTGGTTTTGTCTTATAGCAAAAGTTATAAAACTCAATTTAATAAAATTCTTGAAGTCCGAATAGTTGTTCAATTTGCAAATTGAATTAATTAATTTCTTTGAAACTTAAATTGAAAGATTTAAAAAATAAAAAAAGTGAAAGATTTAAAAAATAAAAAATAGTGGGGTAAGATTATCTAGGATCATCCTCACAATTCCACTAAATTTGTGGAATGGACCATACTCTGGTGATGTGACGCCTAGATGACGGTGATGTGACGCGTAGATGACAGATCATCCTTTAAGAGAGGACCATCCCCGTACCATGTAGCCTAACGAACGAAGTTAACAGAGTTTAGCTATTGGGTCTAAGCAAACTCATGCCCTAATATCGGGATGTAAAGAGGAACAAAAATTTAAAAAAATCAGCAAACTCATACCCTAATATCTTCTTCTTCTTCATGGCTGCCCAATCTCTATCAGTACTCTCCATCTCACCTTCATCTTCCAGTTGCCGGTGCCGGAATTCATGCAATTCTTCGTTTCGTCCGTCCAGTTTTACCACTTCAATTACTTCTTTCACTGGATTAAATCTCTCAATTCAACCGTTGATTCGAACTTCCGGTAGATATGCCTCCTCCATTGTCGCAACGGTTGCTTCTACTCCTACAACTCCGTAAGTCTACAATTCGTTGTTTATTTACTTATTATTATTGTTATCATTTGGATTCTACTCCATGAAGCCTTAGGTATTTTGACTTTTTTCAAGTCAAATGAACATTAATCCATACTTTAATAGGAATGCTATTGTCATATCTTAAACAAAAACACTATATAGGGATTTAATTAGAAATTTATGCCGAATACCGGTAACATACTGTGTTGGTACCAACCGAACATATATGATGCGATATTCAGTTTTGAATTTAGCTCAATTTCAGTATTGGTACGATGCGGGACGGTACTAGTTAGGGACTTTTAACAGATACACGGTACGGTATTCAGTTTTGAATACTAGCTCAATTTCAGTACCAGTATTAGTATCATGTGGTACGCCGGTACGGTACCAGTTCTGGAGTTTTAATACGGTAAGGTATTCGTAGGGGTGAGCAAAAGGAAAAACCCGATCCGACCCGACCCGACCATTACCCGACCCGACCCGAGAACCGATCAAACATAAAATACAGAACCGATTCACTACCCTAAATATAAGGTCGGTTCCGGTCCATAGGTCTAAGTCGGGTTTCACCATGAAAAGAACCGACCCGACCCGACCCTATTTTATATGAAAAATTGGAACCGATCTAAATACCTAGGTACTTGGGTTCTGGTCGGGTTGGGTATATTTTCGGTTTGGTTCTCGGTTATTTTCGGTCCGGACCTAAACTTGCTCACCCCTAGGTATTCAGTTTTGGTTCTAACAAATTTTGGTATTGGTGCTATGCGGTAGGATACTGGTTCGGTACAGTACCAGTATCAGTATCGGTATCGGTATCGTCTCTATGACATTATGAAATTATAACTGAAAAGTGATAGGGTTTAACATAAAAGTGAAGTTGAGATGATTAACGAAGTTAATTGTGCAATTTGGTTGGGATTTTGCAGGGCGCCAGAGAAGGCAACACCTGAAAGTTCAGCCAAGTAAGTTTATTATTGTATTTTGTTGTTTTGTTTTGCTTTCAGTAGTTATGCACTTATGCTATTACCATTCTGGTTATATCTGACGAAATGGATGTTGGTGTTGTGAGTGTGTGAAGATGGTCGTTTAGATTCATAAAGTCGTTTGCGATGGGTGAATTGGAAGCTAGGAAGTTGAAGTATAATACCACTGGGACTGAAGCCCTGTTGATGGGCATATTGGTTGAGGGTTAGTCTGCTATTTCTCTTAACTATTATCCTTGGTTCGTTTGTTGCAACTTGCTATAATGCTTGCGTGTAATCATCTTACAGTTTATGTTTATGCTAGTAATGGCTTATTCATTGGTATAATTTTTTTGAATTGTTTTTTTTTTGTCGTCAAAATCAAATACTCTGATGTATAAACTTTATATGAAGTATGCTAAAAGATGAAACTTTTCGAAGTTTTGGAAACAGAAATTGTCGTTTTTAGCAGACATATTATGATCATGGTTTTAGCTGAGCCCTAAATGTTCAAGATATTATACATACAAAGCTGTGCATTTTCTATAGTAATCTTTCTTCATGAACCCACAAATCGGAAATAAAGACAGGCTATAGTTATACTTATAATAGCTACATACAAGAGTTAAATGCTTGGTTGGTCCCTGTGGTTTGCAAAAATAGTAGACTTGGTCCTAGTGGTTTGCTAATTACACGCGTGGTACCAAAATTTGTCAAAAATGAACTCGCTTGGTCCCTAGTCCTAACATCAGTTAAATATCTCTGTTTAAACACCCCATGTGCTTGGCACATGAGGGTAATTTGGTCATTTCAGCTCCTTCTTCCCACCCCACCCCTCTTCTTCTTCTTCCCACCCCACCCTCTTCTGCATTTTCATATACAATCTTGCATCTGGTTTAATCTCTCTCTTCTTCTTGTTATGAGATAATGATTACACATGGAGATATAATAAGAGATGCATATAGTTAATTATAGGATGGCTTACCAACGCACAGCATTTTTACTGATTGCTTTAGCGTCAAATGGTCCTTCCTATATTCTTCTTTTTTTTTTTAAGAGTAAACTGCCATTTTGGTCCCTGTGGTTTGATCACTTTTGCCACTTTAGTCCAAAACTCAAACTTTTTGCATCTGGGTCCCTGTGGTTTCAGTTTTATTGCCATTTTGGTCCAAAAATGAAATTAGGTCATATTTGTCTTATAATATCACGCTATTTTGTCCTTTTCCGCAGAGGCAAAATGATCATTTCTTTTTTATAAATAAATACCATATTTTATAAGACAAATATGACCTGATTTGCCCCTGAGAAAAATGACAAAATTGCAGGATTTTATAAGACAAATATGACCTGATTTCATTTTTGGACCAAAATGGCAATAAAACTGAAACCACAGGGACCCAGATGCAAAAGGTTTGAGTTTTGGACTAAAGTGACAAAAGCGATCAAACCTCAGGGACCAAAATGGCAGTTTACTCTTTTTTTAATTTTGATTGGTTGAATTGTACTGAACTGGCAGATGATGAAATAATAATATCAGTTTTATGCTTAACACTCTGATTAAACTGTGGTGACTACAAACTCTGCTTATTATCTGATGCCAGAATTTTTTAAAATTTAAATATTTGATGATGAGATTGAGCAGACGAGCGGTCTAAAATGATGCCGTGTTGATTGTATGCATACTATCCATTCTTATGATGGATTCAACTCTGAGATTTTCAAACTTGGAAAGATTCATTCAAGAACGATCGACGAGATCGATGAGAGCCGTTGATTGGCGGGTTCTTCACAAGATCGCATTGGATGTCGCTCGTACACTTGCGTATCTCCATGATCAATGCGTTCCTCGTGTTCTTCAGAATGCGGAGCTGAGATGGTGGTGGTGGTTTGAGGAAGAAGAAGGGGTGGGGTGGGAAGAAGGAGCTCAAATGACCAAATTACCCTCATGTGCCAAGCACATGGGGTGTTTTAACAGAGATATTTAACTGATGTTAGGGCTAGGGACCAAGCGAGTTCATTTTTGACAAGTTTTGGTACCACGCGTGTAATTAGTAAACCACTAGGACCAAGTCTGCAATTTTTGCAAACCACAGGGACCAACCAAGCATTTAACTCGACATACAACTTAATGGAAAATGTGTTTGTTTGAGATCTCTTATACTTGTAGAGCTGGTTCATATGATGTCTACACCATTTAGTACAAATTGCTTATACTCGTTACATACGCGCGTCTATATTAAACAACTAATCTTTTCTATTTGACTGCCTTTATTTGTTACACCAATATTGTAAATTTGGGTTCATGTATAGGATTTTTGTTTTTTTTTTTTTTTTTTTTTTTTTTTTTTTTTTTTGTTTTTGTGTTACCGTCTGTTAATATCTACTCAATTTTCCAGGAACTAGTTTGGCTGCAAAGTTACTAAGAGAAAGCGGTGTAACACTTTTCAAAGTGAGAGAAGAAACCGTAAAGTTACTTGGAAAATCAGACATGTATATTTTCAGCCCTGAGCATCCCCCGTTGACTGAAGCAGCTCAGAAGGCCATGGATTGGGCAATCAATGAGAAACTAAAATCAGGTAATCAATCAATGAGTAATTTGTACACATTATGTACAATGGCAAAAGATCAAATACAAATAATCTTAACATACTAAACATACAAATTGAAGGAAAACTCAAAAAGACAAGGTGGCATTTTTGTAATTACCACCAACTATCAAAGTTACTATACAAATGTGAACTCAACCAAAAATACCTAAAAAACACAATTTTTTTTTAACATTTTTTATTAAAAAATCGCTACATTTTGTTAGCAAAAAAAAAAAAAAATTTTTTTTTGCTGCTACTAAAAGTATCGATTTTTTAATAAAAAATGTTAAAAAAATAAAATAAAATAATTTGTGTGTGTTTTTTTTTAAAGATTTTTTTTAGGTTTTTTGGGGGTTTAGTTCTTACCATTTTAGCTTTGGGGGGGGGGGGGGGGTTAGGTTTTTGGAGGTGGGGGGTGGGTCAGGTTTTTTGGGGGGGGGGGGGGGGTGGTTTAGGTTTTTTTTTTGGGGGGGGGTTAGGTTTTTTAGGTATATTTGTAGAGTAACTTTGATAGTTATTGATAATTACAAAAATGCCACCTTGTCTTTTTGAGTTTTCCTTCAATTTGTATGTTTTGTATGTTAAGATTATTTGTACAAGAACTTTCCCCTATGTACAATTCATAATATTTGTAGCGACTTATTGATGGAATATATAGGTGCGATATATATAGTTTTAACTCACTCATGAGAAATAGATCCCCATCTTTCTAGTTACTAGAAGTGTGAAATCTTGTATGTACTATCTTTAGGGGAAACCGGAGAAGTGACGACATCCCATTTGCTTCTGGGAATTTGGGGACAGAAGGAATCGGCTGGTCATAAAATAATGGCAATGCTTGGTTTTGATGATGATAAAGCTAAAGAGCTTGCCAAATCTGTAAGTTCATAGATGACTGTTGTTAATTGTTAAAAGGAAATATGGTAAAGGTGGCAAAATGATGGGCTGCGCGGGGTGCGTAGCATCTTAAAATGGGTAATTTTTTGTTCGTGTGAACATGTCCGTTTAGGATGACACTTTTGTTTTTTTAATTTAGTTAGTTTGTATACCGGATTTGATTATTTCAGTAATAAACTGATTTTTGAATAAAAGGTTTAGGAGGTATTAGGCCTGTAAATGAACCGAACGTTCATTAAGTGTCCGTGAACTTGTTTGGCGGGAAGTTCGTTAAATAAACGAACGAATGTGAACAACTTTTTTTTGTTCATTTAGGTAAACGTACGAATTTATGTTCATGAACGTTCGTTTATGTTCGATCATTTATGTTTATTTATGTTCGTTTATTTACATTCATTTGTATTTGTTCCTTGAAGTTTAAATAAATACATAGTTATATTTATATAAATATAAACAGAAAAGATGCTTTCTAACTGCTTCCATAAATATAACTAATTGATAATTGGGATTTCCAATGGAACTTATCGTAATTAATCAATAATTCATATAAAAAAGCTACTTTATGTCCGTTTATGTTTGGTCATTTATGTTCATTTGTGTTCGTTATGTTCGTTTAGTTATGTTCATTTGTGTTTTTTTATGTTTGTTAGATTATGTTCATTTATGTTTGTTTATGTTCATTTACGTTCGTGAACTGTTCGTTACGTTTGTGAACTCTTCATTTAAGTTTTAAACGAACGAACATTAACGAACACGAACATGCCATTTTCTTAATGAACGAACATGAACACAAAATTGCCCGTGCTTGTTTAAAGTTAAATGAACACAAGCATGCCTTTGTTCGTGTTCGTTCGGTTCGTTTACAGGCCTAGGAGGCATGCTATAGATTTTACCCTTTTTATTTCAAATTTATTTTAATTTCATTCAGTTGATGTATTCAAACTTTAAACTTATCCTAGATCCTCCTATTCATAAATAGATGGGTCAAACTTGCCACCTCTAGTTCAAAAAAAAAAAAAAAAACTTATGTGGTTGCAGGTAGAGGATCCTGTAAAAAGTGCTCAAAGTGTGAGAAGTGTATTATAACACTATATATAATACTATATAACACCATATAAACACCGTATAACAATATGTAACACCATATAATACCATATAACACTATGTAACACTATATATCATTATATAACAAATATAACACTATAGTTTGTCTGATAGCATGTCTATGATAGATGTATAGTGTTATATTTGTTATATAATGATATATAGTGTTACATAGTGTTATATGGTGTTACATATTGTTATACGGTATTTATATGGTGTTATATAGTATTATATATAGTGTTATAATACACTTCTCACACTTTAGGCCCTTTTTACACTATCCTTACCTGTGTGGTTGCATAAATCACTTTTTTATTTAATCTATCATACATATATCATTGCATATTCAGATGGACACGGAAATCATTTTGAGCTTCAAGAAGGGACTTTAAAGAACCGTATACCGTTATCCTGCTTCATCCCTCTGTTTGATGCTTCAACATGATGGATTTACAGAGCCCAAAATCTGCAAATCATATACAGGAGGGCTCAATGATCTTGAACATGACAATGCCATTGCTTTTCGTAGTGCAATTTTATTAGTTTGTAATGTAAACCTTATAAAAATGGCTCAAAATGATGATCATTCAATTGGTTAGAATAAAAGCTTTTCCTTTTTATTAATTGAGTAAAGTGCCATTTTAGTCCCTGAGGTTTGGTCACTTTTGCCACTTTAGTCCAAAACTCAAACCTTTTGCATATGGGTCCCTGTGGTTTCAGTTTTATTGCTATTTTGGTCCAAAAGTGAAATCATGTCATATTTATCTTATAAAATCCTGCTATTTTGTCCTTTTCCTGACCATTTTGCCCCCTGAGGAAAATGACCATTTTTCCTAACCATCCTGCTATCTTATCAAAATGACTATTTTGCCCCTGAGGAAAATGACAAAATAGCAGGATTTTATAAGACAAATATGACCTGATTTCACTTTTGGACCACAATGGCAATAAAACTGAAACCACAGGGACCCATATGCAAAAGGTTTGAGTTTTGGACTAAAGTGGCAAAAGTGACCAAACCTCAGGGACCAAAATGGCAGTTTACTCTTATTAATTTATTGTTGGAAATTTGTAACAACTTCATTTCAAACCTGAATGATCTCACTTCTGGGCCCTCGCACTAGTCATTTGTGATGATGGTTAAAAACATTCGACCGGCCTTCGGGTCAACCGGTTTGGACCACCATTGTGTTCTGGTATGCAATCATGTAAGTTGACATTCATTTTTGGAGTGCTTTGTGATGAAATGCATTCGATACAATTATAGAAATGAGTGATGTTTATGGGAGTGCGTTTCTGAAATTAGATGTGAACAAGTCACATTCACCTTTAAATTGGACCACTTCTTGTTCCGTACTGTTGCCCCAAGTGGTTGTCAATTTAGTAATTTGCATTCACCAAGTGCCACATGCTCTGGGCCAGTGTTGAGTGTACCCACTAGAGGTCTACAAATCTGGTCCGCTTTCATAACCGAGTCGGTTTTTCGTGAAGGACTCAAAACGGTTTGGCCCAAACTGGTTCGGGCTAGGAATTGGTTTACGATGAAAAATGTTTGAACCTATCACACTGGGGGATCTAGAAAATAATTATAGGGACAACTTTTCAAAAATAAAATTCTATAGGTGCAGCGAAATCGAAAAAACGTGAATTTTTCTCAAAATTTACACTATCACCAGAGTGTCAAGGGGCAGCGGGGGTTACCCCTCTACCTAAGATTTATCCTCCCCTTACCTATCATACAAATTGGGATCGGGTTCAAACAGGTTTGGGGTTAAATTTTCCAAACTGGTTTGGGCTCAAACCGTGTCTTTAAAAGATGAAATCACGAATTGGTCCCAACCCGGTGGGCTGTGTCGGGCCAAACCAGCTTGGGGCAAACCGGTTTTTTTACCAGGTCGGGTCTGGGTCGGTTTCCGGGTTGTCGGGCCGAAACTGTTTTTTTTTTTTTTTGTAGGCTATTAATTAGTTAACGTGTGCACTTTATACAGTGTTTTAGTTGAGTATGAATTAGTTGTTGAATATAAAGTGAAGGAGCCATGAGGGTGCACGTGCACAAGGTGGGCTTGAATTGTGGGTGCGAGTGTTTGGGACCATCTTCTTTATAAGGGAATGTCTGAACACAAACACTTTGGGCCGACCATGACAGTAGACCAACTAATGATGCATTGTCCCTTTTTTTTTCTTCATGCCTCTCAACCTCCTAATCTTAAATTATTCGCATATTCAAATTCTAAAAGTTGTCAATTGAAGTGGCAGTAGATCTATAACATTTTACTAAAGTAATTACTTTAACAAAAGGTCATTAATAACTAAGATAAAAAATTTATAATAAAAAAATTACAATATATATAACAAGCGCTTATTTTAGAATTAAGAATACGTTAAGAACCATGATAAGCGTATAATCCATTTGTACATTGTACATAGAAGATAATCAAAGCACTACACGCAACAAGTGAATTATGCGGTCACTTCTCAACATATTTTTTGCTCTAAAACATCCGTTACACACATGCGCGCACACATACAGAGTCAAGTTCTGGCACAAATGGGTGAAGGTACGAATCGTGCAAATTGAAGAAAAGAGAAGAAACGAGCGATGGCATAACTGTAAATATTGTCAACTTTATATAACTAGAGTTACTATCGTTATTACTCTAGTTATACGCAGTAGAGTAATTATTGTTTTACAGTAGTTACTCTCCATTGAACTACTCTAGTTATAAAAATCATTAAGTTAGTTATAATATTAATTACTCAAGTTATACAAAAGTAATTACGCTGGTTATAAATATAATTATGCTAGTTATATGCAGTAAAGTAATTATCATTCTTATCAGAGTCGTTATATAACTAAGAGTAATTATCATAGATAACTAGAGTGATTGTAAACATGTGTATAATTAGATGTTTCAACTGTTAAATTTAAAGCAAGGAGGAGGAAAAATGAAAGCAAACAATTGATCGAACGAACATGTAATGCAAATCAATTGTTTATCTCTTCAACCATTTTTCACAAACAAAAACGATTTGTAGAAGCACGACGTAAAATCTGATTGATTAGTTTGGTTCGCAAGCTTTAAATGATCATCAAAGTTGATTTGCAAGTGTCAATTGATCATCAAATCTGATTCCTAGTTGATTAATCAATTAGATTTGCAAAGCTTTAGGTTCGATCTCTGTATTAATGTATTTACCACTTTAGAACCACGTGATTTTTGCGTATCCTTCACTTCTCATATTTTGCACATTTATTCTATTTGTATTTGATTCTGCGTTGTGTGTTAAAATTTTTAAAATTAAACCTAAGTACCTAACAAATCTTACGCAATTTGGAAGAAGCGATCGAACAAAAGCAGAACACCAGAACTCAAGAATAAGGATAGAAAATCGAACAGAGTTCATGAAGTGCCGAAATTTGAATGCATGCTCTTATTAGTTGATTTTAGCCATTCCTCCATCGAATTGAGTCAATCCTCATTCGATTTTGGTCATTCCTAAACCCTCATATCTAGATTTGGTGATTTTTAATTATACAAACTAATTATTTGCTTATATATATAGGGTAAGGATAGTGTAAAAAGGGCCTAAAGTGTGAGAAGTGTAAGAAGTGTATTATAACACTATATAACACCATATAAACACCGTATAACAATATGTAACACCATATAATACCATATAACACTATGTAACACTATATATCATTATATAACAAATATAACACTATAGGTTGTCTGATAGCTCTATGATAGATGTATAGTGTTATATTTGTTATATAATGATATATAGTGTTACATAGTGTTATATGGTATTATATGGTGTTACATATTGTTATACGGTGTTTATATGGTGTTATATATTATTATATATAGTGTTATAATACACTTCTCACACTTTGAGCACTTTTTACAGGATCCTCTACCTATATATATACATATATGTATATATATAAGGTACAATACGTACGAGATGAAATAATAACATGCGTGATTAGGGTTTTGCCCCATGTGTGATTTCTGATTTTTTACATGCGTGATTATGGTTTTCAACATGCGTGATTATGATTTTCCAACATGCGTGATTAGGGTTTTGAGTTTTATAACGTGCGTAATTGCATCTCGTACGCGTCGTACGTTAAGGAATATTGTACGTTAACCAACCACTATATATATATATATAGAGAGAGAGAGAGCTGCTAGAATGAAAACCACCTCGAGTTGTAAGAACCGCGAGAACTACACCCCACGGGTGGGCGTTCACCACGATTTATTTTTTTACAACTAGATGTGTAAATTATAAACACAGCCGTAAAAAAAAAATTTAAACGCCGCGGCCGGGGGGTAGTTTTTTACACCACAAGTTTGGTGAAAAAAAAGAAAAAAGAAAAAAAATTAAAAACACCAAACTTGTGGTGTAAAAAACTACCCCCGGCCGCGGCGTTTAAATTTTTTTTTTTACGGCTGTGTTTATAATTTACACATCTAGTTGTAAAAAAAAAAATCGTGGTGAACGCCCACCCGTGGGTGTAGTTCTCGCGGTTCTTACAACTCGATGTGGTTTTCATTCTAGCAGCCCCCTATATATATATGTATCACACACATTTGTAGGAGCTCATTCTTTTTCTAGTCGTGCTAGACCCAAATTCTTTGCATGGCTCTGGATTTTTGTCAAGTACATGATTGCTTATAACCGTTCATAGGTTTCCTGCATATATTGTTACCTTTAGGTAGCGTTCGTTTCATGGAATGAAATTAGGAAGTTTTTCTTTGTAAAATTGATCTTGGTTGGGGGAGGGAGGAATTTGAAATCCCATGAATTTCTTTAATCAATGAAATTTGTGACTATTTCAACATTCCATTCCATTCCTTCATTAGAGTGAAGGATTTCTAAGGAATGTTGAAATAGTCACAAATTTCATTGATTAAAGAAATTCATGGGATTTCAAATTCCTCCCTCCCCCAACCAAGATCAATTTTACAAAGAAAAACTTCCTAATTCCATTCCATTCCATGAAACGAACGCTACCTTAGGGATTTTGGTCACATGAAACCCGGTCTTAAACTTATCTTAATATGACTTGAAATATCATATACTCAATAGCAAGTCTCGTTTTCAAATTTTATCAATTCCATGTTTGTAACATTTTAACACATTCAAAGTATTTTTGATACTTTATGATGTGTTAACTCAATTTAGTGCGAGTAAACGCGTTCGGTTTAAGATAATCGGATATAGATCACCTAATACCATCCACATACCTAAACTAACGGAAAATATATACACAATTGATCTTGTTAATTCTGCTACGGTGCTATCCCACAAGGTTTTGGTTTATAGTTTCTCCCATTGAATCTTGATTTTTCTGTCATCCTATCGTATCATATCAATATTGGTCAACATAATGTCTTCTTTTTATAACCTTAGTTCAAAATCAATTGATTAAGTATCAATCATATTACCAATGTCATGTCATGTATATAGGTGCAACATCAATTCATATGAAAGAAACCTTACACGTATCGAATATCTTTTGACAACTTTGTTTACCTAAACATGGGGCCGAACCAATGCCAACCACATCTTGGTCAAGCTCCATGTCATGTTCTACTAATTAAATTAGGTGTTGCCCCACCAAATTTGTAGACATATATCTATTGTGTACGTGCTCATTTGACCCTTTTCTTCATAGTTTCTTACATAAAGTTGAGGACACAATGTCAAACTTTCCAAACATAAAAGATTACAAGTCGCATGTAATGCCTTTGTTTTTTCAAATAATCATGATGAATATGGAAAATTGTTATCACATCACTTTATACAACTTTTAAATATTTTTCTCTGAAATTTAAGGAGAGATAATGTTTGAGATTATCAACAAGAGTTTTATTGTTTATTTTTATTTTGAAAGACAATTTTGGATCACTGGCGTACTACTGGAGTATCATTGTGTCACCAATGGAACCACCCGATCATATCCATCTCCACTAAGCAATAATGCATATGCACAAATTCAAGAGAAAACCCAATATATTTAATACATCTTGTATGTTTATTAGACATCGTTCAAATAATGATATTCAAATTTCACACTTTTAAAAGTATTCTACTTAAATTCGAATAGAAACTCTTTATGAAAACATAAGATGATTTATGATTAATCACAAAGCAATAACTATAAAAGAAAATCTATATTAACAGGAAATTTAGTTTAGTTTTATTATGGACATAGCTTGATCATATCAAGTGAGTGAACTATGTTAGTTACAATGTTTTTTTCTTCTTTACATTCATTTTTATTTATGTTAACAACAAATGTAAGAATTTGATGTCTAGTTCTATAGTGAGAACACCCGAGTTGTTATGCAACTTAAGTGATCTTGTTTTTAATAATGGGACGGCAAATAATGTAAACACGCGAAAAAGACTTTCCCCTGTCAATTGATGTTTTTGGTGTAATTTTGTTATGTTCTATATGTTTGTAACTATTTGAATTATCCATGATCTAGACGTGCATTATGCTTTTTGACATTTCGTGATAATATCTTTCTCAACTACTAAATGTATATAATTTTAATTTAGATTACGAATGAAAATGAAATCATCAATACATAATTCGATAGACCAACTTGTAAATGATATAATGTGAGTTTGTTCAAAATATTTTAATTAAGTATTTATATAAGTAAAAAACTTTTGTGCTCGATAATGACAATGATAAAGTAAACATATTTTGAGTTACCGAGTTACTCTTAAAACAATATTTTAGGTCTTACTTGACACATTAGTTTGATTATAAAAGGAATATTGGATTTTAATAATCCAAACAATTTGTCTTGTCTGTTAACAGTTCCAACTTTAAAAATAACCATTAGCAGTCCCAACTATTAACATTGGCCTCCAATGGACTCTGACTAATAGAACTCTAACACCATCAGTCATCGGTCGCCGGAAAAACGTTTTTTGCCGGAAAACTCATTTTTGGCCGAAAAACTCAACATTTTCGTCCCAAATCTCTTTATAACCTTATTACGGACCTTTGGGAACCTTGTTCTACTAAAAGCCTCAGTTATTGAAGTCGCCGGAAAACTCTTTTTTGCCGGAAAACTTCTTTATGGCTAGAAAACTTAACATATGCATCCAAAACCTCTTTGTAACCTTAGATCGAATCTCTACAAATCTATTTCTAGCCAAAAACGGTTTTCTGGTGACCGTAGACTAACAACGTTAGGGTTTTGTTTGTCAGGGTCAATTTGTGGCCAATATATCAATAGTTGAGACTGTCAGTGGTTATTTTTGAAGTTGGAACTATTGGCGGTAAACAACGAATAGTTGAGTTTATTAAAATCCAATATTCCATTATAAAACGATAATCTCATATATTTGAGAATGATCATGCATACCAACTAACAACTAACTTCTTTCAACTTAATAATTATAGCATAACCTTTGTTTGACTAAATATTTTAAAGGCTAGTCTAGAAAATGATGGATGTTATGTTTTATGACAAAGAAACTATGGTAACGGGAAGATGACATAATTGTTATATCACGAGTATATGGAAATTATTTGGTTGCAACAATGGGTCGACACAATTGGATACTATTTATAGAAAAAAAGTATTAAAACCATAATTGCATTTTTAACAGCAAATTTAGATCACTGACAACTGACAGAACACTGACAGCCTAAGGACTCGTTTGCTAAAAATCAGATGAAGATTTTCTTATAACTTACATTTTACTTATCACTCACACAAAAAAAAAAGTAAAAAGATAAATAATAAAAAAAGCCCTTATAAACCTTAAATTTGTAATCGAACACGCGTGCGGAACCAAATGGAGGGTCATGGATATCCGTTGACCCGGATCATTGGAATCCGTCAAAGTAGTACTTTTTTCTTTTTTTGTTAAATCTTAGTTTATGTTGAAGAAAATATGTGTCGAAAATAAACAAATAAAGGTAAAAATGTTATTTCGTTTTCTAAGAGGTTTTGGTTTCTTTGTTCCACTTTCATGAGGGTGTGTCTCATGTTTGAACTAGTAAGGATGTCTCCTTACTACTTGTTTTTATTGTGTGTGAATATATAGAATCACCGGGGTAACCCTTTACCCAAAAATACATCACCATTACGTCACAACTTCACCATTAACTAAATTCTCATTAATATTGTGTTGTGGATTAACTAAGACTATAGGGTGTGGGCATGACACTCATGATCACCATGACCCTTCACGTCAACACCAAATCACCCACCTCTAATCCAACATCCAAAATCAATACCCTAAGTAAGTGGTCATGACCCAAACCACTATCCCCTTTTGTTTTTTTAATTTATTTTGTCTAAAGAAAAAAGGAAATGAAATCTTGGAAAAATGGAAAAAAGGACCATGGTTGTCATGGTTTAATCCGGGCGAACAATGGTGGATCAGGCAAGGGAGTGGTGTAGCCTTTCATTAATGTTTCTACGTGACGAATCATGTCCCAACCATGACTCCCGCATCCTTTAGCCTAACATCCAATACCATTAACTAAATAAAAAGAAAGATAAAGAAAATGAAGATGGCATGTGATTAGTTCCCATATCCATGACCCCATGGCCACCATCCTCCCCAACTTCTTCCATTAACACCGCCAATGTATTAACGGATTTCCCATTAACTAACCTCTTTAACAGAGCGGCGGTGGTTTTCCACCCGTTAACGGATGACATGGCTCCTTAACAGAACACAACGGATAGTCTAAGAACTTACTTTTTAACCTAAAGCATACATATTGAAAATGAAAGCTAAATTTTTGTTATGAAAACAATATTATCAATAAAAGCAATTTGTTAGGAAAAAGGTAAAATTTATCTAGAGGGTGTCGTAACGTATTTTATTTTTCTATAAAAAAGATTTTTAATGGATTGATAGTTGTGAAATCAAGAAAAGGAGGCAAATTTGAGTCTCCAAGAGTTCTTGAAGCCCCTCTTTGTGATTGATTCGATTTGAGATCTTACAAAATCCCATTGCCTACGCTTCCTTTCACCTTTTTCAACCACTTGTAGTTTGTCTCCAAATGCAAGCTTTCATAATAAAGCTACTTATTTGTTCCTAAATATAATTAATTTTAATTGTTTATTAAGAAACTACTAATATTAGTGATGTTCTAAAACTATAAGGCTATAGGGTGTGGTCATGACCCTCATGACCCTCCATGTTAGTGCCATGTAACCCACCTCTAATCCACCATCCAAAACCACTACCCTAAGGGTGTGGTCATGACACAAACCACTAGCCACTTATTTATTTTAATTTATTTTTGTCTAAAGAAAAAAGGAAATGATTTGTTGAAAAATGGAAATGAGGACCATGGTTGCCATGGTTTAATCCATGCAAACCATGGTGGATCAATCAAGGGGATGGTGTAGCATTCCATTCATGTTCCTAGGTGGCAAATCATGTCACAACCATGACCCCCACACCCTATAGCCTAACAAGCCAAAAAAATGAGGATATTAAATTATTAATAAGAACACTAAAACAAAATAATAGCATTATACTTACGCATAGATTTGGAATTTTAATAATACATAAAAAAGAGTCGAACATTTTTTTAAAGACAAATTTGGATTACTGACGGACCACTGGAACATTTTTTTAAAGACCATCTCCAATAGGCTATAATGTTCATGGCTCTATAGGTCACAAAGCCTTATCTCACCCCGAAGATTTATAACATTATACTTGCGCATAGATATGGAATTTTAATAATATATAAAAAAGGTAGAGTCGAGATCATAAATCATTAAATTATACTTAATAAGATTATCAATACAGGTAATCCAATAAAACTCTTGACTTATTCATTGTGATTCATGTACCTTGATCCAATGTAGGTATTTTAGTTTATCATATCACCGCGTTTTATTTGGTTGTCTTTTTTAATAAATACTTTTACGTTATTTTTAATAAATTTTGCTAATATTAATATTCACCGAATGAATAACTTGTGATTTTTCGTAGTCAACCTTAAGATATGTCTAACTAGCAAGTACATCCTCTCCACGGTTTACCTTTCTCCCATGAAAGGTTGGGATCACAAATTGTTTTCATTTCAAAGATTAAATCATGTAGTGGCTAGTGCTATACAAGGTTTAATAAAGGAAAAAAATGCATAAATGAGTAGCGTACTTATATAATCTTTTTAAGGTTAAAAATTCAGTTAGTAATGTTTGTTACCTTTTAAGTTTTACCGGTTCGAGTCGAGGTTGAGCTTGTTCAATTCAAATATTCTGGTTTTATATTTGCTGTAAAGTTTGACTTCATCTGTGTTATTTATTTATTTATTTGTTTAATTAGTATTATTATTGTAGTTATTCATACTTTAAGCTAGGGATGAGTGTGGTACCGGTACTGATACCGAAATTCGCCAAAACTAGGTACCGGTATCGAAATATTCGGTACGGTACCGGTATCGATACGGAACTGGTACGGTACCAGTATTTGAAGGTAATATTCGGTGTTTTACCGGTATCGTACCGAACCGGTACCGAAAATGCCAAAAAGTGGGTACCAGTACCGGTACCCAAAATATTTGGTACGAGAAATTCGATACCGATACCAAATACCAAATACTCATCCCTACTATAAATAAGCATTTACCTTTTACGGCTTATTTGCTTCATTGCTTGTCATAGTAGTTTAGTGTGAATTCATTTGACAACCACTTATCTTTCGATGGATACTGCCGATTGTGGAGGTTAACTAATTAAAACATCGAATCCTTAAACCTTTGGTCAAGGTTGGTATTTATAGTCGAATGGTTAAAGAAGGAAATGAGCTGATGTGCTCATGGGCCAAACTTCGTCGTCAAGGAATATTCATTTGGTCCTCTTTGACACGACAGGTAGTGTCTGCAAAGGTGTAGGGACGTTGGCGCATCGTGATTGGTCACATGTGGCCTGCCAAATATACATGTTGTAGTGTCTGTCATCAATTGTGAGTGGAGAGATCATGAAGCAGTAAGTGACGCAAGCTGATTGGTTACATGTTATTGTCCGTTTGTACTATTTGTCCCCTGCACGATTGATGTTCATGGGGATTGGTTGTGGCAGAGCCTGGGGCATGTCAATTGGCTATAGGTTGCTACCACTTATACTGGCTATAATTTTATGAGCTGTCATGGCAGCGCATACGCGGGAGGACCCTGCGCAGCTGTGAGTGGAGATCATGAAGCAGCGAGTAGGGCAAGCTGATTGGTTACACATCACTGTCCTTTTATACTGTGTGTCCCCTACACGATTGATCCTCGTGAGGATTGGCTGTGGCAGAGCCTGACGCATGTTAATTTGCTGTAGGCTACTGCCACATGTACCGGTTGTACCTTTATGAGCTGCTGTGGTTGCACGTATGTGAAAGGACCCGTGGCTGTTTTGGGGATTAAGTGTGAGTATAATCCTGCGTACGCATGGCTTGCACAGCATTTAAGACCATAGTCTACATTAACTTATCTAAAAAAATATTTAAGGTTCAATCCCACCATGAAGGTATGTTTAACATACTTTAAGGAGAAAACATGCATAAGAAGGTAAACTAAGTTCACATCTAACATCTTGGGATAACTAGTCTTCCATTAGTTTTGTGCCTCAACTCTACTAAAAGTTACCTACACAAGAAAAAAAGGGTCGAACATTTGATTATTTTCTCATTGGTTACCATGGGTAGTTTGTGATAATGGATTCTAATGATTATAAGCAAGATATTCAAATCGGGATACAACATGAAATGCTTCAATGAGTCTTTGAAATCCCACTTTTTTGTTAAAAAAAATAATTTAATGGCAGTTGTTTTGTATTCAATAGATACGTTTTTTGTGGTCACATGAAAGAAGGTTGCCTTTCATTTACCGACATGTTGCCAATGGATTGGGGGGCAATTTTGGACAACTGTTAAAAGATTAATATTGTAAGGATTTAAGGTTATATTATTAGAGGGTACCATGATCTTAACAGCCCCTCTACTTTAATTTTTTCACAGACAAGACCTTTAATTATTTTGTCTACGTTAACCCCCATCTTTTTTATGATGATCCCCACGCACACTCTCACAAGTCACACAACAATTTAAGTTACACTTGACCACCTTGTACTTTACTTATTTGTTATTTACATACACTTGATAAATATACAAAAGAAACAATATAGGATCCAACAAATCACATTTGGAACTTAAATTAATTCACTTGGATGTTGACACATTGCTAATAATTCATTGGATGATAAACAAACATATGAATTAAACCAAAAATGTTCAAAACCAAATCAAACTAATTGGTTTGACTAGTGACACCAGAACCATCGACGGTAAATAGCTAAAGGGATGAACGGCCGATTTTCAGTTAACCAGACAAAATAGATAAAAAAACCTTTAATCTTCTTTTTTGTTTTGCCGGTAAATTGTCGTACATATTTCAATTTTCAAAACCTTTATCATTAGTCTTATTGACTATCAAATTAATGATAACAATCTTTTTGCAAACACTTGGATTCCAACTAATTAAGACATTGAAAACAAGACAAATAGCAATGAGTAAAGTATAAAAGGTGAGAGTGTGTAGGATGAATTATTTTGTGTAGGTCTTTGAGGGCATGAATAATGATGAATCATGAATGCTGTTTTTGGAAGGAGCTTTGTAAAAGCCAAATTTGGATGTCAATTGGCTTGTTAAATTTCAAGCCCCTCCCGCATCTTGAGGGAGATCTAACTTTGAGGGCCAATATATAGAAATAAATTAACAAGTGGCTTTAGCTTAATGGTATTAAAGTGTTTGTTAACGTGTAGTTCTTTCTAAGTGATAAGGGTTTTAGTCCCGTTGTAGGTAAATTAGAGTATTTATAAGTATGTTAGTTTGCCGTTAAAAAAAATCAATAACCACTTTAAAAAAGTAAATAGCTACGTCGTTGATATTCGAAATTCAACCTTTATGGGTTTTATCTGATTTTAACATATATCTTATAGACTAAAGTCAAACACTCGAACTTCATATTAGCTTTGTGTCTAATTTGTATTAGATTTGATATTCACATCCCTAGTGATTGTTGTAGCGCATGGCACTACAAATATTTTAAAGTAACACCTATTGTGTGTGTGACATCAAACTCGACAAAGCAATTGAACTTTTTCCGTTCAAAGGAAAAAATCAGATGTTTTTTTTAAAATTCATAATTTCATATGCTCAGAAAAAAGATGAAATAACACGCTTCTAAAATGCCTGAATCGGGTTGTCTTCGTTATGACATTCTTGTTTTACAATGTAACCCGTACTATACACATTTCAAGATTTTAATTATAATTTTCTTTTATTTAAATATTAACCAAACTCTTTACAAAAACACTATATCCAATTAAATGACAATTAACAAGTGTCAAGTTAATTAATCAGTTGAACACGTTTATAGTTTCACCTCAATAAAAACGTTTCTAATCTATGTAATCTCTCATAAGTCATAACCTCTCACCATCACCACCATCAAACTAATCTAGAATTCACAAGTCCGAAAAAAATACATCTAATTAATCTTTTGCTAATTGACAAAATTACATTAAAAAATAAAATAAATCTCATGAATACTAATAAAATCACCGTAAATCATTAAACTAACCATTAATTATTATTATTTGGTTAGTCAAAAAATGACACCCAAGAGACACGAGGGTGTTGATGGCTAAAAAATAAAAAAAAAATAATAAAAAAAATTAAAAAAATAGAAATGATTCTTTTTGACTTAAAAAAGATTTAAATTGACCCCCTCATTGCATGTGGCTTTCATTCCTCACACACACACACACACACAGTGGGCTGGGTTGGGTAATATAATGCATCCCCTCACACTTCCCATGAGTCCATCAACCTTTGATCCTCATTATTCTCTCTTGTATTAATTTCACTCACGCACATCAAACCCTCAATCATTCAATTCCCATTGCATTTACTCCTTCAACCCATCTATATAATCTCTCATCTAAATCACTCTTCTTTGTCTGTTATTTCCATTTTAAGTTTAAACCCAATATGGGCATTGAAACATGGCTCATCAAAGTCAAGAAATCAATCTCACACAGTTTCGATTCCGGTTTTCATAAACCGGTGACGATCAAGAAATCGAGGGTCGGAGTTTTGGCCTTTGAGGTTGCTGGGATCATGCCAAAGCTTAACTACATGTGGCAGTTTTTATCCGACAAGAATATGGCTAGTCTTCGCAACGAATCGATATGCCTAGAAGGTGTTCGACGAATTGTCTCAACGGACGATGTGTTTCTTCTCAGCTTAGCTTGTGCTGAGATGGTTGAAAACCTTAAAGCAGTTTCGAAATCTGTTTCTAGACTGAGTAAACGGTGTGAAGACGCGAACTTGCGCTGCTTCGAGATGTTGTTTGATGGTTTTGCGAATACGGGCCGTGATCCGCATAATTGGGTTGTGAGCTGGAAAGAAATGGAGGCCCGGAATAAGAAGATGGAGAGATATGTTTGTACAACTGCTGCACTTCATCGCGAGATCGATGAATTAACTGTTATCGAAAACAGTTTGAAGAAACATTCGCAGTGCGATACGCATAAAAAAGATTACGCTTCGAAGCAACAGAAGATTCTTGATTTGCAGCAAAAGCTCCAGTGGCAGAAACAAGAGATCAAGTATCTAAAAGAGAAGTCGTTATGGAACAGAAGTTTCGATACAGTTACATCGTTGCTTGTAAAATCGATCTTTACGATTCTCGCACGAATCAAACTCGTGTTCAATATCAACCACGGGTACCCGCCTTCGCTCCACCGAAGCCTTTCGGCTTCCGCCACTATATACCCGTCGGATCAGGCCCCGAGTTCTTTCACCTTTGTATCCGGGCCATTGGCGAAAAGCACGAAACATACAGAAAACAACCACCTCGCACACGGGTTTTTCAACACGAATTCGGAGATTCTAAAACCGTCGTCAACCACTTTAGGCGCGGCTGCTCTCGCTCTACATTACGCCAATTTAATCATCGTGACGGAGAAGATGATACGATCGCCTCAACTAGTTGGTGTCGATGCGCGGGATGATATCTACTCGATGTTACCAAACAGCATTCGATCTTCGTTGAGGTGTCGGTTGAAAGGGATCGGGTTTACAGCGAGTGATCCGGTTCTTGCGGGGGAGTGGCGAGCGGCGTTGGGGAAGATATTAGGGTGGTTGTCACCAATGGCTCATAATATGATGAAATGGCAAAGTGAAAGAAGCTTTGAGCATCAGAAATTGATGCCGAAAACGGGTGTTCTTCTGTTGCAAACACTCTTCTTTGCAGATCAACAGAAAACTGAGGCTGCTATAACTGAGCTTTTAGTTGGTTTGAATTATATTTGGAGATTTGAAAGAGAAATGAATGCTAAAGCATTGTTAAATTGTAGCAATTTCAAGAATGTGCAGAAGAATAGCAGTTAAGAAAAATGATTTGTTTTCATTTTTCAATTTTTTTTTTTTTTTTTTATTTTAGTTTGATTCTTTTTGGATGGGTGGGTAGTGTTAATGATATAGATTAGATTAAAATGCACGGATAGTCCCTGTGGTTTGGTGAAATTTCACCTTTAATCCCCAACTTTTCAAAATTACACTTTTAGTCCCTGTGGTTTGACAAGTTGTTACTCGGATAGTCCGCAAAGCGGATGGAGGTTAGTTTTTCTGGTTAAGTGGGTGTGAAATGACAAGGACTATCCGAGTAACAACTTGTCAAACCACAGGGACTATCCGAGTAACAACTTGTCAAACCACAGGGACTATCCGGGTAACCTTCATCTGCTTTGGGGACTATCCGGGTAACCTTCATCTGCTTTGGGGACTATCCGAGTAACAACTTGTCAAACCACAAGGGCCAAGAGTGTAATTTTGAAAAGTTAGGGACTAAAGTTGAAATTTCACCAAACCACAGGGACTACCCGTGCATTTTACTCTATAGATTAGTATGTAAACTAGTTGAGCTGAGCGAAATTCAGATCTTGAAAGATGTGTTTTTTTGCTCCCTAACATGATTTGTATATTAGAATACCATGTGGTTGTAAACGTTTTTTTGTTTAGCTAATTTCATAAAATATTTCATGTGTTTTTTGTCGTTTTGATATGTTTTATCAGTCACATGATCAGCCTGGTTCTGTTACATGGATCTACATATGGCAGTTGTTGACACTTTAAGCGGAGGAATATGAAAAGCGCGTTAACACTTGTACCTTTTACTTTAACGTTAACATATAAGGCATATGGCAGTTGTTGACACTTTAAGCGGAGAAATATGAAAAGCGCGTTAACACTTGTACCTTTTACTTTAACGTTAAAACATAAGGCGGTTGTTTAATCATCTAACCAACTCTCTTTTTTCTCGCTATATGGGCACAATGAACAAATGCACTTATGGAATGCGAGAAACATATAATGCATTTATACGTTACGATAATTGATCTTTATATAATCAGTTAAACTTAGAAAAATTATTTGTAGATTTTAAGTAAGGAAAATTAAACTTGGTTGATATTCAGTGGCTAGTGAAGATGTGAATAATTAAAGATTTTAACTACGAAAGTGATTGTGTATTGTATTGTTTGTAACTACAAAGGTTATATGTTTGCTAACTATTGAAAAAAAAAAAAAAAAACTCTTGAAAATAAATATGGTTGCATTTTGGTTTCAAGATAATCAATAGATAACTATTTAAGTGTTATATAATCTATTACTATTTTAAGGTTGCAATTTTCAAAAGTTCCAATAGCTTATTAATAAAATTTAATGGCATACAACAAATTACCTTTATTTAGCATTCATAAAAAATTGCAAACTTAAAATTGTTGGATATTTTATTGAATAACTTATCAGGTCAACGCTATGAACAAAAAAGTTTTAGTTAAACTAAAAGAAAGAATACATGTGATTTATTCACCCCATTCATAAATGAATAAGATTTATACCCCAATTGATATAATAAGCTAAACCTACACAATGTGTATAATAATCTCAAATTATGCCTTCATCTTTCTAAAAGATTGCCGCCGTATCCATACAAAACGAACTCACTAGAATGGATATATGCTACCACAATAATAAAGTAACAATTTCTCTCAATTTTCTAAGAAACCAATTTTATCTTCTGTGCATTCTCTTGACTTTTGCTTGCAATTATTATGCACACTTTTTCGTTCACAAATTATTTAACGTAGTATTTTCCAAATATCACTAAAAAATTATTATATGATTTATAATCATATTATTTGCATAATTATTTTATATAAAATCGTGGAGTTCCCTAGCAATATCATGAGATTTACATAATTCTTGTTTAAATTTTTCAAGCAGCAAAACGATCAAAAGTCATGGACTTGTTAGGCAGGCCATGCCTGTCTTATGGGGCCCATCATTACTATTATTATTATTATGGATAAAATCTTGTTGATTTGGTACCCGGTATCACACGATTGACGATTATAACTCCTGGTGTTTCCATCTTTTCACATATGATAAATCAATGGATCGTTATTAACAGAACATTAATTTGTTTTTGTCCTCTTTTTTTTCTGTTAGTAAAGGTCCATTTATTTACAATATGTAAAAATGTGGGAAAATCACTGGTTATTTTTGAAGTTAATACCGTTACTGACCAACGGCTAATAGTTGGTATTATTAAAATTCATTATTCAAAGGAAAGAATATGTATTTCTGTTTGAATAATTGAAATTAGTAGATTGTATAATCTCCATAAACGTTGTTTAATAAGTATCACGGATAAAGGAGATTAACAAAACACGTTTTCCTTTAATTTTTTAAGAATTTCGAATTCGATACTTTTCTCATTTCTGTTCGGTTACTTTTATCGATTTATTAAACAATACATATAACCGAAAGATAATATTTCATTCAAAGTATGTTACATTGAATATCCTGAAATAAAAAAAATGCAAAAACAACGTTCCACTAACATTTAATGTCCGAATATATCCTCAAACAATGGAAAAAGTTGCCTACAAATAATCATAAAAATGACTAAAGAGGAAATGCTTTCATAGGGGTGTATAATCGTATATCAATATGGGAAACCATAAATTTATTATTAATAAATTAGTGTAAAGATTTATTTAACTACTTAATATTTGCCATACGTTTTATGCATCTTCTGTTTTGCCAATTTTCCTGTTTGATATTTTTTTATACACTTCGGTTTGTCTATTATTTGAAACGCAACACTCGAAAAATGTTAGAAAGAGTTGGTAAACTTGTCCACCTTGGAGTAACGGGTTAGAATGAAACATTTAAATTAGATTACTAATATTCATTTTCAAGAAGAAATATTGTTATTTCTTTCTCTAAAGGATGGAACAAAGTTACATGTACAATAATTTACAAATTTAAGTATTTTCAGTTTTTATTTAGTCAAAATTAACATATCTTCTTTTACCTTATGAGTTTTCAAAAATTCGACATTTAACATTTTTTGGATAAAAAACTGATTTGATAAAAGAGCACCAAATTATTGTGAGAGAAATAAAAACAAACTTTCATCATTAAATTTTTATCAGTGCTTATTTATTTAAGAGTAAACTGCCATTTTGGTCCTTGAGGTTTTGTCACTTTTGCCACTTTAGTCTAAAACTTAAACCTTTTGCATCTGAGTCCCTGTGGTTTCAGTTTTATTGCCATTTTGGTCCAAAAATGAAATCAGGTCATATTTGTAGTATAAAATCCTGCAATTTTATCATTTTCCTTAGAGGCAAATCAGGTCATATTTGTCTTATAAAATATGATATTTATTGATAAAAAATAAATGATCATTTTGCCCCTGCGGAAAAGGACAAAATAGCAGGATTTTATAAGACAAATATTACCTGATTTCATTTTTGGACCAAAATGGCAATAAAACTGAAACCACAGGGACCCAGATGCAAAAATTTTGAGTTTTGGACTAAAGTGGCAAAAGTGACCAAACCACAGGGACCAAAATGGCAGTTTACTCTTTATTTAAATATAACCTTTTTATATACAAATACATATGTTTATGTACATGATAAACCATCAGGGCCGGCTAACCCGTGCCGACGCCCGAGGCCCTAATTTTCAAAGGGCCCGAAAAGTCTTTATAAACTTCTATGTGTTTATTAAATTATATGTTTAGTATATTCATTCGTTTATTATGCAAAAAAAGTTGATGGTGTAATGGAAAAAAGCATCTCAAGATGATCTAAAAGTCTCAATTTCAAGTCTTGGCTCCATCACTAAAGTTTTATTTTTTCAATTCATTTCCACTTAACCACTATTTTGGGCCCAATTCTTTTTTACACCCGACGGCCTAAATTTTTTCGAGAGTTTTCGGGAATGGCTCTGTAAACCATCAAACTAATTTCTTCATATGCTTTTAAATTTTTAACCATTTACCGGGCATGTGTAACTAATATAACTTACACGTGACTTACATATGTTTGGTTATGTATGTAAACAAGTGTGTGTATTGAATTTTATGTGAGAAGAATAAATATTGCATTTATATCAACTTTTTATATATTTTTTTAAGATTGAATCACTATTATATTTAGTGTCTTTTCGTAACATTTAGTGTTCAACATAGATCCCAACTCTCTATACCTATTTTTTTAAGAAAATTAAACAATAGGAAAGTCATTTATAGGTTTAATTCGTTTCGTTACAAAATTAAACCATTATTATATGTGTTGCTTACTTTTAATTTTTTGTAAATTTTAGCAAGTAAATGAACTTCGTTTTATGTAAAAAAAACGTAGCATATTGATAGTTTATATTTTGTTTTGAAAATATAAGATTAAAGGATATATTAACAAGCAAACCATTGTATATATATTGTATTATATATATATTATTAGCCAAGGCTCATGAATAGTTCCTTTTTTTACTTTAGTGGTCTTTTTTAATTTGATATATACATTTAGAAATACATATTGAATCAATAAAGTTAGGTGTTAAAGTGGTTAAGTTGTGTACTACTACTTAATATACTCAAGTTCAATTCTTGAAGCCTTCAATTTTGAATGCTTTTTTTTATATATTAATTTTTTATTTTAATAATTCCTTTTTATCTTTTAAATCATGTTTCCCTTATCATTTAATTTGATATTTATAATATTTCTTTTTTTTTTAAATCATGTTTCCCTTATCATTTAATTTAATATTTATAATAATTTATGTTCGTTAACTTTTTCTAAAACCTAAGTACGTAGTTATGTTTAATTTTCCTTGACATTCAGGTATAAATTTTGTTAAAACGAAGTTGTATTCAAAAAAGAGTTTGTATTTGGTATGGTAAAATGGTATAATGATGAATTGAGACCGAACAGATTATGACGGTTTGGCTTTCTAAACAACATCTTTAAATTTCAAATAACATTTGTTTTACATTAACATTTGCTTTGTTTCGCTGCAACGCGCGACTTCAAGAAATCTAGTATATATTGATTTCGAGGTATGATGAATAGTAACTTTATTTTTATAACAATATATAGATTTTTATTATTTTATTATTTTATATATTATAATATTTTATTATTGTATTTACTTTTAATAACATATTTTTCTTTTTTAAACATCTATTTCCTTTACCTTTTTTAATAATTGTTTTTTTTCTTTTTTTAACATATATTAATTTGTTAATTAATTTGATACTTCTTTAATAAGTTACGTTTATAACTTTTTTCTAAAAACTTAAGTACGTAGTTGTGCTTGATTTCTTTCTCTGACATTATGTTATAAGTTTTGTTAAAACAAGGTTATACTCAAAATAAAGTATTTATTTAGTATCATAAAACGGTACGATGATAAACTAAACATTTCTAATGGTTTGACTTTCTAAACAACATGCTTTATTTTCAAATCACGTTTGTTTTACATTATCATTTGCTCGGTTTCGCCGCAACGCATGATATAAAAAAACTAGTTGAAGTTTAGTGTTAAAAATTTAGGTCAATTACCACACTCATTTTGCTTCTTTTGCCTTTTAGAATGACATAATTCATTCTTACAAAATCTATTTTGCTATTATAAATCGGATCAATAATATGGTATTAACTATTCCCTTTGATAGCCGCCCCTTTGTTCCACAGTTCCAATGTCGTGATACGAATCCCTACTAACCCAGCCAGCCAAACCCATATTTCACACATAATTAAAAAAAGGTTAGCCAATGATGCCTAGCCCAACTGGTCGGAGGTGGGAGGGTTTACCACGCTTGCGTGGGTTCCCGCCCGGGTGGCTCCGAGTTTGATCCACAAGGTATGCAAAACATGCGAAGCCTTCGGGCGAGGGGTTGAAAAGCCTGTATGCACGGGGGATTCGAACCGGGGGTGTGTAGGTTGTAGGCAAAAGACTTACTCAGGTGATCTAAGCCGTTAAAAAAATAAAATAAAAAAAGGTTAAGACCCTAATGAATTAGGGGCCTAAAGCCCTAACTCATTTGACTTGGGCTAGGGCCGGTCCTGCAAACAAGTATTTGAATGTAAATTGAGATTACCCTAGTTTTCACCAAGGGCCTAACCTTTTTTTAGATACTCACACGCCCTTTATATGTCTATTCATTACTCAAAATCTATTTTTTTACTATTCATATATGACCAAAACTTGATAACATCTACAGAAATAAATTAAATAAACGAGTGACTTTTGTATTTGTTACTCGTTTGCCTTTGTTCATTCTTAATTCTTATTACGTGTTTTATCCATTAAAAACGTCACAATAAGGAATGATATAAACGTGAAAATCGCATATCTTTTTTTAAATAATTTATTTTTAATCCATAAAATACACATGTTTTTATTCATGATAAATTAAGAATATTGTTAAGCGAATCGGTTATCTAAAATAACATAGGCATATAACAAAATATGAAAATTGAGTTTAACGTATTTAAGAAAAATAGTGAGGCTGAAATTACAAAGACAAATAATAACACTAACTGAAAATACAAGACTTTGTTAAGTTAACTAATCAAATTCTGGTCTCCAGTTTATCGGCTACACAAACCGGGTTTTCTTTCTCTAAAACCGCACGGCCAGCGGCTTTGAAATCAAATTTGCATGCATGTTCTTCAGGCATCCGGTGCAACCCACAAAAACTTTGACCACACCTACACCCGAACCCAATCAACCCAACCCGTTTGTTGCAGACGTGGCATCTGTTCTTCGTCTTGACTTCAACACTACGATGGTCTTTCAATGGGATTGTATCAACGACATTAACGGAAATAACTGTTTGCTTGGATGTCTCCTTCTGAAGCACAACCTTAAAACAAATAGAACAATAGTTTTGGGTTTTCGGGTTCCCAAAAAACCCGCAACCCGCCTTGCAAAGTTGGGGTGTTTCTGACTGGTCAACTTCCTCCCGCTGCTTCATCGTCATCGCTGTTTGTTTTCTTTAATGGTCTCTTCGTCGTGGTTGATTTAATGAGAAACATGTATTGTTTGCATTGGATTATGGGGGTATATATAGGGAGGAGTTACGGATTATACAAAAAAAATGGATTTGTATGACAATTTGGATACCAACCATAAACTTTCGTACTGATAGGGCCCAAATCGAAATACCCATAATTTTCGTACTGATAGGAGGGCCCAAATCAAAATCAGAGAGTTGGATATGACAAATATTAATATTGGAATTTGGAAGGACCCCAAAAGGTTTGCCATGCTATCCATCGTGTGTTTCCTAATGATGGGTTTTATTTTAGTTTTCAAAACAATATTATTTTATAGTTAAGGTTGGAATTGATTCAAGGGTTTTATAGGAGAATATATTTATTTAGTATTTACTATTTGATAATAGGGTAGGGATAATATATATTAATTTAAAAGTGTGAGAAGTGTGAGAAATGTTTTAAACCATTAGATCTTTGATCTAATGGTTGAGATCAGTAGGGACCAAATTATAAATTGTGTATAAATTATTTGGACTGATTTGAAAATTATAGGGGTAATAATGTCTTTGTATATGTTTCAAATTATGTAACCTCTCATAAATTCTAGTGATTCCTCATAAATTCTAGCGATTCAATTTTAAACTTATTTTAAAATTCGAACATTCTAAAAAATCCATTAACTGTTCCATTGTACTTCGTTTGTTGATTTCTCAGATGAACAACTTTGAATCACAGTAATCTTTAACGGTTCTTGAATATTGTTGTTGTGTTGCCCTAATTCCCAAAGATGAACCGCTTGATTGTTGGATCGATTTCTTGCTTGTTGAAATCTGCTATGATTGTTAAATGTCGGTGCCCTAATTTGATGTTGAAACCTCTGTTGATCGCTGCTGCTGTAGATCTTGATTCTTGTTGTTGTCGCCCAACTTTTTGCAACCTTCTTGTTTGATTTGTTATTGTCTAACCCACAGTCGAGAGGATTGAGAGCTCTGATGCCATTGTTACGAACAGTTTCATAATAACAATAGATGATCGAAAGATAAAGAAGAAGAACACAAGAGAAGAGGAAAACTCAATTCATTCGATGGTTAAGTCTGTTACAACGCACACACTATATAGCCACTAACTACCAATAAACCCCTAGACTATACAACAATTACATATAGCCCCCTTTACTTATTTTGACCCGTAACATGATACGAATAAAATTACATTTATATCAATTTTCATATACTTTTTTTAAGATTGAATCATAATATATTCAGTGTCTTCTCGTAACATTTAGTGTTCAACATAGATCTCATCTCTCTATGCGTATGCTTTTAAGAAAATAAAAAAAAACAAGAAGAAAGTCGTTTATAGGTTTATTTCGTTTTGTTACAAAACAAACCATTATGTTATGTGCAGTGGCGGACCCAGAAATTTTTCCATGGGGGTTCGGAACATTTTTAAAAATTTTAGGCCCCTAGGTATATAAGTAGAAAAATCGGTTCGTATCGGGTCGGGTCGGGTCATGTAAAACAAACGAACATCAAACTAAATTTATATAATCATTAAAAACATGTCAAACCTTGTTATAAACATAATTAAAACGTCGACGCCCTACGAGTTTTCATTTTTTGAAATCTATCCAAAACATATCTAAAACTAATTTCTTAAGCAATTCTTTCTCTACATAACATAAGTTCATCGCTCCATAACATAATGTTTCAATTTTAGTTTTAATTTTCAACTATTCAAGCCCTAGAAATCATAACGTAAGTTGTAATCACCCTAAAAATATATAATAAAACATAATCACCCTAAAAATCATATAAACAACCATAAACAACGTCAAAACACACAAAATTTCAAACCTGTTTAACAACTTTATTACCCTTTTTTCTCCTATAATATCAACCAAAATCATCGAAATAACAAAGAAACTTACCCGTGTTCGGATTCCGGTTAGATTTGGTGTCAAACAACGGTGGTATGGTAGCTGATTACGGTGGTCGCCGGCTGTTGGACTGTTGTCGCTGGGTGATGTCGTTCGTTGGCAGTGCAGGGACGCAAGAGAGAGAGAGAGAGAGAGAGCGGGAGAGAATTTCTAAAGGTTTTGGGCATTAATTATTTTATTATAGTTTGAAATATTATTGGTTTGGTTAATGGGCTAAGACTTAGTGGGCTAACTAGTTAGGAATTATAAGTGGGTAAATGTATGTGTATTTGGGTTTAGTTAGTTAGGTATTAAAAGTTATATAATTTAGGTAGTTTTTTTTAATAAGAGTTTACTAAAAAAAAGTTTAAAATATAAATTGATAACACTTTTTACCTAAGGGGTGCGGACAAAAAATTTCAAGGGTGTGAACGAAAAATTTCAAGGGGTGCGGACGAGATTTTCGACGGAACTTAGCACTAAATTTTTTTCCCCGAGGGTGCGCCCGCCCACCTTGGATTGGGCTTGGGTCCGCCCCTGGTTATGTGTTGCTTACATGTAACTTTTTGTAAATTTTATCAAGTGAATGAACTTCTTTTTATGTAAAAAAACCAACAACCCGTAGCAAATTCATACTTTGTAATTTTGAAAGTCAATCACATAGATCGTCCTTTATTTATATATAAAATTTCACTCTATGCCCGTCATTTTTAATTTGTGCACCACATGTTCTTTAAATAACAATTTTGCACCCACTCTGTCATTTTCTCTACCCACCATCCACCAACCTAGTTAAATCCACCTATGTGCCCCTTATGTGAGGGGCAAAGTTGTCACGTTACCTAAACCATTCAAAAAACCAGACTCTTCATTCTCACCTTATTCACCATGCCTTTCTCCATCCAGTCAATTACCCAAACCATCTACTGTTTCATTTGCTAAAAATCATTTTGCTAGCCCCTTTAGCGATTTAAAGTACGCAATATATATGTAGTTAAGTGCAAATTAGCGGGATATTTAGTACTCCCAGCATTTAGGAGAGATATAACATAACTTATAAGTTTAAATGGTTACATTACAAGGCTTAAATGATGGTACAATGTTGAGAATGTGCATCAAATTTGAAGCAAAGTCCAAATAATTGATCTCAAATGTTAACACACTTCTCTTTCTTAAAGGAGTCCATAACAATTTAGAAGCACAATCTTAAGTGATTAGTTCAGTACAGCCTCATACTGCTTACATCATCAAAGGCTCGTAGTTCTGTGATATGCTTTATTTTAAGTGTAACATTTTGCCCATATATTAACCGCTAAAGCATTTGAGGCTAAATGTGGAACCATTAGTTTACTCTTGTTGTGTGATTACCAATTTTGATATCTTATGATTCATTTGCTTTGAAATAGACAAGGAACCTACTACGCATAGCAATATTCAATATCAGTTATACCAAAGGTCTTTTTCCAAAAAAAAAAAACTCCGGTGATAAAGGCGTGCCAGCCTTAAGTAAATTCCACCGTGCTTTCTAGCAAAAACATTTGAGTAGCTGGTAGGCTTGACCTTATATAACGGCATTATTTCTATCGTGTAATCGACAAAGGCAGATCAAAAAGCTTATTCGTATGGATGCGAAGTCTAGAAGACTAATTGACTGGATGGAGAAAGGCATGATGAATAAAGTGAGAATGAAGAGTTTGAGGTTTTTTAATTGTTTGAATAAGATAAATTGACAATTTTGCCCCTCACATGAGGGGCACATAGGTGCATTTAACTGGGTTGGTGGGTGGTGGTTAGAGAAAATGGCAGGGGTGTGCAAAATTGTTATTTAAAAGACAGGCAGTGCACAAATTAAAAACAAATGGTTGATGGTGGTTAGAGAAAAGAAGAGGGGTGTGCAAAATTATTATTCAAAAGACAGGCAGTGCACAAATTAAAGACAAATGATATGAAGTGAAATTTTGTGTATAAATAAAGGACGATCTATGTAATTTACTCTAAATTTAAATCTTTTTGTTTATGAAAATATAAGAATTAACGAATATATATTAACAAGCAAACTATTGAAATTTAATGTTAAAGTTTTGGGTCAACTAGTTGTTTACCATGCGCGCGCGTTGCGGCGCGCTAAACCAAATCGTTTTATAAGAATGACAAAACATGTCAAATAACAAAAAGTAACTCAAACTAAAACGTCACGTATTTTCGGTACCGGTTCGGCACCGGTATTCACCGATTTTTACCCTCAAATACAACCCCCGCCCAAGGGGCCACGCCGAAACCCAAGCCCACCCGGGGTGGTGACTTGGGCGTTTGTACCCAACCCACGACACAACCCCAGCCCCATACCCCATATTCTAATATTTCCTAGATTTTTTTTTAAACACATAGCCGTTGGTAAACGGCTACTTGTCTTGGCCAATGAGATCCCGCCATGTCATCTTGATAGCCTCGCCCAACGCTTGGGCTGAAACCCCCCGCCTAAGGGGCCACGCCGAAACCCAAGCCCACCTGGGGTAGTGACTTGGGCGTTTGTACCCAACCCAAGCCACAACCCCCGCCCCATACCCCATATTCTAATATTTCCTAGATCTTTTTTTAAACACATAGCCGTTGGCCAACAGCTAGCCTAAACGGCTACTTGTCTTGGCCAATGAGATCCCGCAATGTCATCTTGATAGCCCCGCTCAACGCCCGGGCTGAAACCCCCGCCCAAGGGGCCACGCCGAAACCCAACCCACCCGGGGTGGTGAATTGGGCATTTGTACCCAACCCACGCCACAACCCCCGCCCCATACCCCATACCCCATATTCTAATATTTCCTAAATCTTTTTTTAAACACATAGCTGTTGGCAAACGGCTAGCCCAAACGACTACTTGTCTTGGCCAATGAGATCCAACCATGTCATTTTGATAGCCCCGCCCAACGCCCGGGCTGAAACCCCCGCCCAAGGGGCCACGCCGAAACCCAAGCTCACCCGGGGTGGTGACTTTGGCGTTTGTACCCAACCCACGACACAACCCCCACCCCATACCACATATTCTAATATTTCATAGATTTTTTTAGACACATAGTCGTTGGCAAACGGCTAGTCCAAACGGCTACTTGTCTTGGCCAATGAGATCACGCCATGTCATCTTGATAGACCCGCCCAACGCCCGGGCTGAAACCCCCGCCTAAGGGGCCACGCCGAAACCCAAGCCCACCCGAGGTGGTGACTTGGGCGTTTATACCCAACCCACGTCACAACCCCGTCCCATACCCCATATTATTATATTTCCTAGATCACTATTTAATTAATATATGTTCACTGTTCATTCACTTCTAATTTTATCAGTATATAATTACCGTAATTTAGATTACCCTAATTTTCACAAAGGGTCCCAACTTTTTTAGCTACTCATACAGTCGTACGCCCTTTACGTATCTATTCATGACTAAAAAATTATTTCTTTACTATACATATATGACTAAAACTTGATAGCATCAGGGCCGGCTAAGTCAAGGTGCAGAATGGGCCTGGGCACAGGGCCCAAACCAGTATGGGGCCCAAAAATTTTAAAAACATTCTGTATGTATCTATAAAAAATAAACCGGACTAGTGTAGAATTCTTATTTTGTATCTTGTTTGTGAATTGGCCGTGTTTGGCTTGGGTGTGTTTGTGGCTTTCGTTGCCTAGTAGTGTCTGTTTGGTCGTTTGCGTCTAGTCTTGGTATGCCAGGGCTAGCAATAGTGTGGTATTTCTGCCACTCTCTTGTTTTTATTGGTTTTGATTTATAAAATTCATCGGGGTAACCCTTTACCCAAAAAAAAAAATAAATTATGTATGTTTAAATAGGCCCAGAGTCGGTTGCAATCAAATGAAATAAGGCCCAATTACAAAAAAAATAAGGGCCTACAGTGATCATATATGGCACGCACAGGAGGGACGAGGTAAACAAAAAGTCGCTGTTGCCTAATGTTATCAATTGCACGCACAGAAGTCAAGAGGGAAATGAAAGGTCGACTCTCAATTCGTTCCTAATATCACAGTGATTCAGGATTTCAGTCGTTGATCATCAGAGTTTCAATTTTCGTTCCTAATATCATTGTGATTCGGAATCGAAGATTCGGAAGTATATCAGTGATTAGTCACAATTATCATCAGACTTTCGGATTCAGAGGTATATCAGTCGCTGATTTCATATGTTTTTGTCTTTTTGATTTCGTTTTTGATTGAATGAATGTCTTTTTGATTTCATATGAATGATTTTGATTGAATGAATGTCTTTTTTATTGAAAATTTGAAATATTAAATGAATGTTATTTGTTAATATTGAATGAATGTATGTTTTTTGTTAACTGATGTCTTGTGATTGAAATATTGAATGAATGTTTTTTTGTTAATATTTAGAAATTATGCCTCCCGTTCCTAAATACAAATACCCATCCGGCCATCAAAAACGTAAGAAGAGGAAGCTAGAGGAAAGGAAAAGAAAAGAAAGGCCAGACGGGTGGGCGACAATTTTTATTGAAAGTGAAATATTAGATACTATGGATTACAAGGAGTTGATCGAGAGCTTTGCTTCAAGAAACGCTAGAAGAACCACACTTTTCGCTTAGCAAGTAGGTTCGATAACTTGATCATTTTTGCTACACTATTTTTGTTAATTTGTTTTATCTATTTGATAACAATTATTGTAGTATTATGAGTTATCTGATTGAATGATTGATGAGTTTATATTATATGAAGATTTGCGAATAGGGCCCAAATTTTTTATCTCGAACAGGGCCAAATTTTTTTTTTTCGATTTTCGGAGACGGCCCTGGATAGCATCAACGAGTGAGTTTTGTATTTGTTACTCGTTTGCCTTTGTGTTACGTGTTTTATCCCCTAAAAACGTCATAATAAGGAATGATATAAACGTGAAAATCGCATATCTTTTTTTTTAAGTAATTTATTTTTAATCCATAAAATACACATGTTTTTATTCATGATAAATTAAGAGTATTGTTAAGTGAATCGGTTATCAAAAATAACATAGGTATATAACAAAATATGAAAATTGAGTTTAACGTATTTAAAAAAAAAAAATAGTATACTTTTTATTAACCTATGTGAGGCTGAAATTACAAAGACAAATAATAAGACTAACTGAAAATACAAGACTTTGTTAAGTGTAAAAGATGAATTACATTGCACTAAAACTAATCAAATTCTGGTCTCCAGTTTATCGGCTACACAAACCGGGTTTTCTTTCTCTAAAACCGCACGGCCAGCGGCTTTGAAATCGAATTTGCATGTATGTTCTTCAGGCATCCGATGCAACCCACAAAAACTTTCACCACACCTACACCCGAACCCAATCAACCCAACCCGTTTGTTGCAGACGTGACATCTCTTCTTCTTCTTGACTTCAACACTATGATGGTTTTCCAATGGAATTGTATCAACTACGTTAACGGAAATAACTGTTTGCTTGGATGTCGCCTTCTGAAGCACAGCCTTAAAACAAACAGAACAATAGTTTTGGGTTTTCGAGTTCCCAAAAAACCCGCAGCCCGCTTTGCAAAGTTTCGGCTGGTCAACGTCCTCCCGCTGCTTCATCGTCATCGCTGTTTGTTTTCTTTAATGGTCTCTTCCTCGTGGTTGATTTAATGGTTATTGTATGAGAAAGTTTGCATTGGAGATGGGGGTATATATAGGGACGATTTGTATAATTGTGTGACAATTTGGATACCACCCATAACTTTCGTATTGATTGGGCCCAAATCAAAATACCCATAATTTTCGTACTGATAGGGCCCAAATCAAAATTAGAGAGTTGGGATATGACAAATATTAATATTGGAATTTGGAAGGACCCAAAATTTTTGCCAAGTTATCCATCCGATGGGTTTTAGTTTTCAAACAATATATTATTTTATAGTTAAGGTTGGAATTGAAAGGGTTTTATAGGAGAATATATTTATTTAATATTTGATAACAAATCAATTTGGTTGTGAAACTAAAATTTAAGTAAATTATATATTTTACGTTCACACAGATTTAATTTTAAACTTCATTGCAAACAGTAATACTAATATCTTGTTGGGTTCCTAGGCTTTAGGGTAGCCGGCCCTAATTAGGGTTAGCCTGCCCTAGTTAGGGTTAGCCGGCCCTAATTATTAGGCCCACTTAGTAAACTTGTTGACCAAGTAGGAAACCCTAATCTTGTTCTATAAATACCTATTATGTAATAGTAGTCTGTATCATTCTGAAAACAGTTGTGAGCATCTAATAAAAGTAAAACCCTAGTTGCAACCCGTGGACGTAGGTCACCTTGACCGAACCACGTAAATTCTCGTGTTCTTTATTTTCTGCTAGTGTGTGTGTGTTTGTTCCGCTTCCGCTCGAGCCTACTCTGATCCGATACCCCTAACAAGTGGTATCAGAGCCAAAGGTTCAGTCAAATACACGGTTCACACGGTTATCGCAGGAGAAGGATAGAGAGCTGGACGAGAGATCTTGATCTGTTGTTGCTGCCGTCGTCGCTGACTTGTTTAGGACCCGTACCTATTATCTGGTTACGGCTCGTAAGGTCTAGGGTTTGCGCCGTAGGGTTTGCTGTTGCAGATCTGGTGGTTTTGGGGTGTTTGGCGATTAGGGTTTCAGTTCTTGAACCCTGGTTATTCGCTGATTTTACGCTCGGATTTGCAAGAGAAGTCGCTGGTTCGGGTACTTCGGGTTTCTGGTTTATTGAAAGTTGCTCGGGTTTCGGTTGTTTGGTTCCTTGTGGTTTTTTCTGGTTTTTCTCGTTTGCTATGGCTGAAGACGGGAAGTTCCGAATCGAGAAGTTCAACGATACTGATTTTGCTTGGTGGAGAATGCAAATAGAGGCGTTGCTTGGTGAATACGATTTGGATGTGGTACTGGAAGAAAAACCTGCTGGAATGGATAAAGCTGCCGAGGCAATTTGGAACTCAAAGGACAAAAAGGCAAGAGGTAAAATTACATTGGCTTTGACGAGGAGCGTTGCATTTAATATCATGAAAGAAACAACTGCTCGTGATATGTTAGAAGCTCTGTCAAATATGTATGAGAAGCCGTCTGCCGGTAATAGGGTGTTCTTGATGAGGGAACTGTTTAATATGAGAATGAACGAAGGCAGTTCAGTTGCTGATCACATTAACGAGGTCAATTCAATTTTGTCCAGGTTAGCAACTGTGGGCATGAAGTTGGATGATGACACTCAGGCTGTGGTTTTGTTATCTTCCTTACCTGATAGTTGGTAAGGATTTGTGACAACGGTCACTGAAACTGCTGGAACTGGAAATTTGAAGTTTGATCGGGTCCGGGATAGTGTTTTGGGTGAAGACGTTCGCCGGAGGAACACTAGTGGAGGATCTACTTCGGGTATGCTCAGTGTTAGCAGGGGAATAGGTAAAAACAGAAGCAGTGGGAGTCGTGGGAAAAGCTTGTCTAAAGCTGAGAAGAATGTGAGGTGCTGGAACTGTGGTGAAAAGGGGCATGTTAAAAACGAGTGTCCTGATCCTAAGAAAGAGGATGGTAAGCAGCATGTAAACAGTGTTGTGTCAGATGAATCTGACGGTGACGTACTGGTTTGCTGTGAAGAGTCTATAGATTCTTGGGCTATGGATTCTGGTTCTTCGTTTCACGCCATGCACAGCGGGGAGACGATGGTGAATCTGAAAAAAAGGAAACTTTGGAAAGGTACGATTAGCTAACGGTCATGTTCTTAATGTTACGGGTATGGGAGATGTCAATCTGAAGACTCCACTGGGCACTACATGGAACTTAAAGAACGTCAGGGTAATTCCAGGTTTAACGAAGAAACTTATTTCTGTTAGTCAACTGGATAAACTGGGACTAGATGTTAAGTTTGGTGGTGGGAAGTGGAAGGTGATTAATGGAAATCTTGTTGTTGCCTGTGGGAGGAGACGAGGATCGTTGTATCTAGTTGAGATACCTGTTGAGGGAGTAGCCGTCCCTGTACAACATAAAGTCTGGTTCACTGAATCTAGTAAGCGGAAGGGGGTTCAATTTGCGAACTTGAATCCTGGTGCTTTGGGGATGTCAGTTGAATGTGGTCGAGGGTCTAAGTTTAAGTCAGTCAGGGGATTGGTGATAGTGGGAGCACGGGTCGTGTTCCGGGTACAATCACAAAGAACCGTTGGGTTTTGAATACGAAGGTTCCGACTGAAGAAAAAAGCTCTCCTGGAAATAGTTTGCAAAATGTGGAGAGTGGTATTAATTCTCGGCGTATCTCTGGAGCTGGTGGATCGTGCAAGCCGGTTGAGATAGAGAATGGGTCTGATAAGACTGTTGGGTTGGAGCTTGTGGGAGTTTCAACTGGTCTCTCAGGTACTTGATGGGAGGTGTGGTTGCAACTAGGTGGCTTGGATGTGACTGAAGTCTTAGCTTGTTCTTGGAACTGGAGGCTGGGAAGACTTGAACGTAAAGATTACTGAAGTTACTGGTGATGGGTTTCTTGGATGCACTTTGTGGACTATGCAAAGCCTCCGAGTGGGAGATTGTTGGGTTCGTAGGCTTTAGGGTAGCCGGCCCTACTTAGGGTTAGCCTGCCCTAGTTAGGGTTAGCCGGCCCTAGTTATTAGGCCCACTTAGTTAACTTGTTGACCAAGTAGGAAACCCTAATCTTGTTCTATAAATACCTATTATGTAATAGTAGTCTGTATCATTCTGAAAACAGTTGTGAGCATCTAATAAAAGTAAAACCCTAGTTGCAACCCGTGGACGTAGGTCACCTTGACCGAACCACGTAAATTCTCGTGTTCTTTATTTTCTGCTAGTGTGTGTTTGTTTGTTCCGCTTCCGCTCGGGCCTACTCTGATCCGATACCCCTAACATATCTAACATCATCCACCATCATCAAATATTCTAAACCCAATTCCAAAAAGTACACGAAGATCCAAAAAGTGGTCGGACACTGAAAGACCACGATTAGACCTTGAAATAGCTTGAAAATCTGAATCTGCACACTGAACAAATCGTTAGGCTCGTTGTAGAGGTGGGAGAGCCACTTTGCGACCACCATCCGCCGTGAGGATAAGTATTTGCTAGAGAGAGAAAGTTGAGACGAAGGTTTAGAAAATCGTACTTGTGGTGAACTTGGAGGAGGTATTTATAATGGTTGACTTTGATGACGTCATTCAGCAGGACACACTTTGAGATGTGCGTCCGTTATTGTGGCTGGATGACGGATCTTAAAGATGCGTGTTCTTTTTGTTACGGTCCGGCCTTGTGAAGAAGGTCCGGACCCGGTTATGCATCTACAACACTAAAAGAGAGAATAAAGTGCGTTATATGATGCTGGAAAAACCTAAAAACACAAATCCAAACAAAAAGGCATCTTTTTAACTGCCAACAAGCCAATTTCTCTTCAATTGAAGATTGTTGTTCAACCAAAATCGGTTTCATTCTTCATCATCAACTCACCACTCCGTAATTTTTAATTGTTCAAGGAACACTACTCAATGAAAGCCAAACGGCACTTCCATATTTTGAATAGAGTTGACATGTTGAATCGTTTTAACTCTAACATGATCCTATATGTCAAAAGGCATCAACCTTAATTCATGATACACTTAAAATAATGTAACCCAAACACGATGTGTTTACGCCATTTTTCTAAACAAGTTATAATGGTTGGCATGTTAACGGGTTGTGATCAAGTTGTAAAGATGTTATTTGAGTTGGTGAGTTGTAATAAATGGGTTACACACGCTGGCAGGCCAATCTGCTTGATCAATCAGGTTAAACCTGTCAACCTAAACACAATGCTTCAACTATACAGATTCAAGTCCAAATTGCTAAATAGGTTAGGCATGACACCCAAAACTTAGGTTATTTTTTTATCATGTCAGAATTTCCACCCCTAGTTTTGAAGAGTCAAGTTCCAGGTGAGAAGTCCGTGTACAAAACGCACTTATTGCAATCATTATCTAAAGTCCAGTTTGTTAACCCCGATACTGACGAAATAAATAACCGGTTCTACAACAGAATAACAACCAGTTTTAGTAGTCGCAGATTGAATAACTAAAACGTGTGGTTTTGTACTTGTTAGGAAGCTGCATCTGCATTGTGCCATCCCTTGGTACACGGTGGAATGGTCATGAACTCATCAAACTCCTTCACATGAATGTCACAGCATTTCCACTGCACCATATACATGACAATTACAAATAAGTTATTAGGGGATGGATCATGAGAAAACAAGTTTAAATGAGAAAACCAAAAAACTAACTAAAAAAGCCTAAAAAACATACCATAAATTGTTTTTTTTTTTTATAAAAAAAATCGCAGGTTTTTATGCATGGAAAAAATTTTCAAAAAAAAAATTGTTGTATTGCACATGTGCACTATTACGGATATGCACATGTGCAGTACAACAAAAAAAAATTGAATTTTTTTGTATATAAAAACTAGCGATTTTTTTATAAAAAATTGTAAAAAAAAAAATTGGTATGTTTTTTAGCTTTTTTTTAGGTTTTTTTAGTTAGTTTTCTAGTTTTCTCATTTATATGTAGTTTTCTTATATATTAATTTGCAAATACTTGATGTGTATTGTGTTTACTATTCAACTTGGTACAAATATTTGAAGCTTTCATACAACTATTTGATGCATTGTGAAAAAAGTATTTGAGTTATATATTTTTCTTTTCTTTTAACCTAACACTTTTTTTTATCTTTTACAATTTAACTAAAATACATTTTATCTTTTACAATTTAACTCAAATACTTTTTTTACTTTCAACTTTGACCACCCATACATTTCATCTTTTACAAAATTTTCATTTTTTGTTTTGATCTAAATTTTGTGAGTTAACACACCGCAACGTGCATGTGTGGTTCGCCGTTTTTACGCTTATTTTCTCGTTTAACGGCCAAGACCCTGTCGCAACCACAGGTCCTGGATTGACTTAGTTATGGTTTTCTATATTTACGTTATATGTGTGCGATTCAACGTTAAAAAAAGTAATAAAAGAAAAACAAAGTTGAAAGACGCTAAATACTTACCCCTCTCAGTCGATCATGGAAGACAGCAGGACCCGGATGGTAACTACAAGCAGTGTCATGATTTTCAATTTCTTTGAAAGTTTGACCGCATCCTTTGTTTTTGCAAATTTGGGGCTGGTTTATGTCTACAATTTTCTTTACCGTAGGTTTCACACTTTCCTGCAAAGGAGTAGATTGAACTTGATACGAGGGTTTTGGATTTGTATCTTTAGCCTGTGATCCTAAGATAAGTAGAGAAGGATTAATATAGAGTAAAATGCCGTTTTCGTCCCTGAGGTTTGGTCAGTTTCGCGACTTTCGTCCAAAGGTATTAGACTGAATATTAATACAGCTGGCGCTAATTGTATTACCTTAATTAGATTAGGTCTAGAATATCTATATATATCTTGTCCTACATTGTATCATTCACACAATTACAATTACAATCAATATACAATTGATACCAATCTTTATGGTATCAGAGCTAGGAAAACCCTAGTCTCTCTATAGCCGACATCATCACAGCCTCTGCTGTGATTTTCGATCAGCCCCTGTTCTTTCTGTTCTTTATCGAAACAATCAGAATGTCTTTGATTGAGCCGTTCTCCTCTACTGATAAAACCACACACAACTCCCACAAGTTCGGGTTTACTCTCACCCCGACCAACTATGGCTATTGGAAGGCCATGATCCAGCCGTTTCTCACTACAAACGGGTTGTTTGGTTATGTCAATGGCACAATACTCTGTCCAGAACCCCTGATCCAGCCACCTGCTGCCACTGGAAAGGAGACAACTGCAGCAGCCTCCACTCCTAACCCTAGTTACACGGCTTGGATTTCCAACGATGCACACGTTCGTATGCTGTTGATGTCAACTATTTCTGAAGCATCTTTCCAACACGTACAAGGTACAACATCTCGTGATCTCTGGCTTGCTCTTGAACGCGCTTATGCACCGCATACAGCGTCACGAGAATTTACCCTCAAAACTCAGCTGATGAAGATACAAATGAAGGGCGATGAAACTTATGGTGCATATCTTGCTAGGGCACAAGAGTATGCCTCTGCCCTAGCAAACATCGGATCTCCAATGTCAGACAAAGACATTGTGATGCTTGTGGTTTCGGGTCTCCGCGATGAATACAACCCGATTAAACAAAACTTGGTAACACGTCAATTCACAGCTGTCTTTTCTGAACTCCCTAGTCTTTTAGCAGATTATGAGTACATGATCAAGAAATCAGCCCCCGAGGTTGGTCCAGCACAGGCTTTTACAACCTCCAGCAGTCAGAATCCTTCTCTTCCCACCGATACAATGTAGGCCCTTCAACAGCTTGTTTCCAAACTAGGGCTGCAACTTCAGCCCGCTACTACCATGCCATCCTCGTCCTTAAACGCTGTTGGACCAGCGGCTTTCTATACAAATCGAGGGCGTGGACGTGGCAACAATTACAACAGGGGACGTGGACGTGGATCACATCAGAATCGCAGCCAAGGAAGTGGAGGTTTTCGCCCTAATCCAGGTCAGTTTAGTTGGGCATCTAACCAGAATACGGTTTATGGCACTTGCAACAGGTGCGGAATTGGCCATCTTCCTTCTCAATGCCCGAACCGCGACCCATCTACCTTCCGGTCCAGGCAGCCCTCGGCTAATTATGCCGACACTCGGTCACAAGCATCCTCTCAATGGCTCCCTGACACCGGCTCTAGTAACCATGTCGCTCCGGATATGACGAATTTTGACTTTGCCGAGCCCTACTACGGTGATGACAATCTACATGTTGGCAATGGTACTCCTCTTCCCATCTTACATATTGGTTCTAAACAGTTTTACTCACCCAACAAAACCTTTCAATTAACCAACATCTTACATGTGCCTGAAATTAAGAAAAACCTTCTCTATGTTCAAAAATTCTGTCACGATAATCATGTCTTCTTTGAATTTCACTCTACCTTTTTTGCTGTGAAGGACATGTTTACACGCACTACCCTCCTCATGGGTCCAAGTGACGGTGGGCTCTACACAATTCATCTTCCCAAAAATCAACCAATCCCAAAAGTCGCTTTTTCAACAACCCGTGCACCGGCTTCTACATGGCATCAAAGATTGGGACATCCACACTCCCAGCTTTTTCATTCCATGCTTTCTAAATATTGTTTACCAGTTTCCAATAAAGATTCTGTTTTGCATTGTGACTCTTGTTCCATTGGAAAATCTACAAAATTACATTTGTCATCTTCTGAAAACAAAAGTTCACATGTTCTTGATTTAGTGTTTTGTGATGTTTGGGGACCCGCACCTGTCCCGTCTTTCGATGGTCATAACTATTTCTTATTATGTGTTGACCATTTCTCTAAATTTATGTGGCTGTTTCCATTAAAACGTAAATCTGATGTCTTTGAAACCTTTAAACAATTCGTCACAATGGCTGAAAGACAGTTTTCAACCAAACTAAAAACTGTCCAAACCGATTGGGGAGGGGAGTTCAGGAACCTCTCTACCTTTTTCTCCTCCATAGGCATCATACATCGCCTATCTTGCCCTCACACAAGTGAACAAAACGGTGTCGTTGAACGACGACACCGTCATGTTGTTGAAACCGGTCTCACTCTCATGGCACAGTCGGATACACCACAACGGTTTTGGCATTTTGCATTCGAAACTGCTGTCTACCTCATAAACCGTATGCCGTCACGTTCCAATTACACCGTCTCACCGTTTGAACACCTTTTTAAACGGAAACCAATCTTTTCCTTTCTTCGTGTCTTTGGCTGCCAATGTTATCCCTATTTGCGTCCTTACAATCCACACAAGATGGATTTTCGGTCCATCCCCTGTATCTTTCTTGGATACAGCACATCTCATCACGGGTACCGATGCTTTGATCCCGTTTCCGAACGCATCTACATTGCCCGTCATGTTCGGTTCAATGAAACCTCTTTTCCTTTCAAAGCTCAACCCTCTATTCCTTCACCTTCTTCACAGCCCGATTCTAGCCCGTACATATCCTCATACCCTACACCTCCTACTCCTACTCCTACACCTGATTTCCCTACCCAGCCACCTCCATCCCCTCCTGTCGACCATCACCTTACACCTCCCACCCCTCCACCTAAAACCTACTCTCGCCAAACTAACACCCGTCCCACCATCCCTGCCTTTGAAAAATACTCCCAAACACACCAGAATGTCGATCCTCAACCGACATCCTCCTCACCATCAGATCCCACTCCCACTCATATCCCTCTACCACCAACTAACACCACCACTGAACCATCTCAACCCACCCACCGCTCTCGTCCATCTAACTTACGACAAAACCCTAAACAATCCAAGCCATACACAATCCCTCATCCTTTCATACCACTCCATCTCCCTCCACCACCGAACCCACCACCTTCGCCACTGCCAACACAGATTCTCATTGGCGTAAGGCTATGGCAGATGAATATTCGGCCCTTATACGGAATGGCACTTGGACACTGGTACCATCTCCACCTAAAGCTAATATTGTTGACTGCAAATGGGTTTACAAAGTCAAACGTGATCAACATGGAACAATTACGCGCTACAAAGCGCGCCTGGTGGCTAAGGGCTTCAATCAGCAACCTGGTATTGACTACACAGAAACCTTTAGTCCCGTGGTCAAATCTACCACCATTCGAGTTGTCCTTTCTCTAGCGGTTACCAAACAATGGCCGCTACGACAACTAGACGTGCAAAACGCCTTTTTACATGGAGACTTGAAAGAAAAGGTCTATTTAAAACAGCCCCAAGGGTTCATTGACCCACTTAGACCAGCCCACGTGTGCCTCCTTCATAAGGCTTTGTATGGTCTGAAACAAGCACCTCGTGCTTGGTTTGAGCGGCTGTCTTCCGCATTGTTGTCTCTTGGCTTCAAAGGGTCTAAGACGGATCCCTCTCTGTTTATTTATTCCTCTCACGGGACTCTCATGTATATGCTGGTATATGTTGATGATATTATCTTGACAGGGAATAACAATGCCGCCATCAATAAAGTGGTCAACAGTCTAAGCCATACATTTGCAATACAAGATATGGGGCCCTTATCCTACTTTTTAGGTATTGAAGTGGCTCGCCGAGGTTCTGATATTATCCTATCTCAGAGAAAATACATTAATGATCTATTGATCAGGGCATCTCTTTCCAAGGCGAAACCAGTTCCTTCGCCATGCACCACTACTGCTCCTCTCTCTCTTGGTGACAGCTCTCCTTTTGATGATCCTGTTAGATACAGACAAATGGTGGGGGCACTACAGTATGTTACTTTGTCACGTCCTGATATTACTTTTGCAGTTAACAAGGTCTGCCAATTTATGCACGCTCCCACTGAAAATCATTGGTCCGCAGTTAAACGTATTTTGAGATATCTTCATGGAACTGCCGATCAGGGTCTTGTCATTACCCAATCTGCATCCTCTATTTTGCATGCCTACACGGATGTTCATTTCAATACCTTGAGTGCCTACTCCGATGCTGATTGGGCAGGTTGCCCTGATGACCGTCGTTCCACAGGGGGCTATGCTATCTATCTTGGATCAAATCTCATCTCCTGGTCTGCAAGAAAACAAAAGACTGTCTCGAGGTCATCTACAGAATCGGAGTACAAAGCCATGGCTGATACGGTGGCAGAATTAACGTGGCTTGAAACATTACTGGCAGAACTTCGAGTTCCCATGCATTCTGTTCCAAACTTATGGTGTGACAATTTGGGGGCAACATACTTATCCGCTAATCCTGTCTTTCATGCTAGAACAAAGCACGTTGAAGTTGACTTTCACTTCGTTCGTGAAAAGGTTGCTCAAGGAAAACTATGTGTTCAACATATCTCTACAAATGATCAAATAGCTGACGTCTTCACAAAGCCGCTGCCATCAGACCGCTTTCTCTTTCTGAAGTCCAAGCTAAGAGTCGGTCCCCGGCCTTAGCTTGCGGGGGAATATTAGACTGAATATTAATACAGCTGGCGCTAATTGTATTACCTTAATTAGATTAGGTCTAGAATATCTATATATATCTTGTCCTACATTGTATCATTCACACAATTACAATTACAATCAATATACAATTGATACCAATCTTTAAAAGGTTTGTTTGGAACTTTGGATCCAAAAGGTTTGAAATCTTGTGGCCGTTTTCATCCGGATCGTTAACTCTATCCATTTTCTCCATTAAGTCAGGGGTATTTCCGTCTTTTTTGCTAACTTAAAGGGCAATTCGATCTTTCACTTATATAAAAAGATCGAACGCCCCTCAAAAGACTAAATTACCTTTTAAGTTAACAATGAAAGACGGAAATACCCCTGACTTGACGGAGAAAAATGGATAGAGTTAACGATCCGGATGAAAATGGCCCCAAGATTACAAACCTTTTGGATCCAAACAAACCATTGGACGAAAATCGCAAAACTGGCCAAACCTCAGGGACGAAAATGGGTAAAGTTGAATAAATTGAGTAAAGTTAGAACAAAACCATGGTCAGAACAAAAGAATCCTTGGCGACACCTAGGGCAAGCTTCTTTAGCGGACACGTTAGTCGAAGTTGTCGATGTTTTGATTGCTGGCTTTGAAGCAGCGGGAGCCTTTGCTATCACAGGCTTGTCGGTTGTATGTTTACCTGTCTTGCATCTTAAACGAGGAACAAAAAACAAGTCGTTATCAAGGTGTAATACAAAATATACACACAAACAGTAACGATTAGTAATAAATTAAAAACATACCCAGGAATTTCCAGAAATAAACTGAAATCATGACTCTTTTTCTTGCAACAACTCCACTCTTTCATACCATCGTGAAAATAAGGCTGAAAGACATGTCAACATTTGTATAAGATAAATGCATTCAAGAATCAAGATCAAAATAAGAATAAAGTAGGAAGATGACAGAAACTTACTCCCTGAAGAGTTAAGGATGCCGATTCAGTAAGCAAAGCCCATATACACAAAAAAAAAAAAAAAAAAACTAATCAGAAAGCTGAAAAAACATATCCGGCAACAGAATTTATGATAACGGCATGATCAATATTTAAAAAGGTGAGTATTCAGCACTAAATGAATCAGTTTTTGGAGAATAACATGGCTGGCATCAAAAATTTGTATGTGGATAAGTGTTACTTCTCATCTATAACTGCTATGATATATTGTAAATCAATTATTGTGAATTTTATAATTATATACAAATACAGATACTGAGCTACTCAACATACGATTGACAAGATTGTAACACAGACACACGGTAATGGTTGGTAAACAGAACATAACGAAATAAGTGACTGAATAACTTCCAGACTTCATATAACCAAAAAACTTTAGAAAAAAAAACATCGACATAATTTTGTCAGACTGAGGGGCTGTTTGTTTACCTCTTAATGAGGCTCTTAATCTGTGTTTAAAAAAGCGCGCTTAAAGCGAGATTTAAGCGTGAAGTGCTGAAGCGCTGGAAACATCGCTTTTTTTGGTCTGAAGCGCTATGCAGTTAATCTCGGCGATATCTTGGTGATATCTCGGTTATCGGCCCCTCACCAAAATATCGGTTTCCAATATCGGTCATATATCGGTCAACGATAATATCGGTGGTCAACGGCGAAATATCGGCCGATATCTTGGAAAACCGTATCGGTTGTCTCGGCGATATCTCGGCTGGACCAATTTTTTGTATAAAAAATTCTGGATTTCAGCAAAAAACGAAGTTAAATATGATATGGTGTAAAAGCCAATTTTGTATAAAAAAATTCTGGATTTGCGGGCACGCACGAGTTCAACCAAATGTCCAGCTCAGAAACCCATTTTTTTGCACCCCCCCCCCCTGCGCGCGCGGGTAGGACTTGTGGTAAAACATGTCATAAAGCTATAATGGAGTAGTAAATGCTTTACCTTATAAACACCCACTCACTTTGTTCCCACACCAATGTGGGACAAAGTATTTACCACCTTTTGAGACTTTCATTCCCACACCTTGACTTTCTACCACCTCTTGTATATATATAAATATATATATTTATGCATGATATTAGACTTCTAGTATATATATAGGCTCTAGATATGAATATAAATATAAATATATATATTTATGCATGATATTAGAAATTACCGATATCTCACCGCGATAAACGATATCTCATATATCGGTCCTTGACCGATAACCGATATTTTTCCGCATTAACTGCATAGCTGAAGCGTTACATTACGTGAAGCGCTGTGAAGCAAGCTTTAAGCGCGAAGCGATGATGGTTTGAAGCGACGCTTCAGCCCAATCAGGTCACATTTGGGCCATTTTTAAGCCCAACAGTCTTTAAATAGGGTTAAATGAGGCCTATTTCTTTACCCTAAGTGTATTTCGACTTTAATTTATGTTTTAACTATGTTTTTTATGTGTTAAGTGTGTTTTTTAATCATGTTTTTGTGTTTGTTATTGATTAACAAGTAGAATAGGTCATATTGATGTGTACAAAATATATATATATATATATATATATTAATTTTGAGTGCTTCGTATACGTGAAGCTCTCGCTTCGCGCTTGAAACTTCGCTTAAAGCTTTTGGAACCGAAACGCTTCGGAGCGCTTCGCGCTTTTTTAAACAAGGCTCTTAATGGTTCAGCACTTAATGGTTCAGACTGTTTGTTTCGTGAGCAGATGTCTGAATGGTTCAGACATTTGCCTCTGAATGGTTAAGTATTATACAGAGTCTGAACGGTTAAGACCTCTAATCTGAATTGGTCAGAATTTTGCCTCTAAAGGGTTAAGCACTGTACTGGCTCTTAATGGTTCAGACCTCTTACTGGTTCAACACTTAATGGTTCTTACAATCTTACTGGTTCCCTGAGTTCGTAAAAATGACTGACTGCAGGTTTCACTGTATAATTTTTTTTAAAGAAAGAACATCGACATACAACTTCCAGACTTCCTAAAGTACACAAACAACACATTTAGAACACTGCATTGGCATGTAGCCAAAAGCCCTAAATCCAAATCAATTAGGTCAAATAATAGCTACTTATTTCTAAACAGTTTGATGTAATAAAATGAAATATCCTAATTCCTTTTGGAATCAACTACATATACTAGTTAATGAATTGAATAAAAACTAGTACCAAACAAGTCTGTGCTAAACCTAAAATTGTGCAATCAATTGCTTATGTACTCCACGATAGCTTCATAGAAGAAACTATACAGGTTTTCTTCGTTAACATTAAGATAACGATCTGCAAAATAATTTACTTGAGGAAAAAACAGCAAAGGATTTAGGAAAACGGAAAACTGACCGATTCATGATATTTGCAGGAGTCGTCAGGATTATCTTCTTCAGTGAAGGTTGCGTTACAGCCAATCCTCTGACATCGAAGCAGATTCGCCATTTTCGAACTGCTTTGGTTTCCGATTCGATGATCAATCGAGGTTTCTAGAAGCAGGGGGGGGGAGTCGTAACAAAGGTCTATAGTGGATGAACTGTGGTGTACGACTTGTATATTCGATAATCGATATCATTAATGATTAAATTGGGCCGTTACTTATTGGTCGTGTACATGATGGCCCAAAACTTTTGCTTTAAAACATTTATTTCATTACTAAAAAGTAGTAGGCTAATAGAAGCTTGTAAATCATAAATTATATGTCGTTCAAGGGATTTCACATGTATAATATTAAAGTGTAGTAACATCTATTTCATGGTTAAAATGTTAATAGTTGTTTATTTATGATAAGACATTCATACTTAACAATTCAACGAGAGAAAATAGGCATTTAGATTAAGTAATACATCTAACCAAGGAAGTCGATGGGGAATCGGCCTATCTCTGCCTTTTCTATTCTTGATCTTCTTGATGTGCATAAGGGAGTCGAAGGGGAATTTAAAGCAAAGGATATTGTCCGAGGTCTTGTTTTGGTGTCTTGTTGGGCTATTTGGAAAGCAAGGAACGATAAGGTTTTTTCTAACGTGAGAGGGGATAGTGAGGAAATCTTCGGGGAAGTTAGATCTCTAGGTTTCATGTGGTTGAAGTGTAGATCCAAACACCGTAATTTGGTTTTGGTGCGGTCTTTTTGGGCCGGCCTATTCTTATAAAATTTGCTTTTCAAAAAAATCTAACGAAGTCCTTTTTAGCCGTACCAAGAAGGTATGATCAAAGTGTCATTGACTATAAGTCAAACCGGTATTGGATAGAAAATAAATGTATCAATTTCATTCTCTTGGAAAAATCAGATTTAGGGGCTGTTTGGTAGCCTCTTAATGACCATTCAGATGCTACCTCTTAATGGTTTAAAACCTCTGAATGAATAAGAGGTAACCTCAAGTCTGAATGGTTAAGAGGTAACCTCTGAATGGTAAATCATCACATGTCACATTCTTCTACCTTCTCATTGATAAAATTCTTAATAGTTTCATTAAGAGGTAGCCTCTTAATAACCATTCAGAGGCTAGCAAACAGCCCCTTATTTATATTTATTTAATATATTTCATTTATATTATTATTATTCAAAACAATATATAGATATCACTTATCTTTATCTTTATCCTTATTTTTATATTTATATTTAATTTAACTTTAACCTTTTTAGTCTGAATTCTAATAAAAGATTAAAATTAATGTCATCTGTCATTCTCTCATTTAATCTAATAACATGACAGAATCTTTAGCTTTGCAGATTTTCAGCTTATCAGTGTTGAAGTGTCGGGAAATATGTGCATGATGTATGCATAGTGTGGTGCATGCCCGTATATGCCTGGTTTTCCTTTGATTTTTTTTTTCGCGATGGTAACATGGTCGCGCATGATGTATGTATGGTCGTGCAAGGCTTCGGACTTCCGGGATTTTCTTCATTTATTGGTCTTTTTTACTTCTTTTTGTCTCGGAGGTCAAAAAACATGCAATTATCATAAAGAAACGATTTATGCAGCATTTCAATGATAATGCTCCAAAAAGTACCGTAAAGTAGGCGTGATACTCATAAGAAACCACTAAACCGCTCAATGGGCCGGTCGAATCTGAATCAAGTTACTCGAACAAACTTTTAATAATACAAAAGAGGTGACATGAGCGTGCGAAATGCGTCATCAAAGCGTCTATCGGTGCCGAATAGGTACCCACTTTTTGGTGTTTTCAATACCGGTACCGGTATTTTACTGAATCTTGCAGTCGGATACCGGTACCGTACGTGTCGTACTGAATATTTTCGGTACCGGTACCCACATATGGCGAACTTCGGTACCGGTACCGAGCTCATCCCTACACCACACACTATTGCAAGTTAGGGTGCAAACCCTTTAGAGTCCCGACTAGTATTTGGCTAAAGGTAAACAATATACAAGGAGTGCTTCTTCTTATAAACCACTTCAATTTTTGTCATCCCGACTGTGTTGGACAAATTGACGTTCAACCCACGGTTGTATTCCGCCAAGACTTGAACAAGATTTTGGATCAAATTGGGGCTAGTATTGGCCGGATGATATTATCAAAAATAAACCACCCGCTTCCACCTCGAAACCACCACCCACCGCCTCATGTAAACCAACACCACCGCCCACTTCCGCCACAACTCCACTCCACGCAATCACACCACCTCCAGTTTTTGTTTCCGTATCACCACCAAAAAGGGTCTCTTCTCAAGTTACTAAAACCATTGGATTACTTTACGGTAGTGTTAGAAACTTTATTGCTAGTCATCCAGTAGTGGTCAAGTTATTAAGTGGGTGTTTGGCATTCCTTCTCAAAATGACTTATTAACTTATATAAGTCATAAGTGAGAAGTCAGAAATTCTGACTTCTCAAAAATGACTTCTCATACACACAAAATCCTCTAAAATAAGCTAACCCAAACACTCAAAAAACAACTTATTAACTTTTATAAGTTAATAAGTCATAAGTTGCTCCAAAATAAGCTAACCCAAACACCCCCTAAGTAGTGGGTAGTTTTTATGTTGAAGTATTCCTATTGTAAGGCTATTTATTAGCTACAACTTATGATGTTTAAGGTATGAATAAAATGTAAATTATATATATTTATAGGTAAAGGATCCTGTACAAAGTCCAACTTTTGTAAGAAGTGTGAGAAATAATGTGAGAATGACAAGTGTCCCTAATCTTAATTAATTCAAAAGGGTATATTAGTAATTGTCCATTCTTATCAATTAATTGATTTCCTAGATAATTGCTAAAAAAAATAACCGCTGATGAGTTTTTTTAGGATGGTGATCGTAAATTCTCATCATAAAATCGCCATTAATTCTCAGATCATCTTCTCCGACCATCGTCTGCATCTCCGACCATCGTCACCAATTTCTTTCGTCTCCACAAATCATTCACCGTCATGGTGTTTTTGTATTTATAAAACACCACGCCATGAATAATGTCTCCTGATAAAACACCATGACTTGAATCATAGATGTTTAAAACACCACACTATGAACAAGGTCTCCAGATAAAACACCATGACTTGAATCCTAGTCATGGTGTTTTAAAATCTGGGAATGTTTTGTATTTGATTGCCCAGATGTAAAAACACCATGACTTGAATCATAGTCATGGTGTTTTAAAATATGGGAATGTTTTTGTATTGATAAAACACCACGCCATGAATAATGTCTCCTGATAAAACACCATGACTTGAATCATAGATGTTTAAAACACCACACTATGAACAAGGTCTCCAGATAAAACACCATGACTTGAATCCTAGTCATGGTGTTTTAAAATCTGGGAATGTTTTGTATTTATAAAACACTACGCCATGAACAATGTCTCCAGATAAAACACCACGCCATCAACAATGTCTCCAGATAAAACACCATGACTTGAATCTGCGATTACGTTTTAAAAATCTGGGAATGTTTTAAAGTATGAAGAAATTCGCTGATTTTTTTTGGAGATTGATGGCGGTTACATATAATTCGCTGATCTTTAGGAGTTTGATGGGTGGTTTTGAAACGGTTACCATATTTGAAATGTTGAAAAAGTCACTATTGCCCTTCAATTTTTACATAAGGTCCTTCTAATTAAAACACAATTTACATTTTATACCCTATTGATCTCAACCATTAGATCAAATATCCAATGGTTTAAAACACTTCTTACCCTTCTTACATTTTAAACACTTTTTACCATATCCCTACCCTATATTTATATATATTTATGGAACCTATTAAGTCTAACCAACTTATAGGATAATCCTAGCCATCTAAACTCATCAACTTTTGATCTTGGTCCAAGAAGTTATACTCTCTCTTCTAAAATGTGGAAGTTTTGAACGGTTATCTGATTTAATCTCTCCCACGTCTTCTCCTCCCCATGTTCCTGTAACTTCCATGTACACTTCTTTTTAAATTCATGAAGGTTTAGCATTCTCTCTTCTCAAATGAAGCAGTTTAATTATATTTCTCCCACGTACTCCGCACGTTTTCTGTAACTTCCATGTACCCTCTCTATAATAGCAAATCTCAAACCTCCAATTTTGCCCCCATTCGCCTCCATCACTCTTTATCTCTGCGCTGCACTTTGAAAAGTCAACTTCGTCACCAAATCCATGCATCTATATCATCGCAACATCAAATTTGTCGATTTAAAGCATCGATTCCTCTTTGAATCCCTCGATTGTTATTCATTCGCAGCCCTCACATGTTCTTCTTTACAGACTTCTCTGGTCGCTGGTAATCCTAGGTATGGCGGTGGCGTTAAAAGAGGTAGGTGGTGTTGTGTCGTTTTATTTATTCGTTATCTAGGTTTCGTTTAGGCTATTTGTGTTCTTCATTGTTGATTTTACAATCGATTGGTTATTTAAATTTCTGTAAGTGATACGTGTTCGTTGATGTGCAAATGATACTGTTTATTGATGTTCAGATTTTATGTTTTGTTTTACTAGGTCATCAAAGTTTAAGCTGTTAAAGAAATTGTTTTTTTTTTGGTTTGAATGTTATTTGCATGTCAGGTGTTCGATCATATGCCTAGGTGGAGCTGAACAGTTTGTCTGCAGCTGTGTTGTCTTTCGGGTTTAGGTCTGGGGAAGACACTTGCTTTTGATTATGTAGCATCATTGCCGAGACTTTGGTGATATTTTTTGGTGATAAGTGTATTCATGGAAGAATTGTTCTTACATCTAAGGAGAATGCCCCTCGAGTTCGCGTTTGTTATCGTTGCATGTATGCTTTTGTAACACCATTGTTATTTTTATTTATTTTTTTTTTGCTCTAAAAGGGTATTTACATTTATTACACTCTTTAAGTTATTTCGGCGGTATTTTGTTTGTGGAGGATGTATTATAGAAACAAAGGGTCTCTTATGTAAGCATTTTGTTGTAGGTTCTACATGAATTCAATCATGTCAATCCTGAAGATTACAATGAAGTTAAAGACTTTGCAACAATTTGAGTACCTTTGAAAGTATACCTTAATTTATTGGCTATTGGATTGGTTTGTGTACTCATGCTCTGTTCACTATTAGGGTCTTTTAGCAGCAGTTATTGAAGCATATAATATACTCCCGCATTTGGTAACTTTTCATTTACATTGGATTTGTAGGATTAACTTTAGCTGATTATTATTGTGATTCATGCACTACCTCTATGATCATTAATCGCCATAACTATAACATGTTGTATGTGTATAACTAATTAACCATATCCAGTTTGCTGAACAGGGTGTTATGAAGACACCAAGTTTTAATAAACTTACTTCAGCTGGTTTCAAAGTCAAAATCTGGATAGCGGATTGGTTTGATTTCTTAAAAAAACAAAAAGGATGCGCATTTGGAAAAGAGACAAACCGTTGGGCGTTACCTCATTGAGATATGGAAATCAGCCGGGATGATTGGTAGGTACTAAGCCAATGGTGTGGTTTTTCACCATTCTTTGCATTTAATCTCAAAGATCTCTTGGGTTTGCATAAGTATTTCAATGGATGTAAAAGAAGAAAAAAGTGTTCCATTCCGTTATTTTGACGGTTATTTGGTGCATTTGGAATGTGTGAAATAATTTGTTATTTAATAACAAACCCCTGTCGTTGTCTAGAATCGTTGAAGAGTCCAAGGTGTTGAGCTACACGTGGGTTAAAGACAGGGCAAAAGAAGGCGGGTCTTACATGGGAAGGATGGAGGAGACTTAATGTTTTTGGGGCTATGCAATTTTCTGTTTTGGTGTCCTGTACCTTCTGTTTGTTTGGAGGTCTTGTATTGTTTGGCAGTAATCGTGATTGAAGCGGACGACTTTCGGTGTCTTTCGAGGTGTCGTTCGTGTATTTCGGTCAGATTTCGTTGATTTTCAGACTGATTATGGATTGTTTTTAAGGATAAAAACTGATTAAAACGGTTGAAATTTGTTCATAGTGTGATTATATTAAACTGTTAGACATGTTTTCTGATCAGAATCAAAATCAAAAATGTTTTTTGTTGAGATGATCGTTTTTATAGTCCATGCGAAGTTGAGTTTTTGATTCGAAATTAGAGCGAATAGGATTGATTTTGAATAGTTTTTTATTGAATTTCGTATTGAAACGATTGATTTTCAGTTTGATTATCTCTTTTTCGGACCATTTACATCAGTTTTCAAGCTTTCAAATTGTTAATATCAATTCTGGAATAATTCAGTCATGTTTCGGTGAACTCGGATTGATTTCGATTGATTTTCGGTTGATTCGATTAGGCTTCGGTGATTTTCAGTTGATTGATTTTCGGTTGATTCGATTAGGCTTCGGTAATTTTCAGTTGAAAGTTCAAACATTCTGATCATATTTCATACTTTTCGAACAATTTATATTGATTTCAACAGTTTCTGTTTGATATAACGGATGAAACTTGAACAAACATAGTATATTGATCATAATGTTGTTATATATCATAATAAGTTTGGTTTTGTAAGAATCAAGATCTGAATAACAAATACCATAGAAATTAGATTTAATTTAAAGATCCGAGTTACATAAAATGGTGTTGTTGACTTGATAGTGTATATAGTTCTTGCATCAGCTTCGTAAATTGAATATTCAAAACTTGCATCTGAACGAAGAACTAGATTGATTTTTAACGTGTTTCAAACGAGTTTCAATCCGTTTTAGTTTGTTTCGAATAAAATCTAACTGTTTCGGTTAAAGATTCGGTGTATCGTTTGAGATTTTCGTTTTGAATCGGTGATTGATGGTTAAGATTTTTATAATTCTGAACAGATTCGATTGATTTTTGACAAGATTCGGGTTGATTTAGTGTGATAATCAAAGTGTTCTGAACAGTTTCATGGATTCAACAACTTTCTTTGTTCAGTGTGATCATATTGATTCAATGCAAGTGTGATAAATGCAAGTGTGATAATCATTTATTTACAAATTGTTTAAATAGTTAACAACTTGCTGAGAATTTGATAAGATTTGCAGGTTTCTTGAAGATAGAGAAAGAATTGAAAACAAATCTGAATCAGTTGTTTTTTCGAGAAAGTTCAGTGATATTCGGTTGATTTTAAATCAGCTTCGGAGTGATTTTTGGTTAAAAACCGGATAAGTTTCGGATTAATTCGCTCGATTACGGACTTTTGATTGTTTTTGGTGAAACTGATTGAATAACGGTGTGTTGTGTCACTGGGAAGATATGAGAGTTGTATAGTTGATTTGGTGGGTTTGTTAACGGGTCAAATAATTTAGTTTGAGACAATCATTTTTAGTTATGTGTTAATGGTTGGCTTGAATTGATGTTTGAATTACTTTCAGTCTTTCATACCAATGCGCTATTTGAAACATATAATGTTTTGTGTAGGGTGAACGCAAAGAAAAGAATAGTTGTGTTACTATGACATTAAAATACCCCGTCCACCGGACGGGTATTAAACTAGTTAAGTCTAGTCTTTCTAAAGTTATTCCAAGCTCTTATCTACTTTCTTTGTATTAATTGGTTAACGATTCAGTTCGTAACAAAATACTAATTGGTTAATGATTCAGTTCGTAACAAAATACTCCTCATGATTGTATATTCATTCACCTAGATTCTTCCCACTAAACAAGGAAACTACTAATGAAGTTACAATTTGTCATGCAAACACGAAATTGGAATTCTTTCAGATACTTGTAACTTGTAAGCATATATTAATTTACTGGTCTTTGAAATTTTGAATGCATGATAAATCGATAACTTAGAGCAAGTATTTATTTTCTGGTCTTGAAATTCTGAACGTATGATAAATCAATAACTTAGAATCTTGTTCAAAAAAAAAAAAAAAACAATAACAATTAAGATGTAAAAGATGATATTAATGTTAGATACCCACCTTTAGAAAAGTGGAAGAGGGGGGGGGGGGGGGGGGTCACTGAGAGAGAATTTGATAAGCAAAGAAAGAATATTTATTGTATATTTGTATTACATGTTTAGTTATTATTGCTTTATGGTTAAAGTTTTTAACTTTTATTCCCCACAAGAAGATGCTACATCCCTGGAAAAAAGACAATTTATACTCGTTGTATCAAACAAAGGTTCTAGGAGTAAAGTTTGGTTTGTCCAAAACTACATGTGCTTGTTAAGGGACAGTACCACAGTTATTTATAAATATTTTTTTTTTTTGTATTGCATATATCGTAGAGCAAGCTTAAGCCTTAGAATTATATTAATTGCCTTACAAGTTTTTCATTTTTTTGTGACATATAGGTATTAGGTATACATCACTCTTCACCAAAATCCTCATCCTCATGGAAAGCGACACTGCTCTACAAATCATATTGTTTTAATCTAATGTTTTGTATCCTCGTCTTTCATTATGGGCCTATAGTATAGTTTAAGGGTATCATTATTTGAATCAAATTTGAAAAAGTATTCGAATTTGCTTGTTTAAATATAAATTCATATGTAAATATGTAATTATACATACTTAGATCGAACACAATCTATGCCCGCAAGGTTTAGTTACAACCTAACAAATATAATACATAATTGTAGACCGTGAGGAATGCAAGAGCTTATGATCTGCCAATTGTTGTTGGAATGATACCAAGAATGACACATGAGCTTGTCTAACTTATAATTATGGAAAAAGACAACACGTATGATTAGCAAGTTCACTTCAACTTTATCCACATGCTAGGCAATGATAGTGAATCAACCTTGAAGTTAACCACAAGGGCGGACCTGGGTGGGCAGACGCGCCTCTTGATAAGAAATAGTGTATTTTATTGGTAAAAAACCCGACTCACCCCTTGAAAATATGGTTAAACCCTTCATCAACATCTTCCGAAAATAATTTTTGGGTCCGCCACTGCTTAATCGACAATCAGAGAGAGATGGCACCTACTGTAATTCGATGTCAAGTAAATAGGACGAATCATGCGACAGAGGAGAGTATAAATTTCATCATTGGCATCGGTGCTATTTAATTATAGCTACTACATAAGAAAGCTAAAGAGCTAGAGCAAGGGTTTTTATGCCCTTAAGTTAGGGGCAAGTCTTGCTAAAGTCCAATCATCAAGTTAATATTACACCGATGCCCTGATGAAATTTATACTCTTCAATGTCGCATGATTCGTCCTATTTCTTTGACATCAAATTACACGTAGGTCACATCTCTCTTTGATTGTCGATTAAGCAGTGGCGGACCCAAGAATTATTTTCTGAGGATGTTGATGAAGGGTTTAACCATATTTTCAAGAGGTAAGTCAGGTTTTTTACCTATAAGATACACTATTTATTTCAATTTTATTAAACTCCACGAAATGTAACAAAAATTTCTTTTAACGGGTTACTATCAAATCCTAAGACCATTTGAGTCGAAAGGACAATTATGTGCATTCAGTCAAAAAGTTATTTTTGTCGGTGAGCATATTGGGTGAGAACATGATGGGCCGGTTTGGGCCCACTTGAAAGCAGTCCAGTTGTCATTGAAATTGAAAGTTTGAAACCATCAAGCTTAATTGCACATTTACACCCACTACTGCCTTTTTGCTACGTCCTTTTCAGGAATTGATTTCCACATGCACCCCTTCCCCTTATTTATGAAGAATACTATTCCTATTACTATCACATCACCCTTTATTAAATAAATAAATTGCTTCACTTAGTGGTGTAGCCTGCCCTATGAATCACTAACAATGGGTTGAAATGTGAGAAGCGGATCAGTTCACATATCAAAACCTATTATATATCGACTTGGATGTACTCGCGGCTAGGGATGTTCACGAGCTGAATCTAGCCGGGGTAGAGTTGAGCTTGAACACGGATAGGTTGCAAACCAAGCCGAGCTGGTGCGTTTACAACTTAGTCGATTTCGATGAAGCATTTATGAGTGAGCATCTAGCCATTTGAACAACCCTAATTCAACATGATCATTTGGATTCTCTTTTCTACCTATTGATGCGTTGTGATGATACATTCAACAAATTATAAAAAAAAAAAAAAATCTAGAACCTTTAAAACGTATAAATTTCTACAAAATAGGTGGTATCAACAATTCAAGATTTAAACAAATTACACTATCTAATGTAAAACATAATTAAACTAAGACTAAAATTGTTAATAAGCCGAGCCAAACCGGTTTGTTTACAAGCGAGCCGATCTCGAGCCAACTGTTTCCGAACTTTTTAGAGCGAGCTTTAAATTTCAAGTTACTTGAACATGACCAAGAAGAGCTCGCGTGGACGTTTTTTAATGAAACTTCTTCGGAAAAACAAACAGTCTGCAAATGGCAATGTCTGCGCGTGGTCTGCGTAGCATAGACAGAAGAGCCTGCACATATTTTTTTAGAAAAAACAAACACCACATGTGTTATGGTGTTATGGTTTATGGTGTGGGTTGTGGCATGATCACGGCATCAAGGTGGTGTTGTGATGGCTTCAAGGTGGTTGTTTCTATAGACAGAGAAAATGAAACCATACCTTATACTCTTATGGTCGGGTTCTTTTTACACAACTTTATTCCTTATTCAATGTGGGATGACGGCCATTTTTAAAAGTTTGACTTTTTTTTTTACTTTTTTATCAATCATGGATGACAGTTTTTATGTTTATTAGAAGGAACTGGTTTCAAATAATTTATAAAATAATTTGTCTCACATAAAACTATAAGAATAAACTTCTTTAAAAAAGTTAGTCACATACTCACATAATAAAACACACTAGCTTGTAAGTAGACTTGGTATCTTGAAAAGATTGAGTAAACTAAATTAATAACCTTCTTTGTTTAAAGTTAAAATGATGTCTTTATAATGTATTTGAATATTTGATGTTTGTGGTTGGTTAGTCAATAAAGATGTGTTGAAGATGGTCATTTAAGAGAATCATAATATAAGATTGAATATGATAAAGATGAAAAATGTTTGAAAGTTAAATTAAATGATGAAGATTATAAAATGAAGATAATGAAACATGGATGGGTGATAAGGAAGAACTAGAATCTAGTCAAAGCAGTGTTGATCAAAACAAAATTCATAATTAAAATTAACTTTATAAATACTTGTCACTGGCATGATACCCGTTTACATTATTCACTATCCTTTTCATTAAGACTTTCACAAGAGTCAAATATAAACTATATTAAATGTAAACTTTAATTCAAACTGTATGTAACACATAGGCCAAAAAAAGTCCTTTATATTTAAGACCAATACACATTATACATTATCTATCCACTTGTTATGCATGCAGAAGATGAGCAGAAACATGGTTCACCATGTCTTTCACGTTTCAAGTACTGGTCGATTAAACAAACATCATCTCTTGTGGACTTTATATCGTTGTCAGATCATATTTTAGACTTTCATAGAGTTAGAATCCTAAATCCTAACCCACATACACATCAACTCGTCGGTCATGTATTTATTTTTTAACAACAAACTTTTAATCAAAAACCATATAATCCTCTCCAAATCTCCAATGGACATATTATGGTGATTGGTGGTAAAGTGTATCTACTCTATCTTAAACGTGTAAGGTTTAAATCCTGAAGATGCTGATATTGATAGTCAGGGGCGTAGGTGTTGAAAATAATTCAATCAAACAGTTAATTTAATAATTACCGAGTTATCAGCCAACCAGTTTGTTCCAACTTGAGCAAACTGATTAAAGAAAGGTAGAAGGAGACTGTCCCGTTGTCGGACGAATTTAAAGAACACGCAAAATTAAAACCAACCTGCCGATTGAGAACAAAGATCCTTGAACGAGTCCTTAAAGGATTTTACGCGCTCGTATTGCTGTGAGCTGCAGCGTAAACTCCCAGGATTTAATGCAGAACTGATCTGGTATTCCAACAGCAATGGAAACCAGAAAACGCAGAAGCTGGAGAGAAAACTCGAACACACCGGTGGGAGGAGAGAAGACTGCGAAAATTGGAGTGAATGAATGGGTAGCAGGAGGCTTTTATTTATACGTTATGATTCACCAAAGAATGAGAAAAAAGGGGAGTGGGATAACCATCCATAACCAATTCGTATTACTGAATACATATCCCATACAAATTCGGTTGCTGGATATACATCCCATACGAATTTGTATTACTAGAGATAATGGGATAACCCCCACTGTTTCGAATTCATCTCTATCTCCCTATCTCATTCGATCCACAGATCTGACCCACCTGACCAGACCTTAGCTAAAAATAAAAGCTCCTCGCGACGATGCGTACGTGCGAAGTGCAAAGTGCAAAGTGCGCCCATTCGCGAGCTCGCGGCTCGGCTCGGCTCGGCGCGCGTGTGGGCTTCATCCACTTCTCAACCCATTTAACACTATGGAAGCCCATAAGCGGTAATCCCTTATAAACCAATCAAACTTCACTCACTCCACAAATGTGGGATGGAGGAAACATACCAACTTGTATGTTTACCTCTTTAATATTTCCAACAGTAGGTACATAGAGACGTATGTACGGGTTCGGTAGAACCCCAAAAAAATAGTGTTATATATACGTGTATTTCGACTTCGCATCCATAGAAATTTCAAAATCGAACCCGCAGAAAAAGCCGAAATTTAGTGATAGATAATCGATCATTTGTCCCTAAAAAATTTCCGCACCAGTAGGAAAAAAATTCCTGGCTACGCCTGTGTTGATAGTTAATAGAGCAAATTAAGAGTCGTTAGTTCGCCGTTAAAACAAAAATATAATCATACTTATAGTGATTTAAACTCGCACCAACACGACAACACTCGGGGGGGGGGGGGGGGCTAGGTAGAGGGTTGGGTGAACAGACACACTGTTTGAAAAAAATTAATGTGTTTTACAAGGCAAAATCTCGACCACACCTTTTAAAAGTTTGATTAAACTCTAATAATTCCTGGTTCGCTATTTACAACACCCTATCCTAATCGTCTTTATATATACTACAATTTTTTAACAGCAAATTTGGATCACTAACGGACTATTATCATCAGCGAAATCACCCGATTATATCCATCCCCACCTAATTATATATAGAGTAAACTTCCGTTTTGCTCCCTATGGTTTGGTCATTTTAACGGTTTTGCTCCAATAGTTTAAAAATAGCCATTTTCCTCCCTGATCTTTCGAGTTTGTCACCACTTTGCTCCCTAATCTTTCGAGTTTGTCGCCAGTTTCCTCCCTGATGGAGTTAGAGGCTGGGAGCAAAATGAAGATAAATTATAAAAATCAGGAAGAAAAATGATTATTTTTAAACTATTGGAGCAAAACCGTTAAAATGATCAAATCACAGGGAGCAAAAACGAAAATTTACTCTTATATATACTACCTCGAAATACCATAAAATTAAATAATATCTTATGCTCTTGTTGTTAGAGCCACAATTTTGCTTGAGGCCCGCCACACATCGCTCAACAAATTAAGGCAGAAGCTGTTATAGTTACATCACTTAAAGCCACGTGCCCCTCACATGATCATTAGTTGCACTGCTCCTTCAACGTGGCATCTCATAAATATACTTGTCCCCACTGGTTGGTCTAGCATGCTCCTCGTGTACATTTGGTCGCATATAACTGACACGTGTCAGTAAAGTTAGATTCTTACCCTGTCGGTTGCACTTGGTAACCCGGTAACCACACTGGGCACGCCATTCCACAAACTCAGCTTCACCTTCATCTTGTTGCATAAATCTCCATGTCATTATATCCCACTCGCATCGTAGGGGGTGAGACAATACTTATAATCATTAGGTCATGGATTCTATTTCCATTCGAAAGAGTTTTTTATAAATTTATTGAGTTTTCTTCTGAATTATATTTATTATTGCTTAATAGAGATGGATATGATTGGATGATTCCGTTGATGACACGATAATACTCTAATAATCCTTCAGTGATCTAAATTTGCCGTTAGAAAAACATAAATCACCCGCTTTATTTCTGGTGACCTGATCAACCCTCGACTATAAATATTTTTTAGAGTTAAAGTGTCATTTATTTTCATCTAGTTTGTCTATTTTTGTCATTCCAGACCAATTTATAAAATTCTACCATTTTTCTCCCTCACATCCTTAAAATGTGTCATTTCAATCCAAAAAAAAAAAAATAATCATATTTAAAAAAACTCAGTTAGCTTATGGATAAAATGGTCATTTTACATAGTGGTTTGGAGGGTCGGAGATTGGTGCACAGTGGAGGGTATGTAAAACCTCTTAACCACTCAGAGCCACCGTGTTTTACCCCTGAGCTAACTGTGTTTTTTTAACTGAGTTAGTTTTTTGGACTGACATGATACGTTTTGAGAATGTTAGGTAGGAAAATGATACAATTTGGAAATTTGACCTCAAATGGCAAAAATGTACAAACTACAGAGACGTAAATGGCACTTAACTCTATTTTTAAAATAAGTTTTACTAGTATACTAGTAGGAAACCCGCGCGTTGCAGTGGAGTCGACAATATGAGCCGAGAACATAATTTAAACCTAAAACATCAAAAAATCGTATATACATTGTGTGTGTATATATATACAAAAGCACTCACGTTTCGCAACTATATAAGTATGATTTACGGTAGATTAAATATTCATTATATATACATTTATAAAAACTGGTCTTTGTAACTTAAATATAAGTATAGAATGAATATATATATACATTCATTCTATACATACATATACATACACGTTTAGGATATTAAAAAAAATACTCTAGGTGGTTTTAGAACAATATAGAAAACGTACATCGAACTTTTGTTTCTCTTGATCTGTGTTTCTGTGGTCCTTTTCTTTGGCATGTTGCTTACCGTTGTTTTTTTGTTGTATAGATGACAAAATGGATGTATGCACAAGTAACGGATAATTAAATTTTAACATATGAAACGAAACATTTCGTTATAGTATTGGCATAAAGTTTATAACTGTCACTACAACTACCACTATGTTTAAAAAAATTATACTACGCAGTTTGATTTTATTTTACATATTATATCATGACAATGCAAAATTAACAGGAATTTTTTGTCAAAGACAAGTATAAAATGTTGAAGTCATACTACTCTAAGGGCATGTTTGGCTTTGCTTATTTTTCAACTTTTGCAAAAGGATTTTTGCCCAAAATAAGTCAGAAAATCCTGACTTTTAGCAAATCAAAGGACTTTTGCCCTTCAAAAAGGAAAGCCAAACACTTTTCAAAAGTGCTTTTGCCCTTCAAAAGTCCTTTTACCCTCAAAATAAGAAACCCCAAACACCCTCTAAACATGTTTTCTTTAAGTGAAATATAGATATAAGTAAAGACGTGAAAACCTTTTTACCTACCTCATTTACTATATTACCAAATGACTACGAAAGAATTATTTATAATAATATAGGTAAATATATATGGTTTTAGTTAAGTTGAGACAAACATTAAAATATAGACACGTCTCATGTTGACGACCGAGTGAAAATCTTCTCAAGATAGGCCTATCAAATATCAAACTTTTGTATTGGCGTTTTGTTTTTTTGTTTTTATTAATGGCAGAGAACGACGTGTCAACCACCGTGACACCGGGCATTATGGCCAAGGTCGACTACTCGACCGTCGCCAGCCTCTTGGCTCTCTAAGATACGCGGAAACCCGACCTCCACCCGCCCGAAGACATGACAGTGAAATAATCAGTAAAAGCTCGTCTCTCATCCAAGACGAACCGACACCACCTGTATTCACCCTTCATCTGGATGCCGCAGAAAATAATGGGGCGAGTGGGAGTCGAACCTTAGTTATCATATATTAGAAGTCATATATAAAAAGCATGGCCGGCCCTGAGGATAGGCGGAAAGGACCACCGGACAGGACCCGATATTTCGAAAAGCACACAATTTTAAAAAAAAACTGATATGTATATGTAAAGAAAATAAATAAATAGGGTATACTCATATAAACATCAAAATAAGCACACGTACAAAACTATTTTTATAGTTTAGATTAGTTATTAGCCCATTGGCATTAGAGTGGAGGGTATAGTCAAACAACTTAGGGTGTTTGAGTGAAATCTTACCCAATAATATCATGTCATGTCAACTCCTCATTCTACTCCACATTTTACACTTAATCACTAGGTATAGTCATACACCTCTCGATTTAAAAAAAGAAAAAAAAAAAAACCTTGATTGGTCTCTCCTCTCTCCTCCCTTCTCAAACACATCGGTGAACACTCACCGAAAATGACAACCTCTCTCCTCCTCACCGATTTCCCCCAAACCGAGGGTATAGTCGCCGAATCGGTGACTCAAGTCACCGCACAAGTCCCCGAGGGTTATACCCTCCACCCTTAGGTTTAGGTTTTATTGAGCTCAATACTCAATTTCGTTAAGTTTTTTCGATCTTAAACATGGTACACGAATTCTCAAACCGTCTCTGTACAAAAAGATAAGTAATAAAGTAAAGCTTAAAAATATAGTCACGTTTCAATTGTAAATTTATTATCGGTGTGTAGGACCCTTTTCTTCGGTCTTATTGTTTCACAATGAGAACTATTGTTTGGTCACTTGTAAAGTTACCGTACATGAAGGCTGATTATGTAATTATACCAAAAAAAAAAAGATCATTCAGTATTATGGACTTAGCCTGTCTACACCCTATATCTTCTCAACAAATAATCCCTAACTTTCCCATTCTCTCTCAGCCTGCCACCCCTTCATCGCCCTAAAATCTTTCAACAAATCAATACAACCCCACCTTATTCTCCGGCCATACTCCGCCGGAAAAAATAAATAAAAAACTAAATCCATCACTCTCATTCTCATGCTTCCTCTTTCCGATACACCTTCGCATAAACCCCCAAAACCAGAACTAGATCGGAAAAATTCATTCACTACACTCAAACCTCATCTTCCTCGCACATGGCTTATCTTCTTTGTCGTCTTCCTCCAGATCCTCCTCCTCTTAACCGCTCGAAACTTCCACACATCCACCGTCCTCACCACCCGCCAACCCCTCCCTGAATCACATGCAATCGGAGACACCGAATGCCCCTCCGGTAAGGTATTCGTTTATGACTTGCCAAAGTTTTTTAATACTGAATTGTTAGAAAATTGTCATGAATTAAACCCTTGGGGTTCTCGTTGCGATACGTATTCGAATGATGGGTTTGGACGGAGTGCTACAAAACTCGCCGGAGTAATACCGGAGAGTTTATTACGAGCGTGGTTTTGGACGGATCAGTTCGCGTCGGAGATTATATATCATAATCGGATGTTGAACTACCGGTGTCGAACGCTAGACGCCGAATCAGCTACCGCTTATTACATTCCGTTCTACGCCGGACTTGCTGTCGGAAAATATCTATGGACGGAAAATTACACGGCGGAAGACCGTGATCGTCATTGTCATATGATGCTTAAGTGGGTTCATGATCAACCGTACTGGAAAAAATCGGACGGTTGGGATCATTTTATTACTATGGGCCGCATCACATGGGATTTCCGTCGGTCTAAGGAGGAAGGATGGGGCTCTAGATGCATCTATTTACCGGGTATGAGAAACATTACACGTCTTCTGATTGAACGAAACTCGTGGGACTATTTTGATGTCGGTGTACCCTATCCCACTGGATTCCATCCCACATCTGCGTCTGACGTCACCACATGGCAGGAGTTTGTTCGTACACGTACACGCGCCACCTTATTTTGTTTTGCCGGTGCAACACGTGGCCTTATCAAGAACGATTTCCGTGGGTTGTTGTTGAACCAGTGTTACAACTCATCGGGTTCTTGTCGGGTTGTGGATTGTGGCGGGTCAAAATGCTCAAACGGGACGTCATTGATACTTGAATCTTTTCTCGGGTCGGACTTTTGTCTTCAACCCCGTGGGGATAGCTTCACCCGTCGGTCGATTTTCGACTGCATGATTGCGGGTTCCATTCCGGTTTTCTTCTGGAACCGAACTGCTTACTCTCAGTATGAATGGTTCTTACCGGGTCAACCCGAAAGCTATTCGGTTTTTATAGACAAAAAAGAGATTCTAAATGGGAAATCCATAAAAGAAGTTCTTGAAAATTTTAAGGAAGATGAAGTGAGGAAAATGAGAGAGAAAGTGATAGAATATATTCCAAGAATTGTGTATGCAAAACCACATGAAGGTCTTGAAGGGATGAAAGATGCATTTGATGTGGCTGTGGAGGGAGTTTTGAATAGAATCAAAGATCAAGAACAAGAGGGATTTAAATGGTAAATTATTTTTGGCACAAATTGGTATTAACATAGTTATATTTTTTAATTTATGATGATTATTGAGATAGTTAAAGATAAATATACAGTATTTGAGTGAGTGATGTTGGTGAAAATGTGTACAATTTATGAATGATTATCTAGAAGTAGATAACAATAATAGTAATGAACGTTGTTATATGTTACAGTATTTTTTATTATTCTGATGAGCATTCACATCCAATCCATCAAATTATACATACATTCTACTAAAAAACAACTCCTATATTAATATATTTCCACTAAAAACAAATACTTTTTCTCTCTCATTTCAATTAAATAATATTATCATTACATTTTTCTCTAACTTCCACTTACAACCACTTTCAAAATATATTAAAAAATTATAACGAGTGAACAGTGTCCCCCCAAATATACAGATGAACAGTAACATTTTCTTTCTCCTCTACTCACAACCACTTTTTATACCCTTTATAATATAATAATACTGATACTTGTTTACACATAAATGTGCTTAGTGTTTGGTTGATAGAAGCATAGTTAGTTGATACAAGCATAGTATGGAATTGGTATAGAATATAAATTCCATCAAGTATGGAATTGGTATAGGCTATAAATTCCATCAATCATTGGAAAAATTAATATCTCTTCCTAATCGAGTAAAAAGAATTGAATTAAACCCAATCAACTAAAAAATCTATATAAAACCCTTAAGAAGTTCTTTATCATGAGATCTCGTCGTTCAAATTCGAGTAGAAGCCCTAGCCCCATGACTCGATCTCCTTATCACATCCTCTTTGATTTGTCTCGTGTTCCCTTATGTTGGAACTCTGTCTTGCTACAACTTCCATAAAGTTGTCTGATCCGTCTCTCAACGCCGACTAACCAGGTTATGATCGACAAATTAGCAATGAAATATAATCTAGAAGATAAAGGATTCTCTTGAGTAGAGACAAATTAGCAATAAAATATCACATACCATCTCTCGTTCTCTTATTTCAAGTCGATTGAATCCATAAATTTACAGACCAAACCATACATTTTACACACTTTTTTTTGTTTCCGGGGAAACATGCGGTTGAAAGAGGGGGGACAACTCATGAATGTTTGTGAAGATCGAGAACTTAAGACTTGATCAGGATTTTAGCAAGTGTAATGGACCTGCAAAATAGTAAACCGTTTCATTGCAAATGTGGGAGGACCACTCAGTGACCACCTTCGGCATGAGGATAAATATTTGGAGAGGAGAGAAAGCACGTGAAAAAGTGTAAACGTACTTTGGTTGTAATGGGAGGGGTATTTATACCTTTGGGCTTTGATGACGTGGCTACTAGTGGCTCCTGCCGAACTAATCACAATTGAAGTTAGTTGTCCGGCGGATCCCTTCAGACTCCGGAGTATTGTTCTTGGTTATCTGACACAGTTGTCTGCGTCCTATGGTTTGGCTACGGACCATTGCCTCTTCATTTTATACTAAGTTTGCAATGTCTTACATAATTGCTTCAAAAACAATTTATGTATAGGTCCGTTAAATTTTCTTATTACTTTTCCTAGACTCAAATAATTGTATGTATAGTTATTATGTTTAGATATATAAAACATAATTTATCGATCCGTGTTTTCGTATCAGGTTCACCATTGTTGTTACATATGTTATAAAAACTAGCAATTGATCTCCAATTGGACGATGAGATGATGTCTGTCGTTAGTGACATGCAAAAAACCAACTAAACTATGTAGATAGGATAAGTCGGATATCGAACCAGAGGAGGATTGTGGAAAGTGTCGTAATGAAAAGTTTCAATTAACTACTACAATTGTGAGAAATAGCTAAATTAACAAGTAAAAAGTGTGATTTAAATCAGTAGGAAGAAAGATGGTTCCTCCAGATTTCAGGTTATGCAATTAACTTCAACTATGTGTTTAATCGTAACCTACATAGACATAGGTATTAAACTCGATTAATTAATTGTGATAACCAACGACTAAGTACTCCGGTCAATACATAACGGGAGGTTATCGAATGATTATCAATTACAATTTACAAACCCTAACCCCATGTCAAATATATCCCAATTACTAGAACTCTCGGGAACTGAATGCTTAGAAATTAAGGTTTAAATAAACGTAACTGTTTACAATCAAGAAATCAAATCAATGGTGAAAAGCATCGAATGCTTAGATCACCAGGTTAAAACGATTGTATCAAACACATAATATTCATTAACTTACAAAAACCCTCCATCCGGAGGAAACCATAAAAAGTTTAGCCGCTCATCTCGCACGAAGAATCTTCAAAAGCTTGATTTGATGAAGAAATCATGGTTGATTCGGTGATTGAATGGAGAATCTTGATGGAATTGGGTGAAAGAAGCCTTGAAAATTGAGTCTTGGAGTGCCCTTGGTCGATTGTGTATGAATGATAATGATTCCCCACTTTGAAAACCCTAATTTATACCTTAAAGGCCTTAATTCACGTTTTTTCACTTTACCGGGTCGTAAGCTACGAGTCTGAACTCGTAGCTTACAGTTTTAAAACTCTGTTCACATATTGGCCCAAACCGTAAGTTACGAGTCTGAACTCTCAATAAAGTGCCAATCAGCCCCTGAATAAAGTGCCAATCAGCCCCTGAACTTCACTTTTTCACACTTCTTCCACTCGTGAGCCTTTATATCACCCGAATAAGCTTCGAAACTCATTCTTGAGCTGCAACATCACATCCTATGCTTGTAACTTCATCTTTAACCCTCGTAAATGCACCGAATTACGTACTTTACCTGCAAAACACCAAATTCTCGTAGTCACTTCATTCCAAGCAAATAAACACATAAATACACATAAATCATTATATTTAGACACTCTAAAGCTCGGATTTCACCCTCTCCATCACATTCCCACACTTGCCTTTGCTTGTCCCCAAGCAAACCAACTAAAACTAGTCACCATAGCAAGAACACCTCTAAACCCCTTAACCGATTCAACCTGTTCAGTCCCAAGTCATACCCATCCCATAGACTGACACAATCGAGATTGACAGTCTGACAAGTAAATGATTCAATTTCAAAACTCAAGACTTGTCTATCTAAAACTAACATGTTTACAATTAACACATGCTACACACCCCTCACAATGATCACTCCTCTCGGTTTAATATCTGGACTAGCGTGTAATGTGCTAGTATATAAACACTCAATAAGCAAACATGAAATTTTGTAATCATAGGCTTGTATGACAATCACACCTCCACTGTATCATCTAACATGGCACACATCAAAAGGACTTTCAGGTTTTGGGCTTAGGGTAAAGGTAGTAAAATAATTTTTTTTTTAGGTTATTTTTCTTTTCTAGTTGGCTCACAAACAATGACCAAACCGTGATAACTTTATTCAAACACAACTTATACTATTGGGTTGGTTTCTACCCAAGAACATAGACGATATTCACAACACTTATATTTTTGTTCTTTTCTTTTTCCTTTTTCTTCACTTATTTTTCTATTTTTCTTTTTTTTTCTCTTTTTTTTTCATAACAATATCATCACGGTCGGTTTTTCACAATAGATAATGGGCGAACAAACAAAAGGTAGTTAGGCTCAACAGGGCTACTAAGGGAAATTGGTGAATAACGCAAAAGAAGCACAAACACAAAGGGTGTAACGGGAAATCCTAATGCCTTTATCATCTATGTGCACATGTCAAATCCACAGTCTCAGCATGCATCGAATTATACAAGTTCTAACACAGAATAACACGTAGCCTGCACTCAACAAACGAATTCATCATATAATGTATCCTATCCGTCTACAGGCTCAAGATCTCACCAAGAAAAAGTAAAAAGGATTGACGACATGTAGCATATGCAATTTAAACATGTTACCCCTAGATAGACATCTCTTTTCACTCATTTTCTATAAAAACACTTGTCAAACCTACTCTCATGAAACTTAAAGGGACAACCATAACAAGGGACTAATCTAGCCTACTACCGGTAAGAAGCCTATTAGTGATTGAAACTTTAGGTTTTCGTATCCAATTAGCTTGTTTAAGGCGATGAAAAATTTTAAAATTTTCAACATTTTCAATTTTTACCAAATTTCATCGATTTCAACCACTTTCAATCGCTTCAAAGCTTTATCCACAAATCCCTTCCCAGGCTCCCCCATTCCCACACTTGGGATACATTGTCCGCAATGTATGGTGCTTTTAAAATATAAGCCCGGGAAAACAAAACAACAACCCTATATGAGCGGCCAACTCATAACAAAACAACCAAAACGCATCCCCTAAACAAAACAAAGGTTCACACCACCAAAAACAACAAAACACACCAAAAACAAAGTAAGATAGATAAACACATGCACCTGATCAGAAAACAAGTGAGTGATTGTAGTGGTGTAGCTGCTGCGATCTAACCGGAACATACGCCCCTCGTAGATTCTTTGAGATCTCACCGGGGATGTTGCCAAACATCCCCACACTTGATTCATTGCATCCGTGAAGATGGAACGTAGAAACCTGTCAAAACACAAACACACCAAAGCGAAACCAAACCAAAATACAATACTCTACATCCTCGGGCTGCCTCCCGAGAGCGCTAAGTTTTAGGTCTTCAGCCAGACCGTACCTGACATTCAGGGTGGTTCAGCTGCACGTTTTCTCTCCCATTTCTCTCCATACATCATCGTCCAATCTTGTGGAAGGTTCGCAGCTCCACGCCAGTTGAGTTCAACTTCAGCCTTGTTGCCCCACTCACTCCCACCATCGGGTGGTTTTCCTGCAATTGCTCTTCCTCTCACAACTGTCTTGTTCACCTGCCTTCCATTATTCGTTAACTCAGACCTACAAAAATTACCTCCACTCGAACCAATCTCATTAGTAGCACCTGTGGGACTCACCTCATTCAGAAGATCATAAGCAATAGATTTTAAAAATACATTGAAATACAGCTTACGATTCTTGTAACTTAAAATTACCATCCCATTCCTGCAGTCGATTTGTGCATTTGCTGTATACAGAAACGGGCGACCCAAAATTACCTTCGGTTGTGCGTAGGTCGGTGCGGTTGCATAATCAACCACCATAAAATCGACCGAGTAGTAGAACTCGCCGAGCTGAATTACCACATCCTTTACAACCCCTCGAGGTTGCTTTAAACTCGCATCCGCAAACATGGCCATTTGATCAATTGCGTGTAACGGACCAAAGTCGTACTGGTCATATAGGCTACCGGGAAGAACACTCATCCCAGCTCCATAATCCAATAATGCCTTGTGGATTTTTAACTTTCCCACTCGAATCGGGATGACCGGCTCTCCTGAGTCACACCCATCTCCATCCTCATTTGCGCCACTTAAACCTGCAATCACATGGGAAACAGAAGAAGTTAAAAATTTTTCATTCAAATTGATTTTAGGAACGAAAGTTACCCCGCTGACTGGTATATTCTTCCCGTGCTTGGGGTTCGTTTGAGTGTCACTGGGAAGCTTCCCGTTTTGCTGTTTCAACTCCTTCACATCGGTTGCAAGTTGGGCCATTTGTGTGTTTAGTGACTGAACAGCTTTATCTCGCATCTCCTCCTTCTGAACAAGATTTTTCAATTCAAGTCTTTGATTCTGTAAGTCAAGCTGAATTGATTTCAACATCTCCATCATATCATTACCCCCCGAAGTGTTAGACGACCCAGCTTGTCCTCTTTGATCATTTTGGTAGCCACTTTGAAAGTTGCCCTGAAATCTGTTCTGATTGAAGTTTCTTTGACCGCCAGACTGATTGTTGCCTTGAAATCCCGGATTTTGCTGATTATTCGCATTCCCATAGCTAAAATTCAGGTGATTTCTAAGGCCCGGGTGATATGTGTTGGATTGCATATTGAAATTTCTTCCACTACCCCCACCTTGCACATAGTTCACCTCTTCATTTTCACCAATTATGCCTGGGCATTGATCCGCTATATGCCCTAGATCTCCACAATGTCCACACAATGGAAACTGACCATTTACCTCTGGTGGATTCTCTACTGCTCTCACTGTCGAATGTCGTGCACTTCTAGAGGATTGAGCTTTGCGTTTTGACGCCCTTGCGTTTCTCTCCAAATATTCCCAATCATCTTCTTCGTAATTCATTCCAAAAGTACCATTGGATATTGAATTTACATCCCTGGCATCTTCATCTGTTAGGCCTTCGTGGAATGTATTAATCAGCTCCCATAAATATATCTCATGATGTGGACAATTCTTGAGCATCATTTTGAAACGATTGAACGCTTCGTGAAATAACTCACCGGGCTGTTGTCGAAACGCTCGAATATCTTTCCTTGCATTGTTAGTACGCAAATGAGTATAGAACTCATCTAAAAATTGTTGCTGCATTTCGCCCCATGTGAAGATCGAAGCTGATGGCAGCGAATGAAACCATTGCTGCGCTTTGTCTTCAAGTGTGAATTGGAAAAGTACCAATTTCACATCATCAACTGAGAAACCTTGGCTGCTGATTGTGTTGCAACGTGCATCATATGCAGCAATGTGTAGATATGGTTCTTCATGTGCGTGACCATGAAACTTAGGCAGACTGGATATTGATTGCGTTCGAACTTCGAATGACCGCCCTCCTTGTAATTGCGGGATCACAACCGGTGATGGGTTGTTAACTATAGCAGGCCTGAAGTGGCTCTCTATGCCCCGAACTGGACCTTGATTATTTCGTCGTGGAATTCTTTCAGGTAAAATCACCGGTCGGTGTAAATTTCGTGGCAGCGGTCTTGCCTGACCCTGCATCTGAGGTGCCGGCGGTGGTAATGGAATGTCCACTACCGGCCTTCTCGGAGCAGGCTGCTGATTGAGTGGGTCAGGTTGATGATATCGTTGTGGCATCTGTTGTATAGGCATTGGTTGCACATATTGTTGATACCCTACGTTCCCTTGATTGACTCTCTCGGCCGCACCCAATCCGACTGTTTGCCTCTCATAGCTACCCGTGTTAACCACTTGTCTCTCATTTTGACCCATGTAGTTATCATATTCCTCATAGCCATCATCAAAATCACCTGAGTTATTTCCTTGATCATAGATGGTTGATCTATAAAGATTTGGCATTGGCTGACTTTGCTGTGAAATAACCGGTCGAGTGGCTTGCTGAATTGATGTTGCATTAGATGCTTGAGTTTGAATCGGTGATGGAGTGTCATCAGGAATGATTCTAACGTAAGGAGACGACTGTTGTAAATTGACAGTCTGCGTTGTAGTTGGGTGTTGAAGAGATGTTGTTTGGGTGGAAGTTGGTTGATTGTTATCAAAGTTTGGGAAAAAGGTTGAGAATGGTGGTACTGGAGATGTAGAAGTAGGCTGTGTAGACTGTGGTGGTGGTGGTGGTATGGTAGTGTTTGGTGAAGGTTGGGTAGGTGTTGGCGAGAATTGTTGTGGTTGTGAAGTTGCGGGTTGTTTCTCCGGTGTTGCTATGTTCTCCATTGCTTTAGATGTTGGTATAGGTGATTGTAGAATCTTGTTCTCACGATGTAGTACTCGTTTTGTATGCTTTACTGTTCTCTCGATCTCTGGGTCGAACACTAATGGTGATGACTTCCCGGAATTCCGAGTATGATGCATACACTTCCTAGATCACCTGCACAAACACAAAAACAAGAAAACCTCGCGTAAATCCGTACAAAACAGAACAAACTAAAGAGACACTATTTTTGGATTTTTTGTATATTTAACTAAACTAGAACTTAACACTAAGCACTTTGCGCACGCCTCCCCGGCAACGGCGCCATTTTGATGTCTGTCGTTAGTGACATGCAAAAAACCAACTAAACTATGTAGATAGGATAAGTCGGATATCGAACCAGAGGAGGATTGTGGAAAGTGTCGTAATGAAAAGTTTCAATTAACTACTACAATTGTGAGAAATAGCTAAATTAACAAGTAAAAAGTGTGATTTAAATCAGTAGGAAGAAAGATGGTTCCTCCAGATTTCAGGTTATGCAATTAACTTCAACTATGTGTTTAATCGTAACCTACATAGACATAGGTATTAAACTCGATTAATTAATTGTGATAACCAACGACTAAGTACTCCGGTCAATACATAACGGGAGGTTATCGAATGATTATCAATTACAATTTACAAACCCTAACCCCATGTCAAATATATCCCAATTACTAGAACTCTCGGGAACTGAATGCTTAGAAATTAAGGTTTAAATAAACGTAACTGTTTACAATCAAGAAATCAAATCAATGGTGAAAAGCATCGAATGCTTAGATCACCAGGTTAAAACGATTGTATCAAACACATAATATTCATTAACTTACAAAAACCCTCCATCCGGAGGAAACCATAAAAAGTTTAGCCGCTCATCTCGCACGAAGAATCTTCAAAAGCTTGATTTGATGAAGAAATCATGGTTGATTCGGTGATTGAATGGAGAATCTTGATGGAATTGGGTGAAAGAAGCCTTGAAAATTGAGTCTTGGAGTGCCCTTGGTCGATTGTGTATGAATGATAATGATTCCCCACTTTGAAAACCCTAATTTATACCTTAAAGGCCTTAATTCACGTTTTTTCACTTTACCGGGTCGTAAGCTACGAGTCTGAACTCGTAGCTTACAGTTTTAAAACTCTGTTCACATATTGGCCCAAACCGTAAGCTACGAGTCTGAACTCGTAAGCTACGGTCGTATCTGACTTGCTGCATATGATGACTTGTAAGCTACAAGTTGAAACCTGTAGCTTACAGTTTAAAAGTTCTGTCCCAATACCATCCATGCCATCACAACTCGTAAGCTACGAAAGTACACTCGTAAGCTACGATCGAACCAATTCCCCCATTTCTCTTCTTTCTTTCACATTTTCACCAAATGACAATTTACTCCCTATACTTTATGTCTTCAATCTCCTTTAATATATAAGCCCACATAACTTCCAAATAAGTACCACATGGCCCCTAGACTTATAATCTTTCTTGATTCTTGAACATAAAGGCTCCACACAACTTTCATAAATTACCGAATGGCCCCTCAACTTTATTTCTTCAAATTTCTTGCACAATTAAATATAAAATAACTTTCAATAAAGTGCCAATCAGCCCCTGAACTTCACTTTTTCACACTTCTTCCACTCGTGAGCCTTTATATCACCCGAATAAGCTTCGAAACTCATTCTTGAGCTGCAACATCACATCCTATGCTTGTAACTTCATCTTTAACCCTCGTAAATGCACCGAATTACGTACTTTACCTGCAAAACACCAAATTCTCGTAGTCACTTCATTCCAAGCAAATAAACACATAAATACACATAAATCATTATATTTAGACACTCTAAAGCTCGGATTTCACCCTCTCCGTCATGAGACCCACCAGACTCTCAAGAAGTAACATATTATTCTAAAGTAGTTGGTATTAAATATAACTAAATAAACACGTATTATTAACTCTTAATCAAAGCTTATAAAAACTATAGTAAATAAATATATAATGTAATAGTTATTGTATGGGTATGTATGAAAGAAGGGCGAGGCCCTGACCGTAAATATGGAGAAAGAGTGAAAACAGGTGCAATAGTGGTAAGCAACTAAGCCCATGTTCTGTTTTGGAAACCTTGCGCAACATTCGGACATTATGACACCTGCTCTCCAAGGCCCAAGTTATTAAAAGAATTCAAATATCAAAAGTATTGTTGGGGGTTTAATTTTTTTTTTAAATATTATTAAACTACTTTAATTTGAGGTACATTTTTATTGAGAACTTCTCTGATTAATTTTGTTACATAACTTTATTTGTTTTCTTCAATAACAGTTTTAAATTAGTCAATGAAGGTATATAAAATCTATAAACTTATGAATTATATAATTTATATATAAATAAAACATCTATTTAAGCTCAAGAGCCGGTTCAAGCTTCATATGTAAAGCTCGGACTCATACTTGTTAGCCACAATTTAAGCTTCAGCTTCGACGTTGTATCATTTTTTTTAATATAAGCTAACGATTTTGAAATATAAAGGTAATAAACTTGTTGATAGCCTGAATTGAGAATACAAAGAGAGGAGGGAAATTCCAGCTTGGGGTTGTTATCTTTTATAACTACCATCAACTACCACTTACAACAATATTACACTAGAGTCCTTCTATTACAGCATATTACATTTCCTACCCTCAACTACTATCTATTATGTAACAATACCCCTTCTTTTTAAATTTTTTTGTCCTCAAAAATGAAAATTGGGGAAACGCAGCTGAAAATCATCCATGAACTCCCAAGAAGCTTCTGACACTGGTAAGCCCTCCCAATGAACCAACAGTTTAATCGTAGTAGTAGATCCTCTCCTAACCATTTGTTTATCTAACACGGCTCGTGGTTGCAGCACAAATCGAGGACCCTGAGGTATAGGACCAGTCAGCACAGTATCCGTGAGCCTTCTTCAACAGTGATACATGAAACGTGTGGTGGATTTGTGCATTATCTGGTAAGTCCAAATTGTAAGCTATTTTCCCAATACGTTGTAAAACCAGAAATGGACCGAAATACTTAGGAGATAATTTTCTGTTGTGATGTGTTTTGCGAGAATGTTGTGCAAAAGGGTGTAATTTAACATATACCCAATCACCTTGTTTAAATTCTCTGTCAGACATCTTCCCATCAGCCATTTGTTTCATTCGATTTCTGGCCCTTTCTAAATTAGCTTTAAGTTTCATGATCATTCCCTCTTTATCCCTGTGATAGTCCTCCACTGCTGCCACCGAAGTATCCAAGGAATATAGGGAATGTGGACACTAGGTTTAACTCCAAATAGGGCTTCAAAAGGAGACATTTTGATAGCCGAATGCCATGTCACACCCCAACCGATGGCGGAATCATCGGGGCGCGGCACTGAGCGAAACAGATTGTCCAGAAGTCTCCACAACAACTATTATTACAAATTCAGTTAAATGATACGTCCCATACCGTATCCCAAATAAATAAACAAGTTATCATAGAAAACAACTAGGCAAATAATTCCGTTCCGACAACTCGGATTCAATTATTACAAACCAAATGAATAAAGTACTGCCCAAAGTCATTGAGACCCATCTAGACAAGATCTACAGACAGCTAATGCCCTAGACCCCTGATCAGACAACTCCAACGGCTCCATGGCAGTTGTTTATCTGCTTCCAGAGACCCCTAGGTAGACCACTACCTACAACTAATTGTTGGGCTCTAGAGCTTTATTCTAGCCTCGCTTCCCTAGCAAGAATGCATCTTAAACACCTGTCACATACGTTAAAATAAAGTCAATACATATAATGTAAAGGTGAGTACACAAGTTTGATAATAGCATATAGAGTTCGAATAGTTTACGCATAACCAGGCACGTACACAGAGGAAAACGAAGCATGTTAATTATCGACATGGGACCATCGATACCAACGACTGCGGATTGACTGTCCGAGACAGTTCGCAATACATGAATACCACCGTAATCCATGCAAGTAATTGTCCTTAACAACCCCCGTGTGAACGGGTGCTGAGTCCAAACTATAGTACTATGTTGCTAAGGCAGGTAGATAGCACTCCACGTGTAAACATAATAAACAACATTCATTTAGTCAAGTAATACATGCAATTGGTTAGCGTTCAAATTGTTTGTATAGTGTAACTGATTGTGATTTTGATAAGTAACGTATGTAACACCCAAAAGTGCTGAAAGCAAAAAGGGATCGAGTATACTCATAGTGATTGATTATGGATTGAAGGGAGCGCTGAGAGTAGGTTAGCCTGAATAGTTTGATAGCGTAACGATGAGTAACACGGAAATGCAACAAGTGAAATTGGGTCGATCAGTCTGGTCGATCGAACAGCACTATCCGTTCGGTTGGTCTAACCGTTCGGATAGCCTGCTCGATCGGCCGGAAGGCTCGATCGGCTTGGACAGTTCAAGTGGATTGTTTCTTCCTTTGGGAAGGATGTGTTTGTGTATGATGGTTTGAACTTTTGAAGTTTTTGCAGCATTATCAGGACACATTGAAGTATCCTTACCTTTCAGGTCGGTCGATCGAACGGACCGTTCGATCGGTTAGTCCAACCGATCGGTTAGGTTACCTCAGTGTAGACCCTTAGCAGAGTGTCACTCGATCGGGTGGTAGGCTCGATCGGGTGGCACTCCAATGCGTCAAACGAGTTGAAAAGTGGTTAAGTGTTGAAGTGTAATATCTCATGATTCGAACAGTAATGTTACCAATCGAATAGCACATTCGATCGAGCATTACCTCGTCAATAGTACACTTCATGAACTTGTGATGTGTGGGTCCATGTGTCAGCCGATCGGCTGGCCCGGTCGGTCGGCTGGTAAGTCCGTTCGGTTGGGTTATTCGTTCGAACTGCCTAACCGTTCGGCCAGCATTTCTGACCTGGTCGGCCTGCCGTCTAACACTTGGCTGTTTTGATATGATTTCGAGGTATTTTGACAACAAGTTGAATCATAGGACATGGGTTGTAACATCCCAAAACTTATAAAATAGAATGCTTCAACACTTAAAAGTATTATATAATTAGTTATGGTAATTGTATTAAAAATCTAAAGAAAGTTTATAAAATATGGAATGGGTTATAAGGATCAATAAACATAACTTGAGGGTTGGTAGTGTAACATTTAGAAACATATGAGTTAAAGAAATTAAAACCCAGTATTTGTGGGTTGTGTGAGTCGCGACCAGGAAGGAAGAACAAGGGGGAAACCCTAACCACATCAATTAACATCAAAATTCAGCAAGTTTGTGAAGGATTAGAGTCAATAATCGAATGCTAGTGTCTAAATACTCTCTAATCCAAGTGTTTTGAGCATAAGGTAAGATAAAATCTCATAAATTGATGCTTGTTGATGAACTAGGGTTTATACCAATTCGCGATTCAGTATGAAATTAGATTGCATGTGAGTTAGAATCATCATGTAGAAGGTGTATTGTGCTTGAATTTGATTTACTAAAGATTTTGGGAAAAACCCACTTGTTCTAGTATGATAATGAGTAGGTAATTGATTAGTTGAGTAAATCTTCAAGTAAAATTGTATGAATGATAGAATATTGGTAGATTATATTGTGTAGAATGAATATTTGAACATGAGTGGTTGATTATGTGAAAGATGATGTATTCTAGTGAATTTATGCATAAGATACATGTACATAAGGCTTGATAAGTAGTACGCATGTTAGGTGTTTGATGAAAAGCCTCAATGATAATCTAAGTAGCCTTGAATAAATCATGAGCGAATGGAATTGTATGATGAAATTAATGTATTGTCAATTGTTATATGAGTAGCATTGATACTTGAAAGTATGGTTATGAATGTAAGGGCTATGATCTAAATAAGAATGATTACGTGTAGGAACGAAAGAAGAAGGAGCTAGTTCCGGATCACAAACAAAGGCTCAAGATCGAGGTAAGTTCGTTACTTACATGTTTAGTTGTGAGTTTATTGATATTGTTTCCTTTGATAATTGATATTCAATTAAGGTAAATGTTCAAGTGAGAACGTGAAAGTAGCAATCCGTATTGGTCCATAGTGATTGGGTCGGTTCGGGTTCGGATGAGAAGGAATTTAATGGAAGTTTTCTCCTTGATCCATACTAAACGGGTTATTGGAAGTGAATGAGAAATAGTTGTGTTTATTTGACTAGAATGAATTGGAATGAAATAAGAACATTTGGTAAGATATCTTGTAAATCCGAGAATATGTATTGTGATAGGATGAAAACGTTATGTGTACCACACTAATATATTTTGTTGAATGATTGTAGGTAAAGCACCCGTATGATTGTCATTGCGTCGCTCGGATACGAACACACCTTGATCACCCGTGATGCGCTTCCGCAACTTTTGTAGTAACCTTATTAGTTAAAGGCTTTTGTTAAAGTTAGTAGTGTTGAAGTTTTAAGTTTTAACTAGATGTTTGTGAATATTTAAGTATCTTAAACTTGATGTTTTTGAATCGGTAGTTTAAATGTTAAGATCTTCCTTATGTTTTTGAAGGTGTCGTTATTTGAGTATTTGATATATTATAAACAGGGAAGTTGTTCAAAATGCGAACGGGTCATGCCCAAATTTTTATTTTATTTTTTTTTATTTATTTTGGCGATTTGATTAAGTGTCGTTTTGTGACGTTTCAAGCATGAATTTAGAAGGGGTGTTTCATGGGTTCTTACTTGTTTCACCGGTTCGGACAGGAATCACCCAAGTCCGGCCAGTAAACTGTTCGGAATGGCAGTTTAACGTTTAACCCGAAATCGGTGAACCTCGTAGTTAGAATCCGAACCTTGAACCACGTGTTTGTTAAAATGGTTTGTGAGCTGGTTCAAGCTCCGTTTCTACCGGTTCTAGCATGTTGAGTGTAAAAGAGTTGAAAGAATGTCGGAAAATCCGTCTTTCAACATTTCACACCGTGAAATGTCTAGATCTATAATAGATTTTAGTTTGTTTATATGGAAATCGGTTAGATCTAAGCTATTCATGGTTGAATGAGGCCAAAACATGATGTTCTTGAAGAACACCATGATGACATCACCCAAGAATACCTAGATCTTGGTGATTTCACGGTTGAAATCCAAGTTTTGAAAGATAGAAAGGTGTAGAATCGTGTAATGAACAAAAACGTACAAGATTTAGAGTGAAAACTTACCGGATTTGAGAGAAATCTGAGAAAAGATGAAGAATAGGAGCTGGTCGGTCAGAACTTTCCAAAAGTGGAAATGAAGACAATGACAACCCTATTTATAGGCTTCCAAAAGGGGAAATGTGTAACCGATCGGCCAGGCTCACTGATCGAATGGGCTGCCCGATCGAACAGCATGTTCGATCGGCTGGCCTGTTCGATCAGGATGTCCTGTTCGATTGGCACAACCTTTTGAGTGTTTTGCGACGATTTTTGATTTTTCGATTTCGATGAACGATGATTCGAGTACGATAGAGTTTCCTAATCAAATTTCTTTTAGTTCCAACCACTATATCTAACATAAGCATCCTAATTTCACATTTCGGTTTCGATTTTCGATTGAGTTTGATTGCTTTTCGAGTTTTGATTCGATTTGATTGATTCACCACACATAACGACATAAAGTAAACATGCACAAGTAGCACATAAGGCACACACACACGTATAAAAGTACCAAAGTTCGCATAATTCGAGGTTCGAGTTCGATGATTGATTGATTAGCTTGATTATCGATTAATTCAACGTCGATTACTGATTCACATTCGATTAATATTCGGTTCATTCGATTGGACAACACTTACTCCACATAATACAAAAATTAAAATAGATTAATTACAATAAAAGTCAACCTTTGACTTTGACATTCGAAAACACGGGGTGTTACATGCCAAGTGGTATTGTACCACCATTGAACCAAAGGAATCCACTTTACCCAATTCAATGGGGTATCCATACTCATGCTTCGGAGGTATGATTCCAGGCATCTGTTTAACACCTCGGTCTGACCAACGGATTGAGGATGATATGATGATGACATAGCTAGCTGGATGTCTTGCAGCTTCATAAATTCTTTCCAAAAGGCACTTAAGAAGACACGGTCCCTGCCAGACACTATTGTTGCAGGACAACCATGTATTTTAAACACATTATCCATAACATTGGTTGCAACAGTGGCAGCAGAATAAGGATGACTTAAGAGTAGAAAATGGCCAAATTTAGTGAGCCTGTCCACCACTACTAGAATGGTATCTTTACCTTGAACCTTAGGGAACCCAGAAATAAAATCCATAGAGATGTCACTGAAGATAGAATTAGGTACAGGAAGAGGTCGCAACAGTCCCAGAGAAGCAGTGGTTTCATATTTGGCTCTTTGACGAACAATGCATTCTTTAACAAACCGATGCACATCCCTATAACACCCCTTCCAAAAAAAATCATTTATCTTTGTAAGAGTAGGGATCATACCAGAGTGTCCACCCATAGGAGATGCATGAAATAAGGTCATGATATCAGTTTTTAAAGACTGATCATTAGATATCAACACCTTACCCTTTCTTTTTTAAAACTTGACCATCCCATGTTCTGTTAGACACCACTTCACCCTGCTCTAGTTTAGAAATAAGACATTTAGTATTGGGATCTTGATGCCAAGAAGCTTGAATTTTCTTCCATAATGCAGCATCAATGGAGCTAAGACTGAGTTGGAATAACACCATTCCTTGCACTCTTGATAATGCATATGCTGCTACATTCTCAACTCCTTGCTTATAGCAAATTTCATAATCATAACCCAGCAATTTGGAAAGCCATTTCTGTTGTAAAGTGTAAGGTCTAAACTTTTGAAAGGAAACAACGAACTTTCAATTGACAAAATAGTAAACGGGTCGAATAATTCACAAACCAAAATTCTACATTTAACTTGGTAATGATCAACATAGTGGTTACAAAAGTTTTTAACCCAAACATTACATAAACTACTAACATAATCTTTTAACTACAAGTTCAACATCTACGCCTATCGGATTATAAGACTTACAAAAGACCCGTTTAAAACAAAAGAAAAGCATTTAACAAAAGTTTTGACCATGACTAGTTTCTTCACGGAAGTGTGCATCATGAATGTGTTCGATCCAAGTAACGCCATTTAACAAGTCGCTTTACCTACATACAACCAAAGCGTTAGATGTTTTTGTTACAAAAATTCATACAACATCAATTACAAATATGAACCTCAAGTAAACCTTTTAAACCTTCTTTCAAACATAAGTTTCTTTAACTTCTTACATTACCCTTCTAACTCATTCGACCCATATCTAAATTACATAAACGGCTTACAATAACTCGTTACAAATAAACAACTTCAACCATTGAACAATAGTATGCTACAACAATACATGTTAATAATACTATGTAAGCAAGAACTTACCTTTGTCGTTGTTTGAATGTGATCCGGAGTGACTCGAGCTTTCTTGTTTAATCCCTATAATCCAAAAATCACATGCTTTAGGTTTATGTCATTCTTTTCATTCCAATATCAACATACTTTCATTAACAAACAACCGATTCTCTATTTTAACCATTCAACATTGTAAATCCTATGATTAATTCATTCGAGCATTTTGACAAACACTTTGCGTGCATACTAATAATTAAGCATAATGTACAACTATTTTATGCCCAATTGACCCATTCATATTAATAATTCTAATAACATCAATTTCACTCAATATCTCATACAATCTTCATCCTAATTCAATTTCCCATATCGAAATTAAGCAGAATATCATCATACAACATTTTTAAACAAATTTTACAACAAGATTTCATATTACATAGAACCATTATCTTAACCTAAGTGGGTTTTTTCTCTTTAAACACCAATTTAACATTATTCAAGTATTTATCATACTCTAAATGGTGATTCTAACTCATTATCCTACCAATTTCATCTAGACCCTAAGATTTCTTGAAACCCCAATTATCCAAGATTACCAAAACATAAAATTCTTGTTACCTTGAGCTTTGTTAGGACTAGATGATCAAGAATCCATTAACATGCAAGAGTTATGGTCATAATTAGGGCTTCAATATGCTAAACTTTGTGAAGATGAGGGGAGTTCTTCTCTCCTTCTTGCTCCTGGCGACCCAACACACGCATATGTGGGTGTGTTGTGTGTTTTCCAGTGTTTTAAAAATCTATCTTTCATTATTTACCCATTCCACCCCTCAAGTATGCATACTTATTTTTAAATGGCCAGCATTTATTCTTTTAGTTAAAATCCGAATTCACATTCTAACTAGGTTCATTTCCTAGTTATATCTTATGACATGCTATAGCAATATATATATAAACACATATAATTAAATTCTGGGGCGTTACAAGTCCACCCCCCTTACGAAAGGTTTCGTCCCCGAAACCTGATTACGTACCGAATAACGTCGGGTAGAACTTCCTCATTTCATCTTCTGGTTCCCAAGTGAGATCGGACCCTTTTCTGTGTTGCCATTGGACTAGAACTTGCTTGATTTCCTTGTTGCGAAGGGTCTTTACTTTGGAATCTTTTATAGCTACCGGTCTTTCTATGTAATTCATTTTCTCGTCTATTTCAATGTCTTCAAGCGGTACATGGGCCGTTTCATCCGTTAAACATTTTCGTAATTGCGACACATGAAAGGTATTGTGAATCCCTTCTAACGAGGAAGGTAATTCTAACTGGTAGGCTACCTTTCCAACTCGAGCTAAAATCTCAAACGGTCCGATGTATCGGGGACCCAACTTTCCTCGCTTACGAAATCGAATTATGCCTTTCCACGGGGACACCTTCAAGAACACTCGGTCCCCCACTTGGAACTCAACAGGGAATCTTCTTTTATCCGCATAGGACTTTTGTCGGTCTTGCGCCGCTTTTAATCGAGCCCGTACGATGTCGATCTTTTCTTTGGTTATCGCCACTACATCATTCGGTGCGAGTTCCCTTTGCCCTACTTCTCCCCAACAAACCGGGGTTCTACATCTTCTCCCATATAACATCTCATATGGCGCCATTTGTATAATACTTTGGTAGCTATTATTATACGAAAATTCTACTAATGGCAAATGTTCATCCCAGCTTTCCCCGAAATCCATCACGCATGCTCTCAACATGTCTATGAGAGTTTGAATCATTCGTTCGGATTGGCCATCCGTTTGTGGGTGGTATGCGGTCCTCACATGCAATGGGTACCCATTCCTTCATGAAACTTCCGCCAGTAACGGGAGGTGAATCGCGTATCTCGGTCTGAAACAATAGACACCGGTACACCATGGCGAGAAACAATCTCATTCACATAAATTTCCGCTAACCTCTCCGAGGAAAAGGTTTCCCGAATGGGTAGAATATGGGCGCTTTTAGTAAGGCGGTCGACAATGACCCATATTGCGTCATGCCCTTTCTTTGTTTTCGGCAATTTGGTTACAAGGTCCATGGCTACATTTTCCCATTTCCATACCGGGATTTCTAAGGGTTGCAATTTCCCGTATGGTTTTTGATGTTCCGCCTTTACTTGGGAACATGTTAAGCATTTAGATACATACTTAACAATGTCGCGTTTCATTCCCGGCCACCAATAATTTTCTTTCAAATCCCGGTACATTTTAGTGCCTCCCGGATGAACCGAGTAACGGGACTTGTGTGCATCTTCCAGTAATAAAGTCTTTGCTTCACAGTGTCGCGGTACCCAAACCCGCCCAAACCTCGTTCGTAACCCACTTGTGTTTACTTCAAATTTATTTTCAAACCCTTTCGTTCTTTCACTTTTCGGATCACCGACATTTAAGGACTTTTCTTGCGCCTCTCGTATTGTTTCAAGAAGATTCGGGGTAACTATCATTCTCATTGATTTCACTCGAATAGGTAGTGGGTATTCTTTACGGCTTAGTGCATCCGCCACAACATTAGCTTTACCTGGATGGTAAAGAATGTCACAGTCATAATCTGTAATCAATTCCAACCATCTTCGTTGCCTCATATTAAGATCCTTTTGCTCAAAGAAATACTTAAGGCTTTTGTGGTCGGAATAAATTGTACACTTTGCTCCATAGAGATAATGCCTCCAGATTTTTAAGGCAAACACTACCGCCGCCAGTTCAAGATCGTGGGTTGGATAGTTAATTTCATGTTGCTTTAGTTGTCTTGAAGCGTAGGCAATAACCTTGCCTCGTTGCATCAAGACACAACCCAACCCTTGATGAGATGCGTCCGCGTATACCACTAAGTCTTCCGTTCCCTCTGGCAGGGTTAATACAGGAGAGCTTGACAATTTCTCCTTTAATATTCGAAAAGCCTTCTGTTGATCATCACTCCATTCGAACCTTTCGTCTTTTTTTGTCAGCTTAGTTAAAGGAAGGGCTATTTTGGAGAAGTCTTGGATAAATCTCCGATAATAGCCGGCTAGACCTAGGAAACTTCTTACTTCACTAACATTCTTCGGGGGTACCCATTTTATCACAGCTTCCACCTTAGAAGGATCCACCAAAATTCCTTTTTCATTAATTACGTGACCTAAAAACTGCACTTCCCTGAGCCAAAACGCACATTTAGAAAACTTAGCATATAATTTTTCTCTTCGAAGCGTCTCAAGTGCCTGACGTAGATGACTCGCATGTTCGGACTCGCTACGAGAATATACTAAGATGTCATCAATGAATACTATGACAAACTGATCTAGCATGTTTCGGCATACCCTATTCATTAGGTCCATAAAAGCGGCCGGAGCGTTAGTTAACCCGAATGACATTACCAAGAATTCGTAATGTCCGTAGCGAGTTCTGAACGCAGTCTTAGGTACATCCTCTTCCCTTACTCGTACTTGATGGTAGCCCGATCGCAAGTCGATTTTTGAGAACCAACTTGCCCCTTGTAGTTGATCGAAGAGATCATCTATCCTCAGAAGTGGATATTGGTTCTTTACCGTGAGTTTGTTAAGTTCACGATAGTCGATGCACATTCTCATCGACCCATCCTTCTTTTTAACGAACAAAACAGGCGCTCCCCACGGGGACACGCTAGGGCGTATGAAACCCTTGTCAAGAAGTTCTTGTAATTGGACCATTAATTCCCGTACTTCCGCGGGTGCCAACCGGTAAGGGGCTTTGGCTACTGGTTTGGCATTTGATTCTAATTCGATGCGGAATTCGACTTCCCGCTCGGGTGGAAGTCCCGGCAATTCGTCCGTAAATACATCCGGGTATTCATTCACTATCTTAGTATCTTCAATTCTTAAGGCTCCTAATTTCGTATCGACAACATAGGCTAAAAATGCTTTACTTCCATTCCTCACATACTTAACTGCTTCTAAGATAGTACAAAATTTTGCCCCTACCTCCATTTCCCCATGAATGGTTACCCGCTTCCCTTTAGGAGATGTCACATGAATAATTTTGTTTTCGCATAAAATTTCCGCGTGAAAACGGGATAACCAATCCATACCTACCACTACCTTAAATTCTCCCAAGACCATGGGAATCAAATCAATATCAAAATCTTCGTCCTCTATAGTGATTCTACAACCTCTACATATTTCGTGCAAAAGGTAACTCTTACAATCGGCGATTTCTACTTCGAGTGGTGTACACATTCTTTCTATCGTGAATAAAGGGAAACGTGCAAACTCACTAGAAATGAATGATCTACTAGCTCCGGTATCGAATAATATATAAGTGGGTATAGAGTTTATCATATAGATACCTGAGACCACATTCGGGTGAGCTCTTGCTTCTTCCGTGGAGATTTGGAACATCCTTCCCTTAGCTTTCGCGGGTTCTTCCTTCTTTCCTTCCTTCTTCACCCCTTGTTTGAGCTTTGGGCATTCAGCTTTCACATGGCCCGATTCGTTACAATTGTAGCACACCCTCTTGGGATTCGGATAGTTATAGTACGGATGCCCTTCTTATCCGCAGTTATAACACCCCTTCCTTCCCAATAAACATTCACCCGAATGGGGTTTTCCACATGTCTTACATCGTGGAAACCCTCCTTTGGAAGCTTCTTTCTTTCCTTGATCATGCGTTTTGGGTTTCTTAGAAGAGCCTTGCGTTGACCCCTTCTCGGCTTGCCTTTTCTCCCCACGTTCATCTTGCCTCTTTATCTCAATTTCCCTATCCCTTGCCAGATCAATGATCTCGTCCAAAGTTTCACATTTAGAAGGAGTTATGAACTCCCGAATTTCAGCCTTAAGCATGCCATGATAGCGGATAATCTTCTTCCTCTCCGTTCCGACTATTTCTTCACAAAACTTCAGTTGATCAAGGAAGGTGTTCGTGATCTCATTGACTGATTCATCCCTTTGTCGGAGTCGGAGAAAGTCTTCTTGGATTCGATCCACAGCTGATTGTGGACAATGGTACTTGATAAATGGTTGTTTGAATTCTTGCCAAGTTAAAGTTTGAACTCGATTCTCTCCGATCTCCTTACTATATGAGTCCCACCAATCTTTAGCCCTTCGTAAAAGTTGCCCCGTGGCAAACATGACTTGATCTTCCTTGTCACAATGACTTCGAATGAACACCCCTTCCATGTTAGCTATCCATCTTTGGCATTCGATGGGATCAATTTCCCCATTATAAGTTGTAGGCTTACATGCCATGTGTAACACCTCGAAAATTCCTGTCCATTAAAATAAAGACACGTGCCATGAGAGACAGACGTGTCAGAAAAACCGGATTAAATAAAAGATGTTTGGTAGGATTTTATTTTAAAGGGCGTCATGTTATTTAAAATACCTCTGAATGACCCAAGGGCGACATGTTATTAAATCACCTCTGAGCGACCCGAATGTTATAAATCCCAAGATCCTTAAATCTTTTGAAAGTCATCCTATATGATAACCGGTTGTTTCCAAATAAATAAAGTTCCATCTTTTATGTGAACTCAGGATTTGACAGGATTGTTACTACTAATAATGCTAAATAAGAATTCTTATAAGAAAGAATCAAGAATAATTATGAAGCTTGTTAACTATTAAGAGAATCCAAGACTTGCTCTTGGTATTTCCGTCACTTTGCAAGTTCCATAAGAGGTCAAATGAAGATGGGAACATGTAAGACCTATCCAAGCATGCAATGGCTGAACAAATGGCCCCACTACTGAAAAAGATGGACTGAATTCGGAAATGGTTTAATTGCATGGTCAAGACTTAAAAGTTTGCAAATTTTTGTCCTCTGACCATCGGTTACGGAACGCAAGGCCCTAGGCTTACGGTCCGTAAGGAGGGTACCTGGGCATGTTTCAGCAAGGTCGGTTACGGACCGTAACCATTTTAGCTTACGGTTCGCAAGAGGTTCTTACGGACCGCAAGGCCTCAAGCTTACGGTCCGTAAGACCGTCGCTGGCAGCAGTTTTTGGACAGCTGCCTGTTCAGCCCGTTGCACCGACTTAAAACGATGGTTTCTGAATTCAGGGGCTTGCTAGGTAGTATTTAGCCCTCTAGGGACACCTGGGGTGATCCCCCAACCATTGTAGACTTGCTTGTCATAATCTTGGACCATTTAAGTTCACTATATAAGGGCATGAGGTGTGACCATTTCCTTTACTCACTTTGGACTTGGGTTCAAGACTCTCTGAAGCTTTCCTGGACAGCAACCAACTTCCATTAGGTCCCTAATCCTTCTTAGGACTCTTGTAAGTGCCCTTAACCTCCCTTACTCCATTCTAGCTTAATTAATTAGCTAAAAGTCAAACCGTCGTAATTAAGGTTTGACTTCGTGATTAATTAAAATGCACTCTGTCAAATCACGAATTAAAGATACCTTTAAGTAGGTAATTAGGTGGGTAACAAACCCTTAAAAGGGTAATTTCAGATTCCCACTCTAAGCATGTCAATTGTCGAGTCAAAGCTAACTTTAAAAAGTCAACAGAATGCTTAAATCCGAATTAACTTATAATTAGCAATGTAGGATGCATGCAACCTGTTTTAACATTAATGTCACTTGGTAAATAATGTAAGAACATGTTCCAACATGTTCAACTCGACAATTTTCTGTTTAGACCCGGTTTGGAACCGAAAGTCGCATAGTTTGACTTTCGCTTTGACTTTCAGTTCTGGCCCGGTTTAGTCAAGATTAAGATTGCCTTAGAGCTTCTTTTGGACCTAATAACATGTTAGTATATCCTCCTGTGATTATACAACTTGGTTCATTAGATATCTTGATCGTATGCATGTTTCCGTTAAATGCCCATATGTTGACCATTATGCCCAAATGTCCATAAATCATGATTTTTGAGAATAAAAAGGGGTAGACATCTTAGTTACTGAATTATAAACTTGTACCCAAAATTTGACATCAGTTTGAGGTCTAGATTAAGAGTTATGCTCATAGCGTAATTAGAAGCTTTCTTAGTAAATAATTAGCGTAATTAGCGTATAACCTACCTAGACCCAAATTTTATATCAAAACCTTATACCCACTGTTATATAATAATACTTTGGGAATTTTAAAGATTTTTATTTATTTTTAGGCTGAGCATAACATAAGGTTTTAAGCTTAATTCGGCTTATGCCGGTTTTGCCTTTTTCGGCTATAAAATGAGTTTTACAAAACCTTTTGACCCCAAACCTTTTTCTACCGATTTATTTTGTTAAATATATTATTTTGAGCCTTCTGGAATTATAAAAATATCATCTTTCCTTTTAAAACCCGGAAATGGCTCCAAATCGCCTTTTTAGGCATTTTTACGACATAGTATATGTCAAAACTAGTTTTTATATATATGGTCTAATACCTACTGATATATTTTGTAAAATTTCATATTATAACAGTAAACTAAAGTTGAGAACTCAGATTTCCGGTTTTAACCTTTTAAGCTTATGTAAAATTACCAAAATGACCTTATGGGGCGTAAAGTGAGTTCAAAATCATTTGGGGCATAATAGGATATATCTTACTGATAATACAACATAATTGGTGCATATAATCTCAGGAAACTTGTATATGATTTATATGGTTACCCGTTACGCACTTTCGCGTTCGGATCGGCATATGTGACTAGTTTATGCACATTAGCCGAAGCGGGTCAAACCGTATCATCTTAGTATCTAAATTCAGAATGTGTTTAGTTTACCCATGTCATACAAGTATCTAAGCTTGTAGGGTCTAAGTCACATTCGTTTTCGGTTTTCGCCTTCCTCGCGATTAAACCATATTTATCCTTCGAAACTAACCGGTCTAAGCTTAGGCTATGTTAAAAGACCCGTTAGGATTCTAATAGGTTATTATAAACCTTCGTTCCAGAATAGGAGCCCAGTAAAAGACACTTGCATTTTGCTTTTGTGGTTTATACTTGCTCAGGTAAATACTTTTAACTTATTTTCCGTTATACGGGCTTGGGGGTACGGTATATAAAATACCGCTTGGTCGGGCAATTGACCCTAACTCATTAGTAGTTGGGTATTATCAATGTGACCCGTTAGAAAAACTGGTTTTGTTTGTTTTACGCCTTTGGGAGCTTAATGACCATGTCCCGGATATCCTTGGCATCATTTTAAGAAATGGCCACGACCTTGACACCCGGGTGTAGGCGTACACCCGGTATGTGTCCATTTTTATTAAGGTATAAACGTTGGCTTCCCGCCGCGGACTTATACTGAGTGGTGTGTCAATTAACCTTAAACCCGGCACGACCCGGGCGACTAAACGCATAACAAACATGTAATTCTTTTACAAGTTTAACTTTGATTAATTATTCCCAAGTTATAAAATGTTTTGTGCCTTGTGCATTCAAATCAATTTTTAAACTTTTATTTTTTTAAAATGAGTCGGTTAAATTGTATTTACCAGTGCAAACTGACGTATTTTCCCCAAAAAGATTAAGTGCAGGATCTACACGGAATAGGCTGGCTTCTCCTTAGCGTCATAGAGTCTCGCAAACTTTGGGATGCATTTATCTGTTGAACAATTTTCTCCTTTTTATTTCGATCTGCCTGTGGATCTATTTCAACTACTTGTGATACTTAGATATTACATTTGATGGTTGAAGTAAATCTATTTTATTGCTTCCGCTGTGCATTATAATTTGTGTTGTTTGACAATAATGATATGAACTACGTCACGATAATCCCCTACCGGGCCCACCGGTGACACGTGGAAATTCGGGGTGTGACAGGTTGGTATCAGAGCCAACACTGAGTGAATTAAACACTAGCCTTTTGTGTTTAATCTCAGTGCACGAATTGCACATTCTTCGAGTTCCGAGTCTAGACAAAGAACATAGGACAAACTCTGTTTCGTTTTATTTTATTTTGGGTCTATTTTATATATGTTGTTGTTGTTATCTAAAACTTGTATGCAGGTCAACATGCCACCAAGATTTCTTCGCGGTCGAGGCAAAGGACCAGTCACGGGTCACGATCACGAAGCCGGGCCTTCGCACCGGCGCACCCCGTCCATCACCATGAGCACTAGTCCACAAGAGCCGTCGAGGCTCTATGTTGAACATGGAAGACGATCAGTCTCCCTCAGCTCTTCACCTTCTTACCAGCACTCCTTTGGGCCCCAATCGGAAAATGAGCCCAACGAACAACCACCCTCTTTCATACCTTTGCAGAGATCCAACTCTCACCACTCCTTTGGTGACCCAACCCCAGTTTTCCAAAGCCGATTCAACCCGGCCAACATGCTTCCAGAACCCATGGGTTTTAACCCACTCGGACCGGAAGACCACTTCTCTGGGGAAAATGACATGGACGAGGATACTGATCCAATGGAGCCTGCTACAGGAACGCCGAACCACCCCATCGAAATCTCGGATGGGTCATCTTTCAACGGATCACCGTACCGCGGTCTGGATAGTTATCAAGAGAGGTTCAAACAGTGGGACTGGTACTTCACGCCCTCTGAGCACTCGTCCCCGTATCAGCAACAGCAGCAACAGCAGCAGCAAGATCCTTCTGAGGATCAACGATTTGTGGCAGTCACTCCGCCCCCACCACCACCAGTGGAACAGCAGCCGCCTCCGGAGCCACCGAGGCGGAGAAGGTCGAACGCACGGATGTCCGTGCGAGGAGGAGTCCGAATCAGCACTCCCCAGCCCTCAAGTGGTAGTCATTATCCGCCATTCCAGGAGGAAGAGGAAGTCCCACAGATGGGAGGTCCATCCAGCCCCATTCCAGAAATCAACTCAGTACCTGCGGCACCACCGTTGGGTTTCGATAACCCAATCCCTGCATACGCTGGTTCAGCGGCGTATAATCCTTTTGAGCAGCCGGCGCATACCCACTACAACTACAACTATGCTAGTGTGGATCCATATCAGGAAGCATGGGATTACAACGCTAGTCACCCAGAGGGGCCTTATGGTGGTCTATGGACCACTGGCTACCCGACTTATGGGTACCAGCACCCGCCGCCTCCTCCACCTATGTATCAGCCGCCGCAGCCACAGATAATTCCTCCAGAGCGCCAGCAGGAAGTTCTTGAGAGATTAGACCGTTGTGAACGGGAGATTCAGACTGAGCGCAGACACAACAGAGGATTTTTCAATGGATTATCAGATCTGATCAAGGGAAAGTCCAAAAGAAGGGACTATTGAAGATCCTTGTTATTTTTATTTAGTTGTAATTCAGTCCCTGCGTGGACTTTTTGCTTCAGTATTCAGCTCCTGCGTGAGCTTGTCATTTTGTACTCTGCTCCTGCGTGAGCATGTTTGGTTAGTTAACCCCTGCGTGGGTTTGTTTCTTTCCTCACCCCTGCGTGGGCATTTATTTTCGTAGAAGTCCCGTTTTGGGCAAATGTTGTACTTGTTTGAAACAATTATGAGATGTTCTAGTTAAACTTTCATCTTTATTTATTATTGATAATTATATGCATAAAACCTGAAAATAAGTGAAAATTCAAAAAGATCTGCCGTTATATTGAATTGGTAAAATCTAAAGAGAACAGAGACCTAGCCTTTTGATTAATAAATCAAGGCCAAAATGGTAGTTCCATAATTAGGTTAAGATCCATAATTAACATCTCAATTTAGGACTATTCTGCGTTAATTATTAAGAGAATCTTAAGGGTAAGACCTAGCCTTAGCATTGTTGCAAACATGGCCAAGATGGTATAACCCACATAATAGATTCCAATTATTGTTAACATCTGTTAGTATGTTAACCTTTTAGGCAAACTGTGAATCAGTAAAGTCACACATGCCATCCTTATTAAAGGGTTAGTTTTAAATTCCCTTAATTATTTAACCGCTTCTTCGAGGCGAAGTGCCTGTGAGCAATAATTGAATGTCCTCCGTGACTAAAGACAGTGGTAACTTATAACTCCCTGTTAATAAATGGTAATGAACTATGATTCAAACCTAAAACACCTAGATACTATAAAATCCTGGTTTATTAAAAATTGTCCCTGTGACTAGGCCTTATGTGCTAATAATAGAGTATCATAGGATAATGATAAAATCCTAAGACTTCTAACAAATTAACCTGAAATGGCAATTTAAAACCTTAGTTAATAAAACATAAAATACTGTAAGAACCTTTAAGTAAAAACCTTGTCCATCATTTATATGTAGCAATTGAAGCTACATGGCTGGATCGGATGAAGTCAATAGCCATCCGGTAGGAAACCGTGATGATGCTAAATTCTTAGTAACGAGTGCTGAGCTGAAAGCAATTGTGAATGACGCGGTTGCAAAAGCCTTGGAACGACAGTACAGTGAGTACAGTGAGACCCGTAGTAGAACCCTACCTACACCGCATGCTAAACCAAAGAATCATTCTGAGGCCCACAACAAACCACCACCCGCTCCACCCAAATCTAAGAAAGATGATGACCGACTTTCCTCAAATGAAAACAGTGTGCACCCCAAGAAGATTGTGTTTGACGATGCTCCACGTGCTAAGGGTTGCACGTATAAATATTTTGTGTCTTGTAAACCCCGGGATTTTACTGGGGAAAAAGGAGCAGTAGACTGTATGACATGGCTTGATGAAATAGAGACAGTTGTAGACATCAGTGGATGCGCTGAAAGGGATATGGTTAAGTTTGCATCCCAGTCTTTCAAGGGTGAGGCTCTAGCTTGGTGGGGAGATTTGATCCAGGCCTCTGGAAAGGTTGCCTTGTATAATATGTCATGGGAGCAATTTGTTGCTCTTATCAAGGATAACTACTGCCCTCAGCATGAGGTTGAGCGGATAGAGTCTGATTTTCTATCCCTGGTTATGAAGAACCTAGACTGCCAGGCATACCTCACCAGTTTCAACACTTTGTCCAGATTGGTTCCTTACCTGGTAACCCCGGAACCCAAGAGGATCACACGCTTCATTGGGGGTTTGGCCCCAGAAATCAAAGCCAGCGTAAAAGCCTCCCGACCTACCACATTTAGGTCTGTAACCGATTCGTCTCTGTCCCTCACTCAAGATGCAGCGAGACAAAGAGCATTGAGAAATGCGGACTCTGAAAAGAATACGTGAAAATGACAATTCACGTCGCTCAGGCAAGAAACACAAGGGGAACCATGACAGTAAGAAGGGGTCTGAAGCCAGGAGGAACGATCAATAGTCGAGCGATAGGCCCAAGTGCAAGGTTTGCAAGAAGCACCTGAGTCCAAGATATGTTGGACCATTCCCAGTGATCCAACGAATCGGACCAGTAGCTTATCGGTTACAACTACCAGAAGAATTAACTGGAGTACATGATGTGTTTCATGTATCCAATCTCAAGAAATGTTTATCAGACGAATCCCTGGTAGTACCTCTTCAAGATATAGAGGTAAATGAAAAGCTGAAATTCGTAGAGAAACCCTTACAAATAGAAGACCGGAAGATCAAGTTTCTCAAACACAAACGACTAGTGCTAGTAAAAGTCAAATGGGAATCCAAGAGAGGACCAGAGTACACTTGGGAACTGGAATCAGAGATGAAGCGAAAGTACCCTCATCTGTTTCAGTAAATCTCGAGGACGAGATTTTTCTCAAGGTGGGGAGGATGTAACAACTGTCACTAAAATCAATAATTAGGACAATAATTAGTCAATAAGAAAACACTAATTGAGACACCCAATTAATTTTGCACTAGCCCTAAAATTTCCAGAACAATCGGAATTAGGATCAGGACCCCTAAAACTCGAGGGGGGCAAACCCTAGTTAATAATTATCTAAAATAAAACGTAGCTATGTTCTGATTGGCTGGATTTTTGAGTCACCTAAGCTATACCCGAGCTAGGCAGCCTATGAATTAGACTGCTTAGCTTACGGACCGTAAGGGGGTTAGGCATATGGTCCGTAAGCGAGCCTCAAAAATCACTATAAATAGCCAACATTGGCACTTAGCTTCTGTTGTTCAAATGTCGCACAGATTCCGTCTGTACGTCGAGTTATAGTTGTTACACTACAATTAAACACACACACGATCACGAGGTGCTGCCGCAATCAGGGTAATAACTCGATCGCTATTACGATTCAACATCCGATCGATTATAACTATCCAACAATTGTCCGAGTGCTGCTCAAATTGAGCTTGTACTTTGTTATTCATTGTGATTTCAACTTGAATGTTTGAGTGTTGTTCGAATTCGGACTATGCTCTGTCATTCGTTGTGAATCCATTGGATTATTAAGTATCGCACTTGCTAATAGTTGTGAGGGTTTAATCTCGTGAATTGACGTAACTGCTGAATTAGTTACTAATCCCGTTTGTGTGTGCATTGTTATTTAAATTAGGTTAGCAGGCTAATCAGTAAAGCTTATACTCTGCTCATAAATCTGCAATGTGAGTCATTCTCTTTTTATTAACTGTTTTACAAAACTCCAAATTATTTCCAAAGTTATAATTACAGGGATTAAGTCTTTGTAATCACCAAATTACAGCCGGTATGTGGGGTTTTGTATACATTACTTGATAATCTTCAACATTGGGGCAGCCAATGGGTGATATGACCATAATCACAGACACCACTGGACAGGTGGGCCAGTGGGTCGAGTGGTAAAGTACCGTGGGTAGTTGGTTTGATAATCAGAAACATTGTAATCGCTCTTAATACTGTGAATTATAACTAATGTGTCGTTTTAGTAAAATGAATGATTCACTCAGTATTTCCTCGCTGACAAAACCTTTTTCAAACATGTTTCAGGTGATATGTTGTGAGCAAAGAAAGAAAAGTGCCGTGAAGCACTCCCAGCTTAGAAAAGTGGCTCAGTGTAAATAAATAAAAGAAACATGTTTTGAAAATAAAAGATTTCCCGGAGGAATCATATTATTGTAAATTATGGGATTTTATTCCCCAGTTATAAAACGAGCAGTTTAAATTATTGAAAGATCCTGTTTTTAAAAGACTTCCGCTGTCGCTTAAATTAAATACCACGGGATTCCTGTCCCGCGGCTCCTGAAACGGGTCAAACCGGGTCGGGGGCCGTGACAGGAAAAGGTGGTATCAGAGCCACTGTTTTAAGCTTACTGATTAAGCTCACTGTTCTAATTAATTTAAGACTATTGAAAAACAATTAGGAAAATTTTATTTGTCATTCTGTGAATATATGCTTATTAACTGACTAATTGTTAAATTACAGTATGGGTAAACAAAAGATTTCTGCTATCTACCGTAAATTAGATAGTACACCCAAAGAACAGGGAACCTCTTCCTCCAAATCTCCCGTCAAGTTAGAGGAAGGAATCTTTGTCCGTAAGGCAAATTATGAAAACCCACTTACACCAGAGAAAAGGAATTTGATTATTAGGAAGGGTCAAGAGAAAAAGAAACCCCAAACCAAGAGAGTGAGGTTTAACCCGGAAATTCAGCAAATTAACAGTAATCCACCAGGGGAAAATAACTTAAAAAATGGGCAAATCTGTATCTGCTCGCTACTGTAGCAGAAAATGCAAATCTTTAAACTCTAAATCTAGGAATAAGTACTTCCCAGTAAATAAATAAATAAATAAATCTGAGTGTGTTACGTTTGCTGTTATGTTGTACAAATTGGTGTGCAATAAAAATATTTATTTGTTAAGCTTTGTTCCAAAGTTTTAACTTGGCATTTTTGTGCATTTTGCATATATGCTATACAGCATGAGTGAGCTATCCGAGGCGTTTCAGAACCTCAACCTCTATCCTGTGCCAATTGAAGTCTCCCACAACTTCACTGGTTACATTGCTGACATAGAGGAACCTCTGGAATTCCAAGCTCCACCGCTGGAAAAAGCAAAACCTTAAAAGAGGAGAAGATATGTAGGGTGGCGGAAGGTGCGCAGAAGGAAACCTAGGAGACTCCCTAAAATAGAAAATCTTGTGAGTGTGAGCAAGGGAAAAGAAATAGAAATCGGAGAAAGTTCCAAACCAGCAGAAATAGGGATAGACCTAAAGCAAAAGGGAATAGAGATCGGAGAAAGCTCTAAACAGCCTGAAGAAATCACATTCCAGGACGAAATAGACCGCCTACTGGATAATTGTGATGTACTAGAGCCTATCAACGATAATCTCTTCTCTTACCCTGTTACAGCCCAATTCCCAATAAACCTAGGACCAGCTATTCCAGACCCACTAGTTCACACCCGACCATTAGGCCAAATGGAGGAATGGTGGACCAATGACTGGCAATTCCAAAATATAGTCAATAGTCCCTATAGTTTTCTCCCACAGTTTGATCCAGAACCTATCCCTAATCCGCCAATGAGCTATGAAAATTTAGCTGAACTGCGTCAGTTTGGTGAAGAACTGATAGGCACCGGGAATAGGATCCGGGAAATGGGGGAGCAGATCTCTTGGAAGTACGACGAGAGGGAGCGTCGTTACTGAAACTGCCAGTGAACCAAAAGATAGGATGGGTTTGGAGAAGTTTGTTTGTATTATAACTAATATAGTAAAACTGACTTTGTAAAATGGGCAATAAAACAATGTAAGATAACCAGTGTGTATTGAAGCAGGTATAATATATAAAACAAAACAGAAGTCGAGGCATCGACAATTTTGGCTATGCTTGCATGTTATACTGATCTATGTGTTTATCTGTAATTTTGTTATCAATACTTAGACACTAATAATTTCTATTAATACTAATTAGCAGATGGAAAACGCTAATAGTGAACCAGTTAATGAAGTAAATCAATCTGAGCAAAATCAGGAAGATCAATATATAACTAGACAAGATATTGAGTACTTTATTGCTCAAGGGATAGCCAATGCTATTCCAGAAATTGTGGCTGTTGTTCAGAAACCTGCCGAACCACAATTAATTCCTAGTAAACGTACTCCGGAAGATAATGGCAGTAACAACATAAATGGAGGCGGCAATCATGACGATCATGATCCGCAACAGGCCCCGCTCCCTAAGAGAATGAAAGCTGCAACACCTGGTTGCACTTACAAAGAATTTCTTGCCTGTAAACCCGTAGAATTTGCAGGTAATGAAGGGGCAACTGCAACACTGCGTTGGTTAGAGAAAACTGAAGCAGTAATTGCAATAAGCAAATGTACTGAAGAAGATCAAGTGATGTATGCGTCAAACTTGTTCAAAGAAGGGGCGCTAGAATGGTGGAACACGGTGCTACAAGCAAAAGGAAGAAGGGTGGCCTATGCGATGAATTGGGTAGAATTTAAGAGTCTTGTCGAAAGAAAATTCTGTCCCGAATACGAGAAGGAACAAATGGCAAACAAGTTCCTGAGCCATCGTATGATAGGAGTAGATTGTCGAGGGTATACTTCGATATTCTTCGAATATGCGAGAGTGGTACCTAACCTGGCTTCGCCAGAACCGGTACTCATTTCCCGTTATATTTGGGGATTAATTGGAGAAATCCGTAACATCGTTAAAGCTGCGAGACCACGCACGATTGACGATGCTGTGGAATTAGCTAATACCTTAACCGATGAACTAGTCCACACAAGAGAAGAAGACCGTAAGAAGGAATTGGCTCAGAAGATTACCCAAGGATTTCGTACGGGTAATAATAACCGCTTTAAAAGAAGAGGAACAGGGCAATCCTCAACCCCGCCATTCTACAGAAATTGCAAGAGAAAGCATTTCGGAAGATGCAACATAACTTGCAATTTTTGCAAATCGGTAGGACATAATGAAGATAACTGCAAAAAGAAAGCCATAGTCTGCTATAACTGTGGAGAAACCGGACATTACAAAACAGAATGCCCTAAATGGGTTAAAGCCGCAGATAATAAAGGCCAGCAAGCTGAAGGGGCAACTAAGAAAAATGCGCGTGCATTCCAATTGACCACTCAAGAAGCTGAACTTATTCCAGACGTGATAGCGGGTACGTTCTTAGTACATAACGTCTATGCAAAAGTATTATTTGACTCTGGTGCAAACCAAAGTTTCATTAATACTGCATTCTGCCAAGCTCTTAACTTACCTCTAACTCACCTTAGGCAGATTTATACAGTCGAAACGGCAGATGGAAATTCTGTCAACATAGACAAGATTTTGCAAGAAGGAGAGATAGAATTGTTAGGTCATAAGTTTTCTGCAAACCTATTACCTATGAATTTAGCCGGATTTGATGTAGTATTAGGAATGGATTGGTTAGTCACCAACCATGCTCGAATCCTGTGTGATAAGAATTCCGTATAAATCTGTACCCCCACAGGAGAAGTAATTCTAATTACAGGAGATAGACCTCGGAAGCCACTAAAATTCATTTCAGTAATGAAATTGGCTAGTTATTCAAGAAAACAAGAAATGGTGTATATGATTTCTGTAATCATCAACACTAAAAGTAAGGAGCTCCAGGACATCCCTATAGTTTCAGAATACCCAGATGTTTTTCCTGAAGAATTACCTGGTTTACCACCTGATAGGGAAGTAGAGTTTAGAATTCATTTAATTCCAGGTACTACACCAATAGCTAAGACACCTTATCGATTAGCACCTACCGAAATGCTAGAATTGAAAAAGCAGTTAGATGAATTACTAAGCAAAGGATTTATACAACCTAGTTCATCCCCTTGGGGTGCACCAGTGTTGTTTGTGAAAAAGAAAGATGGATCAATGAGAATGTGTATCGATTATAGGGAATTGAATAAAGTTACAATTAAGAACCGATACCCATTACCTAGGATTGATGATCTTTTTGATCAATTGCAAGGAGCTAGGTATTTCTCTAAGATAGACTTAAGATCAGGATATCACCAGCTGAAAGTGCAAGAAGAAGACATACCTAAAACTGCTTTTAGAACTAGGTATGGTCATTATGAGTTTACAGTCATGCCCTTTGGATTAACAAATGCTCCAGCCGCATTTATGGACATGATGAATAGGATCTGTAAACCCTACTTGGATAAATTTGTGATCGTTTTCATTGACGATATACTTATTTATTCCAAAAGTCAGGAAGAACATTGTGAGCACTTGCATGCACTCTTAACTTTGTTAAGAAAGGAAAAGCTTTATGCCAAATTCTCGAAGTGTGAATTCTGGCTACAAGAAGTGCAATTTTTAGGTCATATGGTGAATCGCGAAGCAATTCACGTAGATCCTTCTAAAATAGAAGCAATCACAAATTGGAAGGTTCCGCAAACAGTTATGGAAGTTAGAAGTTTTCTAGGCTTAGCTGGATACTATATACGATTTATTAAAGATTTCTCTAAGATAGCTGTACCTTTAACTAAACTAACCTGTAAAGCCGTTAAGTTTGAATGGGGATCTAGACAAGAGGAAGCTTTTAGGATTCTAAAGCACAAATTGACAAATGCTCCAATCTTAGCTTTACCCGAAGGAACCGAAGATTTTGAAGTATACTGTGATGCTTCAAAATTAGGATATGGATGTGTGTTGATGCAACGCAAAAAGGTAATTGCGTATGCCTCTAGGCAATTGAAAAAGCACGAAGAGAATTACACAACTCATGACCTAGAGTTAGGAGCCATAATTTTTGCCCTTAAAATTTGGAGACATTATCTGTATGGAAGTAAGTTTACTATCTATACAGACCATAAGAGTTTAAGGTATATATTTGGGCAAAAAGAGTTAAACATGAGGCAAAGAAGGTGGATGGAAATCCTAAGTGATTACGACTGTGATATTCAATATCACGAAGGAAAGGCAAACGTAGTCGCAGACGCCTTAAGTCGTAAGTATCATGAAAAGCAAAAGCGAGTCCGTGCTCTTAGATTAAATCTACAATTAGATTTAATGGAACAATTGAAGAAAATTCAGGGAACGGCAATCAAGGACGATGCCGAAGGAATGAAAGGTTACCTAAAGGAATTAGAACAAGGAAAAGATGGAATTTGGAGATTCCACAAGAAACGAATTTGGGTACCTAAGCAAGGAGAATTAAGAAATAAGATTTTAGAAGAATCTCATAAATCTAGGTATACTGTACATCCAGGAAATAATAAGATGTACCAAGATTTAAGAAATAATTTTTGGTGGATAGGAATGAAAAAGGATATAGCCGAATACGTATCTAAGTGTCTAACCTGTTCACAAGTTAAAGCCGAACATCAGAAACCTTCAGGACTACTACAACAGTTAGAAATACCTGTATGGAAATGGGAACTGATAACAATGGATTTTGTTACTAAGTTACCCAAAACCAGAAAAGGTAATGATGCTATTTGGGTAATTGTGGATCGATTAACCAAATCAGCTCATTTTCTACCAATGAAGGAAACCTTTAGCATGGAAAGGTTAGCCAAGTTGTATGTAGATGAAGTAGTATCCTTACATGGAGTCCCACTCTCCATTGTATCGGATAGAGATAGTCGTTTCACTTCCCGTTTCTGGACAAGTTTCCAGGAGGCCATGGGAACCCGACTCAATTTAAGTACTGCATATCATCCTCAAACGGACGGACAAAGTGAAAGGACGATACAAACAATGGAAGACATGCTCCGAGCATGTGTAATTGATTTTGGTGGTAATTGGGATAGCCATTTACCATTAATTGAATTCTCCTATAACAATAGTTATCATTCGAGCATCGAAGCTGCTCCATTCGAAGCACTGTATGGACGCAAGTGCAGAACTCCCGTTTGTTGGGCGGAAATAGGAGAAAGTCAATTATCAGGACCAGAGATTGTGCAAGAAACTACTGACAAGATATCGCAAATCAAGGAAAGATTGAAGACAGCTAGAGATCGTCAGAAGAGCTATGCAGACAATCGTCGCAAGCCATTAGAATTCCAAGTCGGAGACAAAGTACTATTAAAAGTATCTCCTTGGAAAGGAGTAGTACGATTTGGTAAGAAAGGAAAACTGAGTCCAAGATATGTTGGACCATTCCCAGTGATCCAACGAATCGGACCAGTAGCTTATCGGTTACAACTACCAGAAGAATTAACTGGAGTACATGATGTGTTTCATGTATCCAATCTCAAGAAATGTTTATCAGACGAATCCCTGGTAGTACCTCTTCAAGATATAGAGGTAAATGAAAAACTGAAATTCGTAGAGAAACCCTTACAAATAGAAGACCGGAAGATCAAGTTTCTCAAACACAAACGACTAGTGCTAGTAAAAGTCAAATGGGAATCCAAGAGAGGACCAGAGTACACTTGGGAACTGGAATCAGAGATGAAGCGAAAGTACCCTCATCTATTTCAGTAAATCTCGAGGACGAGATTTTTCTCAAGGTGGGGAGGATGTAACAACTGTCACTAAAATCAATAATTAGGACAATAATTAGTCAATAAGAAAACCCTAATTGAGACACCCAATTAATTCTGCACTAGCCCTAAAATTTCCAGAACAATCGGAATTAGGATCAGGACCCCTAAAACTCGAGGGGGGCAAACCCTAGTTAATAATTATCTAAAATATAATGTAGCTATGTTCTGATTGGCTGGATTTTTGAGTCACCTAAGCTATACCCGAGCTAGGCAGCCTATGAATTAGACTGCTTAGCTTACGGACCGTAAGGGGGTTAGGTATACGGTCCGTAAGCGAGTCTCAAAAAATCACTATAAATAGCCAACATTGGCACTTAGCTTCTGTTGTTCAAACGTCGCACAGATTCCGTCTGTACGTCGAGTTATAGCTGTTACACTACAATTAAACACACACACGATCACGAGGTGCTGCCGCAATCAGGGTAATAACTCGATCGCTATTACGACTCAACATCCGATCGATTATAACTATCCAACAATTGTCCGAGTGCTGCTCAAACTGAGCTTGTACTTTGTTATTCATTGTGATTTCAACTTGAATGTTTGAGTGCTGTTCGAATTCGGACTATGCTCTGTCATTCGTTGTGAATCCATTGGATTATTAAGTATCGCACTTGATAATAGTTGTGAGGGTTTAATCTCATGAATTGACGTAACTGCTGAATTAGTTACTAATCCCGTTTGTGTGTGCATTGTTATTTAAATTAGGTTAGCAGGCTAATCAGTAAAGCTTATACTCTGCTCATAAATCTGCAATGTGAGTCATTCTCTTTTTATTAACTGTTTTACAAAACTCCAAATTATTTCCAAAGTTATAATTACAGGGATTAAGTCTTTGTAATCACCACATTACAGCCGGTATGTGGGGTTTTGTATACATTACTTGATAATCTTCAACATTGGGGCAGCCAATGGGTGATATGACCATAATCACAGACACCACTGGACAGGTGGGCCAGTGGGTCGAGTGGTAAAGTACCGTGGGTAGTTGGTTTGATAATCAGAAACATTGTAATCGCTCTTAATACTGTGAATTATAACTAATGTGTCGTTTTAGTAAAATGAATGATTCACTCAGTATTTCCCCGCTGACAAAACCTTTTTCAAACATGTTTCAGGTGATATGTTGTGAGCAAAGAAAGAAAAGTGCCGTGAAGCACTCTCAGCTTAGAAAAGTGGCTCAGTGTAAATAAATAAAAGAAACATGTTTTGAAAATAAAAGATTTCCCGGAGGAATCATATTATTGTAAATTATGGGATTTTATTCCCCAGTTATAAAACGAGCAGTTTAAATTATTGAAAGATCATGTTTTTAAAAGACTTCCGCTGTCGCTTAAATTAAATACCACGGGATTCCTGTCCCGCGGCTCCTGAAACGTGTCAAACCGGGTCGGGGGCCGTGACAGTACCACTTCGGGAGGTGCAGGTATGAGCAGAAATCCCAACCTAAGGCATGTGGGATATGCAAGTCCACTGAGCACCGAACTCTTGAGTGCAAAAAGTTGAAGGATGCAACTTGTTATAGTTGCAATGAGAAAGGGCACATCAAGACCAATTGCCCAAAGATAGTGAAGAAGTCTGAGGAAGGGAAGAAGACCAACGCTAGGGTCTTCCAGATGAATGTGCAGGAGGCCATCCAGAATGATAACGTCATAACTGGTACGTTTCTCATTAATGACGTTTACGCAAGAGTATTGTTTGATTCTGGAGCAGATAAATCCTTTGTAGATGATAAATTCCGTGAATTATTAAGATTGCCTATTAAAGCCTTGAAAGTAAATTATGAGGTAGAGTTAGCAGATGGGACTTTAGAAGCCGTCTCGACTGTGTTAGATGGATGTGCCATATCCATTAGGAACCACTCTTTTCCTCTGTCCCTCCTTCCGTTCAAATTAGCAGGCTTTGATGTAGTAATAGGAATGGATTGGTTATCGCGAAACCAAGCCCAGATAGTGTGCAACAAGAAGCAGGTAGTAATCAAGACCCCATCTGGTGAGCCACTCACTATTCAGGGAGATACTCAACACAGATTGTCAAAACAAGTGGCCATGCTTAAGACATCTGGATGCACGAGTAGGGGTTGTGTCATTTATATGGCACAAGTAACTATTGGGGAGAAGAAGCCCAGAATCGAAGACATACCGGTCATTTCTGACTATCCCGAGGTTTTTCCAGAGGAACTACCTGGTTTGCCACCGGACAGGCAGGTGGAATTCAAGATTGACATCATTCCCGGAGCGGCACCAGTAGCCAGGGCACCATATAGATTAGCACCAATGGATATGAAGGAATTAAGGACACAGCTAAATGATTTACTGGCTAAAGGTTTCATTAGACCTAGTTCATCTCCATGGGGAGCGCCAATTTTGTTTGTTAAGAAGAAGGATGGATCAATGCGTCTATGCATTGATTACCGTGAGCTAAACAAAGTTACTATCAAGAATAGATATCCTTTGCCTAGAATCGATGATCTATTCGACCAGCTACAGGGAGCGAGTTACTTCTCTAAGATAGATCTCAGGTCAGGCTATCATCAATTGAAAGTTAAGGAGGAGGATGTACATAAGACCGCGTTTAGGACTCGTTATGGTCACTACGAGTTTCTGGTGATGCCTTTTGGGCTCACTAACGCACCTGCCGCATTCATGGATCTCATGAATCGCGTATGCAAGCCTTATCTGGATAAATTTGTCATCGTCTTCATTGACGACATCCTCATCTACTCAAAGAACCGAGCAGACCATGAGAGGCATCTTCGGTGCATTCTTAAGCTGCTCCATCAGGAGAAGCTCTATGCCAAGTTTTCAAAGTGTGAATTTTGGCTTCGCGAAGTCCAGTTCCTTGGACACATTGTGAGTGAGCGTGGAATTCAAGTGGATCCCGCAAAGATAGAAGCTATCATGAACTGGCAAGAGCCAAAGACCCCTTCAGAGATTCGTAGCTTCCTAGGTTTGGCTGGATACTATAGGCGTTTTATTGAAAACTTCTCAAGAATTGCTGCACCCTTAACGTCGTTAACACGTAAGAACATTAAGTTTAATTGGGGACCTAAGCAGCAAGAATCTTTTGATACCTTGAAGCAGAAGTTGAGTAACGCACCAGTGCTAGCCCTACCTGAAGGCATTGATGAATTTGTGGTGTATTGTGATGCATCACACACCGGAATGGGTTGTGTGTTAATGCAAAAGGGCAAGGTCATAGCCTATGCTTCACGACAATTAAAAGTGCACGAAAAGAATTACACCACCCATGACTTGGAATTGGGTGCCGTTGTATTTGCACTTAAGCTTTGGAGACATTATCTGTATGGGACGAAGTGTGTAATCTATTCCGACCACAAGAGCCTTCAACACCTGTTCAATCAGAAGGATTTGAACATGAGGCAGCGACGATGGATGGAAACCTTGAACGATTATGATTGTGAAATAAGATACCATCCAGGCAAGGCCAATGTAGTCGCAGATGCATTAAGCAGGAAGGAAAGAGTGAAGCCGATAAGGATCAATGCCAAGAGCATTGAAATTAAGAGCAGTTTGAATGAAAGGTTGTTAGCTGCACAGAAGGAAACTGTGTTGGAAGCTAACTATCCTGAGGAGAAATTAGGAGTGACTGAAGAACAGTTGTCCTACGACAAAGACGGGATGTTGAGATTAAATGGACGAATATGGGTTCCTGTATATGGAGGACTTCGAGATGTTATCCTCAAGGAAGCCCACAGTTCCAAATATTCCGTCCATCCTGGAGCTGATAAGATGTACCAGGATTTAAAGGCGAATTATTGGTGGATAGGCTTGAAAAAGTCTATAGCTGCTCATGTAGCTAAATGCTTGACGTGTGCTAAAGTCAAAGCTGAACATCAGAAGCCGTCAGGCTTACTGCAACAGCCTGAAATTCCCACGTGGAAATGGGAAATGGTGACGATGGACTTTATCACCAAATTGCCTAAGACGCCGAAGGGAAATGATACTATATGGGTCATAGTTGATAGACTGACTAAGTCAGCACATTTCCTGCCCATTAAAGAAACTTTCACCTCTAACATGCTAGCCCAACTGTACGTGGATAAGATTGTGGCCTTGCATGGCGTACCAGTATCTATTATCTCAGATCGGGATACTAGATACATATCACATTTCTGGAAGAGTTTCCAACAGTCTCTGGGCACTCAATTAAATTTCAGTACTGCTTACCATCCTCAGACGGATGGGCAGAGTGAACGTACTATCCAGACATTGGAAGACATGCTATGGGCATGTGTAATTGATCTAGGAGGTAGTTGGGAGAGGCATTTACCGTTGGTCGAGTTCTCCTACAATAATAGCTACCATACTAGCATTAAGGCTGCGCCTTTTGAGGCACTATATGGTAGAAAGTGCCGAACGCCCATCTGCTGGGCAGAAGTAGGGGATACCCAATTATCAGGTCCTGATTTAGTCTTCGAGACAACGGACAAGATTGTCCAAATTCGTGACCGCCTGAAAGCTGCTCAAGACAGGCAGAAAAGCTATGCGGATGAAAGGCGAAAGCCTCTCAAGTTTGAGGTTGGCGATAAAGTTTTGCTCAAAGTATCGCCTTGGAAAGGTGTGATGCGGTTTGGCAAGAAACGTAAGTTAAGCCCAAGGTATATAGGACCATTCGAAATCATCGAATGTGTAGGATCAGTGGCGTATAAGTTGAACTTACCTGAAGAGCTCGATGGAATTCATAATGTATTTCACGTCTGCAATCTAAAGAAATGTCTAGCTGATGAGTCACTAGTCATACCACACACAGATGTGCATATAGACGAGAGCTTAAAATTTGTGGAAAAACCTGTGTCGATTGAGGATCGACAGGTAAAGAAGCTTCGGAGGAAGCTTGTGCCTATTGTCAAGGTAAAGTGGGATGCTCGTAGAGGTCCCGAATATACATGGGAGTTAGAATCCACAATGAAAGAGAAATACCCTCAATTGTTTCAGTAAATCTTATAACAACCCTCGGTAAAACCGACACCTATCATAATAATTCCGACACCCTAATATATATATATATATGTATCTATGTGTCTTTATATGCACCCCGTATGTGAAAACCGAGCCTCAAAATAGATTATATTATATAAAATAAATAAAAACAATAATTATCAAGTTGAGGCGGGCCGCGTAAGGCCTCACCTCAAGTTAAAGCGGGCCGCGCGAGGGTGTAACCAGACTTTTCCTAAAGCACAAGTTGATGCGGGCCGCGTACATGGTTGGTTAAGTCCATGCGGGCCGCGAGTGTCCAGAATGGTGGCATGACCCGGAGCCGCCACGTGTCCAGCGCGTGTCGAACCTAGTGTGTGACCGGGCCAAGCTACGCGTTGACCCAGCATTGACGCGGGCCGCGTAGACCCGGCCCAAACTTCACGCGGGCCGCGAGGAAGTCCAATTACAGCCCTATATAAGAAGGCAACGGGCTTTCGGTTTTCGTCGCTCACTTTCTTTCTTTCTTACTAAAATTCTGAGTAGTATACTCTATAGCCGGGTATTATACCCCCTAAAATAGCGAGGTTCTGCTACGATGTAAGTATTATAACCCCTGGAGACGTATTAGATACGCTGCCCGATTGATCTAGGGTTCCGTAACGGCTGTCGTGGTTCTGCCCGACGTAGTCGTTGGAATGCCGTCTCGGGGAGGGTATTACTAATGTTAAAATGGGTTATTATACTAACACACGTGCATTTGTGTAATTTATAGATTATCTCCAGGAAACCCTTACGAAAAAATCTAAAACAGCAATGTGAGTAATCTCCTTTTTATAAACAGTTTTTACATACAAAGCAGTTACTGAGTATTTGTGAAGAATACAATTATAGTGGGTATGTTGGGGTTTTGTATACAAAATTGGTTACTGGCGTGGTAACATCCCATATGTTGAGTATGACCGTACCACTGATGTTAATTGTGATGTCTTTGATACAAATGTAATTGCGGATGTGCCCTCAATACTGCAAATTGGTTTTTACTTAAACTTGATTAAACTGGGATTCACTCACCAGTATTTCCCACTGACAAAATGTTTTTAAAACGCGTTTCAGGTAACAAAATGTGAAAGCCAAATAGAAGCCAGCTGGACAGCACTGGAGGCTTGGAAAAGTGGCAATAAAGTTACCTAAGAATAAATGGATGTTTTTATTAAATAAATAGGATTTATTCCTATGAAACGTGTGTATTGAAAACTTGGGTTTTTACCCATATGTTTAATGTTATAAACATGGTGGTTTACTCTGATTAAAATATTTCCTAACTACGGTCCTGATGAAAATTTCCGCTGCCAAATTGGATAAATAAATGTGATACCACCGAAACTGGCTCACGGCCGCCCGTTCCCGGGAGATAGGGATCGGGGGCGGTGACAGAAGGTGGTATCAGAGCTATGCCACTGATTCAGCCACAGAAGTGTTCTGCTGACATCAAAATTCAAAGTGTTAGGAAATAAATTATGGAAATACGTGTATAATTGTATTTCTTGCTCTGTGTTATCTGACTATTTGTTAGTTTACAGTATGAGTGACCAAGGACCTTCTGACGCCTATCGTCAACTGTCTGGTTCGCCTAGGAGCGAAGGCACCTCCTCTTCTCAGCCTGCCCTCTCAGGGTATTCTGCTGACACAGAAGAAGGGATCTTTGTGTTTAAGGCTCAGTCTGAAGAGCCATTTCCTCAGAAAAAGAGGGGATGGTTCAGTAGGGGAGCGCACGAGCGTAGGAAAAGAATGAAAAAGTTGCAGGAACAGCGAGTGTTAGCCGCAGCAAAAAGAGAAACTGATGCTTATAATCAGGATATGCTCAATAGGGGTATCGCTAATATCCATATTTTAGCAACCACTGCTGCCGACCCAAACCTGGAACAAATGCTAGCACCACAACCACAAAATCCTGATCAACCTATGGAAATAGAAGACCAGATAGAAATGCCTAATTTCAACCCAGAGGAGATACCTAGGGTACCTGCACCTGATCCTCTAGACCCAAACAATTACGACCCCTGGTGGGACGATGTTAGGGACTACGTGCAACAAAACCCAATTCAGGAAAATGTGCCAATACCCAACTTAGGAGCTTACCCAGGGTTAGATCCTCAAGATCCCTACAACATTAGTGACGCATATGTTAGGGAAATTTTAGAGAATCCATACCCGTATCAAGCCCCTATGCCTCCGTATCAGGAACCCATACCTCAGTTTCCAAACCCAGTCCTAGAACCTGCACCCCCAATGAGTGCAGAAAATGTCCAGGAGCTTAGGACTTTTGGGGAGGAAATTTTAGAAAGCAGTGATCGTATGCGACAGGTGGGAGAACGCCTCGTATGGAAATACGATGAGCGTAATATGGATTTTTGGATGAATCCATATCAGTGAAGGTGATGATAGAAACAGTAATAATAATAATAATAAAATAATATATGTGTGTATGTGTTAGAAAAAAAAAAAAAAAAAAAAAAAACTACGGATGCATACTATTAGTATTGTAGCTTTACATTTCAGTCGGTACTGTAATTTTTATTTCTGTACTGGTGTGTATTGATGCATACTATATAAATAGAGTAAAAGTCGCAATGCTCGACGTTTTTGGTTAAACGTGCATGTTATGTGATTGGATATATTCAAATATTAATTGTGATATTAATATTTGGTAAATGTCTAAAATTCAGATGGCCGACGCGGGAAATCAAGAAAATCTGAATAACGATAACCAGAGTAACATTAACGTGGTTAATGAGAATTCGGACAATAATAACAACGGAAATCAAATGGATAATAGTGCCGTTCAGCATATTGTGGCACAGGGAATTATAGATGCGATGCCATTTATTATTCAAACAGTTCAGGAAGCGAATAATAAAAGTAAGCATAGCAGTAAGCGACCAACTGAACCCGAAAACAGCGTGAACAATGGACCCATACTTCAAGCGCCCGTTCCCAAAAGAAGAAGAACCATGCCACATGGTTGTTCTTACAAAGAATTCTGGTCCTGCAAACCAATAGAATTCTCTGGCAATGAAGGACCCATTGCAGCTTTACGCTGGATAGAGAAAACTGAGGCAGTTCTAAAAATAAGCAAGTGTGCTGAAGAAGATAAAATAATGTTTGCTTCAAATCTGTTTAAAAATGCAGCCTTAGAATGGTGGAACACTATCCTCCAATCCAGAGGAAGTGATAGGATTTATAATATGGAATGGAAAGAATTCAAGAACATGGTAGAAAGGAAATTCTGCCCTCCCAATGAAAAAGAACAGATAGCAAATAAGTTTCTGAATCTAAGAATGACCGGGGTAGATAGTAAGGGTTACACTACCACATTCTTTGAATATGCTAGGATAGTACCTACCCTTGCATCACCTGAACCAGTGTTAATCTCCCGTTACATCTGGGGATTAATTGGAGAAATTAGACATGTAGTCAAGGCAGCTAGACCCCAAACCATAGAGGAAGCTGTAGAACTAGCCAATATCTTGACAGATGAGTTAATCCGTACTAGAGAAGAAGACCAGGGGAGAAACCTAACCCAAAGGATTACTCAAGAATTCCGTTCTGGGAATTCCAATCGTAGGAATGTAGGTTCTACCTCTGCACCCTACTGCAAAGCCTGCAGAAAGAAGCATTCTGGAAAATGCTCTACTTACTGTAATTTTTGCAAGGCCCCAGGACACAAGGAAGAGAATTGCAAGAAGAAATCCAGTAATGGAATGTGTTTCAATTGTGGGGAAAAAGGTCAGATTAGGACAAACTGTCCGAAATTGGCTCCAGCTGCAACCACCAAGAATCCTAAAAAATGCTAGAGCATTCGTTTTGACTGCAGAAGAAGCCAAGATGATTCCTGACGTCATTGCTGGTACGTTTTTAGTTAATGATATTTTTGCTAAAGTATTATTTGACTCTGGTGCAAACCAAAGTTTTATTAATACTTCGTTTTGCAAACTCCTAAATCAATCATTAACTAAACTACCACAAGAATGTCTAGTGGAAACCGCAAATGGAGAAACTGTTAAGATTTCTGAAATCTTGCAGGGAGCAAGAATAGAAATTTTTAATCAAAAATTTATGGCAAACCTTTACCCAATGAATCTGGTTGGATTTGATGTTGTGTTAGGAATGGATTGGTTAATAGCCAATAAAGCCAGTATTTTATGTGATCAAAAGACAATTCAATTAAAATCACCAAGAGGTGAAAAGATCTCAATTAAAGGAGATAAACCTTTTAGATCCACTAAATTCATCTCTGTGATGAAAACTGCAAGTTGTATAAGAAAAGGATCTATAGTGTATTTGATTTCAATAATCACTAACACTAAAGGAAAAGAAGTAAAAGATATCCCAGTAGTATCCCAATTTTCAGATGTCTTTCCAGAAGAATTGCCAGGACTACCGCCAGACAGGGAAGTTGAATTCAGAATTCATCTGTTACCCGGAACAGCACCAATTGCCAAAGCACCTTACCGTTTGGCACCCGCTGAAATGCAAGAACTGAAGAAACAACTAGACGAGTTGTTAGAGAAAGGATTTATACAGCCAAGCTCATCGCCATGGGGAGCACCGATTTTATTTGTTAAAAAGAAGGACGGATCAATGCGTATGTGCATTGACTACCGGGAATTGAACAAAGTCACGATTAAGAATCGGTACCCATTACCGAGGATCGATGATTTGTTTGATCAACTTCAAGGAGCTCGATTTTTCTCTAAAATCGATTTAAGATCAGGATATCATCAATTAAAGGTACAGGAAGAGGATATTCCTAAAACCGCATTCAGAACAAGGTATGGTCATTATGAATTTACTGTCATGCCATTTGGTTTAACCAATGCCCCAGCCGCATTTATGGACATGATGAACCGAATATGTAAGCCATATTTGGATAAATTCATAATTGTCTTCATAGATGATATTCTAATTTACTCTAAAAGTAAAGAAGAGCATGCAAAGCACTTGCACTTACTTTTAAGCCTGTTAAGAAAAGAAAAGCTTTATGCTAAGTTTTCAAAGTGTGAGTTTTGGTTAGAACAAGTGCAATTTCTCGGACATTTGGTGAATCATGAAGGAATTCATGTAGATCCAACGAAAATCGAGGCAATTACCAAATGGAAAACCCCAGAATCACCAACTGAAGTTAGAAGTTTCCTAGGATTGGCCGGTTATTATAGAAGATTTATTCGAGATTTTTCTAGAATAGCCATTCCTTTAACTAAGTTAACCTGTAAATCTGTTAAGTTTGAATGGGGACCAAAACAAGAAGAAGCCTTTAGAATCCTTAAGCAAAGATTAACCCATACACCCATACTAGCATTACCAGAAGGAACTGAAGACTTTGTAGTCTTTTGTGATGCTTCTAAGTTAGGTTATGGATGCGTATTGATGCAACGTCAAAAGGTTATAGCTTATGCATCTAGACAGCTTAAGAGTCATGAAGGAAATTATTCGACCCATGATTTGGAATTAGGAGCCATAATTTTTGCCCTTGAGATTTGGAGACATTATCTTTATGGTAGTAAGTTTACCATATTCACAGATCATAAGAGTTTAAGATATGTCTTCGGGCAAAAAGAGTTGAATATGAGACAGAGACGCTGGATGGAATTACTTAATGACTATGATTGTGATATCCAGTATCATGCAGGAAAAGCCAATGTGGTGGCTGATGCTTTAAGTCGAAAATATCACGAAAAGCCAAAAAGGGTACGTTCTCTTAAATTAAATCTACAAGTAGATTTAAACAATCAAATTAGAAAAGTACAAGAATCAGTAATCAAGGAGGATACTGAAAAATTAAAAGGAATGATTAAAGAATGAGAACAAGGAACAGATGGAATTTGGAGGTTCCATCAAAAGAGAATGTGGATACCTAAATTAGGAAATTTACGTCACCGTATATTAGAAGAAGCTCATAAGTCTAAATATACGATGCATCCAGGAAGTGATAAAATGTACCAGGATTTAAGGAGAAATTTCTGGTGGATAGGAATGAAAAAGGATGTAGCAGCTTATGTTTCTAAATGTTTAACTTGCTTACAAGTTAAAGCTGAACATCAGAAACCCTCAGGATTGTTACAACAATTAGAAATACCAGTTTGGAAATGGGAATTGATAACAATGGATTTTGTTACCAAATTGCCTAAAACAAGAAAAGGTAATGATACAATCTGGGTGATTGTAGATAGATTAACCAAGTCAGCTCATTTCTTACCAATGAAGGAAACCTTTAGTATGGAACAATTAGCCAAATTGTATGTAAATAAAATCGTTTCTTTACATGGCATTCCTTTATCAATTGTTTCCGATAGAGATAGCCGTTTTACTTCTCATTTTTGGTCAAGTTTCCAAAGAGCAATGGGAACCAGGCTAAATCTAAGCACCGCATATCATCCTCAAACAGACGGACAAAGTGAAAGGACAATTCAGACAATGGAGGACATGCTTAGAGCTTGTGTAATTGATTTTGGAGGTAATTGGGACGAACACTTACCTTTGATAGAATTTTCTTATAATAACAGCTATCACACAAGTATCAATGCTGCACCATTCGAAGCACTTTATGGACGAAAGTGCAGAACCCCAGTCTGTTGGGCAGAAATTGGGGAAAAACAATTATCTGGACCCGAGATAGTACAAGAAACAACTGATAAAATCATTCAAGTCAATGAACGACTAAAAACAGCACGTGATCGTCAAAAGAGCTATGCTGATAACAGACGCAAACCATTAGAATTTCAAGTGGGAGATAAAGTGTTATTGAAAGTCTCTCCTTGGAAAGGAGTGGTAAGATTCATCAAAAGAGGAAAGCTTAGTCCCAGGTATATTGGACCTTTTGAAATTATCCGAAGAATAGGACCTGTAGCTTATCAGCTACGACTGCCAGAGGAAATGGCAGGAATACATGATGTGTTTCATGTATCCAATCTTAAAAAGTGTTTAGCTGATGAATCACTCGTAGTACCTCTTAAGGATATAGAGGTTAATGAACAACTCAAATTTGTAGAAAAGCCTCTACAGATTGAAGATAGAAAAATTAAGAATCTCAAGCATAAGAGATTGGTTCTGGTCAAAGTGAAATGGGACTCCAAAAGAGGACCCGAGTACACGTGGGAGCTTGAATCCGAAATGCAAAAGAAATATCCACACTTGTTCCAGTAGATCTCGAGGACGAGCTCTAAAACAAGGTGGGGAGGATATAACAACCCTCGGTAAAACCGACACCTATCATAATAATTCCGACACCCTAATATATATATATATGTATCTATGTGTCTTTATATGCACCCCGTATGTGAAAACCGAGCCTCAAAATAGATTATATTATATAAAATAAATAAAAACAATAATTATCAAGTTGAGGCGGGCCGCGTAAGGCCTCACCTCAAGTTAAAGCGGGCCGCGCGAGGGTGTAACCAGACTTTTCCTAAAGCACAAGTTGATGCGGGCCGCGTACATGGTTGGTTAAGTCCATGCGGGCCGCGAGTGTCCAGAATGGTGGCATGACCCGGAGCCGCCACGTGTCCAGCGCGTGTCGAACCTAGTGTGTGACCGGGCCAAGCTACGCGTTGACCCAGCATTGACGCGGGCCGCGTAGACCCGGCCCAAACTTCACGCGGGCCGCGAGGAAGTCCAATTACAGCCCTATATAAGAAGGCAACGGGCTTTCGGTTTTCGTCGCTCACTTTCTTTCTTTCTTACTAAAATTCTGAGTAGTATACTCTATAGCCGGGTATTATACCCCCTAAAATAGCGAGGTTCTGCTACGATGTAAGTATTATAACCCCTGGAGACGTATTAGATACGCTGCCCGATTGATCTAGGGTTCCGTAACGGCTGTCGTGGTTCTGCCCGACGTAGTCGTTGGAATGCCGTCTCGGGGAGGGTATTACTAATGTTAAAATGGGTTATTATACTAACACACGTGCATTTGTGTAATTTATAGATTATCTCCAGGAAACCCTTACGAAAAAATCTAAAACAGCAATGTGAGTAATCTCCTTTTTATAAACAGTTTTTACATACAAAGCAGTTACTGAGTATTTGTGAAGAATACAATTATAGTGGGTATGTTGGGGTTTTGTATACAAAATTGGTTACTGGCGTGGTAACATCCCATATGTTGAGTATGACCGTACCACTGATGTTAATTGTGATGTCTTTGATACAAATGTAATTGCGGATGTGCCCTCAATACTGCAAATTGGTTTTTACTTAAACTTGATTAAACTGGGATTCACTCACCAGTATTTCCCACTGACAAAATGTTTTTAAAACGCGTTTCAGGTAACAAAATGTGAAAGCCAAATAGAAGCCAGCTGGACAGCACTGAAGGCTTGGAAAAGTGGCAATAAAGTTACCTAAGAATAAAATGGATGTTTTTATTAAATAAATAGGATTTATTCCTATGAAACGTGTGTATTGAAAACTTGGGTTTTTACCCATATGTTTAATGTTATAAACATGGTGGTTTACTCTGATTAAAATATTTCCTAACTACGGTCCTGATGAAAATTTCCGCTGCCAAATTGGATAAATAAATGTGATACCACCGAAACTGGCTCACGGCCGCCCGTTCCCGGGAGATAGGGATCGGGGGCGGTGACAAATCTCGAGGTCGAGATTTCTTTTAAGGGGGTGAGGATGTAACACCTCGAAAATTCCTGTCCATTAAAATAAAGACACGTGTCATGAGAGACAGACGTGTCAGAAAAACCGGATTAAATAAAAGATGTTTGGTAGGATTTTATTTAAAAGGGCGTCATGTTATTTAAAATACCTCTGAACGACCCAAGGGCGACATGTTATTAAATCACCTCTGAGCGACCCGAATGTTATAAATCCCAAGATCCTTAAATCTTTTGAAAGTCATCCTATATGATAACCGGTTGTTTCCAAATAAATAAAGTTCCATCTTTTATGTGAACTCGGGATTTGACAGGATTGTTACTACTAATAATGCAAAATAAGAATTCTTATAAGAAAGAATCAAGAATAATTATGAAGCTTGTTAACTATTAAGAGAATCCAAGACTTGCTCTTGGTATTTCCGTCATCCAAGACTTGCTCTTGGTATTTCCGTCACTTTGCAAGTTCCATAAGAGGTCAAATGAAGATGGGAAAATGTAAGACCTATCCAAGCATGCAATGGCTGAACAAATGGCCCCACTACTGAAAAAGATGGACTGAATTCGGAAATGGTTTAATTGCATGGTCAAGACTTAAAAGTTTGCAAATTTTGTCCTCTGACCATCGGTTACGGACCGCAAGGCCCTAGGCTTACGGTCCGTAAGGAGGGTAACTGGGCATGTTTCAGCAAGGCCGGTTACGCACCGTAACCATTTTAGCTTACGGTTCGCAAGAGGTTCTTACGGACCGCAAGGCCTCAAGCTTACGGTCCGTAAGACCGTCGCTGGCAGCAGTTTTTGGACAGCTGCCTGTTCAGCCCGTTGCACCGACTTAAAACGATGGTTTCTGAATTCAGGGGCTTGCTAGGCAGTATTTAGCCCTCTAGGGACACCTGGGGTGATCCCCCAACCATTGTAGACTTGCTTGTCATAATCTTGGACCATTTAAGTTCACTATATAAGGGCATAAGGTGTGACCATTTCCTTTGCTCACTTTGGACTTGGGTTCAAGACTCTCTGAAGCTTTCCTGGACAGCAACCAACTTCCATTAGGTCCCTAACCCTTCTTAGGACTCTTGTAAGTGCCCTTAACCTCCCTTAATCCATTCTAGCTTAATTAATTAGCTAAAAGTCAAACCGTCGTAATTAAGGTTTGACTTCGTGATTAATTAAAATGTACTCTGTCAAATCACGAATTAAAGATACCTTTAAGTAGGTAATTAGGTGGGTAACAAACCCTTAAAAGGGTAATTTCAGATTCCCACTCTAAGCATGTCAATTGTCGAGTCAAAGCTAACTTTAAAAAGTCAACAGAATGCTTAAATCCGAATTAACTTATAATTAGCAATGTAGGATGCATGCAACCTGTTTTAACATTAATGTCACTTGGTAAATAATGTAAGAACATGTTCCAACATGTTCAACTCGACAATTTTCTGTTTAGACCCGGTTTGGAACCGAAAGTCGCATAGTTTGACTTTCGCTTTGACTTTCAGTTCTGGCCCGGTTTAGTCAAGATTAAGATTGCCTTAGAGCTTCTTTTGGACCTAATAACATGTTAGTATATCCTCCTGTGATTATACAACTTGGTTCATTAGATATCTTGATCGTATGCATGTTTCCGTTAAATGCCCATATGTTGACCATTATGCCCAAATGTCCATAAATCATGATTTTTGAGAATAAAAAGGGGTAGACATCTTAGTTACTGAATTATAAACTTGTACCCAAAATTTGACATCAGTTTGAGGTCTAGATTAAGAGTTATGCTCATTAGCGTAATTAGAAGCTTTCTTAGTAAATAATTAGCGTAATTAGCGTATAACCTACCTAGACCCAAATTTTATATCAAAACCTTATACCCACTATTATATAATAATACTTTGGGAATTTTAAAGATTTTTATTTATTTTTAGACTGAGTATAACATAAGGTTTTAAGCTTAATTCGGCTTATGCCGGTTTTGCCCTTTTCGGCTATAAAATGAGTTTTACAAAACCTTTTGACCCCAAACCTTTTTCTACCGATTTATTTTGTTAAATATATTATTTTGAACCTTCTGGAATTATAAAAATATTAGCTTTCCTTTTAAAACCCGGAAATAGCTCCAAATCGCCTTTTTAGGCATTTTTACGACATAGTATATGTCAAAACTAGTTTTTATATATATGGTCTAATACCTACTGATATATTTTGTAAAATTTCATATTATAACAGTAAACTAAAGTTGAGAACTCAGATTTCCGGTTTTAACCTTTTAAGCTTATGTAAAATTACCAAAATGCCCTTATGGGGCGTAAAGTGAGTTCAAAATCATTTGGGGCATAATAGGATATATCTTACTGATAATACAACATAATTGGTGCATATAATCTCAGGAAACTTGTATATGATTTATATGGTTACCCGTTACGCACTTTCGCGTTCGGATCGGCATATGTGACTAGTTTATGCACATTAGCCGAAGCGGGTCAAACCGTATCATCTTAGTCTCTAAATTTCAGAATGTGTTTAGTTTACCCATGTCATACAAGTATCTAAGCTTGTAGGGTCTAAGTCACATTCCTTTTCGGTTTTCGCCTTCCTCGCGATTAAACCATATTTATCCTTCGAAACTAACCGGTATAAGCTTAGGCTATGTTAAAAGACCCGTTAGGATTCTAATAGGTTATTATAAACCTTCGTTCCAGAATAGGAGCCCAGTAAAAGACACTTGCATTTTGCTTTTGTGGTTTATACTTGCTCAGGTAAATACTTTTAACTTATTTTCCGTTATACGGGCTTGGGGGTACGGTATATAAAATACCGTTTGGTCGGGCAATTGACCCTAACTCATTAGTAGTTGGGTATTATCAATGTGACCCGTTTGAAAAACTGGTTTTGTTTGTTTTACGCCTTTGGGAGCTTAATGACCATGTCCCGGATATCCTTGGCATCATTTTAAGAAATGGCCACGACCTTGACACCCGGGTGTAGGCGTACACCCAGTATGTGTCCATTTTTATTAAGGTATAAACGTTGGCTTCCCGCCGCGGACTTATACTGAGTGGTGTGTCAATTAACCTTAAACCCGGCACGACCCGGGCGACTAAACGCATAACAAACATGTAATTCTTTTACAAGTTTAACTTTGATTAATTATTCCCAAGTTATAAAATGTTTTGTGCCTTGTGCATTCAAATCAATTTTTAAACTTTTATTTTTTTAAAATGAGTCGGTTAAATTGTATTTACCAGTGCAAACTGACGTATTTTCCCCAAAAAGATTAAGTGCAGGATCTACACGGAATAGGCTGGCTTCTCCTTAGCGTCATAGAGTCTCGCAAACTTTGGGATGCATTTATCTGTTGAACAATTTTCTCCTTTTTATTTCGATCCGCCTGTGGATCTATTTCAACTACTTGTGATACTTAGATATTACATTTGATGGTTGAAGTAAATCTATTTTATTGCTTCCGCTGTGCATTATAATTTGTGTTGTTTGACAATAATGATATGAACTACGTCACGATAATCCCCCACCGGGCCCACCGGTGACACGTGGAAATTCGGGGTGTGACACCATGAAATCCTTGTAGGTGCACCGTCTTGCTTCCTTCTTGCCTTGAATCCCGGTTATCATTTCCTTCAATTCATCCACTTTGCTCGTGATCATATTCTCCACCGTACTTAGTACTTGGCCCTCCACCTCTTGTGCTAGCTTTGAAACGTTTGCATCAAATGCCTTCGTTACTTCATCCGAAATCATCTTGTTTAACTCGTTTCGAGTTATACGTTCGGTAGTATCCGTGTTTCCTCCACTTGCCATCTACAAATAAACATTCGTGTCAAACATTATTACGTTCGTTCTCCTTATCATTCTATACATTATTCATTCTTAATAACTCATTCCCATAAGTCATAAACCTCTTAAATCTTTCTTTACAGCATTCTAAAGACATTAGTTACTTCATTCTTTTATGTACATAACTTCCCGTTCTTTCACACATTCGTCATTAAAACGTGTTAATTATCTTAAATTCTTAGCTTCATGAACAATTTGAGGTGTTCCTTAAGTTTAACGAAGACTTAGAACTGAATTAAAGGTCCTCGCATAACAAACAAACAACTCAAGAAAAGCAGACAAGGAGGGGCCGTCGCCGACGGCACATGTGTGCGTCGCCGACGGTCCTCAGAAAGTTGCGTCGCTGACTTTAGCCCGTAGGCAGGAACTTAAGCCGTCGGGTGAAGGGGTGCCGTCGCCGACGGCATAGGGGGCCGTCGCCGACGGGCTCTCTGGTGTGCAAGCGCTGTTTAATCAAAATTTTCATTCCCAGCCCCTTTTTCCAACCCGAAATGGTCTTGGGCAGTCCCAAAACCTTCCATAGCACGCCTTAACGTCCCAACCCATGTCATACTCGTAATTAAACCATAACCCATTCCCATTTCCATCTACAATTATGAAATTCTTAAATTACTTACTTGCGTGGCGCTTGGAACGAACACACTTCCACAAGAGCTCTTGGTGTGAGTTCGAGCACCATAACTTACTCGAATCTCTCAAACCTAGGCTCTGATACCAACTTGTAAGGTCTAAACTTTTGAAAGGAAACAACGAACTTTCAATTGACAAAATAGTAAACGGGTCGAATAATTCACAAACCAAAATTCTACATTTAACTTGGTAATGATCAACATAGTGGTTACAAAAGTTTTTAACCCAAACATTACATAAACTACTAACATAATCTTTTAACTACAAGTTCAACATCTACGCCTATCGGATTATAAGACTTACAAAAGACCCGTTTAAAACAAAAGAAAAGCATTTAATAAAAGTTTTTACCATGACTAGTTTCTTCACGGAAGCGTGCATCATGAATGTGTTCGATCCAAGTAACGCCGTTTAACAAGTCGCTTTACCTACATACAACCAAACCGTTAGACGTTTTTGTTACAAAAATTCATACAACATCAATTACAAATATGAACCTCAAGTAAACCTTTTAAACCTTCTTTCAAACATAAGTTTCTTTAACTTCTCACATTACCCTTCTAACTCATTCGACCCATATCTAAATTACATAAACGGCTTACAATAACTCGTTACAAATAAACATCTTCAACCATTGAACAATAGTATGCTACAACAATACATGCTAATAATACTATGTAAGCAAGAACTTACCTTTGTCGTTGTTTGAATGTGATCCGGAGTGACTCGAGCTTTATTGTTTAATCCCTATAATCCAAAAATCACATGCTTTAGGTTTATGTCATTCTTTTCATTCCAATATCAACATACTTTCATTAACAAACAACCGATTCTCTATTTTAACCATTCAACATTGTAAATCCTATGATTAATTCATTCGAGCATTTTGACAAACACTTATTTTTAAATCTATCTTTCATTATTTACCCAACACACGCATATGTGGGTGTGTTGGTGTGTTGGTGTGTTTTCCAGTGTTTTAAAAATCTATCTTTCATTATTTACCCATTCCACCCCTCAAGTATGCATACTTATTTTTAAATGGCCAGCATTTATTCTTTTAGTTAAAATCCTAATTCACATTCTAACTAGGTTCATTTCCTAGTTATATCTTATGACATGCTATAGCAATATATATATATATATATATATATATATATAGAGGAAGGTTAACGTACATTACGGCTTAACGTACATCACGTACGACAGGTAATTACGCACGTTCATTTTAAAATCACGCACGTTATAACTCAAAAATCCAAAATCACGTATGTTGAAACACAATAATCACGCATATTAAAAACATTAATCACGCATGTTATAGAACAAATCACGCACGTTGTTGTACGTGAAGTACGTTAAGCCGTAATGTACGATATACTTTTTCTATATATATATATAAACATATAATTAAATTCTGGGGCGTTACATAAAGGTGTCACAATTTTCTGTTCCAACAAGTGTTTTAACTTTGATGACCAGTCTTGATGATAAAGGGCTTGGTAATCACATAATGGTGCCACTGTTTGACTGCCATAAGAATAGCTAGCAGATCTTTCCCATACACAGATAAACTCTACTATTTAGGAGACAGAGCTTTGCTAATTTATGCCAAGGGATGTCCCTCTTGCATTAAAACTGCCCCCATTCCTTTGGATGATGCATTAGTCTCCACAACTTTTTTTTTTTTTTTTTTTATAAAATCTGGTAACCTCAAAACTGGAGGAGTACTTAAAGCCTCTTTAAGTTGTAAGAAAGCAGTTTGAGCCTCTTCACTCCATTTAAAAGCTTCTTTTTTAAGCAATTTGGTAAGAGGTTAAGCCAAAGTTCCAAAACCCTTAACAAATCTTTTATTATGTCCATTGTGTAATACACAAATGAGTTTTCTCATTGTGTTTCATGTTATATCAATAGGGTACTCATATTAAAGATAAAACAACGCTCGATTTTGTGGTACAGTTTTTCTTTAAAAACAAATGACGTATAAAAAAGTCACGGATGTTTAAAAAATAGGGAGAAATAATATATGACTTGTATGTGCATTATATTTTTTGTTCTCTTTGACAAAATTACCGTTCACATTTGAGTATTTTTTGGACACTTTTACTCTATAATAGCTTTCTTACACTTTTTTTTTTAAATTTCTCTGTGTTATAACTCAACCCGAATATAAAATATAAAATTTGTATCTTAAGAAAAAAAGGAGTAAATTGTCATTGTCATGTTAGTTGTACAAGTGTAGCTTAAATCCAACGGCTAGCAACCCTCGAAATCCAACGGCTGAAAAAGCCCTCAGAAGTCACCGTTATAAATATAACAAACCCTAAACCCTAAGTCCTCCTCTTCCTCCTGTTTCCTTGCTACTGCAACGCAACAGCGCCTATCATATTTAGCAGGAACAAAAGGAGATAACCGCTATCAACACACCATTAACAAACACCATGCCTTCACTTGCCGATTTGTCTGAAACCCTAGCTCCAGCATCCGAACAGAAGGTCAAGAAGATGAAGTCCGAAACCGCCGGACTCGAATCTGCAACTAAAAAGAAAGAGAAAAAGAGTAAGAAGAGTAAATCCGCCGAAACTGCATCTGATTCTGAGAAATCCGAGAAGAAGATCAAGAGGAAACGCAAGGCTTCATCGGATTCAGATAACGATGAAGGAAAGAGCGACACGAGTTCTGAGTTAGGTGAACCGATTAATCTCAAGGTATGTAGATGTTTTTTTTTTTTTTTTTTTTTTTTTTTTTTTTTATAAATTGTTATGATATTTGTGTAGTTTCAAGCTTAATTTGTACGCGTTTGTTTATGCTGTATGTTAGATATTTTATATAAACTGTTACAATAATTGTGTAGTTTTAAGCTTAATTAGTGCGCATTTGCGTATGTTGTTAGTGTTAATTATATTGTATGTTACTCTCAAGGTATTTAGATATTTTTTCTGTAACCTGTTATGATATTTTTGTAGTTTTGACTTAATTAGTATGCATTTTTGTATGATATTTTTGTAATTTTAGCTTAATTAATATGCATTTTTGTATGCCGTGGGGCGTTAGTTATATTGTATGTTAATCTCAAGGTATTAGTTTAATTTGTACGCATTTATGTATGCCGTTAGTGAAGTTTTTATTGTATGTTAGTCTCAAGGTGTGCAGATAATTTTGTAAACCGTTATTCTGTTTATATAGTTTTAAGCATAATCTGTACACATTGTCATTTGTGTAAGTTCTTATTGTTAGTTTTATTGTAAAGTTAATCTCAAGGTATTTAGATATTTTTTGAAAGCAGTTATGGTATTTTTGTAGTTTTAAAAGCTTAATTAGTGCGCATTTGTGTATGTCGCGAGTGTTAATTTTATTGATTTTAATCACAAGGAATGCGTATATATATATTTTTTTGTAAATTTTTATATTATTTCTGTAGTTGTAAGATTAATTTGTACTCCTTTGTGTTAGCTCTATTGTATGTTAATCTCAGGGGATTTAGATACTTTTTTTTTAAATTGTTACTATATTAATGTAGTTTTAAGCTTAATTTGTATGCATGTGTATGCCGGTAGTGTTACTTCTATCGTATAATGACTGATTTTGTTTGGAATCTATAAAGATTGAGGAGTCTTTGAAGAAAAGTAAGAAGAAAAAGATGAAGACAGCTGAGGTAGATGAAAAGGAGCCTGAGATTAAAGAAGAAAACCCTAATGCGGTTACCAACTTTAAGATCTCTGAGCCGTTGAAGAATGCTTTGAAGGCTAAGGGGATTGAGGCTTTGTTTCCTATTCAAGCTCGGACTTTTGAATCCATCTATGACGGTCTTGATTTGATCGGGAAAGCCAAAACCGGACAGGTACTTTGAATCACTCTTAAATCTTTCGCTTTACCTGTTATTCTACCAAACTGAGTGGTTTCATTTTTAAATTAAACATTGCATAAACCATAGTTAACTTGTTTTAATTTCACAGGGTAAAACATTGGCTTTCATTTTACCTATATTGGAGTCTCTTACCAGCGGAACTGAAAAATTATCACGTAAGACTGGATATGGCAGGTCGCCTACAATTCTTGTGCTTTTGCCAACCCGAGAATTAGCAAAGCAGGTACCTGTTTAAGTCAGCATGATCTCTTTTGACTTTTATGCCCTATTTTTTTATTTGTTTACAAGATAGTTAGTTCATATTCATTGTTTTTGTTATAGGTATTTACAGATTTTAAATACTATGGTGAGGCTGTGGGGCTGAGTTCGTGTTGTCTGTATGGTGGAGGTGGAGCATCCATTTCTCCTCAAACCGTGCAATTAAAACGAGGGGTGGATATCGTTGTCGGAGCTGTTGGTCGTGTTAAGGTACTGCATGACAACAACTCTTACTACAACAGCATGAGTGTGACACGTATATCTTTATTAACCATTATGTAATTCGAAATGGTGTCTAGGATCACATTGAGAGAGGGAATCTTGACCTATCGTCTCTGAAATTTCGCATCCTTGACGAAGCTGATGAAATGTTGAGACAAGGTTTTGTTGAAGACGTTGAGTATATCTTAGGTGTGTATTATTAACTATATTTGGTTCTTTATTTTTTTTTGAGTTAATTGCCCGGGTGGTCCCTGTGGTTTCACGTTTTTTCACGTGTAGTCCCCACCTTTTGGAAATAGCAGGTATGCTCCCTATGATTTGTCGTTTTGTTACTCGGATAGTCCCCTGACGTTTACTCAGGGGACTATCCGAGTAACAAAATGACAAACTATAGGGAGCATACCTGCTATTTCCAAACTAACTGACATCTACTCAGGGGACTATCCGAGTAACAAAATAAAAAACCATAGGGAGCATACCTGCTATTTTCAAAAGGTGGGGACTAAATGTGAAAAAACGTGAAACCACAGGGACCATCCGGGCAATTAACTCTTTCTTTTGTTATAGCATCCGACTAACTTCACTTTTTTTCTTTTACTGATTTGAAGGCAAGGTGAATGACGCTGCCAAAGTTCAAACCGTTCTGTTTAGTGCGACTTTACCGTCTTGGGTGAATCACGTATGTCCATCTCAATCATTTTGCTCATATGATTTGTCTATGCAATATTACCGATTTAGCATACAAAAGTGATAATATCTTTATTTTATTTTTTTCAGATTGCATCGAAGTTTTTGAAACCAAACAAGAAGATTGTGGATCTTGTTGGTGTTCAGGTAATGAAGGCTAGTGAAAGCGTGAGGCACATCATCATGCCTTGCTCTTGGACAGCCAGGTCTCAGGTTATTCCCGATATTATTCGCCATCATAGCAGGTAAGTCAAATTTTAGTAGTCTGCAAATATTTTCGACAAATATTATATTTTCTTATTTCAAATTGCGTTTATTTTCAGTGGAGGTCGCACCATCGTTTTCACTGAGACCAAAGATTATTGTTCTGAACTATCTGGATTGCTGGCTGGAGCACGCCCTTTGCACGGTGACATTCAACAGTCTGTGCGTGAGGTATATTATATGATGCTATATGAAGATTTAAAATTATGTAATATTTTTCTTGAACGAACTCGTCATCTTTTATCGAACACATTATCTTTTTTCACAGGCAACACTTGCGGGATTCCGGACGGGCAAGTTTATGACACTAGTTGCCACAAATGTTGCCGCACGAGGATTGGACATTAATGATGTTCAGTTGATCATTCAGGTATGTTAAAAAGTCAAACCCGTACGTTCAAATTTACGAAGGCAAGTTGTATACTTGTAAATATTGTTTTAACCGGGGTTGATTTTCCATCATCTTTTAGTGTGAACCACCACGTGACGTCGAAGACTATATTCACCGATCTGGAAGGACTGGAAGAGCAGGAAAGACGGGTGTTGCCATTACTCTTTACGAGCCCAGGAAGGCAAATATTTCCAAGTTAGAGAGAGAAGCAGGTGTGAAATTTGAACACATTTCCGCTCCTCAACCAGCTGATATCGCTAAAGCTGCTGGCGGGGATGCTGCAGAAGCTATAATTCAAGTTGCCGATAGGTAATATTATAGTTGTATAATTTGTGTTACATTCTTTTCTGAGTTAATTACATAGTTAGTCCCTGTAGTTTGCACAAAATAACATACTTGGGTACTAATAGTTTAAAATCACCTTCTAGGGTATTAACTTTTCATTTTGTAACGTTTGGAGGTATTAACTTCTAGGGTATTAACATAGTTAGTCCCTGTGGTTTGCACAAAATAACATACTTGGGTACTAATAGAATGTGATTTTAAACCTACAAATAACGTTAATACCTCCAAACGTTACAAAATGAAAAGTTAATACCGTAGAATGTGATTTTAAACTATTAGGGCCTAAGTTTGTTACTTTGTGCAAACCACAGGGACTAACTATGTAATTAACTCTTCTTTTCTCATTCATGATTGAAGATCAAAAGTCACTGACAAAGTTTATGTATTTTTGAATTTGTATAGTGTGATTCCCGTCTTCAAGTCAGCTGCAGAGGAGTTGCTAAATTCTTCTGGCTTAACAGCAGTAGACCTGCTTGCAAAAGCACTTGCCAAGAGTATCGTGAGTTTTATACTATTTTTATTCCTTTTTATATGTTTTTCCGTAGTTAAAATATTAAACGCTCGTTTTCTGATAGGGGTATACCGAAATTAAAAAGAGGTCACTTCTTACCTCCATGGAGAACTACGTGACACTTCTTCTCGAGGCCGGAAGACCTGTTTATACACCTTCGTAAGTTTTCTTTAATGATTGTTTCTTCTACTGCTATAAACACGAGACTGAATTCGTGTATTATTGTTGATTGATTGTCAGATTTGCATATGGTGTTTTGAGGAGGTTTTTGCCCGAAGAGAAAGTAGAGTCGATTCAAGGTCTTGCACTGACTGCTGATCAAAAAGGTGCCGTCTTTGATGTTGCGGCGGAAGATTTGGACACTTTTCTTGCTGGTACAGTAATCAATTTTATAAAATATTTTCATTAGAGTAAATTACGTTTTTGACCCCCCTGGTTATATCACTTTTACTATATTACCCAAAATAAGAATTTTTAACATATCTGCCCCCATGGTCTCTATAACCAACCATTTTGGCCCCTAAGTCTTACCATTTTAGCCCCCATGATCTCTAGACTTAGGGGCCAAAATGGTTAGTTATAGAGACCATGGGGGCAGATATGTAAAAAATTCTTGTTTTGAGCTAATATAGTAAAAGTGATATAACCACAGGGGCCAAAAACGTAACTTACTCTTTTCATTATGTATATGCTGTAATTATTATGTTTTTAAATAAGCGGTGATGGGTATGCAGGCCAGGAGAATGCTACAGGTGTAAGTTTGGAGGTGGTTAAAGAACTGCCACAATTGCAAGAGAAAGAGCAGTCAAGGGGAAGATTCGGAGGTGGTGGTGGCGGTGGGTTCTCACGTGGACGTGGCGGCGGCGGTGGGTTTTCACGTGGACGTGGTGGTGGTTTCTCTGATCGTCGGAACGATAGATTTTCTAGAGGGTCTGGCGGAGGTGGTCGTGGGGGCTATAAGAAATGGTAAAGAGAGCTTCATTTGAATGGTGGGTGGGGTTTATAGGCTGCCTGTTCTATGAAGCGCTTATGCAGTTTTGATCTAATGAAGAATACCTCGTCGTTGTGGCTCCTAATTATATAGTGTCTTTATTTTTGTTACGAGTGGTTTAATTAATTTTGTTTGTTTCCGTTCCTTTTTGTTGTTTTCTTTTTCTTTGTTCACCTTTTAGTTAAGTGCAACGGACATGTTAGCAATCGGTGACATTTTCATGAACTAAAACTTATAATAGAACAAATGTTTGTCGATGTTTTACGCCTGAGTTTTTAAGTATTTTGCAAACTCTTTCCGAATCAAATGTTTGTCAATGTCATACGCCCCAAAGTTTTTAGATTATTTTGCAAACGCTTATCTGAATAAGCATAATATATGGTATCTGCAAATTAGCCAAAACTCACTGAACTAGCAAGATGCTAGAAATACAAAACGAACTTATATGATCGTCCTGAGAAACTAGCATACCAACTCGCTTTCATCCTTCCCGTTCGTGTTCGTAAGCCTTTTTTTAGTTTGTAAGAGGGGGTGCAACCAAGAAATGGGCGGGCGAAATGACATGAGAGAAAGAACCTATGTTTGAAGCTCAATTCAAACATAGGTATTATGATTAATTCTAAAATAGTTTCTTGCTTACTACATACGCCATTTCTCAACCAATGGAGTGTTGGTCCATTGACAAAGCAAAACCTTTAAACACCTGGATTTGAGAGGGGGAGAGGAAGATTTTGGATTTAAGTTCCATAGCTATACAAAAAAAAAAAACATAGGCAGTATCCCGATCCAAGTATATCAGGATAATGTTGACTACTTCGGTCTTGGTAAGTGTGTGTCCTTACCTACTAAAGATAGATATCACGCATACCAAGTCGGCTATAAAATCTCGTATTTTTTTCTCTCGCTTAAACGTAATACAAACAATCATATCTATTACTTTACCATCCGTTTTTCTCCTTTTCACTATAAGTCTAAAATACCATATACAGATTTTTGTACCATTCTCTAATTAAAAAAATGGTTTTCTAGTATATGTAATAGCCTTATCTTTTTTAACATCCTTAAATATAATATTGAGGTTATATATTTGTACCGAGCCGGGGGTCTCACTAAAAGCAGTCTCTCTGTTTCTACGCGTAGAGGTAAGGTTGTTTACATATTACCGTTCTCAGACCCTACCTTAGCTTTGCTATTGATAAGATTTACTGAATACGATGATGACGCCGAGGTTACGCATTTGTCCAACCACGTCAATAAAGTTGTGCAAGTATTCAACATTTCAACGTCAATAAACTTTGTTCGTAGCATTCAACATTTCAACCCTCTACGCCACTCCAAATCAAGCCTATTTACTACATTGCCCCTGCATCACCCTATTAGTATCCCTTACGTCTGTCTTCAACTGTTCATGTTCTTCTCAACCTGAAACAACGTTAATAATAATTCGCAATCACAAAACCATGAAGTTTCCCTTACTATTATTCCCGACAATAACCCTCCTCCTCACCAGCCTTATCATTTCACCACCAATCACGCTTGCAATCATCGGAGTTGTTGCCTCACTGTTCCTCGTACTCTTGGCTCTAGTGTTTCTACCCTACTTCACAGAACTCATATTATCCGACCACCGTCCGCCGGTGGTCGGACCCATAACCCACCAACTCATCCACTTCCATAAGCTTTACGACTACATGACGTCACTTGCTAAAACACATCCTACTTTTCGCTTCATCACACCTTCACACAGTGAAGTTTATACTGCTGATCCTGTTAATGTTGAGTACATTCTCAAAACCAATTTTGCAAATTACAACAAGGTGTTTGTTTAATTGTTTGACTATTGTTTTTTTTGTTTTTGTTTTTTTAGGGTTTTGGTTAGTTGACTTTAACGTTGACTTTTTAATTTTTGTTTACAGGGGGAGTATAATATAGGTATAATGAGTGATCTTTTTGGGGATGGGATTTTCACGGTGGATGGAGATAAATGGCGTCATCAACGGAAGCTTGCGAGTTTCGAGTTCTCGACGAGAAATTTACGCGATTTTAGCTCTGTTGTTTTCAGGTCAAATGGTGCTAAACTTGCTAAAAAGATTTCATTACTTGCAGCTGCTGGTGAAACAATGAATTTGCAGGTGAGAAATTCACTTCTGATCAACTTATATATGTTTAGCTAAATAGGGATGGCAATCAAACCCGAACCCGCTGGGTAAACCCGAAACCCGACACATTTGGGACGGGTTTATGGGTCGGTTAATCGGGTTTGGGAATAGTTTTTATTTTTTTCGCGGGTTTGGGACGGGTTTGGAATTTAGTGATATACCCGTTTACCCGACCCAATTACCCGATAAAGTGTACCCGTTTACCCGATATAATTTCTTTTATATTATTAATTATGTATATATTTATATATATGATACATCCATTTTACACATATAGGTATTCTATTCCGTATACATTGTAGTTATTTGATATATACTTTTATAATGACAGTACAAAATTTAACCGGTTAGTAGTTAGCCGATAGATACTCAATGGATTTTGAGATGAGCATACCCAACGAGTAATCTTTTTAAATTAACGGGTTTACCCGAAACCCCCCGGTATACCCGATGGGTATTTACCTGCTAGAAACCCGACGGGTTTTGGACGGGTTTAGGACAAGCTTATCTAACCGGGTTTGGGTTTGGGATTACCTAAACCCGTCCCAAACCCGACCCATTACCATCCATATATCTAAATGGAAGTGATAACAATTTGTTTTTGTTTAGGATTTGTTGTTGAAATCTACTTTAGATTCGATATTTAAAGTGGGATTCGGGTTTGATCTGGATACTCTATCTGGGTTAGATGAGGGAAGTAATCGGTTTATGAAAGCGTTTGATGAGTCGAATAGTTTAACCTTTTGGCGATTTGTGGATCTTCTGTGGAAGGTAAAGAGATATTTCAGCATCGGTCCGGAAGCTGAACTTAAAAAGACTATCAGAATGGTCGACGAGTTTGTGTACGAATTGATACGAAACAAGAGGGAGCAGATGAAAGACGCAAATCTTCATGTGGGTAAACGCGTTCTTTTACAGTTAAAATCGGACGTTTTGTTTATTACGATTAACGTATGTTTTTTTTTTTTTTTTTTTTTTTTTTTTTTTTTTTTTTTTTTTAATCTTAATAGAGAGATAAAGAAGATATATTATCAAGATTTTTGATTGAAAGTGAAAACGATCCGGAGAATATGACCGATAAGTATTTGCGAGACATAACCCTGAGTTTTGTGATTGCCGGAAAGGATACATCCGCAAACACTCTCGCATGGTTCTTTTACATGCTCTGTAAGCATCCGTTGATTCAACAAAAGATAGCAGATGAAGTGAAAACAGCCACAGAAGCCGACGATGACACGTCTATGGATGAATTCGGGGTCAAGTTGACCGAAGCTGCACTTGAGAAAATGCATTATCTTCATGCAGCGTTATCCGAGACTCTCAGGCTATACCCGGCTGTTCCATTGGTAATTTTCCGACTTAACTAATTCGATACATCTAACTACATCTAACTCGTTTTTTTTTTTTAAATTTATTTTTATAAATTTTATATCAGGACGGCAAGAGTGCTGTGAAAGACGACGTTCTTCCAGATGGGTTAAAGATCAAGAAAGGAGACGGTGTAGCTTTTATCCCGTATCCAATGGGAAGGATGACTTACATTTGGGGAGATGACGCGGAGGAGTTCAGACCCGAAAGATGGCTCAACAATGGTGTTTTTCAACCCGAAAGTCCGTTTAAGTTCACTGCTTTTCAGGTATGATGAAGTCTCAAACGGGCTAGCCCGATTTCAAACTGGTAAAATTGGTTCAACCTCTTTTATATGACTATATCTATGTTTGTGTTTAGGGTGGGCCGAGGATATGCTTAGGGAAGGAATTTGCTTATAGACAGATGAAGATATTGGCGGCCTTTCTTGTTTATTTCTATAAGTTCAAACTGGTGGATGAGAGTGAAGAAGTTACGTATCGAACTATGTTCACTCTTCACATGGATAAAGGACTGAATGTGTATGCTTTTAAGCGTTTCTAGCAGCAACAATTGAACAATGTATTTCTCTGTGAAATCTAGGAAATTGTTGGTTTACACTGTACAGCACTGCTTATAAACTTAATATACATACCGTTATGTCACACCAAATATCGGGGTCGGGTGTTGTTTTCAGGGTGATGCGTATCTAGCAGTCCGGAGGTTAGATCCGAGCTACATCATATAAAAGAACTTGTTGGAAGGTGACCCGGGCTGAGGCCCAGTAATATCCGAAGTCGATAATTTATATCGAGCAAGCATAGTATAATATATCTACGTTACTAAGACACGTAAATTAAAGGAAAGAGTTCCGTGGGAAGTGGGTGAGCGAACCGAGCTCGAAGAAGTGATTTTGGGAGCTCTCTTTATCACATGATAAACATATCGAGTATTCAGTACATGTACTTAAAAAAAAGTTTAGCATAATTTGTAGGCAAAAATCTCGATCACCCCTTTAAAAGTTCGGTCCCACCAGAAAATAAATTCTGGATCCGCCACTGGGTAACCAAACAATTATGACTGATCCATTTTATAAAACATGATTGTTTCCCTATGGCATATTTGATACGGACCGACAATTTGTATTATGTTGGTCAAACGAAATGTCACTATGCCTTTCGGACCAGGTTGATGCCAACGCTCTGATCCCAAACCATTAGAAGCATTAGTGCATTACCTCTTCACTTATATTTTTTTTAACGTCAAATTTCTTTTATTTCTGTCGTTTGTAGGACTTGAACCCAAGACCTTCACTTCCCAAGGTGTTTAAAGGCCTTGCCTTTGCATATGAATAATCAAGAACAATTATTAAAACTAAAAAAAAAAATACTCATATATATATTTTGGAACGACTTTCTTGTGTTTGGCCACCACACTCCCAAAATTGGAGGGCCTTATTGCCCACTCCGGTTATCACTCGACAGTCGTTGTGCCACCACAAGAGCAAAACTCTCTGACGTAACACATGGTGGGACGAAACCAGGGTGGGCTCGGGATTCAAACTGACAACCTCACACAAAGCCTAGCTCAAATCCTCCATTTGCTTTAATCCACCAAAAGCACACAAGTGAGAATCGAACTTGGGTCTCAACCGAAGAATCCAACCCTCCTACTACTAGGCCACAAGTGGGATTTAAAAATTCATATATTTAATGGTATACAAAATATGAATTATACAAACAGAAAAGTTGGACTTCATATAAAAAAAATGTAAAATCTTAATTGAACAATGAATTTATAAATATGTTTAAATAAAGTAATGATACATTTATTAACAATAAATCCAGATACCTGTTAGTGGTTTCGCTGGTGACACGATGATACTCCAGTGGTCTGTTAGTGATCCAAATTTGCCGTTCCAAAAAAAAAAAAAAAAAAAAAAAACATTTAAACACTTTGAGAGATGAAGATCTTGGGTTCATTTGTGTAAAAAAAACAATAAATTCAGATCAATTGTTTATTAAAAACATTTAATTTTGTTGCCATGACACCTTTAAAGCCACATGGATGTGAATTCTGTGTTACATCAACGTTGTACAATTTAATTTTGTTGCCATGACACCTGTAAAGCCACATGGATGTGAATTCTATGTTACATCAAAATTGTACAATTTATACGATGATATAAGTCGTGTCGATGCCGTTCAAAAAAAAAAAAAAAAAACACTAGTAAAGTACACGGATGATTTGGAGCAAATTATGATTTTATTCTCTAATTCTATGCGATTACTTTCAAAGATGGTATCAAGACCATGTGTAGTAGTGAGGTATGTGGCCTGGTTGTTGTTTACACAAAGTACACGTGAGCATGTGATGAAAAACACATCTCGAATCAAATTTTGGCAACCAGAAGGGTGGTGTTCACCATGTGGTTTGCCATTCCACAAGACCACTACGAGTGGCCTAAAACAAAACCCAACCGATGACTACAATGGATGGGACACTCGCCTAACAACCCGTGCGTACTCACTTCATCATCCAATAGGATTGTGACACCTCATTTAACTGAATATAACCCGATTCAGCCCAAATTGGAAGATGCTCTCGCTCACCATACTCGGACCACTTGCGGTGAAGTACCTTCACTACTCGGAGGCCGCAACAACTCGCTTCGACTTGGGGCTAGCAAGTTATGGGCCCCCGCCATCCTTAAAAGAAGGTAAAAAGTGAAAGCTTGAGAAAGGCAAACAAGACATGAGATTGAAAAGTAGGAATAGGAATAGAATGGCCCATAACCTCATGAAGCATCATGTCATGGTACCATTGTCTTTTACCTACAATCTATATCTTTATTAAACAATAAATAAAATAGCATTGTTTTGGTATCATCATAAGGGGTGACTTTAAATGCAGACAGTAAATTCTTGCTGTGGTACTTGTGACTAGGGTTTACGACCCTACAACCAACGTACCCAATGTCTCCAGTCCATACACGCTTATTAACTGCTGCAATCAGTAGTAACCGTTGGGCATTAAAAACAGTGGGTGGCAGCAGTGCCTAGTGGGGCTTCTATTTTACATCTTCCAAAGTGTAATTACAGGATATTATTTTATATCCTTACAAAAATATTTTCACTTTTGCTTGCTAGACTATGTGTAATTTTCACACTCCTTGCCAAATCATCTAAATTGCGTGTGAAACAGCGTCGCCGTGTCATCAATGTTGTAGAAGGCGCTAGGCGCTAGTCGGACGGTGAGGTACCGCCTAGGGATTAATCGGGATTAATAGGGATTAATCGGATTGAACTTTTTAAGTATAATTTTACAAAATTATATATATATATATATATATATATATATATATATATATATATATATATATATATATAGGGTTAGGTTCTTTTGTGAACCTTACCTTATTTGTGAACAAAACGAACTCATCTTGGCCCTTGATTTAGTTTAGAAATTAGAAGGGTATGATTGTCATTAGACATTAAACATTATTTTTATTTAAATTTAATATACATTTGTTTTAGTTAATCAAGATCAGTTACGAGATATAGATAACTACTCCTAAAATCTTGGGATCCAAAGCATCAGATCGTAAACTTGAAATCAACTTTCTCAAAAAAAAAAAAAAAAAAAAAAAAATCATGTCCATAATTCAAATATATATTATATTATTATTATTAATATATACTAAATTATAAAATGGGGTGGAGTAAACTTTTACTCTTCCTTAATCTTGCCATATAACTTTTTCATTCAATACCTCACACCACTTTCAACCTCTAAGAGTATTGTACAAAGTCGGGATAAGACTGCCCATTGACGTCGGAACCAACACCACCACAACCACCCCACCATCTCTTGCACTTCTCTGCGACTTTCCGGTCAAAACCCACACCACACACTATGGCTTTAGGCCTCTACAAAACCTAGTCACCGGCAACCATACATTTTCCGTAAAAATACACCGCCACTATCATGGGCTCCTAAGATTTAAACCTTTGGTGGTTCGAAGACCGACATGCAGCAACGAGATCAAAAGGAATTGCCTCATACAACCGAAGGAACTTGTGTCTGATTGTGTGAATATAAATTAATTTTACCGTAAAAATGGCGTGACACATATACGGTTCATATCTTCTATGTTAAATTATCACCTAAAAATGGTGTGTCTGCAACACCTAAATACATATGTGTATAAACAGTTTAAATGTACACAACTACACATGTATTATATATCATAGTTGGTTCATGCACCAGAATCATGTACATTGTATTACCAAATACATATGTGTATATTTGCATTTAACTCAAAACATTTTCTAAATCTAACATAAAGCTTTTTGCTCCATCAGCATTCACAGTAAGCATCCAGAAAATAGATATAAAAAAATAAAATGGTTCAACAGTAGCTAAGTTAGAGTAGCCAAATATCATTCTTAAACACATTTATATCTTCTTCATCTTTTCCAATTCATACGCTTCTTTAAGAACACAACTCTGATGTATATTGTCATCAGATTCTTTGTGAGTGAGCATTGAAGCCCATCAGATGATAATTGCTGAACTAATAAGTTTGCTTGGGCAGAGATCTTGTACAATGAAGGGCATGAGTCACGTGCCATATTTAGTTGGAAAAAAACTTGTTCCTACGTATATCAGATAACACAAATAGATTATACACATATGTCACTTAATAAACAATTCATATTCAACAAATATGGTGACTATTTTTACACATACACATACGCAAGATGCTAGATCAAAACTATTTAAAAAATATATGTACACATATGCACACAACTTGTTTATACACATGTGTACACACAATTCATATAGAAACTATATTGTGAGTATATGTGACACACGCATGTGTATAATGCTAGATCCGAATCTATTAAAAACATATGTACACATATGTACATGCCCTGATTATACATATGTGTATATCAAACAAACAGTTACTAAATAACATACACATGGCTACACAATATACACATATGTATACTAAGAGCATTTATTAACTACAATCATCTTCTTCATTGATGTTGAATATAATACTCGGTAATGTCAGTTACAAAACCCCCCACATCTTTTCCAAACAAAACCATAAACATATAAACCTAACCACGATTGGCACAACAAAACTATTACTTAAAATTCCCATATTATAACATAGCTAAAATACAAGATCGGAGGCAAAACAACGCACAATGATTGTACAATTTAATTTACACGATGATGATAACCATTGTCGAACAATAGCTAACCAACATAATTTTAAGTAAAAATCAATTAATCATGATATAGTTGTGCATACTCAAGAACTAGTTAACAAAATCCAACCTTTTTAATTCAATCGCTTGATACCCGTGTCGATCGAGAGAATTTTTTCATAAAAAAACCTAAATTGATGGAATGTTTGCAAGGATGTGAAGCCTTCGAATGTGAATTTGGAAATTAAAATTACGTGTTTTTGGGGATTGTAGTTTTAAAAAGCAATAACTGATTGTTAAAACAATATACCATATTTGCCCTTTTTGGTATTATTTTAATTAAATAAGATATCTTCTTATTTACAATCATGCCACTCATTTAGAATCCTTGATCTCCTTAATCAATGGCCCATATTAGTTCATTTAGTTCTCAAATAAGGGTTGGTTCACTTAGGAACCCTACCCTATATATATATATAACTTTATACTTTTTATTAATAAATTTACAAGTTTAGGAGATAAATTTATACTTTTTATTAATAAATTTAAAAGTTTAGGACCATATGTAAACTAGTGAAAGATAGAGAGGGTTAAATGTTAAAGTACCTAAACTTAAATGTTAAAATAGGTTTATAACTAAAACTTGGGCTTTAAATCATGGGCTAGGTTTCAAAAATTGGGTTTTTTGGGTCAAAAAACGTGGGCCCGATTAGTCCGATTTTGTCTGACTTTTACCGATTTTGACCATAACCGATTTTTTTTTACCGACTAGCTTAAATTTAGGCAGTAACCCACCAACTAGCGCCTAGGCGCCGATTAATCCGGTCGATTTCTACAACATTTCGTGTCATAATGGGCAAAGGCATAGGACAAGTCATGAGCGTGGGGCAACTTTGCTTATTTATTTAATATTGTTTTCTTATAACAAACGTCGTCCACCACACCATTCTTCTATTAAAAAGGTAAAAAAATTGTGGTGCCTTTGTTAGACCATTGGTCTATTAGACACCTTAGTAATTGTGACACTTCTGCCTAGGTGACGGTGAACACAACTTTTAACAAAACCACTACATAGCCTTAATCCGTTCCAAAAATATAACGCCTTTCTAAAAAAATAAAAATTAACGGAAAAATAGTGGCCCTTGATACATACAAGTAACATGTTAATTCTCCATTTAACACTTTATTAATACATCCACACCTGAAAAGGGTTAGCCCTGAACTTATAAAACAGTATGACCCCTGGCTCGTAACTGACCCTAGACCGGTGCAACCACAACCATCAAGTGAAGTAGTTATTATTTACATTTGAAACATTAACTCCAGTCACCACCACCCAAAACCATCTCTTTAAACTAAATATCCACCATCATTATTACACATACAAAGATACAACCACCACTTTTATTACCTGCACAAGCAGGCAGGCCCTCACTCTTTACTAAAAAAAAAAAAAAAAAAAAAGAGTAAACTGCCATTTTGGTCCCTGAGGTTTGGTCACTTTTGTCACTTTATTCCAAAACTCAAACCTTTTACATCTGGGTCCCTGTGGTTTCAGTTTTATTGCCATTTTGGTCCAAAAATAAAATCAGGTCATATTTGTCTTATAAAATCCTGCAATTTTGTCCTTTTCCTCAGGGGCAAATCAGGTCATCTTTGTCTTATAAAATCTGGTATTTACTTATAAAAAAGAAATGACAATTTTGCCACTGCGGAAAAGGGTAAAATAGCAGGATTTTATAAGACAAATATGACCTGATTTCATTTTTGGACCACAATTGGCAATAAAACTAAAACCACAGGGACCCAGATGCAAAAGGTTTGAGTTTTGGACTAAAGTGGCAAAAGTGACCAAACCACAGGGACCAAAATGGCAGTTTACTCAAAAAAAAAAAAAAAAAAAAAAAAAAAAAAAAAAAAAAAAAAAAACTCTTTACTACACACACCACCCCTCATAAAAACACTCATCTCCTTCTTCACTTCCTCCATCCCACTCCCACTTTCCAAACAATGGATACAGTTACAGTCAAATGGTGGCTTTGTCTTTACCTATCAACATACCTCACACTCAGCCTTGTTGTTTCTTCATCCATAAACAGCAAGAAGACTTATATTGTCCATGTAGACACCTCGGCTATTCCGGCATACTACACCGATCATTTCGACTGGTATTCATCGCTCGTTAAATCAGTAGCAGTTTCAATTAATGAACAAGAGGAAGAAGAGCAGAGGCTTATTTACACGTACCAATCGGCTTTTCATGGAATGGCGGCACGGTTAACCGAAGAGGAAGCCGAGAGACTAGAGGGACAAAACGGTGTTGTGGGTGTACTTCCTGAGGTGAAATATGAGCTGCATACGACAAGAAGTCCTATGTTTCTAGGACTTGAGACACAGGATGTTACGAGTGTCTGGTCTGATAAGTTAACAGACCATGATGTCGTTGTCGGTGTGCTGGATACTGGAATCTGGCCGGAGAGTCCGAGCTTTAACGACACTGGATTCACTACGGTCCCAGCCCACTGGAAAGGCGCGTGTGAAGTCGGTCGAGGTTTCCAAAAGCATCATTGTAATAAGAAGATAGTCGGTGCGAGAGCGTTTTACCGCGGGTATGAAGCGGCTACCGGGAAGATTAACGAGGAGAAAGAGTATAAATCTCCGAGAGATCAAGACGGACACGGAACTCACACGGCAGCTACCGCAGCAGGTTCGCCCGTGCATGGGGCGAATCTGTTGGGATACGCTTACGGTACGGCCCGTGGAATGTCTCCTGGTGCGAGAATTGCAGCGTATAAAGTGTGTTGGGCCGGTGGTTGTTTTAGCTCGGATATTCTGTCTGCGGTTGATAAGGCGGTGGCGGATGGCGTGAATGTGATGTCGATTTCTTTAGGTGGTGGAGTTTCGTCGTACAATCGTGATAGTTTGTCGATCGCGGCTTTTGGAGCGATGGAAAAAGGGATTCTTATATCGTGCTCTGCGGGGAACGGTGGGCCCGACCCGATTAGTTTGACGAATGTTTCTCCGTGGATTGTTACGGTCGGAGCAAGCACCATGGACCGAGATTTCCCGGGTTCGGTGAAGTTGGGCTCCGGGGCGACACTGAAAGGAGTTTCTCTTTATAAAGGGAGAAGGAATCTATCGCCGAATGTAATGTATCCTCTCGTTTATACCGGAAGTAATACGAGTAGCCCGGATCCCGGATCGCTTTGTTTGGAAGGGACATTAGACCCACATGTGGTTGCGGGGAAGATCGTGATATGCGACCGTGGTATAAGTCCACGGGTTCAGAAAGGTCAAGTGGTGAAAGAAGCAGGCGGTATCGGCATGATTTTGTCGAACACCGCGGCTAACGGAGAGGAGCTTGTGGCGGACTGCCACCTTATTCCGGCGGTAGCGGTCGGGGAAAAGGAGGGAAAGGCGATCAAACAGTATGCTATTAGAGATCCACACCCCACCGGGAATCTTGCGTTTTACGGAACTAAACTCGGTATTAAACCGTCTCCAGTGGTGGCCGCTTTTTCATCTCGAGGACCTAATTTTATCTCCTTAGAGATTCTGAAACCGGATCTGGTGGCTCCAGGAGTTAACATACTTGCGGCTTGGAGCGGGGACATCGGTCCATCGAGCCTCGAGGCGGATAAACGCAGGGTTGGATTCAATATCCTTTCGGGAACTTCAATGTCGTGTCCTCATGTGAGTGGAGTTGCCGCATTACTCAAAGCACGGCATCCCGAATGGAGTCCCGCAGCTATAAAATCCGCTTTGATGACGACAGCGTACATCCACGACAATACCTATAAACCGCTACAAGACTCTTCCACTGGCGGTCCGTCCAGCCCGTATGACCACGGTGCAGGTCACATTAACCCCGTTAAAGCGATTGACCCTGGTTTGATTTACGATATTGGAGCACAGGATTACTTTGACTTTTTGTGCACGCAGGGTTTGACGCGCACTCAGCTTGTGGTTTTCGCCAAATTCTCCAATAGAACCTGCCAGCATTCGCTTTCCGGACCTAGCGATTTGAACTACCCGGCTCTCTCAGCTGTGTTTCCCGAAGACAAAAGGGTTTCTACCGTGACGATTCGCAGAACAGTCACTAATGTCGGATCTCCAACCTCGAAGTACCATGTTGCGATTTCACAGTTCAAAGGCGTGGACGTGAAAGTGGAACCGTCAGTCCTTAGTTTCACCAAGAAATACCAGAAACTGTCGTACAAGGTTACGTTCACGACGAAGACTAGACAAACAGCACCGGAGTCTGGAGCGCTGATATGGAAAGATGGTGTGCACAGAGTAAGAAGCCCGGTTGTAATAACATGGCTGTCACCGCTGTAAAACAAGATTTTAGAGAAAACTAGAATAAAATAGCAGTTTTAAGTATCGGATTCGTTCTTAAATCATGTAATCCTCTTTTTTTTTTTTTTGATTTTGTATCAACTGTTTGGCAACTATATTATCCTAGTGTTTTATCTTCACAAGAGATTTAAAAAAAATGTTCTTCCTAATTCATAACTGAAGATACATATCCGAGTCCGGACATGATCCATAAGGATGGACCGAACTACACCTGGACGGACACTCTAAAGATGTCCGTACCACATATCTCCAGGACGAACCTCCGTTTAAGTGCGTCTGGACGAATGACGTCATCACAGTTGACCATTATAAATACCCAGTTCAAGTACATTGCCAAGTACGATTTTTTGAACCTTCGTCCTTACTTTCTCTCTCTACCAATACTTATCCTCACGCCGGAGGGTGGTCACAGAGGGGCCCTCCCATCTCTGCAACGAGCCTAACGGTTTACTGTTTTGCAGGTGAAGGTTACAACTTTCCTACAAGATCCAAATCCCCCATTTTCAGGCTCCGGCCTATAACCGATTCCTCGATCTTCAATAACGAGCATTAAAACTCGACTCGGTATACATTCGATCAACAATTTGTACTATGGGCAAATCATCATCATCATACTCAGTGAATCCCACCAATAGCAAAGCTAAAGTAAGGTCTGAGGAGGATAAGATGTAAACAGTTTTACCTCTGCACCGTAGGAATAGAGAGACTGCTTCCAGTGAGACCCCGGCTCAATGAGGGTTCAAATGAGGGCAAAACATACATAAGCTATAAACTTAAGAATTGCAAACGAGGGTTCAGCCGACAATGGGAATGAAGACAAAAAGAAGTTAAGTTATCATTTTCCATTTATAAATAGTGTTTATTGGTAGTTATAAATCAACATCTTCTTGTGATGACAAATCTTGTTTTTCTTATTATTTCATTATCTTCTAGTGTGTTCTCTAGGTTACATGTAACTACACCTTTATACCTGATAAAGACCGAGAGAGAGAGAGAGAATTTTAATTTCTGTAACAAACAACATTTGCTAGCAGTAGCAGGTTACCACAATTTTCATATAATTTAGTTGTAGTGCCAACAATATTAACTTTTTTACTAATGAGTAAACTGCCAAAATGGTATCTTAGGTTTGGTCACTTTTAACACTTTAGTCCAAAACTCAAACCTTTTGAATCTGGGTCCCCGTGGTTTCAATTTTGTTGCCATTTTCATCCAAAATCAAAATTTTGTCAGATTTTTCAGTTAACATCCAGCTTTTCTGTCTTTTTCCTCCCTTTTAATGAAGGGCAAAATGGTCAGTTTTTTTTTTAATTTGTTAAAAGACCAACGTTATAATAAAACGTTAAAAGACCATTTTGCCCTTCATTAAAAGGGAGGAAAAGACAGAAAAGCTTGATGTTAACTGGAAAATCTGACCACACTTTGATTTTTGATGAAAATGACAACAAAATTGGAACCATAGAACCAGATTCAAAAGGTTAGAGTTTTGGACTAAAGTGGCAAAAATGACCAAACCTCAGGTACCATTTTCGCAATTTACTCTTTACTAATTTTGTGAAAATAACGTTAAAAAGGGGATGATTAATCATTCATCATGTGGTGGCGTTGATAACCGAAAGACAAGGAAGTATATGCACTAATCGGCCTTTATCATACATCATGTGGTGGCGTTGATAGCCGAAAGGCAAGGAAGTACATGCACTAATCGGCCTTTGTCTTTATTGTTAGAGTGTTATGTGCTGAAAGCTATGATATCCTAATCTTCCTTTGGTGGTTTATAACATGAACTTAAACAACAGTGATTATGATGAAATTGGGTAATAAAACTACAATATAACCGCATAAATAAATGTTAGCGAGTTAAGTATTTAACTTTGTATTTTCATTAGAAGGTTAGAGCAAATTACAAATCATGGGTTGGTAGACGGGCAACAAGCTGCGCCGCCACCCCCTTTTGAATTGCAAATCCTACTCGGCTAAACACATAACTATGGCCTACAGACACTGTCGCATGTGCAAGTGCTGCCTTTTGAACCCGCTTCAAGAAACCGGACGCCACAGGGGCCAGACAACCAAAGGTATCGAACGCGAAAGGAAGGAAGGCATGTTGATTATCTATGCAGGCCTGCTCGTGCTTGGATATTTTCCCCGCCTCAGCCTTCTGCGTCGCTTGCCCTGAAACAAAACCACTGCCCCTGAAACCGGCAAGAGGCGACACCCCCGTGAGATCAATGCAAGCATGCTTACCCCCGGACCATCCAAAAACCAGCACATCGGCTGGTCGAAGGGAAGACCTCCCCTCCTTCGGGTCCGTTAGGAAATTAACCGGAGCCTCTTTTTTAGCAGCGATACCAGCTCGCTTGAGAACGTCAAACAACACATCTCTAACCAGATCGTGTCTGTACTTGAAGCCAGGAAGCTCTTTGCAGTGAAGGGCATGTTCCCCGAAGCTATCAAGACACACCTTCCGACAAACAGGGCACGGTTCATCCTCAGGGTACAATGGTATCATCAATCGATATTTGAGGACAGACCGATATTCTACTGCCGACATACATTGCCCCAAGCCCTCGATCGGGATAACAGTAAGGAAATCTTGAGCATGGGGGGCTCGTAAACAATCAAAAACAGCTTTTTGCCGAGGGGATAACCCGAAAACACCATTGATTTCCTTCACGGTTTTACCATAAAAAGCACTCGCCAAAATAGTTTGAGGTTCACGGGGGGCGGTGCTTTTATTAGCAAAACCGCCAAGGTCAACATCAGGAAGAACGGCTTGTAAACCATCCAACGCAGCCCTAAAGTCCGAATCCAAATCACCCATACAACAAGCTCGCAGAATATGATCTTGAAGTTCCAAAGATTGCACTCTGGAGGCCACGAAGGCAAAAGACGAGACATCCCCCGCCGATAGTAATCCAAGCCCACCCTCTTTGATTGGCAAGGAAGCCAATCGCCATTGCAAGTCCCCAAAGAACGGTCCCCCGCCAACCACAATATCATCAATGGCTTGCCGAAGTCCTTCATCAAACAAAGTAACAGCCGCTCCAACATAAGATGGTTGGCATGTGCGGAGACCAAAGATAAGCTTGGCAACTCCCATGCACGAACGCAGTAAAAGGAGTTCACATTGTGGGTTCTTAAGTTATGGGAGTACCCTCATGAGATCGACAGCCCGGGAGGCCCTCTTAACAGCCAGGTCACTGATGAAGTCCCGATCACGGCTGACAGCACCCCCCAAACGAATCTCCGATGGAATCTGGAATGGATGTTCGGCAGCAGAACAACTGGAGAATGGCATTGACGGTAAAAACCGATGCAATTATTCCGGTTCAATACATCTCGTTCAACAAAACAAAAATCGATAAATTGTAAAGGATCAATTTTAAGGATAAAGCTAACGAGATAAAAGAAATCAGTTCTAGGGTTTCGAAAATGGATCCTTAGCATTCCCGCGAAAAGCTGATTGAACAAACATTTCCCTTTGATTTAGTGGGTGTTTGGGATTGCTTCTTAAGTTAGAAATTCAGATTTCACAACACATAAAACACTTTAAAGAAGTTAATTTAAACACTCAAAAAAACAACTTATTAACTTTTATAAGTCAATAAGTCATAAATTGCTCTAAAATAAGCTAACCCAAACACCCCCTTAATTTCTTTCATATAATCAACGATATAAAGTGATTTTACCGAAATAATATCGGTGGAGTAAATTTAGAGGCTTTTCAATTCTCATAAATCTAGAGAGCATAAAATGACACATAGGATAAGCGTCTCACATTCAGAGACGCTTCAATAAATTGTGGGTCCCATCTAGAGATGAGCATTTGGTACCAGGTATTGGTATCAAATTGGTACCAGGTATATTTCATACTGGTGTCTATTTTTTCAGTTTTTCGGTACCGGTATATTCAATACTATTACCAACTTTTTTTTCCGGTACTGATACTTTCGTACGGAACGAGGACCATGCTCATTGCTAGCCCCGTCAACAAAACAACAAAGTGATGACGCCTAGCCATTTTTGGCGACTGAGGGACGCATCAACCCGAGGGTTGTCTTTGTTTGTGGTTGATATTAGCGGGGGCTTATCAAGAAGAAATGTGACATGGTGGTAAAACAAAGATCAAATGAGGGTTTAATTTGTTTTAGGGTACACGGAGTGATAGTGGGGAGTGGGGTTGCCGCACGGGGAATGATTCCGAGTGGTGGATCGGTGAGTGGGGAGTAGGAGAGAAGGGGTGTGGGCGGTGAGTATTCACCGAAGGTGAATAATGAATAAAGAGCAATGGAGGAGAGAGAGGATCAATCAATTTTTTTTAAATGAGTGGGTGTTTAAATCATTCCTAGTGTTTGAGTATAAAATGGGGAATGAAGGGAGAAGTTGACACGGCATGAGATTATTGGGTAGAGAAAACTCAAACACCCTAAAGTGTTTGAATGAAACCCTCCACCCTTAGCATTAAGTCAACTGCAGTGGAAGTTTAAACCGTGAAGACATTGGTTGTGGCCAAGGTAGAGGTCAGGGATCCAAAAAAGGCCGAGACTGTCCGGAGTAGCAGTGCTTGATCAAGGGATTATGATTAAGGAGGAAATTGAAGGGTTAATCCTAATCGGAATTGAAGTGGGTTCGAGATAATACAAAATGGTTGAAGATACAATTTGTTTTATTACTATTTTCTTTAATGAGATATAGACAAAAGATCAAATACAAATAAATTTAACGTACAAAACGTACGAACCGAAGGTTTTACTGAAAAAACGCGGTGGCATTTTCGTAATTATCAGTAATTATCAAAATTACTCTACAAATGATCATGTAGAGCAATTTTGATCTTTGTAGAGTAATTTTGTAAAATGTTTTTGTAGAGTAATTTTGATCTTGTAGGTAATTATCAAAATTATTCTACAGGTGTATCAAAATTACTCTGCATCAAAATTACTTTACAAGTAAATCAAAATTACTCTGTAAGTTTATCAAACAACATACAATTCAAAATTACTCTACAAATGATCCTGTAGAGTAATTTTGATCATGTAGAGTAATTCTGTCAATTTTTTTTTAGCATTTAGTTATGGGGTTTACTTTTAGCATTTAGTTTTGGGGGGGGGGGGTGTCACACCCCTTTCCACGTGTCACCGGTGGGCCCGGTGTGGGTTACAGTGACGTAGTTGGCATCGTCATAGACAATCAACACAATATAATAATGCACAGCGGAAGCAGAATAGATACATTTCAACTTTAATTAAAATGACATAATAAACATCATAAGTAGTTGAAACGGATCCACAGGCGGATCAAATAAAAATAAGAATAAATTGTTCAACAGCTATTTGTCGTCCGAGCTTGCGGGACTATAGTGGACGCTCTTAGGAAACAACCAGCCTATTTCGTATAGTACCTGCACTTAACCTTTTGGGAAAAATACGTCAGTTTACACTGGTAAATACAAATCGACTGACTCATTTTGAAAATGATTGAAAATTGATTTAAATGCACAAGGCATAAATATTTTTATTAACTTGGGATATTTATGCAATATAAACTTGTGAACGATTTACATGTACCCGTACTTATGGTGGCCCGGGATCTGCTGTCCGGGCTAAAGATTAAATGACACACCACATTAAAGAGTTATACACGCCGGGTGTACGCCTACACCCCGTGCTCTGGTCGTGGCCATCTCGTAAGATAATGCCAAGGATATCCGGGACACGGTCAATAACCCCCCAAAGCCTAAAGTAAGACAAGACTGTTTAAACGAGTCGCACAAGCTATTCAAGACTGTACACCCATAAGGCGCAGGACTTGTGCGCCCGATCAAGCGGTATTTTAAATACCGTACCCCAAGCCCGTATAGGGAAAATAAGTCAAAATGTATTTACCTGAGCAAGTATAAGTCACAAATGATAAGTGTTGGTAGCTTTTACTGGGCCTCCTAATCTGGAACAAAGGTTTATAATAACCTATTAGATTTCTAACGGGTCTTTTATTTAAGCCTTAGCTTTGACTGGTTAGTTTTAAGGACGATACGGTACAAGCGCACGATTAAGCGAAAGACCGGATAGAATGTGATTTAGACCCGACAAGTTTGAATACTTGTATAATATGGGCATACTAAATACATTCTGGATTTTGAGATAAAAATGATAACGTTTGACCCGTTTCGGTCAATTTACGCAAACTAGTTACGTAAACCGAACCGAACGCAAAAAGGGCGTTACGGGTAGCCAAAAGAGTCAAATGCAAGTTTCCTGAGATAATATGCTTTAAATATGATATAATATCAGTAAGTTATGTTCTATTATGCCCCGAATAGTTTTAAACTCAATTTATGCCTTAGAAGGGCATTTTGGTCATTTAAAGGATTATAAAAGAGTCAAATTAGAAATCTGAGTTTCGGGTCTGGTTTATACAGTAAATACACTCCATTTAACATATTATAACAGTAGGGTATGACCCATATACCAAACTTAACATTTAAAATCAAACTATGCACCGTAGGGGTATTTTAGTAATTTCACAAGGGCTAAAAATGCCAAAACTGGAAATCTGAGTTCATATACTTGTACTTACTGTTATTATATGAAAATATACTAATTACATCAGTAGGTATAAGTCTTATATGTTAAAAATGAGTATAACGCCTACTATGCGCTAAAAATGCTTAAAATGCGATTTAACGCCGTTTCCGGGTTTTCAAAATAAATCTGGGATTTTTATATTTCCAGAATACTTAAAATAATTTATTTAACATATAAAATCAGTAGGAAAAGGTTTCGGGTCCAAAGAATGCATAAAACTCATTTTATGGCTTAAACGGTCAAAACCGACATAAACCGAATCGACTAAGCGATTTAAGAAACGATCAGCCAAAAATTAAATAAAAATCATCAAAAATCCCAGAATATTATATAACATCAGTGGGTAAAAAGTTTTGTATCAAAACGTGGCCTGAAATGGGTTATATGCGAAATGTGCCGTTTATGTAACTTAAGAACATAGTTTTACGCTAATGGCCATAACTCAAAATCTGGACCACCAACTGATCCGAAATTTTCGGTGCAAGTTTATATATTAAAAATAAAGATTTCTACTCTTTCACTTTTCCAAAAATCACGTTTTATATCAAAAAGGGCAAAATAGTCAACTTTAAGCATAAATCGGAAACATGCAAATGAATCGGCTAAACATAGACTCAAGCAACGAAAATTCCAGAGAGTTTTACTAAAATAAAAAATGGTCAAAAATACTCTCCAATACAGATCTCAAACATGCATGTACGGATCCGAATCGATAGTCTACGAAAAAGTCGTTTTACAAGACTTTCGGTTCCGATTCGTATTTATACTATAGATTGTCGAGTTTATTATGATAAAACATATTCTTACATGTATTACAAGTTATTTATGATGATCAAACAGATTGCATGTCCTTTACATTATCATTTAAGCTTATTTTTGCAAAAACAACTTCTGTTGACCTTTTAGGAACAAGTTTGACTCGACAATTAGCATGCATAAAGTGGGAATCAGAGAATACCCTTTTGAGGGTTTGTTTCCCACATAAATACCAACATATATATGGTTTCAATTTGAGAAATGACATAGTAAAACTCGTTTAATCAGAAAGTCAAAGTATAAGAACAATCAGTTTGACTTTTAGCAATTAACCTATGCTAGAACGAATTAAGGACTGAATTAGAAGCTTACAAAGGTCCTATTGAAGTCTAGCAAACACTTGGAGTCGGCCTTGATGTCCAGAAATGCTCCAGAAAGTCTTGAGAGAGTTCTTGAGAGTTGAGAGCTCTTTGTTCACAATTGCAAGTGCCAAGAAATGGATGAATTGATCTGATTTATGGAGGATACAGAGGTTATAGTGAGTTCTCAGTAGGCTAGGCATGCAAGACCATCTATTGGAGCAATTTATAGGTGATCCCAGCTGTTCCCCATTTCAAAATTCGGACCAGATTGCAATTTTCACGAAATTTTGTTACTGGTGGTCTCACGCGGCCCGCTTGGGCCTGTCCAGGCGGGTCGCCTGACCTGCTGATCAGCCAAACTATTTTCAAACTTGGCAGCTTTGGTCCCTGATCTTGTATGCGATGTTTCGGCCTCTTATCTTGACCCGTAAACCCCCAAACTTGGTTTTTAAGAACCTTGGGATATTTACCTACATGGTAATGTCCTCGGATAACTTTGCGCTCAACCGAAAAGCCATGAAATTCGACGTTGACGCTTTTAACCCCTCAAGTACGGTTTTGGCCATAACTTTCTCATACGTTGACGAAACTTCACGAAATTTTAACCACATATTCTAGTGAGTATATTTTAGCATTATAAAGCTTCGGGTCTGCCAAAAGTTCACTCAGAGGTATAAATTCAACATGTTGACACTTTTGGCCCCTATAGTTTGTAATTCCTCACTTTTGTGCAATTTCCGCGTCGTATGATCCATGAACCACCCGTTTAAGGTTATAAACATTATATAGGGTTATCATAGAGTCTATTTATCCATTGTTGACACTTTGGACCCTTACGTTCCATAGTTTTCAATGTTTGTCACTTTTAGTCCCTCTAAAGTTTGTTTTCACATACCGGAACCTTATGACACGTGTCAAGACATTATTGGACGAAATTTTTCGAGGTGTTACAGGGGGGTTGGGTGTTTTGGGGTTTTTTTTTGTGAGGTATAGTTTTTTTGATCAAAATTACTCTACAATAACATTTTACAAATTTACTCTAAAAGATCAAAATTACCCTACAAGAATATTTTACAAAATTACTCTACAATATCATTTTTAGAGTAATTTTGCTAATTACAAAAATGCCACCACGTGTTTTTGTCCTTTTCATAGTATTCGTACGTTTCGTACGTTAAAGTTATTTATACGGGAACTTTACTCATGAGACATATTTATCTAATTTGGGTTTAATAATTATTTAATTGGTGTGTGATGTGACAACTGCCACTTCTCGGTAACTTTCTTACACTTAAAATACTCATTTTAGCTACATTTTTATGCATTTTGAACATCCGAACTGCTTATTTCGTGACATACACTTAGAATACTCATGGAATACTTACTTATGATGCATATGATCCATTTTTATTAAGTACATTTGAAACAGTTTAAACAATGCATCGAAACTACTAGAAAGACACCTAGTAAACTAGTATTCTGACGAAAACGCAGGATCCGCAGAAACCATCTAAACGACATCTTTAGGACTCAGACGAAAGTCCAACATCTAATATATATTAAACCATAACTAGGAATGCATGGATTTGATTTAAAACCTTCCCGAAGTCCGATAACACTAAAAATTGCCCGAAAATCACTAAAAGCGACGATTTCAACACTTTTCCGCAGAAATTCTACAGAAATCAGTTTTTTAATATTTTTACAACATGTAAAAATGATGTTTAACATAGAATTCATATGAGGATACCTTCGGGTATCATCCGAACCAACAACTACATCAATTCACACACGTTACACAACTTAGCGTTCAAATAACGTCTAACCGAAACAATTCGAATCGAATATCCGAACAATATCAAATCTTTTTTTTATGATCATATAGTGTTATTTAGATCATTATGGTCTAGTAATGGTCATTTTTTAACAAGAAAAGTCATGAAACAAATTCACAAGGCAAGGGTACACCCCCTTCATTCACGGTTATAACACCATGTGGGGCCCATTTTTTTTACCTTGTTTCCAAAAATATCTTGCTAGTTACCCTTTATGCAAGTTGGTGAAGCAAGTGGGCCTAGTGGTGAAGTTAGTGAAGACTTTTAACAACTAGTTACCATAATCCTCTAAGCACTTCATCTCATTTTTCACTATCTTTTTCACTGACTTAAGAAACTCTCTCAACATTCATATATTATCCAAGAATACCATCAAAAACATTTCACCTTTCAAGCCTTCTTTGATGATCAAGATGGAGCTTGAAGATACTTAAGGTGATCTAAAGCAACAACAAGAAGAAGCAAGCCTTTCCATCCATTCAAAAGCTTTCAAAACCCCAATATCAACAACTTTTTCTTTTCTTTAAATCATCATCAAGATCATCTCTAGTCATTAGTGCTAGAAGTAAGCTTCTAAAATCCCTTTTTCATACTTATTTATGTATTATTTGTTTAAGGAACATGTAATAAAATAAACAATCATACAAAATAATATGAAAATACAAAGAAGCAAAATAAAAATCATGATATATAAGTTTGTTATTGTTATGATTTGAAGCTTATTTATTTCATATTTGATCTAGTTTTGATGATTAGCATATGAATAACTTGTTAGATGATGTTTAAAAACATAATCTAACAAGTGTACATGAAAATGTTTAAGGTTTTTGTTAAACATAAATGTTTAGATGGATGATCATAATCTTGGATTTTGTTAAAGTATATAAGGTTTTTCACTAAAAACAATACTTTTACAAAGTTATAAAAAGAAACATACGAGATTGGTTTTTATAAAAAGTTTGTTAAAACTAGAAGTAAAGCATGGATTTTGAACTAGTTAACTTATGATATGATCATACCAAAACCCTACATATTATTGATTTCATCTTGTTGAGATTTTGATATAAATCTCATATGTTTTTATTAAGAAAAATATGAGAAGATTATTGGTGATTTTGATAAGAAAAAAGATATGTTTTATTAAACATGGTTAAGTATATATTTCAAAGGAAATATGACTATTTTTCTTAAAAATCATGTGTTATAAAAACTATCACTTTTGACAAAATCTTTATTAGATTAAAAAGATTTTTAAAGAATAGTTTTTATAAAAGCAAAAATTGATATGAATATATATTTTTGAGAAAATATATATTTAGTTATCTTAACAACTTATGTGCTAAGTGTTATTTGTTTGTATTAGTTATATACTTGAAAACTAGTAACTTGAATACAATGGTACAAATAAACACAAGACACATTAAAACTAAAGTCTTACAAGACTACACGAAAATACACCTTAAAAACAACTTACGGACGTTCCGAGCCTTCGGACACAACTTATGGACAAATCGGACTTACGGACAATTATACGGACTATATAAGTATTACGGACTATAAATACACAATATATCGACGACTTGGTAAACTGCATTTTCTAAACCGAATAAGTAACCATATATTTTCTACAATATACAAAATATGTTGCTTATGCTTTATATTAAAAAGGTATTGTTTTTGAAATATATAAACATAAATATATATTTCTTACCATCTAAAATATATTGTTTTAGTGAAAGACTAAAAATATATTTTTAGAACTAATCTTAAAAATAGATTATTTTTAAGATATTTCCTATACTTTTAATAACATATATATTTTTATGAAACATATCTTAGAATATGTAAGTGTATATATATATATATATATATATTCTAAGAATACAAAATCACATATAACAAACACGCGGACATACGTGCTCCTATACGTGCAACGATATGCACTTTCACATCACCTAACACTTGGTGAAAACACATTTATACAACTACGATACAACTCACGAGATACAAGAATATGTATTTGGCGAAATATATACACTAAACAATTATCAGTTAATACATCTAAGACACAGTTCAATGAATAACAAAGACATAAAAGTCTTAACACATATTCAAGATAAAAGACTTGTACTGAAGTCATTACAAGACCGAAGTGTCTAACAAATATAGAACGTTTGTAGGTCGTGACACTATTTAGGACGACCGTACGCCAGATCACAGTTACTTACCATTCACGGACGCAATCCTGTGAGTTCATGTCCCCCATTCATCTTAAATGCTTTACAACTTTACAACTATCGGGGAAAATACATGTTCAATTGTATGTTAAGTCATGGAATGAAACACCTTAGATCATGTGCGATTAGGGTCATACATCTAAGCACCATTAATCCAGTTTGGACCTAGGTACAAAGGGTTAGATCTAATGGGTTTTGGCGAGCCCCACTCTTGGTCGTGAACCCATACAGAAGAGTGCGTTTGTGTCCCAGTCGATAGTAGTCAACACAAAATCGTCTAGGTTTGGATTGCTTCCTAATTCGTCACACATATTAATGTCCTGCGAAACATTAATGATCAACGATTTCATTGACGTTTTACATACTACATCATTACGTACAGATACATTTGATACAACTCACATTTTATGGATACATTTTATACAACTCACATTTTATGGATACATTTTATACAACTCACATTTTAGAGATACATTTTTTATACAACTCACATTTTACAGATACATCTCATACAACTAAACTGCATGAACTCGCCAACTTTTGTTGATGTTTTGAAACTTAACATGTATTTCAGGAAATTAGTGGACCATGCAGACATTTCAGTCAAGGAAAGCAAGTATCAAGACTCCATGCCACCATTTGAAGGGCTTGCCCGTTATATAACGCCTCTTTGCGGTGATATAGTGGTCAAAGCCGTGACATTTTAAGACTTACATTTTGATGTATAAAACAATGACAAACAACAACTTATTTTCATTTGATGGTTTGTAACCAATACATTTAACTTATGTTGCTTTCTTTTGAAACGATTATGACAATGGCATTGGAGCTTGTTTTTATTCATTTAGTATGTTCACTTATATTGCTATGCAATGAGAACCGATCAGATCGCACCTCGCGCTTCCGCTATGAGCGGGTGTGACATGTGAGTCATAGTAAGTGTGAGTTTAGTTTAGTATAACTAAAATGGTTAAGGGGTGTTCAAAAGTATCCACAATCCGAAAATTCGATCTGAACTATCCAATATTCGGATACTGATTTTTAGAAATTTATAATTTTTTATCGGATATTCGAAATATCCAAAAAATATTAGAAACATATCCGAACTATCCGAAAAATATCCGAAAATCCGAAAATAACATTTTTTAAATAAATAAAAAATATAAAGTAAAAAAAATATCGGATATCCGAATCCAAAATTTCGGATACGGATTCGGATAATGAACACCCTAGTTAATGTTATTGTAATTGATGTGCTTTGGTTTATAATAAAAAGGCAAATTGGAAAATAATAATACCATATTTCTGAAATTGGCCGATAATAATCCCAAGTCAGTTATTAGCCAATAATAATCCGACCTCGTCCATTTTTTTTTGTAAAATAGTCTGCCGTTAAAATAGCTTGACGGAGTTAAGTGTTTTTCCGAATTACAAACCGATGTTTTGAGGCTTTTGATCAGAACGAGGATACGAGTCGATTGATGTAAAACTTATCTCGAAATATTGCCCCCCCAACCCACGAAAACAGTGCTTCAATTCAGGTGTTTAACTTCCAATTAACAAAATTCAAGCCATTTCGAATACAATTTCGAGGTAAGTTTTACATCAATCGACTCGTATCCTCGTTCTGATCGAAAGCCCTAAAACATCGGTTTGTAATTCGGAAAAACACTTAACTCTGTTACGCTTATTTTAACAGTAGACTATTTTACAAAAAAAATGGACGAGGTTGGATTATTATCGGCCAATTTCAGAAAGATCGGATTATTATTTTCCAATTTGCCTAATAAAAAAAGTTCAAAAAGTTGTTCACCGATTTTAGGTTTACCCGTTTAGTTGGATTAGAGCATTCACATCCTATACATCATTTTTTACCGTGTAATCACTCTACAAACAACTATCTTTTCTCTCTATCCTTTTAATTAAATAATATTTTTAATACTTTTATCATTGTTTTTTTCTCATTTCTACTCAAAGCACTTTTAAAATATATTAAAAATTATAAAAGGTGAACAGTGTTTCCTCAAATATAAAAATAAACAGTAAAATTTTGTCTCTGCTTCACTCATAACCACCTTTTAAACTTTTTATAATATAAAAACCTCTTTTTGATTATTTGGATGTAAATCCTCTTAGAGTATAACTTCCCTTTTCCTTAATCTTCAACAAGAATATTGTTTGTATTCTAGGTTTTGACCCTAAGGCCATGTGTAGTCATAAAGCCCCCAAAGGGGCGTTATGCGCCATGTGGCATGCCACGTCACCCCGGGGCTTTATGGGGCTTGAGGCCGTAGTCATAAAGCCCTACCTCATCATAACCAAAGTGTAAAATGCAGGGACCAAAGTGTAAAATGCAGGGACCAAAGTGTTTTAATGCAGGGACCAAATTGTAAAATGCAGGGACCAAAGTGGAAAATGGAGAACAAATCCCCTTCTTCCTCCTTCTTCCTCGCGCCGCTATGTCCTTCACGCCGGTATTTTTTTTTTGATTATGGCGCTGGGGGGGCGGTGGGAGGGGCTCCATACCGGCGCCATGTTCTTGTTCGCGCCCCATTACATGTGGGCTAATAAGGCTGTTTGAGGTCATAAAGATAAAAAGGTTTGATACATGGATTTTAGTGCTTAAAGCTAGAGCATCCTATTCTCTTCTATTCACCTTTTCTTTTCTATTTCAACATCCAAACAAATTATTAGTTGATCATAATTCAAAACTAATAGTCACACCTTTCGGTAATTTAATAACCCAATAATTCAATTTAATCGATTAAAAGTATGAAAGTGGTGGTTTCACACCTTACCTACTGTCCCGTTGTAAGATTTGCACGTCATTTTCTACTTAAAAGATAATTTTAAATAACAAAAATAAAATAGAAATAATGTGACCAAGAATGTTAAGTTCTATTTTGTTTTTATATCAAAGGTTTTGCACTTGTCCCTTAAAATAAAATAAAAAGTCAAAAGTCCTACTCTGATCTATAGATACAGTCTGTCTGTACAGAATTCTCTCTCTCTCTCTCTCTCACACACATCAATCATCATGCCATCTAGACTACCACTTTCTCCACCACCACCACCACTACCACCGCCACCGGACCACCACCAACTCCGCCTTGCTCCACCGCTAACCGTCGCTTTCTCTCTCCTCATAGCCCTAACCTTCTGCTTCCGAAAATTCACTACACGCAAACGCACCGTTCCTTCCGTCTCTAAACCGCCGTACAAGTTTTCCTACACCGCCTTACGCACCGCCACCGCCTCCTTCTCCGCCTCCAACCGCCTCGGTCAAGGAGGTTTCGGTTCCGTTTACCGCGGAACCCTAGCTAACAACCAGCAGGTTGCCGTTAAGGTTATGGACGCCGGTTCTCTTCAAGGCGAACGTGAGTTTCAGAACGAGCTTTTCTTCGGAGGAAAAATCGATTCCGATCGGATTCTGTCAGTTATCGGATTTTGCTCTGATCGGAAACGACGGCGTATGGTGCTGGTTTACGAGCTTATGGTTAACGGTAGCTTACAGGATTGCTTGTTTCACCGGAAGAGTGTGGAGTTAAAGGAGTGGAATAAGCGGCTTTCGGTTGCGATTGATATTGCTAAAGGTATTGAATATCTTCATCATTATTGTGATCCGCCTATTGTTCATGGTGATATTAAGCCTAGTAATATACTGTTAGATTGTAATTTCAATGCGAAGATTGGGGATTTTGGTTTAGCTAGGGTAAAACCTGAAGATGAGTGTAGAGTTGACTTGAATAGTAAGATTGAGGAAGGGAAAAAGGTTGGGGGTTTAGTGATGGAGGATAATGGATCTGTGTTTGAGGAGACTGAGAGTCTGGCAACTACTACAGTGTGTGAGGAGTTTAGTAGTGTGGTTCCTGATAATCAATCACCGGAAAGTTTCGTTACTGTTCCGGTTGTGGAGACGTCTCCAGAGACGGTTACTTTGTCGCCTAGGATGGGTGCGGTGGGCGATGCGAGTGTGTCGGAGGGGAATTTTGATGCTGTGAGTGTGGAGAGTGGCGGCGGCGGCGGTGGCGGTGGTGGTTTGAAGAAAAGTGGAATGAGGGCAAAGAGTGTTTCAGGGAAGGATTGGTGGTGGAAACAAGAGAATAAGAGTTTGTCGGATTCGGGGCGTGTGAAGGATTATGTGATGGAGTGGATTGGGAGTGAGATTAAGAAGGAGAGGCCGAAGACGGATTGGATTGCAACCGCGGCTTCATCCAGTGGAGCTCAGACGGTAAAGTCGGAAAAGAAGAAGCAGAAGAAGCGACTGGATTGGTGGATTTCGTTGGATGATGAAAAGAATTTGAAGAAACAGAAGAGGAGACCGGCTAGAGAATGGTGGAAGGAGGAATACTGTGGCGAACTAGAAAGAAAGAAAAAGAAGAACAAGAAGAAACAAGAGAAAGAATTAAGTAATCATAACATTAACAATGATGAATGGTGGCCAAAAGATGACGGATCGTATGTAGAAAGAAAGAAGAAAAGAAGTAGAAGCAGAGGGGGTAGCAGAGGTAGTGTCGATTGGTGGTTGGACGGATTCAGTGGTGAGCTCTGGCGTGCACGCCACAATAGTCATGATTCCATTAGCGGTGATATACCCAAAAGTGGCGGTATCAGTAGCACGCCTAGCATGAGGGGAACTGTTTGTTACATTGCCCCAGAGTATTCAAGCGGTGGTGATCTTTCAGAAAAATGTGATGTTTATAGCTTTGGGGTTCTACTTTTAGTTCTGATTGCTGGACGAAGGCCACTTCAAGTGACTGCATCACCCATGTCGGAATTTCAACGAGCAAATCTTCTATCGTGGGCCCGCCATCTTGCTCGTGCAGGAAAGCTTCTAGATCTTGTGGATCAGTCAATTCAGTGTTTAGATAGAGAGCAAGCTCTTGTTTGTATAAAAGTAGCACTTCTCTGCCTGCAAAAATCCCCTGCACTTCGGCCTTCTATGAAAGAAGTAGTGGCAATGCTTTCTGGTGATCTAGAGCCACCGCCGCTGCCAGTGGAATATTCTCAATCTCGTCATAAGTCCCATAGGAAAGGTCGGTTAGCGTCCTAATGTGTTGAAAATCAGTTTTCATTGAACAGTTGTATACATATGTAGGTGACAGATTGATTGTTGGAGCATATTTGTAGATTTTTTAAAGCGAGAAATGAAATTTACATGTTCAAAATGACTTCCTCAAGTGTTGAGCACTAAATGTTTAAGAGCATCCCCAATAGGGGCCCTTGAGGCCAATTTTGAGAGTGATGTGGCGTTCAAGGACGTTTGTGACTATTGGCCGTTTTTGGGAGGGGGCGGGTTTTTTCTTTCAAATTGGTTTGGTTTAAAAACCGGTTTCTAACGTTCACCCAAACCAGTTAAACCGATTCGGTTTGGTTTATAAACCGGTTTAGCAGAAGATGACCATTATGACCCATTTCAGGAAACGGTGAAATTTCTGTTCTTTTTGTTGGAATTGGGTTTGTTTATAAAGAAACTCATTTTGGTAGGGTTCCAAAAATTCTCTAGACGAACAGAAGAATCTCCAAACAAACCTCTTTTAACACATTTGATTTGAACGTGGAAGTGCATGAGAACTGTCATAACTGGGCCTGGCCAGAGCCCAGAGCCCAGACCCAATCCATGTTATGTCTTGATGGGTCTCAAATTATTAATAGTCCAATTCGGTTGGATCTAATAAAAATTCTAGGTTCAAAGCTAGCATATTACGGTCTTGGGAAACAACAAACCCAATGGGCTGGGTTAGGTAGGCCGGTTGTTCTTGGTTTGGAGTGTTGGACCGTTTGCTTTTTCCGGTTTTGTCAGTTTAGCGACCATCACATCTTGACCCAACACTAACCATTGGCCACGTTTTATCGGCCCAATAACCCTCTATCTCCGGCCCAAAAACCCATCTCACCATTTTTCCCATAGGATCCACGTTTTTCAGATTTGAGAACAAGGAATAACCACACTTTTTCACCCACTTCCAACCAAGCCAACTCACCCTGAAACCCATCTTCGTTCCTTGTTCGTTCTCTGGCTATAATCGGGAGGTGGTTAGAAAAGTAAAAAAAATTGGTTTCTCCATAATAATGTAAAAAGTTGAGTACATAATGATTTTAAGATAAAAAAAATACAAAAAGCAAATGTGGTTTACAAATCATTAAATCATATAATGTACGAGTAACTAGTGTTATGCCCCATCCGCTTTGCGGGGCGGTAAGCAGAATATATCTCATTTTGATAAAATGTATGTCTGTGTTTTGGTTACTTGAACATACTACTCATAACACATTCTCAAATAAAATTACATTGAGGCATAGGTAAAAATACGCTTGTCATAGAGTAACTTTATTAACGTCTAGAAGTAATAGTGTTTGTTCATCAACAGCAAACGGTCACTATTCCTCCGGGTTGGTTTGTCACAGTAGCAAGGGGAAAAGGCTAAAAAATGAAATACTAAAAGAAATAAAAGTAGAGGGACTAAACATGTACATAACGAAAGTTAAATCAAAGGCACTAAACACACATATAAACAAAGATAATCAATAAAAAACAAAGTTTTTTTTTAAAAAAAAAAAGAGGAGCTAAACACGTATATTAGCAAAGTTGAAGGTTTAAAAGCAAGATACAAAAAACGACGATCAATCACTAAAAGGAATAAAAGTAGAAGGATTATACATGTACACTACAAAAGTTATAGTAGAGGGACTAAACAAGTATATAAACAAAGTTAATCAATAAAAAGAAAACTTTTTGAAAAGCAGGGGGCTAAACACACATTTTAGCCAAGTTGAAAGTTCGAAAGTAAAATACAAAAAACCACGACCAATCAGGGGGTGTCAGGCAGCTGCTTGACACTATTCCCCCTCATGGTAAATGTATGTATTTAAAATAAAATGTACGGGTGCCCTTGTGGAGGGCATGGCCGCATAAACTATAAAGGCCAATGTGAGACAACTCACTTAGTGAGGCACTTGCCTCTTAGTGGAAGGTCTCTGGTTCAAGCCTAATTAAGGATTAATATAGAATTTATTTGGTGTAATTTACGAGAATCTAAACGTTGTCAATAAAAAAATAGCTGCCTATGAAGATATAGGGAGTGTTTGGGATTGCTTATTTTAGCCAACTTATAATTTATTGAATTTTTAAAAAGTTAAATGATGTTTGAGTTTAGGAGTGTATGTGCGGGGAAAGTGAATAAGACCACCCGTAGTGGGGCGTGATTTTTAAAAAAAATTGAAAAAAAACGTCCCATAACGCCCCCCTTCCATTACACTAGGCGTTATAGGGCGTTATATTTGAAAAAAAGGGTTGAGCGTTTTAATTAAAACGCTATGCACAAACATGTTTAACCAATCAATTGAGAGCACTTGTCTGACAACTTTGACTAGCCAATACTATCTATCCATCTGTTTGCTTTTTTTTTTGTTTAATGATTGGAAGGGGCTTTATTAGGTATTATTCCCACTACATAACTTTTGCAATAACGACCCATGCTGACTGGGATGACACGTGTCGGATAATGCCTCATGGTGGGGACATTATATTTATTCACTACTACACATGGTCTAAGTCACTCATTGTGACTTATTAACTTTTCCAAAAAGACATAAAAGTTTGGAAAATCTAAACCAAACACTAGTCTAACTATGATGAGAGGTCAAGCATTAAACATTCATTATTCATTTATTTTTCAATTATAAAGTTTTTTTTTTTTTTTTTTTTTTTTTTTTTTTTTTTTTTTTTTTACGATAACAGTTTACTAAACTTAAATATTACATAATCTTACACTTGTTAGAATAATCTAAAAGCTTTCATCATAACCATTTAAATGAGTTTAAGATAATGTTTTCCATGGATTTTGTTTTATGTAAATACAATCTTTGATAAAACTTAACTCGTATTCCATAAGCAAAATATCACGGGAATCTTGTAGTTTGAAGCTTTCAATCATGTATGACGATGTTCTTAAGCAACTTTCGGTACAAGTTAAAATCGGATTTTAATAAAATTGTAAAAAATAATCAACTTATTCAATTTCATTACAATAAAGTGCACCAAACTGTATCTGTTCCAATCTTCGACAATCCTAAAATATTTTCGAAAATTACTTTTTAATAACTATTAATTAATATTAAACATACATAATGGTTTTCGAAAATTAATTAATATTAAACATACATAATGGTCAGGAATCTTAATGATTGTTAAACATTGTTTAGAGGATATCGGTGTTTCTAATTTTTTAGTTTAGTGTCTTTTGGTTTGTTGTCTGGAAATATGTAGTACTGTTGTGTAACCTCCCAAATCATTATCTATGACCTAATGGTCTAGTGGTATGGTGTCTTCATTTTTTTCAAGAGGTGAAGGGTTCAAATTCTATAAAATACAGATATAGATGTTTAATTTGAGTATTTAGGAGTACGTTACTTGCAGTTAAAAAAAACAACTGGCCAAATCATTAATATAATTTGAATTTATGACATGTGCTTCTTTGTTTATCTTATAATTAATCTAGGTTTATTCTATGACTTTTTGTCCCCCATTGTTCCGTTTCTTCAAGTATGAAAGCAACTAGCAGCTTTTGAAACAGTGAATAAAGGTTTATTCTGTAACCTTTATTTTTTAAGAGTGACCTTTTTTTCAGTGAGCCAATGTCACACCGTCTAAATGATGGTCCTAGTTAAGATCTGCCCAGATTACGTTGTTTTAACCGGGCTCGCACTGGGTTGGTCAGACTTAGTTATGGCGTTCCCCCAGAAACCGTACTGCCTCCACACGAGAAGCTTCACTGAAGTAACAACCGGATGAAGACCGGGGTGCGGCTCAGGATCGAACCCCCCTCGATAGGTTTGTCACCATCATTGCCCAATATCCACCCAATATGACACAAGTGGGATTTAAACTTGAGTCTCCATTAAAAAACTCAAGTCTCCTACCACTAGGCCACAAACCTTTATTAATCAGTTTTTAGAAACTTCCATTTCTAATTCAAGTGTATATATTAAATATTAAATAGTATATAACCAATCATTTAGATCATTTCAACCCATAACTACAACTTAAATTTCACCTCTCCATAAGGTTGGTTGTTGTGGTTGTTAAAATAAAGGGTGCACATGTTAATTCATGTTGCAACATTTCATAAGTTATTTTATAAAGTTGTTACAACAGATTTGTAACTAATTGTGTGTCATAAGTGCAGTTAATATTCTTGAAGGGCTAAATCGTAACATCTGAGGGGTTAAGCTGTACAAGTGTGATCTAGAAGGTTAATATTGAAAATTAAGATATTTTCAATATAAAAGGCTTCAACAGTTGATTGTTAGATTATTCTGGAAGCTGCTGTTTCTCTCTCATCCATCAGGCGATTAGGGTTTGATCAGATCAGTTGTGATCTGTTGTGTTTGTGTTTGATTGATCTCTTGTGAGATCTAATCTTTGTATTGTTCAAGTTGTATAGATCAACTGATTTACATCAGTTGATCATCTTCATTGTTGTACTGTTACAGATCTCACTATTTGTGAGATCTAGGGTTTCTGGGGGTTTTCTTTGGTTTGGGTAACAATAAAAGTTTTGTCACCTTTTGTCACTATTTCTTTGTGTTCTTGATTTGTTATCAGTTTTATACCATTTTTACATGGTATCAGAGCTTCGTGCTCTTGATTTTACGTTCTTCCGCTGTGGTTTGATTATCTCTGATTGTTGATTGATCTTGGGTTATTGTTTGTTTTTTTGAAGGTTTCTTATCTCAGAAACTATTGTCTTGTGAGTTGGTTAGATCTGACGGTTGGAAACCCTAAATTTGGGTTGTGGTGATTGAAGCTCTTTTGCTGGAATATTGAAGATCCGTGTTGGTCTCTGTAACCCTAGAAGGATACAGAGCAAACTGACCGGTTTTGTTGATACCCTCTTGTCTTCTGATCTGTAACTATAGCCCTAAGTGAAGGCTGTAGTTCAGATCTTGCATTGGAGTATTTTTGCACCCTCTGTAAGATTGTTTCAACTCTGTCTTTGTTCTTTCTTATTGATTGGTTGGATAGTTGAAGTCGGGGTAGTGAGGACCGGCACTATTGATTGTTTGTTGTTATTTGTATCTGTTTTGTGTCTGGTGATAGTGGCTTCTGAGTTAAGACATGTCCAGGCACCTGTGAGTGATGAACCTGGAATCTTGACACTGACTCAGTTTCGCCGGTGTTTGAGTGTGTTAGTTTTCTTAATTTCTTGTGATTACTTGATTGTTACTTGTTGTTTGTTATCTGTGATATTCTTGCTTTGGATAATTGATTGTGTGTTTCTTGTTTGAAAATGACTGGTGATGCTAGTACTTCTCAGACTTTAATTGGAAAGTTGGATATAGGTGATCCATTATACCTTCATCCTAGTGATTCAAGTGCTTTGACAATTGTTAGTGTTAAACTAAAAGGAACAGAAAATTATTCTGTGTGGTCTAGTGCCATGAAGTTGGCTTTAGAAGCAAAAAACAAGTATGGTTTTATTGATGGAAAATGTGTTAGGTTTGAGAGTGATGTTGTTTTAGCAGGTCAGTGGGATAGATGTAATTCTGTGGTCCTTACCTGGTTATTAAATTCTATATCTGAAGAGTTGTTTTTAGGACAAGTGTTCTCTAAACTTGCTTCAGAAGTTTGGACTGATCTTAAAGAGTCATTTTATAGGGTTGATGGTTCAATTGTGTATGATTTGTATAAAAAGATTAATAGTGTTTCACAAAATGGTACTTCAGTTGCTGAATATTATAATAAACTTACAACAATGTGGAAACAATTTGATGCTATGTTGCATCTACCTACATGTTCTTGTCAGGCTGCAAAAGATTTTAATGATTTTTCAACCTTAATAAAATTAATGCAATTTTTAATGGGGTTGGATGATGTTTATCAGTCAGTAAGAACAAATCTGTTAACAAGGGAACCATTACCCACTGTTAAAGTGGCTTTCTCAGTTGTGTCTAGGGAAGAGTCACATAGGTTGGCTAGTACTGGATCAAAAACTCAGAATGTTGCTTTTGTGTCTAAAACAAACCAATCTGTTGATCAAAAGAAAAGGTTTAATAAAGGGTCTAATTCCAGTCTAAAATGCACACATTGTAATATGATAGGGCATACTGTGGATAGGTGTTTTGAGATTATAGGTTACCCACCTGGTTTTAGAAGAAGAAGTAATAACAGTAATCAGTCAAGTCAGTCTGGTAGGTCTAATATGTCAAATGGAAGTAAAAATAACACTGTTAATAATGTTACTTCATCTGTGGGTAGTTCTGGTTTTCCTTTTACTAATGAACAGATTGCAAAGTTGTTGAGTTTAGTTGGAGAAAAAGGTGGTTCAGATAGTCAGAATCAAAATGTAGGAGGTGAGTGTATTAATGTTCCAAACTTTGTTAGTTGTTCTAGTTCAATTGTGTTTAATATGAATGGGTGGATTGTTGATTCAGGAGCTAGTCAACATATGGTGAAAACTGACAAAGATTTAATAAATAGTGTTGATGTTTCAGAGTTTAATATAACTGTTAGTCATCCTAATGGCACTAATGTTAAAGTTTTGAAAATTGGTGATCTAAAGTTAACAAATGACTTAGTGTTAAAAGATGTTTTTTATGTGCCAGGATATAGTGTAAATCTGTTATCTGTATTTAGATTGTCAAAAGATAATCAAGTGAATGTTGTGTTTAATGAAACAAGTTGTTTTCTACAGGATTCCAGTTCAAAGAAAATCCTGATGAGTGGTAGTCAAAATTGTGGTCTATATTTTGTAGGCAATTCTGGTAATTTGTTTAATGCCTGTTTCAATAGTTCTGTTCAGTCTTTTACTTGGCATAGCAGGTTAGGACATCCTTCTGATCAGGTTTTAGCAGTATTAAAGCATAGTCTTAAAATTCATTCAAATGAACATGGTCCATGTGATGTGTGTCATAGGGCTAAACAAGTTAGGGTTCCTTTTCCACTAAGTGAACACAAGTCTAAGGCTGTAGGAGATCTGGTACATTTAGATGTATGGGGTCCTTATAAAATAACCAGTTATGATGGTTACAAATATTTTTTAACTATTGTTGATGATTTTTCTAGAGCTGTCTGGTGTTATTTCTTAACTAGCAAAACTGAAGTTTTAGAAAATTTAAAAGTATTCTATGAACTTGTGTTAACTCAGTTTAAAAAAAGAATTAAAGTCATTAGAAGTGATAATGGAACAGAGTTTGTTAACAGTCAAATGAACAAATTTTTAGAAACTAAAGGTGTTTTACATCAAACTACTTGTTCCTATACTCCACAACAGAATGGAGTTGTGGAAAGAAAACATAGACATTTGTTAAATACTGCTAGAGCCTTGATGTTTCAGGGTGGACTACCTTTAAGGTTTTGGTCTGATTGTGTTTTAACTGCTGTATACCTTATTAACAGGTTGCCATCATCTGTGTTAAATGGTAGAAGTCCTTTTGAAATGATGTTTGCTTTTAAACCCTCATTGTCTCATCTTAGAAACTTTGGATGCTTGTGTTTTAGTACTATATTACATGATTCAGACAAGTTTTCATTTAATGCTGAAAAGTGTGTTTTTATTGGTTACTCAAGTTTTAAAAAAGGGTATAAATTGTGGAGTTTGGATAATAAAAAAATATTTTTTTCAAGAGATGTTAAATTCTATGAAAATGTATATCCTTTCAAAATTAATCAAGAACTCACTATTGATAATCAGTTGAATCATGTAAACTTTTTTGATAATATTGTATCTGAAGTTTCTAGCATACCCTATGATGAAGAGGGTACAAATGGTGCTCAAGATCCTAATAGTGATGATCAGCAACCATTGTTTCCCTCTACATCAGTCCCTGTTTCAGATGCTGAATTGACTCTGCAAACTGGACAGGAGGGCAGTAGTGGACAGGATTCAAATGTGAGGGCAGAGGACACTATAGGATCAAATGTTGAGACCAACCAATCTGAGGGTACTAGTGTTAGAAAGTCTTCTAGAAAAACTGTTTTACCTAAAAAATTTGGTGATTTTATTGTTGAGGGTAAAGTTAAATATGGGGTTGAAAAGGTTGTGAATTATGCAAACTTATCTTATGATAACATGTGTTTTGTTGCTTCATTGAATAAAGTTGTTGAACCTACTTGTTATGATGAAGCTGCAAAAAGTGATAAATGGATTGATGCTATGAATAGTGAAATGGAAGCCTTGTATAGAAATAATACTTGGGTTTTAGTTGATCTTCCTAAAGATAGGAAGCCAATTGGCTGTAAATGGGTTTATAAGGTTAAGTATAAGGCCAATGGGGAGGTTGAAAGATATAAGGCTAGATTGGTTGCCAAGGGGTTTAACCAAAGAGAGGGTTTTGATTTTGGTGAAACATTTTCACCAGTTGTCAAAATGACCACTGTTAGAATAATATTAAAGCTAGCTGTTAATAATAATTGGCCTTTGTATCAAATAGATGTTAACAATGCTTTCTTATATGGTACTTTGTCTGAAGATGTGTATATGACACAGCCACAAGGCTATTGTTCAAAAGATAATAAAAAAGTATGTAAACTTGTAAAATCTTTATATGGGCTTAAACAAGCTCCAAGACAATGGAACGAGAAATTAACTTCTGTGTTAATTGCTATGGGTTTTGTGCAAAGTATTTGTGATTATTCATTGTTTGTTTTGTCAAAACAAAGTGTGTTTGTTGTGTTACTTGTATATGTAGATGATATTGTTATCACTGGAAATAACAAGTCTGAAATAGAAAATGTTAAACAAAGATTGAGAGACAGTTTCCATATTAAGGATCTTGGTTTACTTAGATATTTTTTAGGAATTGAAGTATTATATGGTGATGGTCATATTTGTTTGTCACAACGAAAGTATTGTCTTGAATTGCTAAATGAGTTTGGTTACTTGGGTTGCAAACCTGTTGCAACACCAATTGAGCAGAGTTTCTTAGTTACAAGTAAATGTAAAAGTGATGAAAAAGTTTTACAAAGTGTTAATGGTTTTCAAAGGCTTGTAGGAAAACTGATTTACTTGTCTTTAACTAGACCTGATATCAGCTATGCTGTTCAGTTTTTGAGTCAATACATGCATAGTCCTACACAAGTTCATCTTGATATAGCTTTAAGGTTATTGAGATATTTGAAATTTTCTCCTGGGAAAGGAGTTAATTTTAAAAGGTCTGCAAATATGGAGATAACTGGTTTTGTGGATTCTGATTGGGCTAAATGCCTTAAGACCAGAAGATCAGTTACAGGTTATGGTATTTTCTTGGGAGAATCACTTGTTTCTTGGAAAAGCAAGAAGCAAAATGTTGTCTCAAGATCAACAGCAGAAGCTGAGTACCGAGCTATGTGCTCAGCTACCTGCGAAGTTATGTGGATTATCAATGTTTTAAGTGAATTGAAAATTTCTTGTAAGTTGCCTGTTAAACTGTACTGTGATAGTAAATCTGCAATTTCAATCTCTCAAAATCCTGTATTTCATGAGAGAACTAAGCATTTTGAGTTAGATTTACATTTTTTAAGAGAAAAGATTGCTGCAGGTATTGTTGAGCCTGAGAAAGTCAGTACAGATGTGCAGGTTGCTGATATATTCACAAAGGGTTTGAATGCAAACCAACATCAAATTCTTTGTGAAAATCTGGGACTTTATGACATGTTCGCCACATGAATTATGGGGGCATGTTAAAATAAAGGGTGCACATGTTAATTCATGTTGCAACATTTCATAAGTTATTTTATGAAGTTGTTACAACAGATTTGTAACTAATTGTGTGTCATAAGTGCAGTTAATATTCTTGAAGGGCTAAATCGTAACATCTGAGGGGTTAAGCTGTACAAGTGTGATCTAGAAGGTTAATATTGAAAATTAAGATATTTTCAATATAAAAGGCTTCAACAGTTGATTGTTAGATTATTCTGAAAGCTGCTGTTTCTCTCTCATCCATCAGGCGATTAGGGTTTGATCAGATCAGTTGTGATCTGTTGTGTTTGTGTTTGATTGATCTCTTGTGAGATCTAATCTTTGTATTGTTCAAGTTGTATAGATCAACTGATTTACATCAGTTGATCATCTTCATTGTTGTACTGTTACAGATCTCACTATTTGTGAGATCTAGGGTTTCTGGGGGTTTTCTTTGGTTTGGGTAACAATAAAAGTTTTGTCACCTTTTGTCACTATTTCTTTGGGTTCTTGATTTGTTATCAGTTTTATACCATTTTTACAGTGGTCTAACGTCCCGGGTGAGGTGGTTGCCTGAGGCGTGTGTTGTAGTAATCGCTAGTCGCTAGTCGGGTGGTGGGTTTGGGGACTAGTGATTAATCGGGATTAATCAGGATAAACTTGAATTAATTAAGATTAATTGTGAGTAATCGAGGATCGTCTAGTTAGGACTTTTACAACCATGGACGTGATCGAGATGTGACACACAACCCCATGAGGCATAAAAGGGCATGAATGAAGGTGATATTGTTGCCACCGTGAGCCCATCACGGGCGAGATTTATTTGAGAGTAGTGGGCCTAGGTTTTCAACCAAGCATATCTTCATCATTTTTTTCTATTTTAATATAACATAATCTAATCTAATTATTATTATTCTAATAAATAATAGATAATGAAACCATCACCCCGTCTGTAAAATAAAGCGAGTACTGAAGCAGTGAAGCCACAACCCCACAACAATAGGGTAATTGACTAAAGGTAGAATTCTTTATTAATCTATCCACGTGTTCCTATTTATATGGAAGAGATAAGAGTTAATTGTAGGCCCCACAAAATGACAACCACATTCCAGTTGTAAGTGTAACTATGATACTTGTCACATATTCGTATTTTCTAAGACTGGAAGGTATGGGGGCCGGCTGATGCCCGGCTTGGCCCGGCGCCGGACCCCCACACCGCCCCCCTCACCCGGCTTCCATCACACCCGGCGACCCACAGCCGGGTCCGCCGCTCCGCAATTCAAAAATATAGCCGTTTTTTAACGGCATTTTCAATAAAAAAAAAATTCATTTTCCTTTTAAATAAATACCACATTCTCTTCCTTTTTTATACCATTCTTCTCCAATTCTTCTCCATTCTCTTCCTTTTTTATAAAAACACTCTATAATTTTTATACCATTCTCTCCTAATCATGAATCCATTCAACCCAAACAACCCCAACCCAAACAACCCCAACCCGAATAATCCCAATCCGAACCAACCTAATTTTTTTTCGAGTCCCGCTTACACTCCGACTATGGATCCTTCGTGGGGGGCTTCGCAATTTCCGTTCGTTCAAAGAGTTCGCGGCCGAAAAGTATTCTCACAAGAAAAACGTATCGTCCGACTATGCTCGAGCGGAAGATTTTAGAATTATGCGGTTGGATCTCGACTCGGTTCCGGAGGATGAACGCGAGGTTTATCGGAGGATGAAAGAAGAGGTGAAAAAAAAATGGACGTCGTAGGTTTTAGGAAACGTAATTTTTTTTATTTTTTATTTTCGGTTTCTTTTTTTTTTTTAGGAAATGTAATTTTTTTATTTTTTATTTTCGGTTTCTTTTTTTTTAGGGAATGTAATTTTTTTTATGTTATGAAATGAAATTATTTATGTTGTTTTATGTGGTGTTTTTTAAATTTTATAAAGTTTTTATTAACTTGGTTATTAAATTAAACAATAGGAAATTATAAAATAATGAGGTGGGGCCCCATCCTCCATCCCCCTCCATCCTTCATTTGGCTCATCCCCCACGAGCCGTTTACGTGGCGCCTACGTGGAGGCTCATCCCCGTGGAGATGAGCCGAACCATACCCACTAGTCTAAATTGTTTAAAGAAAAAAATTCAGTCCTTTTTTTACAGCCAGAGATGAATGTAAAGCATTAATGTTTATTTATAATTATTTTATAATTATAATGTATTCAACTCGACTTTTTTACCGATAAATACAACCATTAACCAAAATGATGTGTTTGTGAGCGTTGTTTTTGTTTTTTGTTTTTTTTTAATCTTGGTTGGATGTTGATCCACTGTCCAGTGTGAATGCAGATAGGTGGGGTTCCATATATATTCAAAACTAAAGTATTTTAACCTAACAAATTAAATAAAAAACCCACAAATAATATGGACATAAAAGATAAAGAAGATATTCGGGAGATGGTACACATGAATTTAAAAATGTTTACAAAAAAGAAAATACTACTTAATACTTAATAATTAACAGGAAAGATATGTCAAGAAATCTTGTTAGGTTGAAGATATCACAGATAGACATATCTTTATAATCACTATTTTAACATGTATTTTATACTCGTATGATCCCCCAAATATATATAGTGGTTGATCAAATCCTGGTGGGCTTAACCTAGAGATCATCATATATTATTATGTTCTCTTTCAAGCATAGTGATGACCTGGTATTTCACCAGATTCCTTCTTTAATTTCCTTCCAACAACCGGCAAGAAATCAACAAGATCTTGTACTCAACCTTCATGATCATGTCCCTATGGAGTCCACTACAAATATTCCACTCACCAAAGCTCGGAAACTGCACGGAGATCACTCACCTTCATCTAAACCGAATTCAGGAACAACTGATCAAGGGGTAGATGATAGTAAAGATGAGCATACACAAAGAAAATTGGCTCATAGGGAGCTCGAAAGACAACGAAGGCGCGATATGGCTGAGCTTTATGCTTCACTTAGGGGTCTACTTCCCCTTAATTATGTTAAGGTAAGCTCTTTTCGTCGCTTCAAGTTGTTTAGGGTTTCTTCCTAACTTGATAACTAGCTAGGTGTGCTTGATTCGTTCAAACAAACAACCAGAGCTGAGCGCAAACCTTACCTCTATCCCAGACGAATGATTAATCTGGTCGATACCTAATTATTGTACGTTTAAAATTGTGTTTAGGGGAAGCGGTCTACATCGGATCATATGCATCAGGCGGTGAATTACATCAAATACATGCAAGAAAAAATTAAAGTGCTAAGTGTCAAGAGAGACCGGCTGAAGAATTTTGTGGAGGCCGGTGTTCCTAGTCCAGCTACAAATACTGAGGAAGAAAAGCAAATGAATTTGCTTCCTAATACCATATCAATTAGTTCTTGTAATGGGGGAGTTCATGTTTTGGTCAATAGTTGCTTAATAGAACATGGTTTCCCTCTTTCAAGAATTCTAAAAGCGATCTCCGGCGAAGGTTATGATGTTATAAGCTGCAGTTGTACTAAAGCAAACCAACGGTTGATTCACTCTATCCAAACTAAGGTGATTTATTTTGTAACATAACTCCAATTGTTTCAAAGTTTGCATGAGTTGGAATATAATGCTATCTTTTTGTGTTGTTAGGTGAATATATGATGCTATCTTTTTGTGTAACATAACTCAATAGGGAGGTTTTATTAATATTTTGCAGGTGAATGATGAACCAGTGTCATCTGATCTCTCCATGTTGCAACAAAGATTATCTGCGGTGGCCAATAACTACTGAATTCAAGATAACTGTGGAGCTAATTAAGGTAAATTTAATTGATTGCATGAGCCCATTATGGAGATGTGTACCACCAATATCCATTTGTGTTCTAGCAAAGATCTTATAGTGAGCTTTTCTGAAGCTCATTTTGATGAAATTAGTGTACAATAAGTGGTTTAATTATTTGTGTTTTAGAGCACCCATGGTGGTAAACTTCCACAAACCTTCAGAAAATGTCACCTCATCGTGAAATCAGATTTTCAAACTTTCTTAAAAGTCTTCCTATTCTGCAACGGCAAACTTCCATAAATCTCCACAAAACACCACCTTATATACTCACAACATCACCTACTTTTACAATTAATTATATAAATCAAATTACCTTAATAATAATATTAATAGTTTATTTTTAGTGTTTCGTTTATATATATTTGTAAATAATCGAATATTATTTAAAACTAAAATTAAAACACAAGTCTCGAAATGTTTAGTTTTTGAAATTTATTTGAGTATTTTATTTTATTTATTACCATAGTACCATGTCTCTTTCGTTAGCGTCATTTAATTTACTCTCGTTCCATTTATTTTAAGATTACAAATTCCCACTTTTGTCTCTTTTTTATATAGCCGTTGGGTTGGATTCAGGTCCACCACTCAACGTCCGGAAGGAGTCCGGGATTGCGGAATCCCAAACGGACTTCACTTCGGACCGTAGTCACATGGTAAGGTTTGTCCGCAGTAGTGTTCGCCTTTGGCGACCTTTGTCCGGACACCCACAAACCCACACGTTGTGGGTGCTCTTAAGTATACCTTTGTGTAATATGTAAGTGCAAGAAATTATGACATTTTACATAATTGGTAGAACGTTGTTAAATCGATAGCATTCGCTAACGTGGGCTAGCCCACTTGATAGAGGTACATGGGGGTCTCAGGTTAATCTAGGGAATGATGACAATATTATTGAATTTTGGTGTAAAGTATAGTAGTAGGATTAATATTTGTCGTTTCAAAAAAAAAATAATAATAATAATAAATCATTAGCACTCATTATAAGCTTATTTTCTAGGTGAAGTACATGTGTTATGTTTTTGCTTAATAAAATGTTTATTCTTTATTTTTATTGATATATGTAACTAGATAAAAGGTTGTTAAAGAAAAAGAAAATTACCATGAATACATTAGTTCTTTCAAGTTAGAATCACTGCATATGGCATTAACTTAATTGGCCGGACGCTTAATTAACTGAAATAATAGGCCATGCAAGATTCTCAGTCACTTTGCCATAAGGGTTTTCAAAATGCATGTCAACATTCAAGAGAACAATTAGGTGTCGTTTTGTTTGATTGATCATTTAACTCCACTTAAATCAGTAGCGGACCCAGGATTTTTTTTCCTGGGGGTGCAGAAATTTTTTAAAGATTTTAGACCCCTAACTATATAAAAAAATCGGTTCATAGCGAGTCGGATCGGGTCATGTAAAACAAGTAAATACAAACAAACAAAGTTTCATAGCAGGTCGAATCAGATTAGGCCGGGTCCATTTCAATTTGTCAAACAATCAAACCCTAGTTCCTAACTTCCTATCACATTAACAAACAAAAAAGCATCAACATTCAAATTATCCATACTTCTATTTCTCTTAATCATTAAATAAAAGAACAAAAAAACTTATCTAAAACATGCATCGGTCTTTAATTAGAAGAATCCGACGAAAAAAAGTGGCTCAACCCCTTTCCTCTTGAGAAATCGTGACATAACTTCACTACTCATTGATCTTTCCTAATCCTATCACATACAAAATAAACAAGGATCTTCAAGCGTTCAACCATAGCACATGTTCCTTAATTTTCAATTTAAAATTTTGAATTTCAAGCCCTAGTATTGTTATTTACCAACCAACAATCATATAATCAACAAAACCACCAACGATTTGGGTTTTTTTTTTATTACGTGGACTGATTTTGTTTAACAAAACTAGTAGTTGGAATGGGGCTTGAATGTGTATTAAGTTATTGGGCTTGATGGATTGAATTTAAGTTTTATTAAAGGGGTTACATAATTTGATCGGGTTTCAATCTGTATTCACAATTTTTTTATATAAATTCCTAACATTTTTTTCTAAGGGGTGCGGACGAAAATTTCCAAGGAGTGCGGTCGGGATTTTTCACGAAAAATACCACTAAATTTTTTTTTTCAAGGGGTGCGGCCGCCCACCCACCCAATAAAGTAGGTCCGCCCATGCTTGAACTATACTTCTGGATCCAAATTTAGGTGTCATTTTAGGTTTGATTAGCACTGTTTCCATCTGATTAATTATGATTTATGTGCAATACAAATAATATTTGACAAAGTAAACAAATGTTAGCCATTGTTTATGGTATGACTCAACACTGTTTAACTTCCTTGGGTTCAGAATGATAGATATATTATACATATATGCATGCATGTGTGGGTGGGTGTGTCTAAATCTTATAACTTTGCGTACATAAAATTATTAAGTAGTTTATAACCTTAGAAAAACTTAAAATAAAAGTTTATAAAATTGAAACATTAAAAGGTTTATAAAAATTCATAAACATAAACCTTAAGTTTATAAAACTAAATTCATACTTTAAAATTATAATTTTTTTTTCTAAAACAAAAGACAAAATAAGAGAGGTCCACATATACCACTACAACCAGTTCATACACATGGAGTGTTGTTCCATGAGAGACCCATGCCACATCGTCATCTTCAATTCTTCATTAATTTCCTGTCATTTGGAAGTGCTCTCTGTGGGCAATAAGTGTACTTATAACTTTTATCGCTAGCTCTTTGGTACATGTGCTTGTCTGGGCTCTCTTTTTTTCCTTTCCTTTCCTTTTCTTTCTTTCTTTCTTTCTTTCTTTCTTTCTTTCTTTCTTTCTTTCTTTCTTTGTATTTGTATGTGTGTGTGGTGGGGGGCATCACTTGGAGAACAAATAAAAATGTAAGTTAATTTCCCCACACTTAGAAACATGAATTAATTGTTGCTCAGATTGGTTTGATTTGATTCGTCAATTGTAAAAATAATACTACCTCCGTCCCATTAAATGTGTCTTATTTTGAATTTTCAAAGTCTTTATTTATAAACTTTGACTTTAATTATATATTTTTGTGGTATATAAAACTTGATGAAAATTAACCCAATAAAAACACTTGTAAAACACCCTCAAATCATATAATTTTCATCAAGTATTATTTAACACAAACAAAATTATTTAAGGTCAAAGTTTACAAATAAAGACTTTGAAAATTCAAAATCGGACACTTTTAATGGGACGGAGGGAGTACTAAAAACATGTAACTGAATGAATTGTCACCCTCTAAACTTGATCATTAGTAATAGACTTTTGACTTTAAATTTTGCTTCCTTCATTAGTAGCAGAATATCTCACCAGGGTTGTGATGATCTAAATGTGATGAATGAACAACTTCTTCTGCATGCTGATCATTGTTTGTGCTGACATATTCATGACTTGTTTCTTTTGTCTTATTATTGAGTTGTGGATCTTCGTCTTGATTCTTTGTAGCAATGAATTCTATTCGTTTTGGTTCTTCATAATTAAAGTATTTTGATAATTGAGCAGAGTTTAAACGAGCTCGAATCAACCTAACATTATTTTTGTTTATTAAACGAGCCCTCGCCCAACCCGAGCTTCACTTAAAGCTTGATCTGGCCCACGAACCAAAACGTACCTATTATTTGCATGGAAAGCCCTAATATGAAAAGGAGACTTGAACCATGCTCCTCATTTTTGCAACTTTCTTCACCTACCCTGGTGAGAGAGATACCTATTTCAATTTGAAATCGGTATTATGGGCAAGGTTCTTAGAAGAGAGACCTATTTCAACTTGAAATCGGTATTATGAGAAGGTTGAGGATTCAAGATTGTTTCATCATCTCAGATCAAAGTACCTTGTGTGCATGGTAATTTTCGAGCACGCAAGTTTGGGTCTTGTTCATCATGCTTTATAGGTGAGAATCATGTAAAAAGTTCACACTTTGATGATTTATATATGAAATGATAGCCTTTAAAGCATTTCGAAGTAAAAAGTCTAGATCCCGACATGAAAAAAGACCAAATCCGAGAAGTCACCATTGTTAGAGATTCTTGACATGGAAGAAGGCAAGTATTTGTTCTAGAGTATTCACAAACATAGTTAGAGGACCCGGGGTGGTCCGTGTTCGGCCACCCATCACGCTGATGGGCAATTTGTACACCGCCGCCTCCATTTTTTTAACGCGTTGAAGTATCACGGCGTGGATCCGAGCACGCGTTGAACTTTGAACTTGTTTGTTGTTTTGTGAATGAGTGAATGAATGGTATCTTGTACATTGTGCATTATAATTTGTACATTGGAATCCCATCACTAGTGATTCCACCCCTCCTACATTTCTATCACTAGTGATAGAATATTGGTTGTACACATGGCATGACTTGATTGGATAGTGAGAGTGATAGATTCTATCACTAGTGAACCACCCCTAGTCCCCTTAGTATTCTTACATAGATTCATAAATAGTTAGCATTCACAAATAGTAAGTAGCTACAAGACAGATTTAATGAGAAAAGTTTATGTGGTTTCATGTTAGTCTTTGACCAGTTGACTAAGAGTTTAAGTGTTAGATTGTACATGTAACCGATAAATAAGCTAAATCCCAGGTGAGTTCTAGATGCCCATTTTTATTACCAATTTGGGTTGATATTCTTGCAACCATCCACGTCTATTCGTGAAGCTATTTGATGTGTCGGTTACCTATTATGTGCATATTGGTGTTCCAAGAATTGAAGTTACATGATGTAGGTCATGTATACAGATATGACAGAACTGATGATAAAATGTTCATGTCTAACACTTTCTGCTAGAGTTATTGATGTCTAGTATTTGTTACTAGAAAGTATTGATGGGCCATGTGAACGCGACAACGTAGTAGGTGTTGATGGACTCTTATGGCTGTATAAGTCCGCTTGGCCATGTGACAATTAATTTTTTTAACTGCTAAACTTGCATACTATGAGAATTGAACTCATGACCTCCTACTATTCTAAACTCTATCTAACTCACCAACACTAGTGGGCTACTCCCAAGGGGATATGCGACAATTAGTTTATGGTGGAGCCTACTTAACACTTTGATGTTTAATTACATTGATGATTGATGGTGACGTGCATTATTGATGTTCATTAATTACAATTTAACTAGTAGAATTTTTCCGTGCTTCGCGACGGGAGTTCGATCAGTGTCGTTTTGCTTCTTTAAGGTACTGGCACTCGCTATCATAATCGAAAGAAAAAACTGTCTAGAGTATTTTTAGATCAAAAGAATACAAAAGAAACAAATAAATAGAAAAACACATTCTTATTACTTAATATAAAAACTTTCCTAATAAAATTTATCAAGATTTAAATGGATAATAAGGTAACTATTTAGAATTACATTGATATAAAAAATACAAATTTAATAAATCAAATTTAATTTATATTCTAAGTATATCACTTAACTTTGATAAATATCATTCGTGGATCAAAAAAGGGGTTTTCAACATAAGAAAGATGGATGACAAAAATGTAATTAGTATGCTATAGTTGCCCAATTAATATACTATTCATAAGAAGTTTCAACAATTGTTATATTATAGAATAACATTTACTAGATTTTTGTATCGAAATAAATAAATTAATTAATGTTTGTAACCTAAAAACAAAGACTGACTCAGTGTAGCTGACTTTTTAGTGTGTGTGCTAGGTTAAATGGATATTAATGCTTGATAGGAGGTCAACGACATGGATTGAAGGCTAGCATATCCTGAAGTTTGGCATCATACCGATCTTAGTAGACTAGTTATGACTTTGATTGTTATGTCAAACTACTATGAGTTGATGTTTTGAATAGTTGATGTTTTCTGATGTGAATGTGTGACCTTTATCAGTTTAAGAACCATGATTCCCAAATGTGAGGTCACCCTGGTTTAGGGCTCTATGGGTTATGTCAGTAAATCAGTTTTTACCATGTCAAATAATTATGTACATCTAGGTTAAGCACATGAAACAAGCCTCTTAAGACATTACTTTTTTTAAACTTAAAGGATGCCTTCCTTATAAAAGTACAATATACCCCTCTCAACTTTAGGTAGACTAAATATTTAAACCTCATATCTTTTGATTTTTTTTTTTTTGCTCAACTAGATTTTAACACGCGACTCACCCATTCTTTTTATTTTCTCTTATAACTTTTAAAATATAATGTATTATTAAAATCCGAATACGACATTACAACATATTTATTTACGTTAAGGGCCAATATGGTATAACCCAGTTGGTCAGGAGGTTTTCCACTAAGTGGTTTCCTCCTGAGGAGGTCTCAGGTTCGATTCCTACTAAGTGCAAAATTATGTAAATATCCCTCTCAACTTTAGGTAGACTTAATATTTAAACCTCATATCTTTTGATTTTTTTTGCTCAACTAGATTTTAACACGCGACTCGCCCATTCTTTTTATTTTTTCTTATAACTTTTAAAATATAATGTATTATAAAAATCCGAATAGGACATTACAACATATTTATTTACGTTAAGGGACAATATGGTATAGCCCAGTTGGTCAGGGGGTTTTCTACTAAGTGGTTTCCTCCTGGGGAGGTCTCAGGTTCGATTCCTACTAAGTGCAAAATTATGTAAATATGGGAGAACACCTCTGGGAGGGATTCGAACTTGGAGTGAAGGGTTTAAACAGCATATGCTGGCCCTTTGGAGTAAGCTGAAAATCCAGTTGATCTACCGTTCAAAAAGAAATTTAAGTTAAGGTGTAACTTTTTTCAAAACTGAGTTGCGAGTTCTAATGTACATATCACCAAAGCACAAATGTTCAAGTCGTTAAAGCTTCTTAAAAGTTTCGCATTTTACTTTCTTTATGCTTTTCTCTTACAACTTTTAAGGTATGGTGTTTTACGAAATTTCGGCTTTGCCATTGCAATGTGATTATATTTATCAATGTTATAGTAAAACATTAGTCTCGCTACTCTTTTAAGATATATATATATATATATATACATACAAACACACACACACATATATATATATATATATATATATATATATATATATATATATATATATATATAAGTAAAAAGACCCTCTAGTTGCGATGGGATCAAACAAAACATCATTTAATTATACTTTAAATTACAAATTATAAAATTTTGATGAAAATTATGGTAGAGGCATAAAAAAATATGATTTATGTATAATCAGTTGTGTTGACATATGTTGTATTTTTGTTTATTTACGTGTGTTTCATTGTATTTTACAAATAAGACATGTGGATAATAAAAAAACTTACAATTTGATGTATCAATGTTGGTAGGGTTTTTAGAAGAACAACGAATTTGAGGGTTAGATCTTTTTGACATTTCCTTGTATAATGAGAATGAGAAACAATAAATTGTATCATAATTCATATAACCACCTAGCAACTCAGTACGTGTCAAATATTATTATTTTTTATATGATTATTTGTGTAATAATAAAGAACATCGGTAAATGTTTTTGTGACGAAGATTATAAATAATAATGTTTGTGATTCAAAGTATGAAATAATTTAATTTTTTTAAGAATTGTGTTGCCTACACTTATATGAATCGGTAAATGTTTTTGTGACGTAGATTATAAATAAGAATGTTAGTTATTCAAAGTAGGAAATAATTTAATTTCTTTAAGAATTGCGTTGCCTACCATACGTGAATTTGAAAGACTAAATGAAGATAAAGGGGTGTTTTTTTTTAAACGGCTGACAGAAATTTTTATTCATTGTAGCAAGATGCTACCACCAAAAATTACAACCAAGTTTACATATACACCAAGGACATAAAACGTTACACCATCTTAAACTAAATCACACTTTTTTAACCAAAACATCTAAAGCGACACCAATCATCCCATGAAAACTGTGCTTCCTTTGATCTGTTTTTTACCCATAAGTACGCCATTGCTTTAATTTCTTCCAAGACCTTAACGGTATTCGGGGATCCTTGCCTGAATATAACCTCATTCCTCATTCTCCATATTCCCCAAGATGCGATATTTTGCCAAATTATTTGCGTAAAATGGCATGAAACAAATAAATGCTCACTTGACTCATCATATTCATTACATAATAAACACCTCAGGTCTTGTACAGGAATGTTGCGAGCCGAAAGGGCACACTTGGTCGGTAACTTTTCCATTTCTGATCTCCATGCCATGATAGCCACCTTTTTAGGAACCCAATTATTCCACTCAAACACTCTGTTAGGCCGCTCCCTATTCGCTGAACCGAGGAGACTTTTCAGACCCGAGACTGAGAAACAGCCTGATGGGTCATAATTCCAGCACCAGTAATCGCGTCCAACCTGGAGATTAACACAGTCGAGAAGGGATATCAACTGTTGTAACTGATCCGACTCTACGACATTAAATTGTGAGCAAGACCAGTTCCAATTAAGTTGAAAACTACTTCCAAAACTTCCAGTAACAACCTCATCAGCCACCACACATTGTTTTTCCAACTTAAATAATTCTAGGAAACAAATATACAGAGGGTCCGGTTCCAACCAGCAATCCAGCCAAAAAGAGATATGGTTACCATTAGAAACTGAAGCTTTCACAGCCCGGTTCAAATCGATATCAGCGAGAACAAAGACCTGCCGAATGCTAATTATACTCTTCCAAGGACCTGGAACCGAAATTTTAACGGGGATATCGCTCCATGCTCTTGGATTATGATGAATAGCCCAAATAACTTTCCTCCATAAGCCTTCTTTTTCTGTTTTAAACCTCCACCACCATTTTGCTAACATTGCTAAATTAGCGTCCCTAAGAGAGCCAAAACTAAGTCCCCCAAATTCAACAGGAGCAATTGTTTTATCCCATGCAACCCAGTTCATTTTTGCTTTTTCTTCCGACCCCCCCAAAAGAATACTCTACGGATTTTATCCAGAGACTCCAAAACCTGAATTGGAGCTTTAAATAATGAGAAATAATAAGTAGGGAGAGAATTCAATACCGATTTAATAAGGGTTATCCTTCCGCCATACGACAACGTCTTGGCTTTCCACAGGGAGAGACGGTTCCTAAAAATATCCAAAACCGTCTTCCAATTCCGCACGAGATTCATATTAGCCCCGACAAGAATACCAAGGTGTTTAAAAGGTAAAGATCCTTGCTTGCAACTTAGTATATTCGCCATATGAGAGATTTCTTGATCACTTACACCAATACCATAGACACTACACTTCGCAAGATTAACTTTCAACCCCGAAACAAGGAAAAAGCATCTAAGTAAACGGCGAAGATTATTAGAGTTGGCTATAGACCATTCCCCAACAAACATTACATCATCTGCATAGGCAAAATGTGATAAAGGAGCGCCTTCATTAGAGAGACTAATACCATGAAATAAGCCAATAGTTACTGCCTGTTTCACAAAACCTGTTAATGCTTCCATCGCCAATACAAATAAAAACGGAGACAGTGGATCACCCTGACGAAGCCCACGAGTACAGTCGAATTCCCTAGTTGGGGACCCATTTACTAAAACTGAAGCCCTAGCTAAATAAAGCGTAGCCATAACCCATGACCTCCATAATATTCCTTCCTGCCAAAAACGCCGACTGATGTTCTGAAATTAGCTTACCCATCACCCCTTTTAGTCTGTTAACCAACACCTTGGAAATAACTTTATTTATGATATCAATCAAACTAATAGGTCTAAAATCAGATGGGCTCATCGGATCTTTAACCTTGGGGATGAGAGCAATGAAGGAAGAAGTACAACTCTTATTCAGGGTGCCTTCCGAATAAAACTTATCAAATAGCTTTAGAAAATCCTCTTGCAACGATGCCCAACATTTCTTAACAAAGATGAAATTGAACCCATCCGGCCCCGGAGCATGGTCCCCCTCACATTCCCATACGGCCGCCTTTATTTCATTAATAGAGAAAGGTACCTCCAGAAAGTTTGCCTCTTCGTCGGATAAAGAAGCCAAATTTGGACATACAAACTGCGGTCTAACCGCCATAGGCTCCGAAAACTGCTGATGAAAAAATTCATACAAAGACTCCTTAACCGCCATTGGATTCGTAACCCATTCCCCACCAATCCTTAACCCATTAATCCTGTTGGAGCTAATATTGGAGTTAATGATTTGATGGAAAAAAGATGAATTCTCGTCCCCTTCAAGAGCCCATTTCGACCTAGATTTCTGCCGAAGATCCAATTGCTTCAACCTATCAAATTCCGCAATGAAGTTTCTACAAACAGCTCTTTCCGACAATGCTCTCACTTCCGCCATTTTTTCAATATCAGTCATCCGACGTTTGTTGCTATTATATACACCAACCTTTCTCTGATTCTCAGCTTTTAACCATGCCTTAATGTTATCTTTTAACCATCTGAGCTTGATTGCAAGAGCCAGATCTACCGACCATCAAAATGAAACGAGCGGCACTTCTGTATAACATAACCCAAAAATAAGATTTGAATAAACGGGAGTTACAAAGTTTTTGGTGTTATGGAGGCAATTGTACTTGGAATCTATTTTGAAAATAGTTTCTTGATAAACAGAATATACTCATCATAATAATTTAAATTTGAAAAATAAGATTTGAATAAATGGATGTTACAAAGTTGATTGTAATTATGAATAAAAAAATTATAATTATGAATAAAAAAATTATTTTCTGGTATGAGGAATATAATTTTAGATTATTTTTGTAAATCCAAATTCATACTTATCATATTTATTTGAATTTGATAAATTAAGTAGGAATAAATAAAAAAATACATTTTAAACAGGAAATATGTTGCTTTCTTTTATTATTATATAGTGCAAGTATAGACATAGATATAGATATTAGAAGTTTGTAAGGTATACATAAATATATATGAAATTCTTTGAATGGTTAATTCATCTAGTTTATTATAAACTCTAGCTCAAAAAAATTGAGATATACATTTTAAAAGCTTACAACAAAACGATTTAAATGAGCCTAAAATCATCCATCATTTGTGTATTTTGTAAAAATAGAGGATAAAATTTAACTCATATGTATAAAAGGATCGATGATATGTTTAACCATGTCCATCGCTTTCATATAATATTTATGTGGAATTACAATGTCTCGTAGTTTAAAGTTTTCAATATATGTATGACGACGCTATCAAGCAACTTTTGGTACAATTAGAAAAGGGATTTTAATAGTCAAAATAGACATTTTATTATTAATATTTTTTTTAGATATAACCAACATTTTATTAAATATTATAATATCATTATAATAACGTACTGTATCTGTTCAAATCTTCCCCAATCCTAAAATATTTTTTTAAAAATAATATAAACATACATGTTGGTCAGGAATCTTATTAGTTTGGAACAAGGAGTGGATAGAGTATAAACATTGTTTGGAGATTTTGTTTGGTCATTTAACTTTAGAGGATGTCGTATATCAATTAACTACTTTTTTGTAGTTCGGTGTCATTTGGTTTGTCGTATGGAAACATGTAGTTCTATCGGGTAAAATATGAGTAGTTGTAAGCGGCCAAATTCACTAAAATATTATGACATGTGCTTCTTTGTTTATTTGATAATTTAATCTAGGTTTTTTCCAAGGACCTTTTGTACCCCATCGTATCGTTTCTACATTTATGAAAGCAACTAGCAGCTTTTGGAACAGTAAATTACATTTGTCAATCCATTTTAAGAAACTTCCATTTCTAAGTCAAAAACAAATCAGCTAGAGTTTATATTTATTATGGTAACACATGTTGAGCTTAATTTAAAACAATAAACACCATAATAAATATGTGAAGAAAAACCAAACTAATCTGGTGATTAGCTCGTGATTTGTGCCTTAATAAAATAAGATTAATCTTCTTTTGTTCTCGTCAAAACAGCCAAGTTGACCCTTCAAAACAATCAACACACCGTTAGCTCGTTACAAGGAGGAGAATATGTGTATATATATAAAACAAAATTACACATACTTAATAAAAAAGGTGTTTTTACGTAGTAAAAATATTACACATTCATAAGAAGTAATACTTTTCCCCTGTACATATAGATTACACACAGTTCAATGGACAAGCGGACTAGTTTGGCCATTAAGTGCCGTAATAAGGGAGGGAACGAGTGAAGCCCATGACTTACTTAGGTAGATAAAAGGAAATACACAGTTTGGAAGACTGTGATAGTGTTGGGGAACTTAGAGATTGCAACAGATAATCTGAGAGTCGTGTAGTTACTTTCAGATCGAATTATCTCGGTGGTTCACGTGAAAATCAAATTGAATACAACTTAAATTTATAAGAACAAGAACTAGCATATGACTGATTGTGAATTCGTATGAACCAGAGAGGTTGTAACCCAAACCTTATTTCGAATTTGGGGATAACTTCCAATAACTGCGTGATGGCAGTAATCTCTTTTTTAATTCAATATACTTCATCTTGGAGCCAAATTTTAATCTTGAAAATAAAGGTTATTTTCTAGAAAATAAATTTTCTAACACATTTTTAATGAAGCAATTTAATTTTTTAGCTCAATCCCAGCCAAGGGCTCTGCCCCTTGGACCCCTTCAGGGGCTGCTGCCCATTGGACCCTGCTTTCAAGGACGCTTACCCTAGACCCCTACTAAGAGGGCGTTCGCCCCTTGGAACCCCATTGATTAGGGGCTCCACCCCGAACACTTAAAACTATAACAACTCAAACAAGCTTACATTTTCGCACCTCCTAACTTCCTTGATGTGTGTTAAAATTCACTTTAGTCACCAAGTCAATCCCGATTACACTAAAATTATCCTCCTTTATTTTAGCGTAATCCTTTATTAACTTAAACAAATTCACAACAAACATACTTATGCATAAATGAAATATCACGACGATTGAATTTCATATTAGTATATTATACATTCCAAATATTTGAATATTAGGATGTCGCTATGGATTGAACCATTTCTATTTATAATGAATACATGAAGATAATATACACACAAGTTTACATACTCTTATATTCTTTCCTTGAAACTATTTTTACTAGCATATGTCCTATCCTTCAATGAACATATCAAAGTCAAGTCCTAGCTTCTTGAAGCGGCTTAACTTCATGCTCATATAGGTAGTTTTTTTTACTCTTGCACCTGCATATGCAATATTTTTAAAAGAACTATTAAGGAGATGAACTTCAGCCTCCTTTGACTTGCAGCTCTGAACGCATACTATGGGATGATGCTACTAATGTGTTCCAATTTCTAGATGTTAAGTTTTCCTCTTTGAAATCAACACCTAATGTCATAGTCGGTGGGAATTGGGTATCTTAACAAGAGAAATTTCATGTGGACTTTAATCCAATCCCTACAGCTGCCTTGTGCACAAGATCTCTACTTAACGCTTTGGTTAAATGATCAACTATATTTGGTTGAGTTCTCACAAACTCCACTCATAGCATCCCATGCATGATGAGCTCACAGATCATGATGTGTCTAACACCTAAGTGTCTAAACTTCCCATAATACATCTGACTACAAGCCTTAGCCCAGGTAGCAACACTATTACTACTAATAGATATTGGTGATATTGGTTTAGGCCATAATGGAATTTCATAAATCAAGTTTCTTAGCCATTCAACTTCTTTACCAACTGCTACTTATGCTACATACTCAGATTCCATTGTTGAGTTAGTTATGCAAGTCTGTTTCCTAGATGCGCAAGATATACCACCTCCCAAAGTAGAAAAGTCCATCCACTCGTGGAAGAATGATCTTCCATATTGTTAATCCAGTTCACATCTGAATAACCTTCTATAACTAAAGGAAATCCAGTATAACTCAAACCATATTTCATGGTTTCTTTCAGGTATCTAAACCTCGTATTATAGCTTACAAATTTATTGCACTTGGATTGCTAGTATGCCTACTAATCTTTCCAACAACATAAGCTATATCCGATCTAGTACTTATCATAACATACATGAGAGATCTAATACCTCTTGAATATTCAAGTTGATTTACAACAACATCTTTATTCGGTGAGAGCTTAAAGGCGGGATCTATAGGAGTGCTAAGTAGAGAACTCTCTTGAAAGTTAAACTTCTTCAAAATCTTCTCAATATAGCGAGTCTGAGAGATTGAACTACCATTGTTCTTACATTTAATCATTATACCAAGGATTATTTCAGCCTCCCCCATGTCTTTCATGCCGAAGCAAGATGACAAAAATTCCTTTGTTTTATCAACTTGATCTTGGTCAGTACCAAAGATCACCATGTCATTTACATATAGGCAAATTGTGACTCTTCTACTAGAAGCTTCAAATTTGCTATACACACTTGTCCGCTTGGTTCAGTACACAACCATTAGACAACACCACATCATCAAATTTTTGACGCCACTGTTTAGGTGCTTGCTTTAAGCCATATATTGAATTTACAAACTTACACGCCTTATGCTCATTACTAGGCATAACGAAATCTTCAGGTTGTTTCACATACATCTCCTCATCCAAATCACCATTTAAGAAAGCAGTTTTCACATCCATTTTGTGAATCGTTGCGTATTATTGCTAAAGCAACCAACAACCAGCCAAGGTCTCTGCCCTTATACCCCGCCAAGGGTTGCCGCCCCTTGGACCCTAATCACAAGGGCGCTGTCCCCGGACCCCTCTCAAGGGGTGTTACCCCTTAAACTCCCATTAATTAGGGGCTTCGCCTAAACACCTAGAACTATAAACAACTCAAATAAGTATGCACTCCCGCACCTCCTAACTTGCTTGATGTGTATTACAATTCACTTTGGTCACCAAGTCATCCCCAATTACACTAGAATATCCAACAGATAGCTATTGTGTACTCGAGTTAGAGACTAATCTAATTAACTAGGATCTCTATGTAGAAAACACTTGTGCATTGTATAGAGATGGATTATGATGCTACAATTATAGGAGGTCATTGTGGTAAAGGATTTGTGGTTTAAATAATTTTAGGTATATAGCAATATAGAGTGGACAATTTGCTATCAAAATAATAGTTTATTTAACTTTGCCCCCTTTAACTACTTTGAGGCCGGGACTCATGTCAGAAAATGTATTAAATTTATTCATGTTTTGTTAAATTGATTTTCATGCATTAAAAATAGACTATTATGGGCAAGATTCTCTGTAGAATAAAAGACAACAACAAAGGACAAACCAGACAACCAACACGGGGTCGTGCTAAGGCAACACGGGGCATGGTCAACTCTAAGATTCGAAAAATCTGATATAGTACAACAAGTACAATGGCCACGAGCCATGTCGTTGACACACGGCGCCGTGTTAGTACAAGACCTGACACTGCAGTTAATGAGGAAAAGAGAGAAAGATGGCCACGGGGCCGTGTCAGGCGGGCACGGGCCGTGTTGAACGTCTGACTTCAGCAGGGGTGCTTGGTTCCATTTCAATCCATCGCTTGGCAAACCACTTCTCTCACACTTGCCACCACTCTACCACCACTACAACACCAACATCCATCGCCATCATCCATCTTCCATCATTTAGAGTGTGTTGTAGTCTCGGGATCCAAGATCGATCGTAGGAGTTCTTGTCAAACAAAGGCCATACTTGGCTAAACTCTTACATCACTTGGTGAAGACAAATCTTTTATGTATTACTTTTTGATTTTCAATCTTTGGCTCCTTTTTATTTAGGTATGTATTAATGACTTTAATAACTAGTTTTTTTATATTGAAGGCGAATTTATCTAACCATTCTTCATATGTTGTTGATTCACATATTCGTGTCTTTACGGTCTATATAAAGCGCGTTAACTACTTGGAAGGGGGTTAGAAGGATGGTTGGGTAAGTCTATGTCTCGTTCAGTTTGTAGATCCTGCGAGAATAGATTTATTTCAACCATTAAGTGTAATATCAAGTATCACAATTTAGTCGAAATAGATCCACAGGCGGATCAAAAATAAAAGAAGGAAATTGTTCAACAGATAAATGCATCCCAAAGCTTGCGAGACTCTATGATGCTAAGGAGAAACCAGCCTATTTCGTATAGCACCTGCACTTAATCTTTTTGGGGAAAATACGTCAGTTTGCACTGGTAAATACAATTTAACTGACTCATTTTGAAAACATTTGAAAAATTTGGTTTTAAATGCACAAGGCACAAAACATTTTATAACTTGGGAATAATTAATCAAAGTTAAACTTGTAAAAGATTTACATGTTTGTTGTGCGTTCAGTCGCCCGAGTCGTGTCGGGTTTAAGGTTAAATGACACACCACTTAGTATAAGTCCGCGGCGGGAAGCCAACGTTTATACCTTAATAATATGGACATAATACCGGGTGTACGCCTACACCCGGGTGTCAAGGTCGTGGCCAAAAATGATGCCAAGGATATCCGGGACATGGTCATTAAGCTCCCAAAGGCGTAAAAACAAACAACACCAAGTTTTCAAACGGGTCACATTGATAATACCCAACTACTAATGAGTTGGGGTCAATTGCCCGACCAAGCGGTATTTTATATACCGTACCCCCAAGCCCGTATAGGGAAAATAAGTTAAAAGTATTTACCTGAGCAAGTATAAACCACAAAAGCAAAAATGCAAGTGTCTTTTACTGGGCTTCTATTCTGGAACGAAGGTTTAATACAACCTATTAGAATCCTAAGGGGTCTTTAATATAGCCTAGGCCTAGACCGGTTAGTTTCGAATAATAAATATGGTTTAATCGCGAGGAATGCGAAAACCGGGGAGGAATGTGATTTAGACCCTACAAGCTTGGATACTTGTATAATATGGGTAAACTAAACACATTCTGAATTTAGAGACTAAGATGATACGGTTTGACCCGTTTCGGCTAATATGCGTGAACTAGTCACATAAGCCGATCCGAACGCGAAAGTGCGTAACGAGTAACCATATAAATCATATGCAAGTTTTCCTGAGATTATATGCACCAAATATGTTGCAATATCAGTAAGGTATGTCCAATTATGCCCCAAACGTTTTTAAACGCCAATTACGCCTCGTAAGGGCATTTTGGTAATTTTACATAAGCTAAAAGGGTAGAAATGGGAAAACTGAGTTTTTAACTTTAGTCTACTGTTATAATATATATTTTTTATTAAATATATCAGTAGGTATTAGATCTTTTATGTAAAAACTAGTTTCGACATATACTATGTCGTAAAAATGCCTAAAAAGGCGATTTGGAGCCATTTCCGGGTTTTAAAAGAAAAGCTGATATTTTTATATTTCCAGAAGGCTCAACATATCATATTTAACATAATAAATCAGTAGAAAAAGGTTTGAGGTCAAAAGGTTTTGTAAAACTCATTTTATGGCCGAAAGGGCAAAATCGGCATAAGCCGAATTAAGCTTAAAACCTCTAGTTATGCTCATCCTAAAAATAAATAAAAATCTTTAAAATTCCCAAAATATTATTATATAACAGTGGGTATAAAGTTTTGATATAAAATTCGGGTTTAAATAGGTTATGCGTTAATTACGCTAATTATTTATTAAGAAAGCTTCTAATTACGCTAATGAGCATAACTCTTAATCTAGACCTCAAACTGATGTCAAATTTTGGGGACAAGTTTATATTTCAGTAACTAAGTTGTCTACCCTTTTACATTTTCAAAAATCATGATTTTTGGACATTTGGGCATAACGGTCAACATATGGGCATTTAACGGAAATATGCATACGAACAAGATATCTAATGAACCACGTTGTATAATCACAGGAGGATATACTAACATGTTATTAGGTCCAAAAGAAGCTCTAAGGCAATCTTAATCTTAACTAAAACGGGTCAGAACTGAAAGTCAAAGTGAAAGTCAAACTATGCGACTTTCGGTTCCGAACCGGGTCTAAGCAGAAAATTGTCGAGTTGAACATGTTGGAACATGTTCTTATACTTATTACCAAGTTATATTAATGTTCAAACAGGTTACATACAACCTACATTGCTAATTATGCGTTAATTTGAAATTAAGCATTCTGTTGACTTTTTATGATTAGCTTTGACTCGACAATTGACATGCTTAGAGTGGAAATCTGAAAACACCCTTTTAAGGGTTTGTTACCCACTTAATTACCTTCCTAAAGGTGTCTTTAATTCGTGATTTGACAGAGCACATTATGCTTAATCACGAAGTCAAACCTTAATTATGACGGTTTGACTTTTACTTAATTAGCTAAGCTAGAAAGAGTTAAAGAGGGTTAATGACACTTACAAGAGTCCTAAGAAAGATTAGAGAGCCTAAGAAAATGAGTTGGTGACCAGAGGAGCTCCAGAAAGTCTTTAGCCAAAGTTCCAAATGAGCAAGTGTTACAAGATCAAACCCAAGCTCTTTATATAATGAACTATGATGCATAAGATCTTGCCAAGTTAGTCTATGATAGTTAGGAGATGTTCCCAAGTGTCCCTAAAGGCCTAAAAACTGCCTAGCAAGCCCATAGAATCGAAATGTTACGTTTTAAGTCGGTTAAATGCATTGGACAGGCAGCTGTCCAAAACTCACTGCCAGCGACGGTCTTACGGACCGTAAGCTTGAGGCCTTACGGTCCGTAAGGACCTCTTGCGGACCGTAAGCTACAGGGGTTACGGTCCGTAACCGACCTTACTGAAACATGGTTCAGGTGCCTTCCTTACGAACCGTAAGCCTAAGGCTTTGCGGTCCGTAACCAATCCTTGCGGGGCATGCCCAGGTACCCTGCTTACGGACCGTAAGCCTGGGGCCTTGCGGTCCGTAAGCGATGGCCAGAAGAAAAAAGTTTGAAAACTTTTAAGTCTTGACCATGCAACCATCAATGCCCGAAACATGCCTTCACTTTTCAGTTTGTGGGACCATCTTGACCAGCCATTGCATGGCTCATTTGCCCTTACATGTCCCCCATTTAATCTTTACTCAAAAAGGGACTTGTTACATGACGGAGATTTCAAAATTGAGTCTTGGACTCTCAATTACTTGGCCAAGCTATAACAATTCTTATTTACAAGTGTTTTATTTAAATTAGGAGTAGTAACAACCTATAATTTCCGAAGTCCTTGATAAAGATGCAACTTTATTTATTTGAGAGCAACCGGTTATCATATGAGATGATCATCAATTGATTTAAGGATCTTGGGATTTATAAAAATTTCGGGTCGCTCAGAGGTGATTTAATAACGTGTCGCCCTTGGGTCGTTCAGAGGTATTTTAAATAACATGACGCCCCTTTTTATTAGAAATCCTACCACATATCTCTTTATTAAATCCGGTTTCTCTGACACGTCTGTCACACACGACACGCGTCTTTATTCTAATGGACAGGAATTTTCGAGGTGTTACAGCGAGCCGGCTCGAGCTCGATAAGCAAAGCTCGGGCTCGGGCTCGTTTAGTAAACGAGCTTGTTTTTAGGCTCGGGCTCGAGCTCGTTTAAGCTCGGCTCGTTCGAGCTTTTTTTCGAGCCGAGCTCGAGTAGCTCGCGAGTAGCTCGGCTCGTTTGCACCCCTACCCAAAACTTTATTTTTATGTCGCGTTAATGTATGTTTTTTATTGTATAAGGAATTGCCACACCCGCAAGGGTAAATAATATACTATTGAGTGAGTAAAGTTAGTTTTTAAGTTTCTGTGTTTTACTGGTTTTAACTATTTGAGTCCAAAATCAATAAATTTAACGCTCTGAGTCCCTAACCGCTCATTTTATAACGTTTTGAGTCCCTGTGTTAGTGTGTTTTAGTGATTTTAATCACTTGAGTCCAAAATCAAAAGTACAAATGTTAAAAATTGGACTCAAAGCGTTATAAAATGAGCTGCTAGGAACTCAAGCCGTTAAACTTTTTAATTTTGGATTTAAGTGTTTAAAACTATTAAAACACATGGACTCAAAAAATAATTTACTCTATATTATTTACAAAAACATTCTTTTTAACTTCCTCTAACATAAAATATATCTACAATAAATAAAAAATTACAAACATTAATATAAATTCGGTTTAAATGACCACTCATTTCGAGTATTAATTACAAATATTTATACGCGGATACTTATTACCAATTCTGAATTGTTCGATAATTACAGTTTTATTTATTTATTTTTTTAATTTTGATTTTTCTGTTCGATAATTACAGTTTTTTTTTTTTTTTTTGATTTATTGCATAATGCATACATAGATTTCTTGTTTTATTTATTCATATGTTCCCATTTACATGGAAGGGATAAGAATAATGACTGTAGGCCCCTCACAATGACAACTAGTTTCCATGATTATATGTTTACATCGATCAGATTAAATTTATATATTTAAATTGTTTAGAAATAAATCGTTAACTTTTCTCAAGCACCCTGTAATTAAAGGGAAAAAAATATAATTTAAATTATTATATGTTTTGTAAACATCATCAGAGTCACCTATAAATGCAAAACATTGATCTTTATTTGTTTATAGTTTTCTATCGAGTGAGACATTATTTTACAACAAATAACAAGTTAAAGGAAGAAAGAAATTATTTAGCAATATCTTTTTTCAATAACGATAGAAAGTGCGTTGTATGATAAGAAGGTAGATATACACATTTAGTATAATTTAAGACAACCGTACAATTTTGAATACCTCACAAAGGTTTTTCTAGTTTGATTCTTAAATTTACAAAAAAAAAAAGTGGTTAATATTTCTTCATACTTGTGAAGTTATATCAAAACAAAACAGAAGGTAGACACGCAACAAGCTGCGACGTCACCCTTTCTGAATTGCAAACCCTAATCTACCAGAGACAAAACCCCGTCCCCCTGAGGCTGAGCAATTGTTGTGCATGACCCGTTGGACCCTGGTCAGGAATTGGATAACTTTTGGCGCTAGGGAGCTAAATGTGTCAAAGATAAAAGGGACAAAAACATGTTGGTTCTCTGCACAAGCTTTAGCGTGCTTATCAACTTTCTTAGATTCTGCCTTTCTTGCTGCTTGTCCAGCTACAAACCCGTTTCTTCTTAAACCAACCAGAGAGGAAACCCCTCTGAAGTCCACACAAGTATGTTTCTCCCTAATAATTCCCTGTAAATTAATCGTGTATTCACCATCAACCAATATGATATGATGTTTCAAGTGTTTCTTTTCTCTTGACTGGGAATTTGGGATGTTGGGTCCACAGTTCAGTGTGAATACGTACTGATGGCGTTTCATATATATTGAAAGTCACAACATACTAACCAAATAAATAACCATTATATAATACGGACATATAATTAAAAGAGAAATAAAACATATATGGAAATGATTTTAAAACTATTAACAAAAATAAAATACTACTTTTAAGTTAATAATGCATAAGAAAGATTTCAAGAAATCTTGTTATATATCTAATAATGCATAGGAAAGATTTCAAGAAATCTTGTTATCCGAATGTCGTCCCTACTGATGAAGATCTCGTAGACATACGTATCTCTATAATCACTATTTAAAATGTATTTTAATATTTATACTAGTATCACCCCAATATAGTGGTTGATCAAATCCTGGTGGGCATAACCTAATTGATCAGCATCATAGATTACTATGTTCTCTTTCCAGCACAGTGATGACCTACTATTTCACCAGATTCCTTCTTTAATTTCCTTCCAACAACCGGCAAGAACTCAACAAGATCTTGTAGTGAAGCTTCATGATCATGTTCCCATGGAGGCCACTACAAATATTCCACTCACCAAAGCCAGGAAACTGCAAGGAGGTCAGTCACCTTCGTCTAAACCTAATTCAGCAACTACTGATCAAGGGGTAGAAGATAGTAATAAAGATGAGCATACACAAAAAAAATTGGCTCATAGAGAGATCGAAAGACAACGAAGGCGCGATATGGCTGATCTTTATGCTTCACTTAGGGGTCTACTTCCCCTTGATTTCGTTAAGGTGAGCGAGCTACTTTGGTCACTTCGATCAAGTTGTTTAGGTTTACTTTCTCACTTGATAACTAACTAGCTAGGTGTGCTTGATTAATAAAAATAAACAAACGTATCAAGTAAAATTCCACTCATAGATTAGGGTTTGGGGAGGGTGAGATGTGAGCTGAGTGCAAATTACCTTACCCATGAGATATCAGAGAGCTTCTAGCCTAGTGGTATCAGTGTATCATGGTGTCCCTCTCCTTGAGGTTGAGAGTTCAAGTCCCGTAGTGGACAATGGTGTATAGAAGTAGGATTATAGAGCGTGTGTCTTGTTCGGAAAAAAGAAAGCTAGATGTGTTTGTTAATCCGATGCCTACTTATTGATTGATTGATTGATTAATTCTTTAGGGAAAGCGGTCTACATCGGATCAAATGCATCAGGCAGTGAGTTACATCAAACACATGCAAGAAAAAATCAAAGTCTTGGGTGACAAGAGAGACCGGCTCAAGAAATTTGTGGAGGCGGGTGTTCCTGGTGAAGCCACAAATACTGAGAAAGAAAAGCAAATGAATTTACTTCCTAATACCGTCTCAATTAGCTCTTGTATTAATGGGGGAGTTCATATGTTTGTCAATAGTTGTTTAGTAGAACATGGTTTCCCTCTTTCAAGCGTTCTAAAAGCGATCTCCGACGAAGGTTATAATGTTATAAGCTGCAGTTGTACTAAAGCAAACCAACGGTTGATTCACTCTATCCAAACTGAGGTAATTTATTATGTAACATAGCTTCAATTGTTTCCAAGTTTACTTGTGTTGGAATGTTGGATGCTATCTTTTTGTATTGTTAGGTGAACAAACATCAAATCTAGCTAGTTAAGGTTAATTTTAATGTTGGAGGTTATTAATATTTTTCAGGTGAATGATGAACCAGTGTCAACTGATCTCTCCATATTGCAACAAAGATTATCTGAGGTGGCCAATAACTACTGAAGTCAAGATAACTGTGGAACCAGTTAAGGTAAATTTTAATGATTGCATGAGCTTATTATGGAGATGTGTACCCATTTGTGTTTTATGTTCTAGCAAAGATCTTTATAGTGAGCTTTTGTGAAGCTCTTTTGGTGACAATATTAGTGTACGTAAGATACATGGTATTATTATTGTGTGTGTTTAATCCTTTAATTTTCATGTCATAATTAATCCTAGGTGGAGTATATGTCTTTTGTTTCTGCTAATTAATAAAATGTGTATTCTTTAGCAGTGCAAACGAGCCGAGCCGAGCTGAGCCGAGCCCGAGCTCGACCAGGCTCGAGCTCGATACGAGCTTTGTTTTCAAAACTCGAGCTCGGCTCCTTGGTATTTTCTCAAGCTCGAGCTCGGCTCGGGCTCGGATCGTTTGTTATCTATTAATTAATATATTACATAAAAATAATATAAATAATAGACTTTTTAGGCTCGCGAGCTCGATAAGTGAAGCTCGCGCTCTGGCTCGTTTACTAAGTAAGCTTATTTTTAGGTTCGAGGTCGGCTTGTAAACAAGTTTAAATAAGCTCGGCTCGACTTGGCTCGTTTACACTAAGGCTCGATGAGCCTAAGGAGCTTCACATGTGAGGTTCGAGCTCGGGCTCGATAAACAGACGAGCTTTATTTTAGGCTCAAGCTCGGCGCAGGCTCGATAAGGCTCGGCTCGTTTCGAGCTTTTTCTCGAGCCGATCTCAAGTAGCTCGCGAGCTGTTCGGCTCGTTTGCACCCCTAGTATTCTTGTTTCTATTGATCTATATAACTAGATAAAAGGTTGATAAAGAAAATGAAAACTACTATGAATGCATCAATTCATTCGAGTTGTAATCAATGCATTGCAAAACTTAAGCAATAGGCCATGCAAGATTCTCAGTCACTTTGCCATAATTTTTTTTTCCAAATGCCTGTGAACATTAAAGAGATTAGATAATGATATATGAGTAACATTTTCATTTTTTATTGGAGATTTGATCGTTCATCCTCAATCGTGTATGCTGGTACATGATTAAGGAAATAAATGTACGTAGTAAAATCTCACTTATAGCAGAGCTATTGATATATTACGAAGAGGGTGGCATGAGTATGAGATAGAGAGACTAATCCCAATGATCCGATGGTATATGGTTACCATGCATTAATATTTAATATTGTTGGTGGTGAAATTCTTTTTCTTGCAAGATTCACACCTGATATTCGTGCATGGCTATCAAATATGTTTGATTGTTCATGAACTTCATTTGAAATATAAATTCGGCCATTCGGGTCGGGTCCAAATTAATTAAGGTGTCCAATTTAGGTTGGAGCACTGGTCTCTTCTAATTGATCCTGTTCAATACAGTTAATTTCTGATGAAGTAAACCAATAGCTTGCCATAGTCATTATTTCAACACTGCTTAACTATTTCCTTACGTTCAACATGAGCTTTCACTTTCTAGGATTTTCCTACACAAGGCAAAAAGCTGCTAGACCATCATAATATGGTTCTTCTTGTTTGTGTGATTTGTCTTGTTTATTTGGCATTGATAGATAGTATATGCATGCATGGGGGGGGGGGGGGGTAGTGGCGGACCAAGTAATTTTTCCATGAGGTGCGGAATATTTTAAAAAATTTTAGGCGTCTAGATATATAAATAAAAAATTTAGTTCGGGTCGGGTTGGTTCGGGTCGGGTGATGTCAAACGTTGTTACAAACATATTTAAAATGTCGCCCTATGGGTTTTCATTTTTTGAAATTTATCCAAAACATCATCTAAAGGTACTTTTTTAAGCAAGTCTTTCTCTATATAACATATACAACTATCACTTAAATTCTCATCGTCAATCTGATTACGCAAGTCGGTCTTCACATTCTTCATTGCCGAAAAACATCTTTCAACGGTTGCGGTTGCGACGGATAATACGAGAACAAGCTTCAATAAACGATATACCAATGTAAAATTTACGTGAATATTTGTTGAAACTATTAACCTTACAAGACTCGACAAACCATCCAAGTTGACAAATCGTGTATCTTTTTTCACAAAACCGATGTTATACCGGTTCAAAACAAATGTGTCTCTATGATCACCAAATTCGGACCTAAACAAATAACAACATAAGCAAAACACATGGTCCGATTTTATATTATACTCTAACCATCCCTTGTATTCTTTTCGGTCATACCATTCTTTCTTGAATTTTCTCAACTCTTTACCTTGAAACGTTGATTGTGGGAATTTAATACCCGTTGGTTGACATGGTCCTCTTAGTAGGTATGCCCTTCTAAGATCATCTCGTTGATTCATGTTGTATGATGCAATCGCCTTGCGATCATGAGAATCCGAGGGAAGATTATTCACATCAACAAAATCGAAAGATGATTCAATTTCAACCGCTTTCCTCTTGTTGAGAAAGCGCGCCATAACTTCCTTACTCACTGTGCCAATCACATACAAAATAAACAATGATCTTCGAGTGTTCAACCATCAATATTCCTTAATTTTCAAGATTATTCACATCAACAAGTTTTGAATTTCAACTTTTCAAACCCTATACTAGAATTATATAATCAATAAGAGACTAAGAGACAACAAACTCATCCTATAAAGACTAGAACAACTCAAAAATATCTCAAAAACATAAAAGTGTAAACCTTTTTAACCCATCCTATTATCTCTTGAGTCTTGAACAAAAATCACATAAACATCAAAATAACAAAAAACAAAACATGTACCTGTCTAATATTTGCGATTGGAAGCTGTTGGTGGCTGCAATTTTGCAGTCGTCGAATGGGGTTGGGTGCCGAAGTAGCTGGCAGTGAGGCAGAGGGAGGGCGGGAGTCGCATAGTGCTGGCAGTCGATTCAAGTTTGTTGTCATGTGGACTTATTTTGTTTGATTAAAGTAGTATTTGGGTTGGGCTTGAATTGATGTTAACTTATTGGGCTTGATGTTGGTTACAAAAATGAATACAAGTTTAATTAAAGGGATTACCGTGTTAACTTGTTTACATAATTGGGTCGGGTTTCAATCCGTGTTCACAATTTTTTTATATAAATTCCTAACTTTTTTTTCTAAAGGGTGCGGTCGGGATTTTTCGCGAAAAATAGTACTAATTTTTTTTTTTCAAGAAGTGCGGCCGTCCACCCACATCATAAGATGGGTCTGCCCCTGTGATCGATCCATCAAGTAGTGTGTGTATTAGGATATTTATATATGTATACTTTTTTTTGGGTTTTTTTGTTCAGTACTCGTTAAAACTCTTTGAGTAAAATGAACTTTTACATGAACAAGTATCAATAATAAAGTTTCATAGACTCGGTCTCATATTAATGTTAATTCTTTGCACACGCACTTATTATATATACATACATATATGTATGTGTGTATATACAAAGAGAAAGGGTTGATTTCACAAGAATGTTTTACTGCGCGAGAGGAGAGATAACAATTCTAAACCATTGAACTTTTTATTTTAGTTTATATATATATATTTTTTTTTATTTTTTACTTTTTATATTGGTTTGTGACACAACTTTTTACCCGTTTGCGTTTTGTTTTGATGTAATTTCTCTTTTGGATTGAGACCAAATGTACATAAAATAAATTGATAATACCTTTTTAAACTTTTGCCTACATATAAATTGCACATGTGTATGTTATGTAAATAAACGGAATTTGTTATTCCTTATTTCATTAATATTTGAATAAACATTGTATTTCAAATGTTTATTAATTTCTAAGATTGAAAAGTGAATTATTCCCCTAATTTTCTAGTTTATTTGTCTTTAAAATTGAATCTCCACCTATATTTGTTTACATAATACAAAATTAAAATAAAAACAACACAATAAAAACAAAGCATATAAAAATTAAAATAAAAACAAAGCATATAAAACTAAAGGTAAAATCACCAAAGTTGAGATTTTTACAGTTTGATAAAATAACTTGATTTTTTTCTTTTACAAAAAATATCATTTGACTCTTTTTATTTTTAGTTGAGAAATTGTTTTAGCCAACTAAAAGCTTTCACATGACATAGTCTGCTTGCTTTGGCGCAACAAAATTAACTTTAACATGGTGTTATAATTTTTCCGTTTGGTGTAGGAAAAATGGTTCTACTACGCCAATTGAAAATATGTTACGTCAAAATTGAGATCTCCTATGTTGAGGAACATTTGTCAAATAATAAAACTATAAAACTATATATTTCCATTATAAAATATAAAAATCTAAAACAAAATCTTCTTTGATAAAAGGTAAGTGAGGGTCACACATACCACAATAATCAGTTCATCCACATGGACTGTTCCATGAGATAACACTCTTTTTCATGTCACTAGGAAGTGGGCTCAAGATATACCATCCTCATATGATGGGTGCTCTTTATGGCCTGTGGGAAATAAGTGTAACATGCAACTTTTATCGCTTCCTTGGTACGTGTGCATGTTTAGTTGTCTCGGTTCTCTTGACCTAATTATGTCATGTAACTTTGATATCCTCATTTCGTTCCCATTCATCCGGTATCAACTTAACGTCACAACATGATCTCCTTCATCACTCAATCTATGTTATACTAGATTACCACTCATCTCAATCTATGTTGCCTTTTTTTTTTGTTTTTCTTTTTTTTTTAAAGCAAACTTCATTAAAAACTAAAAAGCACAAGCTATCACCAAGATGGGAATAGCAAGGCGAAAATCAACAATCCAAGAACTTACATTACATCAAAAGAACGCCATCTCTCCCATCTACAATTTCATCTTTAAATATATGTTTATACCACAAGAAAGCAAACGACTTAACATCCGCAACAATGTCCGCCACAGTCGAGTTCGTTCTAGAAAACAACTTCTCGTTTCTGGCCCTCCATAACCTCCAGCTGGCGATAATGAAGATACCCTGCAGCAGGCTTTTCTTATGACCGTCAGCTGCACAGAACTCGTGTAGAACAGCAACATCCTTCACACTAAAATCGTAGATCTCTGGGATCCGACACCAAACAGAAATGCTATGCCAAACGCCTGCAGAAACGCTACAACCTGTTATAATATGATCAATTGATTCTTCCCCTTCTTCGCACCAGGCGCAAACATCATTCTCCACATGAATATTTCTTTTAATCAACGTTGTCTTCGTCGGGAGCCGATTCAAGAAAGCGCGCCACATAAAATATTACACTTATTAGGAACCCACTTGCTCCATTTAAAACCGAATTGATCCGCATTGTTAATCTATCCACGCATCCATTTCTTTGTCCCAGAAACCAAAAATAACATGTTTCTACTATCATTCCATTCCCATTTATCGTCTCAATCTATGTTGTACTCGATCATCCCTCATCTCGCATTTAAAAAAAGGTTTTAATATATAAATTCTTTTGGTTTTGTTAAACATTTAATTATTAAATTAAATTTAAAGTATATAGTAATTAATTAAAGAAATTTTATTAATAAAAAAATAAAATACATATTATTAAAAATTACACGTACATTATTAAAAATAAAAAAACACTAATTAATTAAAAATAAATACCTTTCTGGTCTCTATTTAAAGGAGCTCTACTTATTTTTGGTTGTGACGTATTTTCTTCTTCCTCTAAAATAATTTGTGTCGTCTTTATTGCCGCGTTGATAAAAAAAATCGTGAATTTCATACCTTCATTATATTTCCATTTTATGTATTTCTAAGTAAAAGTTTTAGCCTAAGTTTGGTTTTGCCTTTTAATCCAAATTAAACGAATTAAACCAAAAACCATCAGTCTACCTCAATAAACCAAACCGATTAACCAAAAACCGATTGTTAATAAAAAATAATCGTTGACTTCGGTTTCTACTGAGGATAATAACTGAACCAGCCAACAATGCACAATCTGGTAATGTCTGTGTTTCCCGCCGCATCATGCGGTACCCTTCTTGTAGATAATAAGTTATGAGGTTTTCTTTATCTATATACAAATCATAGTTAATATAGTGTAATGATTTGAATAAGACGAGACATGAATGTATTTTAGTCATCTATCATGATAAAGGATGAAAACGACTAATATATTTCAATCTGAACTACTATTGGATGGTGAATTCATAAAGGGTAGGTGATGTTATTTTCTACAGGTATAAAAAAATTGTTAAGAAAGTACAACTTTATATATACATGATAATGAAGTTTCAGAAAAGAATATCAACATGATAATGAAGTTTCAGAAAATAATATCAACGTGTGAAAGAAGAAATCTGTTTTTTAATTTACATGATTTGTATTAGAAAAAGCTACGTGTAAGGGTGTGATTGGTCTTAAAAAAGTTTAAGTGCATGTAAAAGAATGAGAATAAAAGTAGTTTTGTTTAGTGGTTATGCATGGAACACATAAAATATAGGTTCATCAAAACCTTTTAATAACCTATAGGTGTCTGAAATGAAGGTTCGAAGATGCGAACTAGATCGCGAACCAATGATGAGACCTCACACACACATAGATGGATAGATAGTACTTAGGCCATCCGTAGTCATAAAGCCCCTTGTGGGGCGTTATGCGACACGTGTCGTGCCACGTCACACGGGGGGCTTTATGGGACGTTATATCACTAGAGCCCGTAGTCATAAAGCCCCTACCCATCATTACCTATTTAATAATTTTCAATTTTATTAATTAATATAAAAAAGCTTGCTTGTTTCTGATTAGTCAAAGGTTTGTAAACCATCCCCATACCGCCGTGATTATTATCGCGCCTTTAAAAAATTTTTGGACATGGCGCCCTTCGTGGCGGTGTGCAGCGGCGCCATACGGCGCTATGGGGCTGCATACCGCCCCACTACGTATGCTCTTATCTTTATTAAAAATTAATAAACAACTTCAATTTTGCAATTTAGACCCTTTGTTTTTTTACTTTTAACCCAAAGTTTTTCATCTTTTGCAATTTAATCCTAACTTTTTTTTTATTTTCAATTTTGGTCCACCATACTTTTCATCTTTCCCAAATTTTTCGTTTCGTTCTAAATTTTGTGAGTTAATTCACCGCAACGTGCGTGCGGGGTTCAACATTTTTTCGTATATTTTTTTAAAGTTTAACTGACCCGTCGCGTCACATTTATTTTTCTGCATTTGACAAGGTCGTCCAACACGAGGGTCCTGGATGGACTTAATTACTTTTTTTTTGTGTTTTACGTTTCGGTTTAATTTCTCAGCAACGAGCGTGCGTGATTCAAAGATTTTACGTCTGCTTTTCGTTCGGCGTTATTTTTTTTCCCGTTTTTATTTATTTTGTTTTCACGAACTTTTCCGGTGTTGGTGGTCGCTGACAGTGGTATAGCATTGCTACTACTTAACACAGTTTTATGATAACCACTGCAATGCAGGGTCTAAATACTAGTATATAGGGTGAGAGTTGGCTACAAAATCCATTTTTCCTACAAAGTGTAAAAAGTCATAAAACACCATAATGTCAACCATAAAATACACTCAAAACTCACAAATAACATAGTGAATATTACTAAAACACCATATTTGTGGGTTTTGTGTTGTGTTTTAGATGATAAGACTTTGATTATCGAAACTAACAATAGTGTGTTTTACGTTGATTATCATGTTGTGTTTTATATTCACAGTTTTACGATGGTGTGTTTGAAGTTTTTAAGGACTGTTAGGGTTTGGATATTGTGTTTTAGTGATCATTACTATGTTATTTGTGGGTTTTGAGTGTGTTTTATGGCTGAAATTGTAGTGTTTTATGACTTTGTACACTTTGTAGGAAAAATAGACTTTGTAGCCGAACCTCACCCATATATCCCCTAGTATATAATATAACATTTTGGAGATCTATTCTTAAATTAATTAATTTATACAAACAATTTACAATAACACTTGAATTTCATCAATCATCTTGAATACTAAGATTTATAAATTGGCATTCAAAACACAATCATTTCTCTGGTTCATATTGAAAGAAAACTCAATGAGACAATGATATGTATACATGCTGGTGAAGGAGGAAGAAACATCTTTCTTTAACACAAAACTTCTGTAATTTGTGAACTTTATTTTCTATAAATTTAGAAATCTTGTTTCTTACTAAATATCTTAATTAATTGCAACAAGTAAGTAAATATTTTTTAATATAACTTTACTTTTTCTTAATATATTTTTACAATTAAAAAGAAACATTAAATATTAATTGAGGAATATTGTTTCTTACTAATTATCTTAATTAACTTGCAACAGGTAAGTAAATATTATTTAATTTAACTTTTTTATCTTAATATATTTACACAATTAAAAAGAAACTTTAAATTCAATAAATTTTTTTTGAACGGCGAAAAACTTCTATATATATATATAGAACCCAGCCAGAGGCTGAAACGAAACAACAAACGAACAAAAGAAAAAGAAGACATCAAACAAAATTACACCAGATTACTAATGTCAAAATCGATCCAGTTGGCCCAAGTTAACGAAGAGGCCTTCCTCCTGTGGCACATCCACAGGTACGAATCTTCCTTAATGCCATCGACTATACTCTTGACCGGCACAAAGATCTTATCGAACGTTTTCTTATTAAGGGCTAACCAAATCCGCCAGGTGGTAGCCAAAGTAACCATGTGAGCGGTCTTTTTCCATTTACTCGAACCGGGACAGGCTACAATAGCGTCGAAAATCTCGGCCAGGGATGTCGCTGTTAACGGGAAGGGAATTCTCATCCACACAAACACATTCCACCAGACACTTTTAGCAAACAGGCAGGTAGCGAAGATATGATCAACATCCTCCACCCCGTAACCACATCTTTCGCATAAAAGATTCTGAATGTTGATACCTCTCTCAGCAAGCCCGATCTTCGAAGCCACTCTATTTAACTGTCACACCCCCGAAATCCCACCTGCGGAGTACTACCGCTTGGAGGCGTGACTGACCAGGATCCAGCCACCAATCATACTGAACAAGCATATAAATAGTTATAAAAGTTTAACCATTCACGATTGGTGTTCCAAAACAAATAAGTTTAAGTTGCAAGCGGAAGCATAAGTTTAAAGTTATAACATAAGTTCCAAAAGTTTCGAGTTTAACATAGTCTTGTAGCAATCCCTATCCCACAACGATCTTCCTCCATGCAAGCTCCCACTGAGTACCTATGGTCCTGCAAAGCATGTAGTAACGAGTCAACAACTAGTTGAGTGAGTTCACGGGTGGGCGTTCGTTTTAGTTGTTTCGAAAACAGTTTACTTTACCAGGCATCCTGCCGTGGGGGTTACCCCATAGTTTAAAAAGACGTGACCAGTTCATTCCCAGTTACTCCGGCACTCCGGCCGTGGGGGCTACCCCATGTAGTTATCAGGCATTTCGGCCGTGGGGGCTACCCCATGTACATCATCTGGCTCTCCAGCCGTGGGGGCTACCCCATGTGTATACTAGACTCGTTACCGTATCGATTGCTGACTGTAGTCATGTTTATGTGCCCTGAAAACATCAATGTCTATCATCATTGACGTGCCCCAGATCCATTAGTTCACGCTCGTCCTCTGCGGCACGGTGTGAGGCTTGTCAGACCTAAATAGCGCTATCTAACTAATGACCCGCTCGCCATTGGCCCGGCGATTAGTCGATACAAAAGGAGGGACTTCGTGATAGAGTTTTAGTCTAGTACGTTTATCCGTCCATCCGGACGAGGAATCACATTCCTGAACCACTGACGTCCTACCCAAGGTGGACGAGGAACCACGTTCCTTAACCCCGTTCCCAACCCAGGGAATCCCATGCTTTGTAAGGGTGTGAACTCACCTTGGTTTGCTCGGCAGTTAATCACAGAAAGTCAATCAAGTCGCAAGTAGTCAATAACGTCCTAACATGGATATCACGTATAATCAGGTTCGAACCAAGTAGTGCACAAATGTTCAACACGTATGGCAGACACGTTTAACAGTTCACAGTTCACAGGTAACAGTCAATCACAAGTTCAAAGTCCAAACAGTTGGGCTCGTGATAACAGGCCCAAATAACTCATCAGCAGTAGCACAGAAGTTCCATAAATTCGGCCCACTAACTTAGGCCCAAGGTCTGGTCTCGAGTCGCAACCGGACTCGCAAGCATGGTCTCGAGTCATGCTGTGTGTTGATCATGGATGGTTGCGAGTCGCAACTGGTGTCGCAACCATGGTTTCGGTTCATCATGCTGAGGTCTCGAGTCGCAACGGGACTCGTAACCTGTGGTTTCGGCTTATCCTGTTATGGTTGCGAGTCGCAACCGCGTGGTCTCGAGTCATCACGCTGTGGTTGCGAGTCGTAACCGGGTGATTGCGAGTCGGTAACAGTCGTTTTCAAGTTCACGTGTTGATGCAGATGGTCAGATTAATGGTACAGTATAATCAGGCCCAAATCCGGAAATAACCAATAGAATTCCACTAACATATTTCCTAATCAGGTTATTAGTCAAAGATGGATCAAAATCACAAGGGTTTTCAATCTTCAACTATCATTCAAAGTGTTCTTCATACATTCAAAGCATATATTCAAGTTCTTCATAACATAAACAACACTTATTCACCCAAAATCATGAACAACCATCAAGATACAATTTACTAGCATGCATCCTACTTGACAACCATATTTATTAGCCGATTTTTCTTAGTATAAACACCCAAACTTTTCGGATCAAACCCAAATGCAACCAATATCATCATTCACCTTTTTGTCATACCATGAACCCATTTTTTAACATCAAATATGTATAGTTCCACTCATAACAAGAAACATTCATGAACCGATTTCTTTTTCAAAACTTTATGTAAAACTTAACAACTTAACATATTGTCACATAATCTCATCATACATTTATTCAAGCACAAACACATCATGAACATATTTGACACTTAAGCATTCAACAATATCCAACAAGAAATACTAACCGGTTGGTGAGGTGTGTGTGTGCCGATCCAAAGTTCCAAACCCGAGAGTCCTTGTGCTAACCGATTAGATCCGAGAGTCTTGGAGGTGTGTTTGTGTTCTTAAGGCTTAGAGAGAGAAGTAGGAGAGTGTGTGTGTTGTATTGTTCAACAAATGGCAAGAACTAACTAAGGGTAGTTTATATATAGGCTAGTTCCAAGTGTGCACCCTTAGTGGGTTTCGAGTGGGGTTTACGGCCCAAAGGCCCAACCGGCCAAAGGTTCTCGGCCCAAGGCCCAAAACCGATTACTAGTCACTCGAGACCTCATGGTCTCGAGTCGGGTTCCTTGTTGTTTCGTGTCGGGTTCTCGGTTCACATATAACACGTACACATATATATACAATACATACGTAACAAAGCACTTATCACATAAAAAGGTTCACGTTATCATTTTAACTAGTCACATAACGTACAAGCAAGTTACAACGAAAGGTTCTAAATTTCGAGTTGTCACATCATCCCCAAGTTGAAAGAAATTTCGTCCCGAAATTTGATGGCACTCACTGAGGAAGCTAGTTAAGTTGCATGGTTTTCCCGGTTTTCCTGGGGTGTCACATCCACCCCCCGTTGATCTGGAATTTCGTCCCGAAATTCCGTAGCTTCAGCCTCAGTAGCGTTTGTACTGTTCTCAAACAGTTGGGGATACTTTTGTTTCATCCGATCTTCGCGCTCCCAGGTAAACTCTGGGCCGCGACGTGAGTTCCAACGAACTCGAACAAGAGGTATTCTAGAGCTCTTGAGGACCTTAACATCCCGGTCCGTGATTTCGACAGGTTCTTCGACGAATTTCAACTGTTCGTCGATCGTGAGTTCCTTCAGAGGAACTACGTGCGTCTCATCTGACAGACACTTCTTCAGATTTGACACATGGAAAACGTTGTGAACTGCACCGAGTTCTGCTGGTAATTTCAGTCTGTAGGCCACCTTGCCTATTTTCTCAAGGATCTCAAAAGGTCCAACGTACCGTGGGTTGAGTTTGCCGCGTTTACCAAAACGAACCACACCCTTCCAGGGTGAAACTTTGAGTAATACCCGCTCCCCAACCTGGAGCTCAAGTGGTTTCCTGCCCTTATCGGCGTATGCCTTCTGACGGTCACGAGCGGCCGCCATGCGTTGTCGTATTTGAGCAATCCGCTCAGTAGTGTCTACCACATGTTCTGGACCAGTGATTTGACTATCCCCCACCTCTGCCCAACAGAGGGGTGACCGGCATTTACGTCCGTACAATGCCTCAAACGGAGCAGCTTTAATGCTGGTGTGGTAGCTGTTATTATACGAAAATTCTACGAGTGGCAGATGCCTTTCCCAGCTGTTGCCAAAGTCGATTACACAAGCGCGAAGCATGTCTTCTAAAGTCTGAATAGTTCGCTCGGACTGCCCGTCCGTCTGTGGGTGATACGCTGTGCTCATATCAAGACGTGAGCCAAAAGACTTGTGCATTGCCTGCCACAGTTCCGAAGTAAAACGTGCATCTCGATCAGAGATAATAGAAGTGGGCACCCCGTGCCTCGAAACAACTTCCTTGAGGTATATTTCTGCTAAAGTGGAGAATTTATCCGTCTCCTTGATTGCCAAAAAGTGTGCGGATTTTGTGAGTCGATCCACGATCACCCAAATAGTATCGTTCCCGCGCTGTGATCTAGGTAAGCCAGTAACGAAATCCATGGAAATTTGCTCCCATTTCCATTGTGGTATCTCTGGTTGCTGAAGTAGGCCTGAAGGTTTCTGATATTCCGTCTTGACTCGCGCACAAGTCAAACACTTGCTGACGTAAGTTGCTATGTGGGCCTTCATGCTAGGCCACCAATACGTGGTTTTAATATCGTGGTACATCTTGTCCGAACCAGGGTGTACCGAGTAGCGAGATTTGTGCGCTTCATCCATCACAAGTTCTCGTAAATCGCCATAGTGCGGGACCCAGATGCGCCCTGTTACATAATAAGCACCATCTTCCTTCTGTTCTAAACGTTGCCTTGACCCGCGTAGTGCTTCAGCTCTAATGTTTTCTGGCTTCAGTGCTTCTATCTGAGCAGCTCGTATTTGCGAAGGTAGACTAGAATGGATCGTGAGTTGTAAAGCTCTTACGCGCTTAGGCGTAGTGTCCTTCCGACTGAGGGCGTCTGCCACAACATTGGCCTTGCCCGGGTGATACCTGATAGAGCACTCGTAATCATTCAGCAGCTCGACCCATCGTCGCTGCCGCATATTCAGTTCCTTCTGCTTGAATATGTGTTCTAAACTTCTGTGGTCGGTGTAGATGGCGCACTTGGTTCCGTACAGGTAATGCCGCCATAGTTTAAGTGCGAAAACAACAGCTCCCAGTTCCAAATCATGTGTCGTGTAGTTCTTCTCGTGAACTTTGAGTTGTCGTGAGGCGTAAGCTATGACTTTATCTCGTTGCATCAATACACAACCAAGACCTTGAATTGATGCATCACAGTAAACCACAAAATCTTCTGTGCCCTCTGGCAATGAAAGGATAGGTGCACTACAAAGTCTATCCTTTAGATGCTGAAAAGCTAACTCTTGTGCATCTCCCCAACGATAAACAACGCCTTTCTGTGTTAACAAGGTGAGAGGCTGCGCGATCTTAGAAAAATCCTTAACGAATCTCCTGTAGTAACCTGCCAATCCCAAAAATTGGCGAATTTCCTTTGGTGTGCGAGGCGCAGGCCAGTTCTTAATAGAGTCCACTTTGGATGGATCAACGTGAATCCCATCCTTGTTCACCACATGCCCTAGGAAATGGACTTCACGAAGCCAGAAGTCGCACTTCGAGAACTTTGCGTAAAGCTGTTCCTTCCGGAGGAGTTCCAGAATAAGTCGTAGATGTTGTTCGTGCTCTTCTTTGCTCTTAGAATAGATCAGGATGTCGTCGATGAAGACTATAACAAACTTGTCCAGGTACGGTTTGCACACTCGATTCATCAAATCCATAAAAACTGCCGGTGCGTTCGTCAGCCCAAACGGCATGACCAGAAACTCATAGTGCCCATATCGAGTCCTAAAGGCCGTCTTAGAGACATCCTCTTCCCGAACTCTCAGCTGATGATATCCCGATCTCAGATCGATCTTTGAATAGTAGCTCGACCCCTGCAACTGGTCGAACAAGTCGTCAATACGCGGTAGAGGATAACGATTCTTCACAGTCACCTTGTTGAGTTCTCGATAGTCGATACACATTCTGAAGGTGCCGTCCTTTTTCTTCACAAATAGTACTGGAGCCCCCCAAGGCGATGAGCTAGGACGAATGAAACCCTTATCCAAGAGTTCTTGTAGTTGCGTGGAGAGTTCTTCCAATTCTGATGGCGCTAAACGATAAGGTGCACGGGCTACAGGCGCGGCTCCAGGAGCTAGATCAATCTGAAACTCGACTTGGCGATGGGGCGGAAGACCAGGTAATTCCTCAGGGAATACCTCGGGATAGTCGCGTACAACCGGAAAATCCTCTAGCTTCTTCTCTTTTTCTGTGGTGTCAGTAACTAGAGCCAAAATCGCAGTGTGGCCCTTTCGTAAGCATTTCTGGGCTTTAAGAAGAGAGATAATGTTCTCAACAGCACTTCTCTTGTCGCCACGAATCATGAGAGGTTCACTACCTAGACCAGGAATACGGACGATCTTCTCGTTGCAAAGGATCTCTGCTCGGTGTTGGGATAACCAATCCATCCCAATGACAACGTCGAAACTACCCAAGACAATAGGAATAAGATCGATAGAGAAGGTCTGGTTAGCGAGAATAAGCTGGCAACCCTTGACTACGTGTGAGGCTTCCAAACTCTTACCATTAGCTAGCTCTACAGTGTGCTTGTCGCTCAGGGGTGTAGGAATACGCTTAAGCATCTTACTAACTTCTAGTGACACATAGCTAGTATCGGCACCCGAATCAAATAAGACTGTAACATAAAAGTCGTCGAGAAGGAACTTACCCGTCACCACGTTGGGATCATTCCTTGCTTCACCTTGACCAATCACGAACACACGTCCCCTAGCACCATTGTTGTTGTTCCCATTGTTACCATTCCCTTGGTTGTTGTTGTTGTTCTGGTTCAGTTGGGGACAATCCTTCTTGAAATGACCTTCAGCTCCACACTGAAAGCACCCTTTGTTGTTACCCTGCTGCTGTCGCTGGTTCTGCTGAGGTTGCTGACGATTCTGATTGACAGGATATGCGCTCCTGCAATCCTTTGCAACATGACCAGGCTTGTTGCATCGATGACAGTTGCCCCTGGTGCATGGCCCACTGTGGTGTAGGCTACAACGATTGCACTTGGGGTGATTTCCTTTGTATCCACCATGACTTTGACCACCAGACGACTGCTGACTGGGGCTCTTGTGATCATCTGTCTTTCTCTGCTGAGACTGAGTTTGCACAGAAGTTGAACCCTTGCTTGAAGTTCCATCCCATTTCCGTTTATCTCCACTAGAAGCACCAGAAGTAGTTGCAGCACCTATACGCTTCGGTAACTTGTTCTGCTCCACCGCTTGATCAGTAAGACGGTGAGCCAACTGTACAACCTGCTGGATAGTAGTCAACCTTGCTGAAGTCACATGACTTTGGATCTCTGGCACCAAGCCCTTGACATAGAGTTCGATTCGCTTGTAGGGAGGATCCACCATAGTAGGACACAACAAGGCAAGCTCATGCGATCTCTTAGTGTATGCCTCAATTTCTGATCCCGACATCTTAAGATTGTAGAACTCATCTTCCAGTTTGTGAATGTCGTCACGACTGCAGTATTCCTCCCTGATCATTTCCTTGAAGTTTTCCCATGGGGTGGCGTTGGCAGCAACCAACCCTAACATCTGCACTTGGGCATTCCACCACGTGAGAGCCAAACCCTCGAGAGTACCAGTAGCATACTTCACCCTGCGCGCTTCAGGGCATTCGCACATTTCGAACACAGACTCCAGTTTCTCAAACCAGTGTAGGAGACCTACTGCTCCTTCAGTTCCGCTAAAAGTCGTGGGTCGACAGTCCATAAAAGTCTTAAAAGTGCACACCGGTGCCTGACCTAAGGTAGGTGAAAGAAAAGACAGAGTTTAACACAAAGGTTGGTTCACGAGAGTAGGATCCAAATGATCCTAGGACAATTTCGGACTGCAGGATATACCTCCTGCGTGTGCAGCTGCGAGCGCTGCGGCAACTCGCTCGTTGATCAAAGCCGTCAACTGGGCTTGTGTCATGTTAACGCGTCCAGACATGTTTCTTCATAATAAGAGTAATACGTGTGAGAGTGGTTCGCGAAAGTACAATAGTAGGACAGAGTAAGCACGCACGTGTTCAAACAACAGTAGTTATACTAATCAAGCATACCATGAGCAACGTACTACGTAACTAACAAGTAGGCAATATACATACATCATATTACCTAAAGCGTCGAGCCTTGCATGAGGAGCGAAGTGTCGTTGTGGACCGTTGAGCACTAAACCGGTTATAGTCTGGTTTTAACAAAAACGTTTCTCCTTTATTAAAACCAAGTTCACTATAACCAATGGCTCTGATACCAATCTGTCACACCCCCGAAATCCCACCTGCGGAGTACTACCGCTTGGAGGCGTGACTGACCAGGATCCAGCCACCAATCATACTGAACAAGCATATAAATAGTTATAAAAGTTTAACCATTCACGATTGGTGTTCCAAAACAAATAAGTTTAAGTTGCAAGCGGAAGCATAAGTTTAAAGTTATAACATAAGTTCCAAAAGTTTCGAGTTTAACATAGTCTTGTAGCAATCCCTATCCCACAACGATCTTCCTCCATGCAAGCTCCCACTGAGTACCTATGGTCCTGCAAAGCATGTAGTAACGAGTCAACAACTAGTTGAGTGAGTTCACGGGTGGGCGTTCGTTTTAGTTGTTTCGAAAACAGTTTACTTTACCAGGCATCCTGCCGTGGGGGTTACCCCATAGTTTAAAAAGACGTGACCAGTTCATTCCCAGTTACTCCGGCACTCCGGCCGTGGGGGCTACCCCATGTAGTTATCAGGCATTTCGGCCGTGGGGGCTACCCCATGTACATCATCTGGCTCTCCAGCCGTGGGGGCTACCCCATGTGTATACTAGACTCGTTACCGTATCGATTGCTGACTGTAGTCATGTTTATGTGCCCTGAAAACATCAATGTCTATCATCATTGACGTGCCCCAGATCCATTAGTTCACGCCCGTCCTCTGCGGCACGGTGTGAGGCTTGTCAGACCTAAATAGCGCTATCTAACTAATGACCCGCTCGCCATTGGCCCGGCGATTAGTCGATACAAAAGGAGGGACTTCGTGATAGAGTTTTAGTCTAGTACGTTTATCCGTCCATCCGGACGAGGAATCACATTCCTGAACCACTGACGTCCTACCCAAGGTGGACGAGGAACCACGTTCCTTAACCCCGTTCCCAACCCAGGGAATCCCATGCTTTGTAAGGGTGTGAACTCACCTTGGTTTGCTCGGCAGTTAATCACAGAAAGTCAATCAAGTCGCAAGTAGTCAATAACGTCCTAACATGGATATCACGTATAATCAGGTTCGAACCAAGTAGTGCACAAATGTTCAACACGTATGGCAGACACGTTTAACAGTTCACAGTTCACAGGTAACAGTCAATCACAAGTTCAAAGTCCAAACAGTTGGGCTCGTGATAACAGGCCCAAATAACTCATCAGCAGTAGCACAGAAGTTCCATAAATTCGGCCCACTAACTTAGGCCCAAGGTCTGGTCTCGAGTCGCAACCGGACTCGCAAGCATGGTCTCGAGTCATGCTGTGTGTTGATCATGGATGGTTGCGAGTCGCAACTGGTGTCGCAACCATGGTTTCGGTTCATCATGCTGAGGTCTCGAGTCGCAACGGGACTCGTAACCTGTGGTTTCGGCTTGTCCTGTTATGGTTGCGAGTCGCAACCGCGTGGTCTCGAGTCATCACGCTGTGGTTGCGAGTCGTAACCGGGTGATTGCGAGTCGGTAACAGTCGTTTTCAAGTTCACGTGTTGATGCAGATGGTCAGATTAATGGTACAGTATAATCAGGCCCAAATCCGGAAATAACCAATAGAATTCCACTAACATATTTCCTAATCAGGTTATTAGTCAAAGATGGATCAAAATCACAAGGGTTTTCAATCTTCAACTATCATTCAAAGTGTTCTTCATACATTCAAAGCATATATTCAAGTTCTTCATAACATAAACAACACTTATTCACCCAAAATCATGAACAACCATCAAGATACAATTTACTAGCATGCATCCTACTTGACAACCATATTTATTAGCCGATTTTTCTTAGTATAAACACCCAAACTTTTCGGATCAAACCCAAATGCAACCAATATCATCATTCACCTTTTTGTCATACCATGAACCCATTTTTTAACATCAAATATGTATAGTTCCACTCATAACAAGAAACATTCATGAACCGATTTCTTTTTCAAAACTTTATGTAAAACTTAACAACTTAACATATTGTCACATAATCTCATCATACATTTATTCAAGCACAAACACATCATGAACATATTTGACACTTAAGCATTCAACAATATCCAACAAGAAATACTAACCGGTTGGTGAGGTGTGTGTGTGCCGATCCAAAGTTCCAAACCCGAGAGTCCTTGTGCTAACCGATTAGATCCGAGAGTCTTGGAGGTGTGTTTGTGTTCTTAAGGCTTAGAGAGAGAAGTAGGAGAGTGTGTGTGTTGTATTGTTCAACAAATGGCAAGAACTAACTAAGGGTAGTTTATATATAGGCTAGTTCCAAGTGTGCACCCTTAGTGGGTTTCGAGTGGGGTTTACGGCCCAAAGGCCCAACCGGCCAAAGGTTCTCGGCCCAAGGCCCAAAACCGATTACTAGTCACTCGAGACCTCATGGTCTCGAGTCGGGTTCCTTGTTGTTTCGTGTCGGGTTCTCGGTTCACATATAACACGTACACATATATATACAATACATACGTAACAAAGCACTTATCACATAAAAAGGTTCACGTTATCATTTTAACTAGTCACATAACGTACAAGCAAGTTACAACGAAAGGTTCTAAATTTCGAGTTGTCACATCATCCCCAAGTTGAAAGAAATTTCGTCCCGAAATTTGATGGCACTCACTGAGGAAGCTAGTTAAGTTGCATGGTTTTCCCGGTTTTCCTGGGGTGTCACATTAACGTTGCTCGCCAGGCCAAGAAATTAGCTTTCAAGGTTGCCCAGTTGTTCCACATAAAGGGTCGGTCGTTATCTTGATCAGTTTCCCTGTCCGCTAAGATCTTTCTCAGGTCCTTAACTGAAAAATTAGTGCCTTCGCTATTCTCAAATTTCCACCGATCTTGAGCCTCACTTAAACAAGCCTGTTGCAACCGAATCATAAGGGAACCGGTATGCAACCATTCAACCTTAGACTCTGGATCTCTCACCCACTCCCAAGCCCACCGACGATTACTATTATGACCCGCAAAGCACTCCGCTACCGAAACCTCTTTATTTTTAGCCAGGCGAAAAATGTCGGGGAACTCATCGCACAAGGCAGTCTGACTGAGCCACACATCCTTCCAGAATCTTGTTTTTGCTCCGTTACCCACAGTGACCTTTAGCTTATCAGCGATCCCGATACCCGTCTTCCTCAGAATCTCGTCCACCGAGCCAATGTCCTTCCACACTCCCGGGATGGAATTATTAACGGGGATAAGTTTTTTATTCAGCCGAGAACCATGGATAGAAGATACGACCTTTGCCCAAAGATGATCAGGATCCTCTCTCATCCGCCACCACCACTTGACGATCATCGCCACGTTGAAATCACGAATCCTGCCTATACCCAAGCCCCCTTTATCTTTGGCTCTCGTGAGTTTGTCCCACCTAACCCACCTCATCTTATGACTCTCTCCACTTTTTCCCCAAACAAAATCCCTTCGAATTTTTTCTAGCTTTTTTAGGACTCCGACGGGAGCTTTGAACAACGAAAGGTAGTATGACGGAAGGCTACCCAAGACCGATTTGGCTAAGGTAACTCTCCCGGCAAACGATAAGGATTTTGCCTTCCACGTAGCCAATTTTTTTGCAAATCTATCAATCACCGGGTTCCAATTACAAGCCCTTTTCATATTACTTCCGATCGGGATTCCAAGGTACTCAAAGGGAAGGGAACCTTCCTTACAATTCAGAAACTTAGCCATACTCGCGACGTCCGTTTCACTAACTCCTATTCCCAGGAGATTACATTTTTTGGCATTAATGTTAAGACCCGTAACCAAACTTATACATCGCATTAACCTGCTAAGGGCGATAACATTCTCTTCCGACCATTCACCGATAAAAAGAACATCATCGGCATAACAAAGGTGAGAGATACAGGGTCCGCCGTTAACATGAAATTCCTTATTATTGATACAATGATTAAGTATCAAAAAAGCAAGATAAGAGATAGATTTGATAGTTTTGATAAAAGATATGACAGCGATCACCTCCCCCATATTCTTATAGATGATTAGGAAAGTTTCATTAAATAAAAATATATTCAAAACATTAGTGATTATTAAGTTTAGTCTTATCTAACTCAACGCAATTATTTACTTGTCCCTAATGAAACATCTTGATTGTTAAGTAGTATGGGCTTTACAAATAAAGATTGAAGATTTTAAATTCCGAAGTTTGAAGTTTATGACGTATATTTTCTAGAAAAAAATTAGCAATTACTTTGCAGTTTATGACGTATCTTTTCTAGAAAAATTTAGCTGTTCCGAAGTTTGAAGTTTATGACATATGTTTTCTAGAAAAAATTTAGCAATTCATGACGTATCTTTTCTAGAAAAATTTAGCAGTTGTTATTCAAAATATAAATTATATCTTATGTATCTTTAAATTTATTTCAAATCTACTTATAGAAATTACTTAGTATATAAAATTTCAAACAATTATATTGAAAACACTTCGAAAACTTCTATTCAAATGATTAAAATTGGTATATCGATAGATCAATCCATGTACTTGACTAGGCCGATTTTAAAAATGGATATGCAACCGGCGAATTGTTTCGTGTCATTATGCTATTTTCTTTTCTCATTATGCTGAAAATTTCAAGCTACATATAAATGTGATTTATATTTAGGTGTCTTCGTAACAGATTGTGATAGTTTTTTGGGATGGAGGTAAGTGAGAATCAATGTATCGAAAATTACCAATGGGCTAGTGGATCATTGGTAAAGACAAAGTTTTTAAACATCTGAGTTTGAAAGGGGGAGGTCTTAAATTCAAGTCTCACAGACAGGGGCGAAGGATTTAAGGGGCGGGGAGGGGCGCCCGCCCCCCCGAACTTTTCGGTCAGTAGTGTTATATATATACGTTTTGTATAGGATTTTGTAGGTATATACGTTTTCGACCCCTCGGTTTTATAAAAAAAAATAGGTATATACGTTTTCAACCCCCCGGTTTTAATTTTTTTTATTTATACAGCCCAAATAAAATATTTAATTAGTTCAAATATTATAGCCCAAATCATTATATTTGGTATAATACTAGAATGTATATTATATAACACCAATCAAATCATTATATAGCCCAACTTAAAAGCCACCCTATAAAAAAACAAATTCGTTTACTTTGGGACATCAACAAGAAGAACAGAAGCCACAAGCCAGAACTGCAGAAAGGGGGGGGAACGCTAGTTCCAGAACTGTTCGACTTCAGCTTCTTGTTCGAGAACAAAAGCCAAAACACTGCTCGTTGTTGTGGTCTTGTACTCTTGTTCGACTTCTTCAATCTTTATAATGTTAAAGGTATGAGTTTTTTATCTTTCGGTTTAATTTAGAGCTGCAATTTATGTGATTTAGGTTGAAATTAGGGGTGAAATTGGTCCGAAAATTTTGCCCTAAACTTGTTGAATCTTTCTGTAACTATGTCTAATTTTATTTGTTTAATCTTATTATGATTTGATTTAGATAGAAATTAGAGTTTGACGCTATGTGGAAGAATAAAATGATAACTTCTTTTTTAATGTTTGAGATCGTTTTTTATTTGATATTAATGTTTGACCCGAATCGAATCACCGACGTTCTACCCGAACATACACCTCGAAACTACGCGATAGAAATTTTTTTTTAGGTCCGTTACTTTCCGACCCCCCGAACTTTTTTTTCAAGCTTCGCCACTGCTCACAGACGATAGTGTTTGAAAGAGATTCGACGTTCAAAAAATATAATGAAGATTAATCTCATAACTAAGCAACATATGCTAATACAAGAAGAATTATTATGGCGGATAATAAGCCAAAGCTAATTTAAAATTTTAATATATAATGTGTATAAAATATTAAAATACCTAGAATAATTGTGTTCATATGCATAACACCATGTGGAAACACTCGACGACCCCATTGCTGAGTAAAATATGACTTTTTCATAAAGAAAGTTAAAGTTGCAATTATTGTTTCCCAGACCTTGGTCAAACATTTGTAAGTTTGTGAGTATTTTACTTCTTAATTTATGCACGTTTCAATATTCTTATTCTTTTTTTTTTTTAAACGGCGGCAGGTTACGATACTCTTTTTTCTTTTCACGGCGGCAGGTTTCAATATTCTGTTTTTTTTTTTTTTTTTTTAAGGCGGCAGGTTTCAATATCCTTTAGCATCTCTGTTGCATATCAAATTTAACAATAAATTCTAATAATTATTCCTAATGGGTTTTCATGAATTTTTATTCTACTTAGGTTAGAATGAATGTCAACATGAACCATTTAGATACGGGGGAGTTTGATATATACATATACATATATTTGAGCTACACTGTTATATTCATAGGACACACATACTATATGAAAGTTGTTCAAAGAGCAAAAAAAATCAAATCATGAAAACATCTAGCCTCCAACCATGGACTTCCACAACCCACATCCAAGCCCAAACAAAAAAAATCATCCGTGTGAACCAGAATCAAATGGCCCATAACCCAAACCCAAAGCAATCTAATAAGTAACAAACTTTAACCAATCTGAACAGACAGCTTGATTTTTATACCCATTAACCGCAAACGAACGGTCTCTTCAATTAACTTGCACATATAACTAATGTTGGCGCATCATGTGTGACAACAACTTAGGTCATTGGGTCTAATCAGTGTAGTAGTCATTAGGGGTGCAAACGAGCCGAGCAGCTCGCGAGCTACTCGAGATCGGCTCGTGAAAAAACTCGAAACGAGCCGAGCCTTATCGAGCCCGAGCCGAGCTTGAGCCTAAAATAAAGCTCGTTTGCTTATCGAGCCCGAGCTCGAGCCTCGCATGTGAAGCTCGTTAGGCTCGTCGAGCCTTATCGAGCCTTAGTGTAAACGAGCCGAGTCAAGCCGAGCTTATTCAAACGTGTTTATAAGCCGACCTCGAACCTAAAAATAAGCTTATTTAGTAAACGAGCCCGAGCCCGAGCTTCACTTATCGAGCTCACGAGCCTAAAAAGTCTATTATTTATATTATTTTTATTTAATATATTAATTAATAGATAATAAACGAGCCGAGCCCGAGCCGAGCTCGAGCTTGAGAAAATACAAACGAGCCGAGCTCGAGCCTTGAAAACAAAGCTCGAATCGAGCCGAGCTCGAGCCCGAGCTCACATAAGTTAATCGAGCTCGAGCTCGAGCCTGGTCAAGCTCGGGCTCGGCTCGGCTCGTTTGCACCCCTAGTAGTCATCATTATAGTGTTTTGTATTGGTGAAATTATAAGAGAACTTGTGATAGTTCAGGCCCAGTTAAAAGCCCATGGGCCATGCAAACACGTGGTTTATATCTTTATGTACGTAGGCTTTTATGAGAAGTTCATGTCAGTTCAGCCACAAGTTCACAAGTGTTCAAAAGTTCATCAGCCGTTTTGCGAGTCACGAGTGTTTTGAGTTTTTGTCTTGAATTGGTTGTAAAAGAGTGGTTTAATAATCAATAGATGACAAGACTTTGTGATATTATGTATTCGCTTCATATTCAATTTACTTGTTTATTTGTTGTTTGATCGTTTAAGATGATTCCACTCTCTTAAACGTGTTATCAATCGCGTTATCGATCCAGTCATGGGACCTACAATTTGTATCAGAGCAATCAGATGTAAATTGTGATTCGAGATTGTTTAATTTTGGCAAAGAAAACCAGTCTTATTAGTTTCATTTAACGTTTCATACGGTTTGGTTTTCATGTGAAAAAAAAGTTTTAAACTGGTTCCTAGTGTTTTACGAAGGTTTCTAGTGGGTTTTGGACGAGTTTGGTCGATGAATATTGAGTTTAGGGTTTCCAGCTTCGTCAGATTCATCGAACAAACTTATGATCTGTGAAGACAAGCTAACGAACTTATTATAAGTCCGTTGAAGTAGAGCGAACTTGGTTTGAAACGAACATGCATAAGTTTGTTGGATTATTAAACTACTATTATTTCCGGACATACATAAGTTCATTGGCATAAACTATTATAAGTCTGTTTGTTATAAGTGATATCTAACGGACTTTTGATAATCCGTAACGGACTTGAGCTGCTACATAAGTTCGTTTGACTTGAATAAGTGACAACGGTTCCATCACTTCAATTGTAGACCACCTGTTGAACCCGCTTTAGGAACCGCACCGCGTCAGGGGCGAGAGCGCCGAATGTATCGAAAGCGAACGGGACGAACACGTGCTGATTCTCGATGCAAGCTTTTTCGTGTTTAGCTACTTTGCCCCCTTCTGCCTTGGTTATCGCCTGTCCCGCCACAAACCCGTGGTCCCTTAGCCCAACGAGGGGGGACACACCTGTCAAATCGACACACGCGTGTTTCCCTCCTTCCCATCCAAAAACAAGAATGTCAGCGGGCCGTAGCGTAGATCTCCCTTCTAATGGATCAGTCAAGAAGTTCACCGGAGCTTCCTTTTTTGCCGAGATCCCTGCTCGCTTAAGGACCGCATATGTTAAACAGGTGGTAAGCAGTAACACCGCATATGTTAAGGGGCAGAATTTTGTGTTTAGCAGGGTAGGGTTTGCTATTCAGAAAGGGGTAGCGGCGCAGCTTGTTGCTCGTCTACCTACCATTAGTTTGTAATCGTATTGGATAAAATATTCCATGTTTAACAACATCTCAAATTAATTTATATTGTAGACGGACTTGTTTTATAATAATCAAACAGATTGTTTTAAAATAATCAAACGGAATCAAATCAAAATAATAATAATAAATAAAAATTCTAATAAAGAACTCCAATAATGTATTGAAAATATATAAAATCACGTTTATCTATAGATTAAGTTTTATATTTTTGTTTTGTTTTTTATATTCAAAATTTATCTATATAATAATAATTTAAAATTTTGATTAGCAATGCCATCTAAGTTGTCTTCTTTTTTTTTCTTTTTTTTGAGATATATTTTTCATTTACACCCCTTGATATTTAATAATTTTATCATACAGTCCATCAACTTTGGTAATGATATACTCACAGGCGTCTCTGAGAATTCATATACTCTGTTCGAGCATGAAAAAATGTGCCCTTACGTTTATTTAAAAAAAATCAAATTAGTGTTGGGTTCAATAAACTTAATTTCAAGTGGGCTAAATTCTAAACCATAAAAAATGATTTGTAAATGGGCCTATATTGGAAGTGGTATGTGTTTACTATTTAAAAAAAATAACATATACGTATCGATTTTTTAAAATCGCATGCCCCTCGAAATCGCGGGCCTTGTGCGGAGGTCCTCCCCGCACACCATCAAAGCCTCCCATGGATATACTTAGCATCTCAACTAAAATAATGTTTTCCCTTTTATCGTTTTTTTTTCTTTTTGTTTTAACATAGCGTAATGTTTTTTTCTAAATTCCATATGTACCGTCATAAGTAGGTTAGTGTCGACTGTAACGAACTAAACCAATAATTTTTCCATAACTTTTGAATATATCGCTATGACATGGTCTTTTTATTTTCGCATAAAATGTCCCTTAGTGATTTGCTTATTTTTATATACAATGTTTTTTTTCCTTAGACATTTCATTAAAAAACGTCTGTGCGAGCTCTTCTGGGTGCAAACTTGGCCCAACCACTTCTAAGATCTTCTAAGGTCTGGGTTAAGCACCACTACCTACCACCACCGTCCATCACCACCACCACACCACCACCACCTCCACGACCACCGTCCACCACCCACCACTACCGTCTACCACAACCACTGTCCACCACCACCCACCGTCCACGTCCACCACCCACCACCACTGTCCACCACCACCGTCCAGCACCACCGCCACTCACCACTACCGTTTATACACAACCACTAGTTTATTTTAGAAGTCTACATACGTTAAAAAACAAACGACCTTATTCTTGTAGACTGCATAGGTTTAATCCACCTTTTCTTCTACAGATGTTTGCCGAGTCATCCTTTGGCTAAGATTTGATTCTTCAAATCTTGATCGATGAATCCACAAGGTAATATTTAAATCGGCTATACTCTTCAATTAACAAGTTTTGAAGAAACATGTTACAATTAGACTTCTAATTTAAAAATTTCTTTGAAATCGAGCCCACTTTTATAATTGATTAGTATATTCAGTTTTGATATGAATCTTTATGCTTCCACTTTTCAGATAATAAAACATCATGACCTAAGTTACAAGTCAAGACCATAATATAGGAAGTTGGGGCGATAATGACGATTATTAAGGTGTTGTTTGTTTTTGCAGACATAAATTGTCTGTAAGCTGATTTCATCTGTTTTTATGTCTGCAACTGAAGATGTGGTCTGAAGATCTGCAAGCTGAAAATATAAGACTGTTTGTTTTTATAAGTTGATACCGGTCTGAAGTGCATCAAACAATGACGAAACATTCACATTCCGCTTCGATCCAGCGGAGGAGAAGAGGGAGGTCGGAGAAGGAGCTGGTCACCGGAGGAGGAGGGAAGTCGCCGGAGAAGGAGGTAGGTTGCCGGAGGAGGAGGGAGGTCGGAGAAGAGGTAGGTCACCGGAGGAGGTAGGTCGCTGGAGGAGAAGAGGGAGGTCGGAGAATGAGGAGGGGCTGATGTTTGAGGGAGGAGAAGAGGGAGGTGTGAAGATGTTTTAAGAATGGGGTCCATAGCTTATTTTTTAAGATGAAAAAAGATGAGTTCAGATCTGTTTAAAAAAATAAAACAGTCTTCAAAGGTAACGTCTGCGCGCCTGCAAACATCAGCCCCCTTGAAGATGTTTGAAGAAAAAACAAACACCCCTAAATCATACCCTACACTTAGTTTGATACATGTTAGGTACCATTTAGGGGGTGTTTGGGATTGCTTTTTCTACCTGATTATCTGATTATTGTGTTTTGAAATCGCAAAAAATCTATTTTGAGTGTTTGGTAAAAAAATTAATAAAAAGTGATTTTTTACGTTTTGTAGAGTGCAAAACGTGATAATCAATAAGTAGGTCACCCCTTACTGCAGGAAAACGGGATTTCACAAAATTTAGCGCCATAACTGCCCGCTAAAATTCCCATGGAAGTTGACCTCTGATTCTTCATCACGATCCTTTGATTTTAATCCCCAATCACAGCTGTAGTTCGCTTCATCGCTTCCAGAGAGGTATGCTTCTTTATACGATCCTTTGATTTTAATCCCCTTTGATTTTCTCATCCCTATCCTGTTAATTGTTTTTGTTTTAGGTTTGGTGCAATTGGTTTGATTCAATGAAATTGTTGTTGATTGTTTGTCATTTGGATAATGATAGGTTTAAGAGGCTGAGTTAACTTAGGGTTTGTTGTCAATTAATAAAACAGATAGGTTACAAACCAATAAGATTATTGAAGTAAACGTATAGCACCAGATACATGGTTATTATAATGGTGGTATCATCTAGTTTATGTTTTATGCTGGTATCTGTTGTTTTTTTATTTATTTAGAGGATGGCCAATGGTGTCTTCTAGATTTGGGTTGCTAATAAGTTATAATGGTCTTCTCATTCTTCTGTAAAGAAGCTGTCACACCCCTAATTTCCACGTGTCACCGGTGGGCCCGGTGGGGGATTAACGTGACGTAGTTGATATCATCATAGTCAAACAACACAAATTATAATGCACAGCGGAAGCGAAGATAGATTCATTTCAACTTAATTTATTGTAATATTCAAATATCACAAAATGTTGAAATAAAATCCACAGGCAGAATCAAACGAAAAAGGAACTTCATTTCAACAGACTGCATGCATCATAAGCTTGCGAGACTTCTATGGATGCTTAAGGAGTGACCAGCCTATTACGCGTAGTACCTGCACTTAGTCTTTTTGGAAAATACGTCAGTTTACACTGGTAAATACAATTCAACTGACTCATTTTGAAAATGTTTAAAATTGATTTAAATGCTCATGGCATAAAACTTTTTATAACTTGGGATAATTATTTGCTTAATAATCTTGTAAAAGAATTACATGTTCGTCTGCGTTTGGTAGCCCGGGTCGTGCCGGGTTAAAGATTAATAGACACACCACTTAATATAATTCTGCCGCGAGACTTCTCTCGTACCGACGATTATACATGTTGTACAACACTACGGGTGTACGCCTACACCCGAGTGCTAAGGTCGTGGCCATTCTTTGAATGATGCCAAGGCTATCCGGGACATGGTCATTAAGCCCCCAAAGGCGTTAAACAAACAAAACAGCATTTTCAAACGGGTTAATTTGACTGCGCATAACCAAGACCGGTTAAGGTCAATTCCCCGACCAAGCGGTATTTTATATACCGTACCCCAAGCCCGTATAGGGAAAATAAGTTAAACGTATTTACCTGAGCAAGTATAAACCAAATATAACGAGTGCACGTAGCTTTTACTGGGTTCCTAGATCTGGAAATTAAGGTTTTAATAACCTATTAGAATCCTAACGGGTCTTAAGTTTAGACCGGTTAGTTTTATATAAAGATTGCGGTTTTAAACGCACAACAAGGCGAAGACCGTTTTAGAATGTGGGTTTGTCCCAACAAGCTTGCACACTTGTTTTATATGGGTAACACAATCACATTCTGGATTTTGAGACCAAAAAGATATGGTTTGACCCGTTTCGGCTAATATGGCCAAACTAGTCACATAAGCCGATCCGAACGCGTATAATGCGTAACGAGTAACCATAAGAGTCAAATACAAGTTTCTGAAGTCAATATGCTCAAAATATGTTGTGATATCAGAATGATACCTTCCATGATGCCCCAAATGATTTTAAACCAAAACTATGCCTCATAAGGGCGTTTTGGTCATTTTATAATGTGAAAAAGGGTTAAAATGATAACCTGAGTTACAGGTCTGAATATATTAGTAAATATACTTAATTTACTATGTTTTTAACAGTAGGGTATCCAATTTATGTGAAATTTGTTATCTTTAACCTTACTATGCACCGTAGGGGCATTTTGGTAATTTCACATGTGCCTAAAAGGTCAATTCTGGAATTCTGAGTTCAAAACATTTGCCTACTGTTTAAAATATAAAAATTTACTAAACATATCAGTAGGTATCAGCCTTTGTGCTTAAAAAAGTTCTAGTGCACACTTATGCGTTAAAAATGCCTAAAAAGGCGATTTGGAGCCATTTCCGGGTTTTCTGTAAAAAGCTGATATTTTTAATATTCCAGAAGACTCAAAATAATTTATTTATCATAACAAATCAGTAGAAATTGGTTTGAGGTCAAAAGGATTTGTAAAACTCAATTTATGGCTAAAAAGGGCAAAACCGGCATAAACCGAATTAATCTTAGAACACTAAGTTATGCTCAGCCTAAAAATAAATAAAAATCACCAAAAATCCCCAAATATTATTTTATAACAGTGGGTAAAAAGTTTGGTATAAAAATTTGGGTTTTAATAGGCTATACATAATTTACGCTACTTAATTATTAAAGAAGCTCTTACTTACGCTATTGAGCATAACTCTTAATCTAGACCTCAAACTGACTTCAAATTTTGGGTGCAAGTTTATAAATCAGTAGCTAAGGTGCCTACCCTTTTACATTTTCAAAAATCACGTTTTAAGGTCAAATGGGCATAATGGTCAACATATAAGCGATTAACGGAAACATGCATGTGAATAGGATTTCTAATGAACCAAGTTGTATAATCTTAGAGAGTTATACTACCATGTAAATAAGTTCAAAAGAAGCTCTAAGGCAAACCTAATCTTGGCTTAAACGGGTCAGAACTGAAAGTCAAAGCAGAAGTCAAACTTTGCGACTTTCGGTTCCAAACCGAGCCTAAACTGAAAATTGTCGAGTTGAACATGTTGGAACATGTTCTTACATTAATTACCAAGTTATTTTACTGATCAAACAGGTTGCATGTAACCTACATTGCTAATTATGCATTAATTCGCAAATAACCTTTCTGTTGACTTTTTATAATAAGCTTTGACTCGACAATTAGCATAGTTAGAGTGGGATCCTGGAATTACCCTTTTGAGGGTTTGTTACCCACATAATTACCTACTTATAGGTATTTTTAATTCGGGATATTAGTGAGTAATTATAGACTAATCCCAAAGTCAAACCTTAATTACGATGGTTTGACTTTTAGCTAAATAACTAAGCTAAAAGTAATTAGAGAGGGTTAAGGACACTTACAAGAGTCCTAAGAAGGATTAGGGATTTAATGAGAACTTGATGTTGTCCAGAAAGGCTCCAGAGAAGTCTTGAACCAAAGTTGCAAGTGAGCATGTAAAGTGTTCACAACTTCAAGCTCTTATATAGTGAACCTTGAGGTCCAAGATGAAGCCAAGATAGTCTAGAGTGGTTACAAGATCATCCCAGGTGTCTCTATGATGCTATATACTGCCTAGCAAGTCCATAGTTTCAAAACCACTCATTTAAGTCGGTGTAACAGGCTGAACAGGCAGCTGTCCATTTTCTGCTGCCAGCGACTGCCTTACGGACCGTAAGCTTAAGGCCTTGCGGTCCGTAACCGACCCTTGCTGAAATCGCCCAGGTACCCTCCTTACGGACCGTAAGACTAGGGCCTTGCGGTCCGTAACCGGTGGTCAGAAAACAAAAATTTCACAAACTTCAAGTCTTGACCATGCAACCTCGTGGATTCCGAATTACATGCTAACTTTCTCAGTTGTGGGACCTAGTGGCTCAGCCATTGCATGCTTGTATGTCCCTTACATGTTTCTACAACCTTGGCATCTTGTAATCTTTTAAAGTGACGGATATTTCTAAGTCTTGGATTCTCACAAGAGTTGGTCATGTTAGTTAACTATTATTAATTTCTTTTACACAAGAATTTTATTCAGCATTTTAGTAACAACATTCCCAATAATCCAGATTCCATATAAAAGATGGAATTTTAGAAACGACCGGTTAATACATATATATAAGATGTTTATCAAACGATTTAAGGATCTTGGGATTTATAAATTTGGGTCGCTCAGAGGTATTTTAATAACATGTCGACCTTGGGTCGTTCAGAGGTATTTGAAATAACATGACGCCCTTGCATTTAAAATCCTACCATACATCTTTATATTTAATCCGGTTTCCCTGACACGTTTGTTCCTCATGACACGTGTCTTTATTTTATTGGACAGGAATTTTCGAGGTGTTACAGAAGCGGTACTAGTTCTTGCCCTTCTAATGCATGTGAATGAGTGATATGGTGCAAAATTAGAGGTGTCAATCTTGTCGGGTTGGTGGGTTAGCGAGTTAATGGGTTTCAGGTTGGTGGATTGACTAGTTGAGTATTTCAACCCTAACCCAACCCATATATTTATTCGTGTCGTGTTGGATCCATATCGTGTTGTGTTCGAGTCATCTTTCGTGTCAACTCGTTAAAGTTCGTAATAATGATCTTGCCAGAGGCTTGATATAGCATCTCCTGAAACACCTCCTTAAATCTGCAATATTAGCTAGTAATAATGATCTTGCCATTACTCGCCAAATTAGCAGCAGTCATAGTTGTTGCTCCTTGTCATACATATGATTGGAGCCGTCTACAGTTCTGGTGCGGCTTCAGACCAACTTGCATTACTCGAAACCAAGTCAAAGATTATCCCTACTAACATATATAATTGTTGTTCCATATGTCTTCAATACAGTATGATCTTTTAGTGGGCGTTTGGTTTCCACCCGTACCGTTTCGACGCGAACCGTTTCGAATAGACCGTTTCGACCGGTAGCGTTTCGACGCGAACTGTTTCGACTGGTACCGTTTCAAACAGAACCGTTTCGACGCGAACCATTTCGACCCGTACCGTTTCGAATCGAATCGTTTCGACCGGTACCGTTTCGAATAGAACCGTTTCGACCGGTATCGTTTCGAATAAAATTATTTCGACGCGAATCGTATCGACCCATACCGTTTCGACTGGTACCGTTTCGAATAGAACCGTTTCGACCGGCACCGTAAAACGGTTTCAGTGAACTTCAGACCATCTGACCCGTTTCTTATTCAGTGAACTATTATTTAGCAGTTTGACCCATTTCAGGTAAAGCGTAACCCGAATTGATCCATTCACAAGTAAAAAGGCCTTTCGGTTCGTTTATAGGCCTAAGATCTAAGCAGCCCAACTGCTTCCGTCTCGGCACAATCAATATCATCCATTAGATCTCATGGCAGTTCATGAGCCGATTGATTCCCCTCTTGTGTATCTGGAATCTGCAACAAATTTGTTTCGTAATCATAGAATTTTATTTATATTTCTAGAATATTATTTCATTTTGTGCTTTGTCTTTCTTCTCTTGTTAATTGTTATCATTGTGTTAGATATCGTCTCAAAACATGGCTAATTCTCTCTGTTCTCTACAGCAGAGGGAAGCATCTCATCATGTACATCTGTCTCTCTTTTTCACCTTTTGAGTAACTTTTTTTTGGTATTCTTTAATAAAAAGTGTTGTGCACCCTCATTACGTCAATTGATTGTTATCACAATTAACTTTAATGGTTTAATCTATTTAATGCATCATATTGTAAGTAACTTGATGATTGTCCTACAAGGTTTGTAAGTAGAAACTAGGATCAGATTATTATTTGAGATGAAATGAGTGCTACTAACTTATACTAGCTAAAACTCAAAGGTGGGATATTGCATGGCACTGTTAGATCCCTTAGAAGATATACAGTTTGCACAAACCTACTTATTTAGTCTTGATCCTAAGCTTAGTGTACTTATATTTAACTTTTAGAAAGAAAGGTGGAAAAAAATAACCCAAAACCGAATCGATGAAAATATATATATTTGCCAAACACTCAATAGTTGATTATCTGATTATTGTGATATCAAACAGCATAATCAAATCCAAACACTATCTTTCTGCAGCACGTTTTATTACAGCTGATTATCTGATTCTGATTATTCAAAACGCATAATCTATTTTAAAAAAGCAATCCCAAACACCCCCTTACTCGTTATCTTTTCGAAATAGCCATTTATGCTCTTATACTGAAAATTTACCCATTTGAAGGCATGTTACTCGAAACCTAACAATTATATCTCTTATACAAAAAGCAACATGCACCCATTTGTTTAACACACACACCCCTTTGATTAACACATACCCCTTTGTCTAACACACACACCCCTTTGATGAACACATACCCCTTTGTTTAACACACATACTCCTTTGATTAACATATACCCTTTTGGTTAACACATATACTCCTTTATTATTTAAGACACATGCCCCTTCCTTTTAATTGATCTTTTGTTTAACACACCCCTTCCTTCTGGTTGATATGACAAAGCTTTCGTCCCACAAAGAAAAACTTCATTCTAAACCATTATAATGTTTCACAAAGTGGTATACCACCATTCCATGTCTTATATATAATATAAGACATGTATCTCTTTAAATTATCTTATTTTAGAACTCTCCTTTTCTGATATTATAATTGAAAGCATCGATGAACAAATCGGAAGTTCCCACGAAAATGGTAATTTCCTCCAAGAAGCCCTCCCTCACTTGAATCTCATCTTTACAAACCTTCTGTTTGTTTGCATTTGTTTTCATTCACAACTTGATAATTGCATATTCTCTCTCTAATATCTATCCATTACATCATAATCCCCTGTTTTGCGATTCATTTTCTAACACAAAATCCGTAAAACAACGATACATATATGTTTATTCATACTCGAACACCATCATCAATATATTATAAAAGGGTCAACTGATTATAACCCATAACCGTTTTATAGCCAAATCGGAGACAACCGATTCCCTCAGATACGCACCGATTCCGTGAAAGATTTCTATATTCAAAGTATGAAAAGTGAATTGCTGAAAAAAAAACCTACTAGCGTTTAAAATTTGAATCCCTCAGATACGCACAGATAAAATACAAGAAAATTGTTGTTCAAAATAAAAAGCCAAATTACTAAGTCTCTATTTTCGTTTTTGTTTGGAACTCAACGAAAGAAATCAAAAAACATAAAAATCTCATTCATGTTTTGGGTTCCTATCATAAATAGTAATATAAAACTTTTGTTTCAAAATCGTACAATGATTCAAAAGAATCATGAACAACAGATCCTCAAATTTTGAATAAAACCAGATTTTTTTTTTCAAACGTATTCGATTTTAAAGAAAACTGAAATTATACAGATCTGATTAAAGAACCAGACTTAAAAATTCATTCAAGATCAAAAGGAAACTTAGGGTAGGGTAAGATTCTCGGGAGGTTGAGTCTAGAAAACTCAATATTTTTGGAAAATCAATCATCACGAGGGATTTTTTAAGAAACAAGAGGGTAAGGTCAAAATTGATTTTGACTTTACATGTTTTGGAAGAAATTGATTTTAGAAACCATTAAATAAGTTTTGATTATTACTATGAAAAAATCCAGAAATTTAGTATCTTTTATTTATTTGAAAATTCTATTGATATCCAGAAATTATAACTATTTTGATCTATGTATTTATTTTTGATCATATATGTTTATCTTTGATTGGTATTTTATGTTAAGTTGATCATTTATGTTGGAGTTGGTTGTACAAAAATAATTATTTACCGTCATCTAATTTAATTCTGGCTTTTTAAATCATGTTATATTATGTGTATGTTTATCAGTTATGGGTGTATTTGTTCATTCGAAGGACAGTCATGTTTATGTGCTAGATCTTATGGAAGTACCACTCAATTACTGATTTGTTTTATTGCCATCCGTTATTTTTTTTTTGTGTGTGTTTACGTAGACATTGCATTGGTCTGTATTTACTTTTTTCATTGCTTGGATAGATTTTTCAGTTTTTCTAATTTAGATAATGTGTAACTTAATTTATGTTCATAATTATATTTCAAGGGTTGAGATCCTGTACAAACAGCACATACTGTGAGAACCATAAGAACAGATCTGAACCATCTATATTCTAGATCAACGGTTTGTGTTGATTACAATTAAAAACCTTTGAATTAATAGAGATTAATATGCAACCAGGGGTAATAAAGTAAATGTGCTATTTGTGGACCCTACCAAATCTCCGAAGTAAACGATTGTTCCCCCTTTTTACGTGACCGTATCCAACTAGAAGTACAACTCCATCTTCTTAATTCTTCCATCGATATATGTGCTAATAAATATAAAAAGAAAACAGGCTTTATCAAACACACTTTCTTCAATCAACAAACTCTCAACATTGTGCTCTGATCGACCGAGAACGAGGTGCGAGTCGAAGTGTGTGCTGATCTACTAGAAGAGGTGCGATTTGTGAAGACAATAAGATCGAGAAAAGCTTGAATCTGGTAAGCATTTATCTCCTACTGTTCGTCTTCTCTTTTTTACTAATTTTTAGGGTTTTTTTTTTGGGGGGGGGGGCGATGTTGAAGGGTGCTGGCTGTTGTTGAGGGAGATGTTCACGACCGGCGGGTGTTGAAAGGGTGCTGAATATGGTCTTGGCGGAGATATTTTTGGTGGGTTTTGACGGGTGCTGCCGGAGATGTGATCGGCGGGGTTGCTGACTGTTGAAGGGTGGTGACTGTTGAAGGGTGCTGACTGTTGAAGGGTGTTGATTGTTGAAAGATAGCACTGTTGAAGGGTGGTGACTGTTGAAGAGTGCTGACTGTTGAAGGGTGTTGATTGTTGAAAGGTGCTGATTGTTGATTGTTAGGTTATGGTAGTGGTTTGATTAGGGAATATACTTCTTGTAGTTTGATTAGGGATTGTTGTGCTATGCATAGGTTTATTGAAGTCAGAATATTGTGGGTTAAGCTCAGTTGAATTGGGGTTATCTTGAAAAAAAAAAGTATATGAATCATGATTGATAGACCTGTTTGTTTGATTTACATGTGCTATATATATCCTGTACTGTGGGTATTCTGAAAAAAAAAATAATGTAGTACTGACTTCAATAATATGTGCTACCTTTAGTTTATTGTATTTGGATTATTTTGAATAAAATAGTGTATGAATCATGTTTTAATAGTGTAGTGCTGAATTCAATTTATTGTGTCGCGGATAACAGGTGCTGAAGAAAATGGATGATATTATTGATGCTTTTGCATTGGACTCAACAAAAAAGAGAAACAGGAGTCAAGAAAGGAATGTTATTACGACTAGAAGAGGTGTGCTATCATTGTATTTATATGGTTATTTTGATTGTGGTATTTACCTTTTTTGTTGATTAAATTGCATTAAAATAGCACATGAAACAAAATTTGAAACAAGCGTTTGGCGATTCGTATCAGCAAATTAACGTAGCAAAAGAAAACAAAATTTGAAACATGCGTTTGGTGATTCGTATCAGCACATTAACATAGCACATGCAAACAAAATATGAAACCAGCGAATTGATTATTCGTAACCCCAGAACTTTGTATTGCTGTAAAAAAACACATAGCACAAAAAACAATGTCGTAAAAATTGAGATTCGTATTAGCACATTAATATAGCACAAATGGTTTTGAATAAAAATTAATGAAACCAACCAACAAACAGAAACGGATCTACGAAATTGAACCGGCGGCTATAACAACACATGAATAAACATAATTTTTATAACATGCAGATTAAATAACAACCTGGGGTAACTTCCATGGCGGATGATCCTTCCACTGAACTTCCTATGTTTGAATCCATCAAATTTACCTATCAAAACAAGGAGATGAACACCACGCAGATAATGGGAAAGTGAGATGGGAAGTTACGTATTATTCTTTATGTTCGTTGCCTGGGTAGATGAAGATTTCTGGAAATTTTCAAATATGATTCGAAATAGTGCATGAATGTAGGGATAATTAAAATTTAGAATTAATTAAATACAAAAAATAGAATGATAAAGTCTAAAATACCCTTATCTAATTTTTTAAATGAAGGACACATGTCTATTTGTGGTTGGTTCTTATAGTTCTTACCAATGTTAAGGTTTGTATTTGATCCCATCTCTATATTTCAATACATTAAATTATTGTGGGTTTATCATCCTTTAATAACTTTGGGGTATTGCATAGGGATGAACTATTAATTTTTTGTTTTGTTTAAAGACATGTTTCTCTTACATAAAAAATAATATTCTTAAACTTTATTCAAGAGATTCAAGCGTTCATTACTAATCTTTTTCCCATCTTATATAGTTATAATAATTACATTAATAATCAACATCCCGCCACAACGCGCGAGTTAATGTCAACTCGTTAAAAACAAACTTGAAATCATATATGCTCAACCACACTTCTAACACTTTCAATCATTTGCTTTCCGCAAAAGGAAAGTAGAGACCCGCAAATGCGAGATGATCCCAAAGCGAAAATAAAATAATAATTTTAAGTTTTTAACAATTTCAACATATTATTTATTTTCTTTTAAAACTATATTGAGTTTTGATACTAAGACTATAGGGTATGGGGCGGGGGTTGGGGCGTGGATTAGAGAGAAACACCCAAGTCACTATCCCGGGTAGGCTTGGGATTCAGCCCGGGCTACTCACTTGACATAGTGAAACCTCATTGGCCAAGAGCACTAGCCACGCCACCCCAGCCACGCCCCACCATACCCTTTTGAAATTGGCTTTTGGTCTTGGGTGCCCCATACTCCACGTGTTACACCATGTCCCAATCCACACCCCACCATACCCCACAGTCTAATATATTATCTATGATCAAAGATTAAATGTATTTTACAATGAGAAAAAAGAAAATTGCTGAAGAAAGACTCAAAGCATCGTGCCCCCATCGCCTGTGGCATGTGCCTAACGATTCACGCTCATTATACGCGCTACTACTCAGATTTACCCTCTAATTTGAGTAAATCTTCATCCATCAGATCCGCACTATCAACAACAATGGCGATCGATCCTTCATTAGTTACGGAGATTGGACCTGACGGCCTCGTTCGCGAATCTCCTGTAATCGCCCACACAGAGCGGGTGCGTATCGTGTTTATTGATTTACTTACTCTATATATAGATTTCAATTTTATTCACTATGTTGAAACTGATAGTTCCTTTTGTTCTGTTTTTCCAGATGATTGAAGAAGAGCAACTTCAGTTGAGAAAGTAAGTTTACTTCTTTCTACTACTGAATTTCTGTTTAGATCTGCTGATTTCTCAATTGCATTTCGCATTATGAGTTTCACCTATTGTTTAACTGCTTGATTAGGGTTTATAGAGTTTATTTAGTTTTCTATTAAGAGAAGAATTGAAGTAGAATGATTCTAGTTATTTGACCATCAAATTATGCTCAGCTGAGTACTTAGATTATATAACAACAACAACAATTTAATAAAATGCTCAATGTTAACCTCAATTGCACTAATGATTCACCGTAGATAGATTCTCAATTAGAACTTGCTTTACCTAAAACTCTCATTTGTTGTTCTTCATAGTTCATACTTGCTTATTGTTGCCACTTTGCTTTACTAAATTCGTGTTTTTAGCACACTTGGGGGCTGTTTGGCAACTTCTGAATGGTTAAGTGTTGAACCACTAAGAGATCTGAACTATTAAGTGTTGAACCAGTAAGAGGTCTGAACCATTAAGAGCCAGTATAATGCTTAACCGATCAGAGGCAAATGTCTGACCAATTAAGATTAGAGGTCTTAACCATTCAGACTCAGTATAATGCTTAACCATTCAGAGGCAAATGTCTGAACCATTCAAACATCAGCTCGCGAAACAAACAGTCTGAACCATTAAGTGCTGAACCAGTAAGATGTCTGAACCATTAAGAGCCTCATTAAGAGGTAAACAAACAACCCCTTGATCTTTTATTGGGAAATGGTGAAATAAGCAACAATGTAACATGTCTTCAGATGATGTATAAAGGAATTTAAGTTTTAGTTACTTGGATCCTTCCTTTCCTTCATTCTATAATGTTGACAATCTTCTTATCTATAATTGGGGACATTGAGAAGCTATAAGTTATATTTTAGCTAAGTTTGTCATTTGAGCTGGGTCATTGGTTGTTTTAATTGTTTCCAAGTCACTAGCTTTCATGATTATAAATGAACATGAAATGTCAGTCAGTCAGTGTATAAATTGTTTGAAATGTGTTGTTCGTTGTTGGTATAAAACTATAAACTATAATGTTAGAAGCTTGGTATTAAAAAGTGCGAGGAATTAGGGTACTAAAAGCCAAGGCGTGTAGCGAAGGTTGTATTCTCATGTATATGAGAGGTTTTCCGTTATCATTTGTTGATGGTCCAGACCCGTCATCACTTACTCTGACCTTAGATGCTCTAGTTATATAAATAGGGTCATATTCCCACGAAGCTCTACCTACGTCACTCCATGTCAAATGATCACTAATGAACACAAAATCATCATCTTAGACGCCATCTTTTATTCTACCCATCAACCACTCATTGCTATCGTCTATGTCTTGATTTGTAGTTGATTCTCCAATGATCTTGTCTTCAACTTCTACACTTAGAAGCAACATTTCAATGCAGGAATATAAACCTTGCATAATTTCTTCACTGCATGGGTTACTTCAGCACCGTAAAGTTAGCATTATCATTTTGACCACCGAATCACACCATCCATCAGATAGAATTTAACAACCTATGTGTTCCTATTCTTTCTTGTTTTCAATTTCTCGTGAAGGTGGTTGTCAACGTCTTTTACTTATTATGAAGTAAAGGAGCTCTCACCTCATACATTCTCGGTGGTTCATTTCGGGACCAAACTGTCCAACTGATTCAGTTATTATGTTGAAACTGTTATTAATACCCACATTAAACGGAATGTTCGCATCATAAAACCACCTCGTTACCTCTCTACAAGCCGTATCCCTTGGCTACCTATGACGGACTTCATTGATAGTTTATTGCCTCCCACCTTTCTATCCCTTATCCTCGGGATTTGGACCGAACAATCATCCTTATCGTCATAAAAATCATCGTTATCGTCATAACAATCATCCTTATCGTCATCAGGATGATAATCATCAAGTTGAATCCTTGAGTTTGTAACATTCTCCACTTTTCTTATTTTTTTAGCATGAATGTCTTTATCTTCTCTCGAACAAGCTCCGGGCATCTCGAGCTGTCAATAATGAAAACAGAATGCCATCTTGAACCTCCTATAAAATGTTGTTTCATTCGATCAACTCTTCTGTTGACTATTTTCCCTCAAGTATTACAACTAATATTAGTCCTGTAAGTAGGATCTTGGGTTGCATACATTCTAGCCAGGGTTAGATGATACGGGTTTAGAAGTGGGGTGCTTGAAACCAACAGAAAATGAAAACAACAATCTTTTAATCAGCAAGGCAACAATGAAAAGTTAAATCAGTAAATCATATATTATTAGGGTTGTAAACGAACCGAACGAATACGAACAAGGCCTTGTTCGTGTTCGTTTGTTAAGGATATTATGTGTTCATGAACGGTTCATGAACACTTACCGAACGAGATTTTTTGTTCGTGTTCGTTCATTAAGAAAATGAATGTGTTCATGAACGGTTCACGAACACAAATGAACACAGATAAAATCGACGAAGTTCGATAGTATTTTTCAATGTGAATAACAAGAAAGAAAGGGGAACGGTGGATTAACAAGGTGGAGGTAGGGTTTCCTATTTTATTTGTTTGGGTAATGAGATAAATAATAATTAAGGAATATGAAAAGTTTGGATAAATTAAATAAATGCTAAAAAAATATTTAACGAATAGTAAAAACAAACGAACATGAACGAATGTTCGCGAACACATTACCGAATGTTCACGAATGCAATTGAACGAACGAGACAGTTGTTCGTGTTCGTTCATTTAACTAATCGAACGGAATTTCTTGTTCGTGTTCGTTTTTTTTTTTTTTTTTTTTTGAAAGGTGAATTTCTTTAATCCCTGTCGTCTGTGGGACTTGAACCCAAGACCTTCCCATTCCCAACCTATTAACCAAACGAACGTAAACAAACTTCCCGTTGAACGGTTCACGAACTGTTCGCTGAACGTTCGGTTCGTTTACAGCCCTACTTGTATTATATATACTAATCCAAACAGCAAATGAAAACAGAAAATAAGGGCTAACTAAACATAAATCAATAAATCATATATACAGGGAACATGGGTTAAAACAGCAATTGTAGACAATTACTAAGCCAACAGAAAACATAAATCAATAAATCATATACACACACAAGTTAAACAGGTAACATCAAATTAACAGTGAAGTAGTGAGCAAGGGTTTATAGCAGTGATAAAGTCATAAAACAGCTATTGCAGACAGTCGCTTGTTTCTAATCAATGCATTCAATGGGGTTTTTTTTTTTTTTTTTTTTGTCTAATTTGAAAATCTAATGGTCTATTTTAGATGTAGCCGCCATATACAAAAGGCGCCTAAAGGCAAAAGTGACCGCCTCAGGCGATATCCGCCACTTCAGGTCGCTCCATGTACTCTGAGCATTTTTCGTGTTTCTTTGGCCTTTACTTGCCTCATGTCTTAGGCGCTCTTTTTAAAACTAATGTTATAAGCCACTTGATTGAACCAGTCCCCAACTCTTAAGAATCTTAGTTGTTTGTATCTAATGTAAGAACACAACTTTTGATGATTGCTTCTAATTACACATGTTACATCAATGGAAGATGTTTTGTTTTCATCTGCGTAGTTACACTTAAGGCCAACGACAGTCGTTGGGTTAGTGCAGTCAGTCGTTGGGTTAGTGCAGTCGTTGGGTTAGTGCAGGCCAATGACAGGCGTTGGGATAAACTTGCTTAGATTCTAGATTCCGTAAAAACAAAATACGGTGAAACTGATTCAAACATGAATAATTTGAAGAAAACTCATTTTCATTTTTGAGATAAAAATTTGGGGCGTTTTTCTACTTTCACGTTTATTTTTCTGTAACTCTTTGATGTGAAGGAACCCACCGAATTTCTGAAAATCTCTATTTCTGTGGAAAAAATGAATTGAAAGTTTGGCAAACAGAATGCAGAATGCTGAGAATCGTATCATGTTGTAGAATTTTGGGACATAATGTGTTTTGATCGTGATTCAAGTGTATGCTTTTTTTCTTAAATGAACCCGATTGACCCAAACCACATTGTTTCTTTTTTTTTTTTTTAAATTAGCCCGTCTGACTCGAATCCGGTATGGCCCGTTACACATCCCGACCCGCCCGACCCGCCCCACCTGTTTTGCCAGGCCTAGAAGAACAGTACATGTTCTCACTGCATTTAGATTACCTAATGAATTCCTATAAATTATATCTTGAAACATCATTTTAGGACATCCTAAAAGTTATATTTCATGCACCCCCGAGACTCATTGTAATGCCATGTCAAGCTTACAAATAACTGTGTTTGTTGAGGTTCGTTAAGTTCAATCATTATCACCATATGTTTAGCATAATATGTATCACCCTGTAATGGATGAAGAAATATCTTGCATACGAATACCATCTATTGTTGTACACCTTGTATCATACTTGATTGTTAGTTCTGATTGGCCTTGTAACTTCTAGATATATTGACGAGAACTATTCGAAAATTCGTGATGTTGAGCGAGAGCTTTCAAATCTCAATATGGAGATGAAACTCACAGCAGGGCCAAAAAAAGCTGGTTGGTGCATTATACGTTTTTCCCATTTTGCACTTTTCGTTCCTTAATTGTGTGTGCTAAGTACTACTTTTCTTGTAGCACTTGAACACATGAGGAAGAAAATTGAATTGTCAACGGAAAGGATTCGTTTTGCTAAGTTGAAAGAAGAAGAAGCAAAGAAGGTTTGTCCCTTTCGATTCATACCATAAATAATTATAGCCTATGGTGAACGTGAAATAAATAGTTCTATTCGTTACAGGCTTGGGAAGCTGCGTCAAAGGCTGTGAAGGATGAAGAAGCAGCCAAGCAGAAATTATGTGACGATTTGAATAATCTGGTATTTTAAAGTTACTAACTTTTCTATAATTTCATTGCAATATTTTTACCCTTTCAGCTAGGGGTGTAAATGAGCCAAGCCGAGCTCAAGCTCGATTAACTTATGAGAGCTCGAGCTCGGCTCGGTTTGAGCTTTTTTTTCAAATCTCGACTCGGATCGGCTCATTTATTATCTATTAATTAATATAGAAAATAAAAATAATATAAATAATAGACTTGTTTAGGCTCGCGAGCTCGACAAGTGAAGCTCGGCATGGCCGGCTCTGGGGGTGGGCGAGGAGGACCACTGGCCAGGGCCCGATATTTCGAGGGGCACATTTTTTTTATGAAAAAAACCCGATATGTATATGTAAAATATTTTTTTAATATGGTACACCCATACAAACACCAATATAGGCCCCCTTACAAAACTATTCTTATGGTTTAGATTAGTTATTAACCCCTTTGGCATTAGGTTTAGACCTTTAGTGAGCCTAATATCCAATTTCGTTAAGGCGTAAGGGCACATTTTTTCGAGCTTGAATAGGGTACACGAATTCTTAGGGCCGGCCAGCTCGGGCCCGGACTCGTTTACCAAACAAGCTTATTTTTAGGTTCGGGCTCGGCTTGTAAACAAGTTTAAGTAAGCTCGACTCGTCCGTTTACTAGACAACTTTAAATAAGGGGTAAATGTTATTAAATATTAATAAAAACTAATATTACACTAAGGCTCGACGAGTCTGACGAGCTTCACATGCCAGGCTCGGGCTCGATAAATAAACTAGCTTTATTTTAGGCTCAAGCTCGGCTCGGGCTCGATAAGGCTCGGCTCGTTACGAGCTTTTTCTCTAGCCGATCTCGAGCAGCTTGCAAGTCGCTCTGCTATCTTGAGCAGCCTGCGAGCCGCTCGGTTCATTTGCACCCATACTTTCAACATACTAACTTATCTTTCATAGGTCCAAGAAAGCAGTAACTCTCAGTTTGCTAGACTAGAGGAACTAAAAAGGCGGCTAGAGGCTTTGAATCCGAGAAGATCAGCTGCACTTATGGGAACTGTAAGTCTTCTTTCTGTTTCATTTTCAACCATAATAATATTCTATACATGCTGAAATAATAATTATGGTTTCTTGTAGGCCGAGAGTCCAGTGCAACCCGCATTGACCGCCACAAGTTCAGATGCATCAGTTCCGGATGTTGTAAAACCACCTACTGAATCATCGAAGAGTAATGTGGAGAGCAAGACGGGTGGAGATGTAGAAGGAAGGGGGAAGAAGAAAAACGCGATGCAAGGTAGAGGTAGAGGAATCGGAGCAGTACCCAAGAATAGAGGATCTAGTTGGACTGGTGCTGGGTTTGACTAACATGGTTGACCCACACGATAAACTTTCAAAATCACTTCCATGTGTGTGTTTCTGCCAGGTGTATAGTCCCAATCAGTTCTTATTAAGGTCTCATGTGTAGTTTACTTTAGTAGGTACATTTTTCTGCTTTTGTTGATGTTAGATTTGTAAAAGATCATTGCTACTTTTCACTAGAAAAAAACATAGAATCATTCAATGCGCACAAAAGTGACAAGGTCTAAAATTGAGGCGCGAAGCGTCAAGCTCAAAAGCGCATCGCTTTTCATACCCGAGGCACAATTTCTTTATATATATCATATAGGTTTCTAGTATTATTTACCCAATATTTAGCGACAAGTAAGCTTTATATATGTATTCATATGGAATTTCCATACATGTACAACCTGAAAAACATTGTAAAACCTGTACATGAGGTGCGCGCCTCAGGGTCAATTTTTTGCTAAGAAATGCACGCGTGAGGTGTGCTTTTTGAAAAAAAGCGCAAGGGCTTGGGCCGTGATGCGCCTAAGGCTTACTTTTTTTAAAACCAAGAATCTACCTTTTAAAAAATATCATTTATTAAATATGATTATAGAAAATACCAACAATGTGTGAGAGTCCATTATAAAGCTATAGGGTGTGGTCATGACTCTCATAACTATCATTACCCTCTACGTCAGTCAGTGCCAAGCAACACACCTCTAATCCATCATACAAAACCACTATCCTAATGGTGTGGTCATAACCCAAACCACTAGCCCCTTATTTATTTTAATTTGTCTTTATCTAAAGAAAAAGAAAATGATTTCTTGAAAAATGGAAATGAGGATCATGGTTGTCATGGTTTAATCCACGCAAACCATGATAGATCAAGCAAGGGGGTGGTGTAGACTGTAGCCTTCCATTCATGTTCCTAGGTGACAAATCATGTCCCAACCATGACCGCCACACCCTTTAGCCTAACAAAGATTTGGAAAACCTGACAACTACCAAGAGGTCAGCAACTGTGTTTGTACTAGATTCCTTTCCTGCTATTGCAAAAAACCATCTTAAAGTTTTCACCAATAAAACTTAATATCTTCTGGCATTGTCATTTATATAAAAATTAAATTAGCATCTGTGGAAAATAAATACTAAATAGTGTTGTGAATAGGTGTGGGTAAATGGGACATACAAGACGTCTCATGTATATTTAAATTTTGTGAATTGGTACATGGGACATTGCCAGAATTTTATGTACATTGTTACTGTTTTCTTCAATTTCTTTATTGAGAATACTTGTTTTTTAATAAGGAAATGATTGATGTTACAAGTTACAGCAGCATCACGTCATAATAATAATAGTAATAATATCAGTACAGTATCTCCAAGTATAAGTATAAATTTATATATGTGTCACATCTCGTGAAGGAATGCCTTCATTTTTGGCAACTGATATTGTAGTGGTGAGTATAATTACAAAATTAACTGTGGTTCAACAGGTTGTTGTACAAATGATGTACCTGTGTCCTTCATTTTATATTTCTTTTCATCAGCTTTTCACGTTATCTATTTGGTTTTCTTCTATCTGTGATTATATTATTTTTCCGATATTCTTTATTGTTTTAAAGTTAAATAATATTACTATTACACATATGTATAAGAGTTGTTGAATACAAACCAGCAGAGGACCGTAAGAACCACATAATGCATTTGTATCTAGTGTATCGCGTATATAAGTGAAGTTAACGTAAAATATTGAATTGTAATAGTTTTTATTTTTATTTTTTTTGAACAACAAAACAAAACTAGCAAAATGCTTAAGCACATTGGCGATTAGCCGTTTATAACTAACAACTAAAACAACAAAGAGAATTCCGATCTAATTTCTGCATATTTTATGCTTTAATCATGGATTCATGGGAATGTATTCGTCTTGACCAGAGGTGCACAAACCAGATTTTTTTAGAACCGGAACCAGGTAAGAATTAGGTCTGGGTTTGGTCAACAATCAGTTTCAGGTAGGAACCGGTTCCTGGTACATTCGGGTTTTTGGCTAGTTTGACCGGGGTTTTTCAGGTTTGGCCGGTTTGGGTCCAGGTTTTGACTGGGTAGAGGTGAATCGGTTCTAGTGGTTCCGTGTCTGGACTGGTTTGTACCCACAGGTCAGGTAGGGTAGGAACTGGTTCCAAACCGGGTATTCCAGATCAGGTCCGGACCCGGGTTTGTTGTGCACCTCTAGTCTTGACTACCTCCATAATCCCCCTCGGCCTTGCTATCTCCCACTAAAATTTTTCTCATTTCACGTCTTCCATTCAAACCAATTTTTTTTTTTAAATTGTATATAAAATCGATATATAACAAAATTAATTTTAAAAGAAAAATAAATCATAAACGAGAAGAATAATAATTTCTTTTTACACGGCCAACAAAATTCCCTTGAGTGTTCGAAGGTATGCTCGTTGGACGAGGTAGCATAAAAAATAAAAAATAAAAAATAATGCAAATATGTTTTCATGTCGAATGGTTGGTTAATGTTTCATACATTTGCAAGGAACATCAATTATACGGTTATACCAAGGTATCGTGCTGATAAAATTGTGTTACGGCTCTATAATAATATAATATATAATATACTTGAAAACTAAGACCCAATTATGATGTGTGCTTGGGAGTAACGTACATGGAGATGTCGATCATGAAAGTAGTAGAAAAGAGTTTTCCAAAAAGGCAAAAATGTGCGTTATAATAAGGATGTTTTTTTTTAACTTATGTAATAAAATAATAATATGTTTGTATATTGTTTTAAACAATGAATTTTGTTAAATTATATATACCAAAATATTAAATACTTGCACTTAGTTATGCCAATGAAATCCTGAATTTTATAAACTGACATGACACACAACATAATATTTTGAGATCTTCATTTTTATAAATAAATGAAAGGATGAACAAATTTGAATAAGATTTATAACGAACAGGGCCGGCTATGATGGTGTGTGTGGATGACTTCCACATAAGGTCCGTGATTTCGAGTGGCACATAATGTTTAAAAAAAATTGATATATATGTTATTTTTTTAAATTGTAAACACATAGCAAATCCAATAGAGACCCATTATAAAATACTTTTTATTTTAATGGTTTATAATTTAGCACACTTCACATTAGGTTTATTGGCTCAATACTAATATGATTTTAATAAGAAATATAACACACGACAGCCCTGGAATCTGAAAGGACGAGACACGAATCAAAACTGAATAGTCGAACATCATCATTCTCATTCATCAGAGCTGCTGTCTGCTGATTCATCATTCATCAGAGCTGGGCCTGGGCAGCTGCGAACAAGATGATACATCAAAGTTAAAGCATATAGACACATTTTTCGAGCTCGAACAGGGTATGTGAATTTTCAGAGACCTCACTGATAACGAATAATTCCTAATCAAAAGGAACAACTTTAAAAAAAATATATAAAAGTAACATACAATCATAACAAGTTTTGTTCTTTTGAAAACACACTAAGAAAGATGAGTCATGACAATACAAATCAATTTGTAAAGTTGTAAAAAGTTCATCAACTTTTGTCATTTTAGTCTATGTCGTCAAATCAAAAAAATAATGGTACGATATAAACTAAAATGAAATACTTCTTTAATTTTTTTTCTATCAAAACAATATTTTATAATACCTTGTAATAGTTTTCAAAAATTTTGTTATTAAGCTTTATATTAGTTTGTCCTTTAAATTTAATAGATCCTGAATATTCAAGGATCTATCCGCGTGTTGTATCATCAGATAGTACATCGATCGTATTCAATTATTTGATCTCTTGAATTGTATTGTAGAAGAATCTGATTATTATGAAATAAAAACCTTGTTGCAAACCACTCCGATCTCACCAAACCTATTTTATTAATATTCAAACTCAAGATCCAAATAATCAATATTTTTAATATAAGTTAGCTGTTTGAATTTAATCTACACCACCTACTGCTTTTTAGTTTTGTAAACACAATTGATTAGGTCTCATGAACTATTTGGTATGTTTTATGTATTTCTTGAAGCCTTTTACAACAATTTGGAGAAGTTACTTATTAAGGGTGGACAGGGACGTTTCTTAAATGGACATTTGGGTTCGAGTAATGGCACTAGAACACCATCGCAAGTCCCATTATCATGCGTGATAGCATTGGCGAAGCTTGAAAATTTTCATCGAGTGGTCGTAAGTCACCGGTCTTAAAAGTATATACCTAAAAAAATTATTTTTTTATAAAACCGGGGGGTCGAAAATGTATATACCTAAAAAATTCTATACGAAACATACATACATAACACTACTGAGCGAAAAGTTCGGGGGGTCAGACGCCCCCTCCGGCCCCTTCTAGCTACGCCACCGCGTGATAGCATAGGCGAACTATAGTTATAGGAGTCGTAGCACGGGCTACGACTCAACCCCGTATTCGGAGTGTTTTTTCCAGTTTTATAAAAATGATACCCCTAAAAAAATACGAGGATACCCCTAACCAAAAAATAGGATACTTGATATTAATAAAATCACATTTTTTTTAAGCCCAAACATTTTACAACTCGAAAAGTTGTAAAAAAATTAAAGCCGAATGATAAAAATAAGCTCAAATTAACAATAATGGAATTGATAGGAGGCCCAATTGGTAAATAACAAAACTTAGCTCAATTGGTGATAGAATTGGAAGGCGGCAATTTAGAAAACCAAACGTTGAAGAAGTATCTGTGTCGAACAAAAGCCAGCGATTCTTCTGGAATCGTCCCTGTCTCTGCTGAAGCCTGCTGTTGAATCGTCTGTGTTGAAGCCTGCTGGAATCGTCACTGTTGTTAACTGTTTGATCGTCTCTGCTGTTTGATTGAAATCAATGCCGTTGACCGGCGTTGACCAATTGGGGTTGACATAATTTTTAAGTTTTCTTGTCCTTTGATATCTTGTTTAGTGAGTTTATGTAGAATTATACTTTGTATATTTGTTAGGGTCTATGACAGTATTTGTTAAGGTTTAAGACTAAATTAATTAGGCGTTTGTTTTACTTTGTTTATTAGTGTTTTTTTATTATTGTATGATTGCACGGTAAAACAAATTTGGGATACCCCTAAATTAGTGGGCTAGCTCCCCCACTGCGTGATAGGATGGAAAACAGGGTGGTGAAGCTGGAGTGTAATTGTGGAACGAAGGCAAAAGTGACGTTGAATTTCTTGGAAAGTGCATGCGGGGTTCATGAGGGTACACCGCCGCAAGTTATATGGGTTCACTTGGGTTAAAATAGGTGGGAACGCTATAATTGGGTGATGGTATGGGTTCATAGGGGTTGAGACATTTCCAATCTGTTCCATTCCTTACCAGTACCAATCCTATTGTAACACCTCATCTCTTTCCCGCACTGGTTCACAAGATCAGATGAGATGAGCTTGCGACGGTGTTCTCATGGAACCCGTCGCTGGTTCATTATATTTCCTTCCACTTTGGTTTACCAACACTCATCAAAAGACCGTTGCAAAACAGTCATCATGTCTTACCACGCCCTGGTTCACCAACCAGAGATTGAACCCATCACGCATGATGGAGGGGTTGTGGCGGTGTTTCTGTAAACCCATCCGACCCGTGGCGTGAACCCGAGATATATTTTCTTGTTTCGAAAAAAAAAGGAAACAAAAAATACCTAAACATGTAAAATACCCTTGGGCTTCGATTTGACCTCATAAACTGTAGTGCCAGTCAAAATGTAATTAACACCTATGCCACGTTCCACCGGTTTCTTCTGCAATCATAATGGCCATACTTCTCCTATACCAACATTTCAAAACACCATTATAGGGTATACGGGGCGCAATCGGGGAGGGAAGCGGTGAACCATTTCCCCGATAGGGAACACCGCCGCCATCCCCGCGGGGTCCCGAATCGGGGGTGAAGATGGGTGTGAGGTTACCGACGGAGAGAGGGGAAAGGTGGTGGGGCCAGCTTTGTTTCAACCAATCAATGCTTTCCTTTTTTTTTTTTTTTTTTTTTTTTTAAAAAACCCAATTCACCTAATAGGGGAGTGGCGCCATCAAATGGGGGTGTTAGGGGAGTTTAAGAGGGGAGTTGATGTGGCACACGGGGATTGGTTTGGCGTAAGAGAGTGCACTCACCTATTAGGTGTGCACCCCTTCACCCTAACTCTAAAAACTTTCTTTTTTCAAACATTCTGAAAAAGTTAAATATTTGTTAATATTTTTATTTCATAATGTTTAATACTCCCTCTAACTAGGTTCTACATATACAAAATTATCCACTTGTTTGTTAATAGCCTTTGTATCATATTGAATATACTCCATCATAATAAGCAAGTTTCTTAATTCTATTAAAAATCATTGAAGTTTCAACATTAGTTCTATATATAAAATTTATAGATATTAAAAATTAAATAAAACTAGTATTGGGGACCCACGTTTTACGACAGGCACATAATCATATACATAATTTGAATAAATCACCGAGACCATAAATGTAAAATCCTAAACCCTGGACCATATGTCTTTTTAAAGCTAATTATTTTATCTTTTTAATATCACTTGAAAATCATTTGTATACTTTCTTTTGAAATATAAATAGTCATTCTTCTATCTTTCTAATATCACTTGCAATTCTTACTTTTTTTTTTGGTAGAAAAGTCTACTGATTGTTAGATTTTATTTAAAAGATAGATTAAAAATTTTTGTAATGTATGATTTTCGCTTAGAGTTATATAATATGTCCTTTATTAATTATTATACACGTAACATTTTTTTAATTAAAAAGAAAGTTATTAGTTTTTTTATCATCACATTATATGTCAAGACTTGATGAAAGTGGATATTAGAAAAATAATGGAAATAATTAAATAATTTGTGAAAGAGGGTACGCTTCTATCTTTCTGATATCACTTGCAATTCATACTTTTTTTTGGTAAAAAGTATACTGATTATTAGATTTTATTTATAAGTTTGATTAAAGATTTTTGAAATGCATGATTTTCATATAGTTTTAGATAATACACGTAAAATTTTGTTAATTAAAAAGAAAGTTATTAGTTTTTTTATCATCTTATTATATGTCAAGATGGAAATAACTAAATAATTTGTGAAAGAGGGTACACTACATGCAAGCTTCCTTATTTTGACAAAAATAAAATAAAAAAAGAAAGAAAAAGAGTGGGCAAGCGCTATTAAGTGATTGGATAGTATAAAAAGAACCAATGAAATCAAAGCAAAAATGAATAGTAATTGTGTGAGGGGACCAAAATTTGTGAATTAATATAAGAGTAATTATATGTCAACACTTGATGGAAGTGGATATTAGAAAAATAATGGAAATAATTAAATAATTTGTGAAAGAGGGTACACTTCTATCTTTTCGATATCATTTGCAATTCATACCTTTTTTAGTAAAAAACTGAATATTAGATTTTATTTATAAGATAGATTAAAGATTTTTTAAATGCATGATTATCGTTTAGATTTAGATAGTATGTACTTTATTAATTATTATACACGTAAAATTTTGTTAATTAAAAAGAAAGTTATTACTTTTTTATCATCACATTATATGTCAAGACTTGATGGAAGTGGACATTAGAAAAATGATGGAAATAACTAAATAATTTGTGAATGAGGGTACATTACATGCAAGCTTTCTTATTTTGACAAAATAAAAAAAAAGAAAAAAGAAAAAAGAAAAAAGAAAAAGAGTGGGCAAGCGCTATTAAGTGATTTGATAGTATATATAAAAAGAAGGGTTAATGGATTTAAACACCCCCAACTATTGCCATTTGGCCGTTGGCACTCTCAACTTTGACTTTGGCTCACACCACTCCCAACTAAACACTTGGGTTGTTGTGTCACCCCGTCGTTAAGTAAACACTAACTGGGTTAGTTCTTTTTGCTAACGTGGCCAATATTTGCTGATGTGGCATGCTGATGGATCCAAATTTGCTGATGTGGCATGCTGATCATATGCAATCAAAAATCACATAAGCAATCAAAATCACAATTCAACCTAAACAGTCAAAATCACAATTCAATCTAAACAAATACCTAATTCGAAACCTAAAACGCATTAACATGAAATAAAAGTGTAATAAATGGGAACATTCTGGTATACATACATCGTAAGCTTCAGAAATCGTTTTGAGTTTGGCTTATGCATCCTTTTTGTTGTTAGGGTTCTTATCAAGATGCCACTTCATAGCGAGTTTGCAGTAAGCTTCTTCAAGTCATCGTCTTTAGCAACATCACCGGAGTTGTTATCGGCGTTGTATGTGGGTGGGTTCAAGAAACTTCACTTCTCTCTTCAACAACATCATCGGCGGCGTTGTATGTGGGTGGGTTCCGCTGCGAAGAACTGTGTCTACAGCAGCTTGACACACGTGCCAGTTCCCCGTCCAGAGAAGTCCGACAGCTCTGCTCACCGGATTCACAGTCCGGCCGGCGGCTTCGAATAACAGGGATTGCAAAACAGTTGCAGATCATCAACAAGTTTCTGTAAGTCATTATGTTCATAACAGTTAACAATTAGCGCATCGATTACAAACCCTAGCATCTAGTTATAGTCATAAATTGATGAAAATATGAAATCACACACTGATACATGCACAAATTTGACTACATAACAATTAACGCATCAATCACAAACCCTAGCATCTAATTAGATATGAAAATGATGAAATCAGGCACTAGTTTGATTCAATAACACACAAACACACACTGAAACACGCACAAACATCAGATTCAACTAAATTTCAGATTCCGGTAGTTTACATCGACGTTGATTTAACCGTCTCTCTGTCGTTGCGCCGCCGCCGTGTGCGGTGACTCCCTTTCTTCCGATCTGCAACGTGAAGGTGGAGGTGAAGGGTGGTTGGGGGTGTGTGGGTGTCGGAGGTTTCGTCTCAGGTAACTGAGAAGATGAATGGTGGTGCCATCGCAGGGGGGGAGGCGGTGGTGGCTAGGTTGGTTGGTTGTGGCGGTGGTGAGATTGGAGCAAACAGGAGATGATGTTGGTGATGGTGAAATGTTGGGGAAGGACTGAAGGAGCTGATTAAATACACATCATAGGCCATGTCACCATGCCATGTTGGACAAATTGGCCACGTCAGCAAAAAGAACTAACTCTGTTAGTGTTTATTTAACGACGGGGTGACACAACAACCCAAGTGTTAAGTTGGGAGTGGTATGAGCCAAAGTCAAAGTTGAGAGTGCCATCGGCCAAATGGCTATAGTTGGGGATGTTTAAATCCATTAACCCTAAAAAGAACCACTGGAATCAAAACAAAAATGAATAGTAATTGTGTGAGGGGACCAAAATTTATGAATTAATATAAGGATAGTATAAGGGTAATATATATGAAAGTTGGTACTATGGATTTTTTTTAAGTTCAAAAATTGATTTTGATGTGAACACAGTCACTAAATTAGGTTTTGTGTTGTAGTGGTATGAAATGTGAAATTTTTTTTACCAATGTGTAAGGGTGGTTTCACTTGCCACCTTTCACCTAAGTGTGTTGTTGGTGAAATGTGATGAGATGAATAATAAAAAGTTAAAAAAAAAAAAAAACTATTAGATGATGCCATAAATGATTGGTTTGAATATATTCCATCATAATAACAAAGTTTTTTTCCGAATGGCCAACAGAATCAATTCCGAGCGTTTTTGGGGCACCCATTGGACAAATAGAGTACTCCGAGAGTAACCCGAGTTCACCACCAATTCCAGGGAAAACCCAGTAACCCACTCGTCCGTAGGCACGACAGTGAAATTACCAGTAAAACTCGTTTGGCTCAAGGATCCAACCAGGTTTCCCTAGGTCTCCTATTATTGCCCATCAGTGTCTCACTCTGCATCAAATGGAAGTTTAACCTGCATCTCTTAAAAGAAATGCAAGTATTCCACCACTTAATCTAGAGATCATATTGGCAATAACAAAGTTTCTTAATTCCATTAAACCACTGGCACCCTTGCACATATGGTAACATTTGTTTCATTGTTCTGTTTTTTAATGGTTATATCTAATAAAATTGACAAATCTAAGTAAATAAAGATCCATGAAACGTGGAACTATTTACTGACTTTTTTTATAAAAATAAAATAAAAAATTTGATTGATGTAAAAGTAGTCATTAGATAAGATTGTGTTGTAGTGATGCGAAAGTTGAAAAAAAAAATATTGTCATGTGTGTAAGGGTGGTTTCGTGTTTCACCTAGGGGTGTTGTCAAAGATATGTGACGGAATTAGTAATAAAAAATTGAAAAGAGTAATATGTGGGATGCTGCTAAATGATTGGGCACCCATGTTCGCGATATGTAGTGTATGTAATCCCTAGCATCCCTTTGTACCCCTCATGTACCGGTGTTTTGCATTCAAAATGTCTTATAACTAAGTTTTGTAATTATCCATGTCAGTCGATTGAAAAGGATAATCATTAAATACTAATCAAGTTTCATATATGTTACAATTAATTAACTTGATTCAAATCAAGATTTAATTAAAAAGATTTACAACGATGGAACAATGCAACTTGATCACAATAGTTTTATTGGGTTTCAAGTTTGCAAAGGACATGGTGGATCTCCAATCGGATCTAAAGGAAGCAGATGGTCACTTTCTGACACTCTCCAAGTTTTCTTTCAAAAATCATCGTGCTAAGATTTCAAAAGCCTAATCTCATTTCCTTTTCACCAGCACTTCTCCCTCCCCCATGAATGATAGGGTTTGGAGTCCATAATCAAGCGACTAATGAGTCATCAGAGACAGATCGAGGGAACAAGATTGGAGCATCGCAGGTTCATTGATTCATAGAAACAAATGCACTAATTCATGAAAACACTGTGTTATTTTAACCAAATGTTATAGTTATTCAAAAAAATATAAAAACACAGTTTTTGATCTGTTTTATGGCTATCGATGGATTGTATACATGCATGCTAGGTTTTCCTATTTCAAGATTGGTACACTATTTTTTTTATCGAAATTTTATCAAAATAGAAGGTAAACTTTTTCAAGATTATCCGAAAGAATTTATAAATGACCTTATCACAATATTTTAAAAATGTATGTATATCACAAATAAAATAATTTACACATAACATAATTAACCTGCACAGTAATCTTCTAGCTAATACCTCATGGCCATTATTTTACATGTATGAAAAAGTTTTTACTCACTTAAATTATTTAAGTGATTAAAATGTGGCATCGGATCTAAAGGAAGCAGATGGTCACTTTCTGACACTCTCCAAGTTTTCTTTCAAAAATCATCGTGCTAAGATTTCAAAAGCCTAATCTCATTTCCTTTTCACCAGCACATCTCCCTCCCCCATGAATGATAGGGTTTGGAGTCCATAATCAAGCGACTAATGAGTCATCAGAGACAGATCGAGGGAACAAGATTGGAGCATCGCAGGTTCATTGATTCATAGAAACAAATGCACTAATTCATGAAAACACTGTGTTATTTTAACCAAATGTTATAGTTATTCAAAAAAATATAAAAACACAGTTTTTGATCTGTTTTATGGCTATCGATGGATTGTATACATGCATGCTAGGTTTTCCTATTTCAAGATTGGTACACTATTTTTTTTATCGAAATTTTATCAAAATAGAAGGTAAACTTTTTCAAGATTATCCGAAAGAATTTATAAATGACCTTATCACAATATTTTAAAAATGTATGTATATCACAAATAAAATAATTTACACATAACATAATTAACCTGCACAGTAATCTTCTAGCTAATACCTCATGGCCATTATTTTACATGTATGAAAAAGTTTTTACTCACTTAAATTATTTAAGTGATTAAAATGTGGCATCGGATCTAAAGGAAGCAGATGGTCACTTTCTGACACTCTCCAAGTTTTCTTTCAAAAATCATCGTGCTAAGATTTCAAAAGCCTAATCTCATTTCCTTTTCACCAGCACTTCTCCCTCCCCCATGAATGATAGGGTTTGGAGTCCATAATCAAGCGACTAATGAGTCATCAGAGACAGATCGAGGGAACAAGATTGGAGCATCGCAGGTTCGTTGATTCATAGAAACAAATGCACTAATTCATGAAAACACTGTGTTATTTTAACCAAATGTTATAGTTATTCAAAAAAATATAAAAACACAGTTTTTGATCTGTTTTATGGCTATCGATGGATTGTATACATGCATGCTAGGTTTTCCTATTTCAAGATTGGTACACTATTTTTTTTATCGAAATTTTATCAAAATAGAAGGTAAACTTTTTCAAGATTATCCGAAAGAATTTATAAATGACCTTATCACAATATTTTAAAAATGTATGTATATCACAAATAAAATAATTTACACATAACATAATTAACCTGCACAGTAATCTTCTAGCTAATACCTCATGGCCATTATTTTACATGTATGAAAAAGTTTTTACTCACTTAAATTATTTAAGTGATTAAAATGTGGCAGTTAAATAAATAAATATGTTGCATTTTTTAAGAGGAAAAACATTTAAAAGAATCTTAGTTTAAAATAGAACGTGTTACCTTTGGTTCATATCTTGGGTAGTGCTTCCTTCACGGAAATTCATGGTAGATACCCCCTCGGTATCTGAATTCAAACTTATCCCATTCATCGTCTATGTCACAATCTTTAATATTTAAATAATTTTTAAATTTTGTAACCATGAAGATACACACATAATTCTCGGATGATCATCGTCAAAGAGGAATATGCCGTTCAAAAACAAAAAAATTCTCATAATTTTTTTAACGTGAACTAAATAATCGGATAGGCATTCTGCGATACGCTTAATCGAGAAATGCATTCTCTTCTCTATAACGGTCAAAGTTAGATGTATATCCGAGCCACCATTTCTGGGGAAAACCTGCCCGCCCGAAGGCCTACTGCGGTAAAACCCGGTTCGGCTCGGTTTCGAACTAGCATCCTCCATAGATGCCGGCCTAGCTCTAAACTTCATTGCCACCACCAACGTCTTTCAAAGTGACGCTAATGAGAGTTGAACTTGGGACGTCAAGAAAAGAAACCAAATAACTAACTACTAAACCAACTTGTGAAGACAGATAATTCTCATAAATTACTCGTAATATTATACTAGTGAAACAATTTATAAGTAACAACTTTTTTAAAAATTCAAATACCTTTAATTTATCTATAATTTTTTTTATAAAAGATAAAAAATATAAAAGAAGTTAGTTGATATAATATAATTGATGATGATGATGATACAACAGGAAGTTTACAAATGGAAAGAAACAAGGTTAAACAAGAGTCTTTTGTTGGACTTATAAAAGCTGGTAATATGTGCCCTTCTTTTTATTGAGCTGCCAAATAAATCTTTTTTCTTTTTTTTTTCTTTTTGACCTCTCACGTGCACCCCTTAAACGAATGGCATCTGATCACGTGACATAACCATAACCAACCATGTGACTACAGTCAGACAGACACTCCAACGTGCAACATCATCCCTGCCATTTCACCCACCAACGTGTCCACCATCTCACGCTCCATCTCCGCCACCAGCTCCTCCGCCTCCTCCTCAAACGCCGTCGTTCCGACCACCCGCGTACTCATTCCTATATCACCTTCTATCAACTCATCAATATCTTCCAACACTTGACAATCCGCTGCTGGGAAGCAACGAATTTTGTCACATAATATTTCACAAAGTTTTAATCCACACATTTGATGTGTATTCCTCATGCCCAATGTGGCCCATGGTTTTAAGCTTATGTAAGGCTTTAAAATACCTACCAGAAGCTCGTCCACAACCTCGAATATAAGCTTTCGATCCGCCGAGCCTGTGGCGCTCGTGCGGTGGCGTTTCTCAAGTTGTTGAAAGATTGATGGGTGGAGAGGGTGGGATGGGGAGTACCAATGTGAGATGGATATAGGGGTTGTTTTTAATATCCCAGTGTGACTTAGAATTGTTGAAATGTAGTCAAAGTAATCAAAAACTAAACTTCCGGTGGTGGTGGTAGTGGTGGTGGTGGTGGTGCTAGTGGTGGTGTTACCGTTAGTACTGACTTGGTATTGGGTGGAGAGATTGTGGGTCTTTTTAGTATTGTATGACAAGCTCTGACAACTAGGTAACTGTGTGATGCTTGCTAATGGCACCTGTAAAGTATTTAAAAGTGGTATTAAAATATGAAAATAATAATAATAAATAATAATAAAGAAAAAAGTTTAAAAAATAATGATAATGGTGTTGGTACTAGGTAAGGCAAGTACTTGTTTTTGAGGTAATGTTGTTTGTGAGGAAGGGGACGCCATGTCTTTCTTGAAAGAAATAAACTTTGTTGTGGTGTTGACCTTCACAAGATGATTTGATAATGGAGTTGACTTCTTGTTACATTTCTTCACAAATGGTTCTTCTTGTTGATGCATTTTTTTCAATCTCAAATCATATTTTTCACTTGTGAGTTTCTTGCATTTTTGTATTTTCATTGGCTTCTCTTGCTTTACCACTTGTACTTCCTCTTTCATCAATTGTGGTGATCTTGTGGTTGTTGATGGTGACGGAGTTTTGATTGCTTCCGAAGTTGATGATAATGGTGAACCTTTTAGTGAATTCGAGTTCGCTTTGTTGAGATTGTTCTTGATCTCCCATAATCGTATCCTCGCTGCGCATGAAAGTGATGTTGGTTCAAAATTTTCTTTTTCGTGTCCAAACACTGAGATTAAAAATAAAAATCTAATTATTATTTATAAGGTAACTTCTTAATCAAGTTTTATGATAATCCATATCAAATTGTATTGATTAATCACATTTTATGTATCTTTTATACATGAAAATAACTACATATTTATATATCCACTACAAAATGATTTTTTTAGTGAACGTATCACAGCTTCCTCCTGTTTAATGTTTTCTTTTTGAAAACGAAGAAATATGTATATTCGAATATTCAAACTATAGATAGCATAATAATAATAATATTAAAAAATAATAATAATAATAATAATAATAATAATGACAATAGATAATAAACTCGGCTAACACGCACCTTCTTCATCAAGATTTCTTGGTTTGGCGATGGTATTGGCGGTAGACGAAGGCGATGGTCTATTCGGTTTGAGCACCACAAGAAACTCATCCCTCCTATGCTCTTTCTTTTTCACGGTATTAGTAATATCGGCACCAACTCTCCGGCTAATATTTTCCCTCACTTGTTTCGCAATTTGCTTCGCATACTCGCTAGCATTCTCATCATACCTCCGCTTATTCTCCTTATTAATTTGGAGCGAAAAGCGGTGATGATACTCCTCTTCCGTGGACAACCTAGGGGCACTCGATACCCTCGGTGTCGCGGGCAACGAACGAGCGTTATATTTATGTGATGACAATTTTGAAAGAGGGTTTAATGGTGTAGCATGAGAGGAAGAAGATGACACTCTTGGAGATGATAAAGAACCTCTTGGAGATGCATTTTCAGGAAGAAGATCAAGGCCCATTAATCTTGCAACAAGAGTTGGTGTTTTTGTACTAGGTGAGCTGCTACATTCGGATGATACATCTTCCATTAATCTTGATCTTTTTGTGTTAATTTGAATATCACGCATCTGTTAATTTAAAAAAAAAAAAAAAATTTAAAAACTAACTGAATTAATTATGGATCCAACGACCATTCGCTATAAACGATAAACAATAATTATGGCCATCATGACTTACTTTACATCATTGTTTATTAAATAAAATTTAAAAAATTAAAAAATAAAAATTGAATAAAGAAAGAAAGAAAGAAACATACTCTGGGGATGTTAAAGTTTGTTTCTTGCTTAAGTTTTAATGATGATGTTGATGAAGATGAAGCAACTTGTTCAACTATGGGTTCTTCTTCCTCCATATCCAAGCTGTTCCTGGGTGCTTCTACACCTGTTTTACACAAACAAATGCTTCATAAAACATATAAATATTATCCAAATCTTGTGTGTGTGTGTGTGAGAGAGAGAGAGAGAAAGTATAGAAAGAGAAACACACCTTTGAGTATTATGTTGGGTTCTTCAGGTATTTTAACAGGAGATTCAGAGATAAAAGAAGGTTGATGAAAAGGAAGGTGATGATTTTGAATGTCAAACATATGAAAAATGGCACTCATGCAACCACCAAAGGAAGAGGAAGAAGAAGAAGAAGATGAAGTGTGTCTTTTTCTTGGTTTTCCGGTGGGTTTTTTGGTGGTGGAAGATGATTTTCCGGTAGCAAAGCTGCCGTCAGAACCTGCAACCTTGTAAAGCAACCATTGTTTCCCCATAGTTGAAGAAAATGAATGAAGAGATTGATCAAGGAGAAGAAGAAGAAAATGAGATTGTGGGGAGCGGAAAGGACGGATCCTCCATGTAAAAGTGAAGCAGACAGACTGAGACTGAGAGTGTTGTATGTATGTATATTATCAGTTTACTGTATAATCGCCACTCTCGCTTTCACTCACTAAAATTTATATAAATTAAATACAGGAAAGATGACGATATGGCCACGCCCTACCGCTACTTTTTTATTATTATTCTAGAGAGAGGGAGAGAGGGGAGATCTCATTTTGAATTATATTCCATGTTTTTTAAATTATTACTAGAGAGAAATAATTCGGAACGCTCATACATGGTCCGCCATGAAAGTGTGCGGGGAGAACCACCGCGCAAAGTCTGTGATTTCGAGAAGCATGTGTTTAAAAAAATCCGATATATATGTTGATTTTTTTTTGCCAATAGTCAGGGCCGTCCCTGAAAATGATATAAAACTTTTGGGCCTCGTGTGAGACAAAAAAAATTGGGCCCCCTCCCTATTATATAAACTTATCAATCATATATCAAAAAACCACAATACAACGCTAATTGTGATAAAGACGTTAATATGATAAAATAAACAAAACAAAAACAGTGTAGCAAAATGATTAAACTTACTTACTTGAGCGAATCGTAAGGCTCTCCTAGCGATTTTGAAAGTAAAGCTCTCGATCAAGTATTTATAATCCATATCGATTCTTCTCTATATTTCAATGTACCACAATTATCCATGTTCAGAAAGTGAATGCAGAACTCAAATTAGCATTGATTAAAAACGATAAATCCTAGTTTTATCTTACAAATAAATTGATACAACTAACATTAGTTTCAACCTCATCTGGATAAAAAAAAGTAACTAACATTTGAATGTTTTTTAGCAAAAAGAACTGTAATATATGTGTAATATCCAAATTAGTTTCGCAACACGAACCTTATGATATAAATAAAATAAATAGAACTAGATATTGAGTTGTTCCAAGTTTATATTTTGAATGGTTAAATGAGAAACAAGAAATACAATACCTACAAATTTAAACAAGTAAACATGTCAAATTTGTTATGTAAATGATAAAATAGAAGAAAAAAAATCAAAGAACTTGCAAATTTATGAAGGCCCAAATTTAAATTTAAATGTAAAAATTAAAACTAAAACTAAAAAATGATTGCAAAGTTGCATTTGGTATGAGTTTCCCCACTTAATAAAACAAGCTTAGAAAACAAAAGAAAATTTGGAGAAACTAAAAAACAAACCACATGCTGGGATTCGAACGTGGAATAGCCAGCTCAACACATAATTGCCGCTTCCATTAAGCAAAGGGAGGATTTATGTTTCTTTTTTCTACATCAACTTTATATATTAATACATCTATATTTTTTTTAAACAACTTGGGCCCTTAGATGCTTTGGGCCCTGTGCAGTGGCACCTCCCGCACAGACCTAAAGCCGGCCCTAATAGTATACACATACTAATTCCAATATAGACCCATTTAAAAATTATTTTTTATGATTTAAAAGTTAGCACCACAACAACAACAATAATAATAATAATAATACATCATAAAAGAATGTATTTTTCGAGCTGAAACATGGTACATAAATTGTACTCATAACAACAAATTGTAAAGGTTTATCTTTTTTACCATGAAACAAGTAAAAATAAGTCTATACCAAATAAAAATAAACAAGTTACGTCTTATAAGCTTTTTTTTTTATCATGACGCTTGGATTTACTGGTATTCAAAAGTGTACTTCATCGCTACGAGTCCTTACGTATGGAAACACGATTGACATCAACGATGAGTATTTAAATATGGCCGAGAAAACAACGCGCAATACCTTGGAGCATTTTTGTCACGGTACACTACAATAATATAAATATTACATATATTCATATTTTTAGTTAGCTTTTTTTTAAAGGTATAATAAACTTGTACGATGTCCGTTATCTGAGTAAGCCTACATGGTACGATCTTCAACAAATTGACGAGGTCCATTCTCATTAACATGGTTTACCGGGCATGATCGAGAGCTTATATTGTCGCCATTGGCAGTGGTATAATAGTCCGACCGCATGGCGAGGTCAACACACATGAGGTGACCAAGGACCATATATTATTCTTCAGTCGGTTGCCTCACACGACCTTTGGGTTTGGTCGGCTTATTTTGGTGTCACGAGGTCTTGCTATGGTATAAACGTTTTCGAACAATCTCAATTGGTAGAGGATTTCATTTATGGTAGAGCTGCAAAAGAATCTTTTTATGCAAACGGAAACTACTACCCGCATGGATACTATTTATGTGATGGAATTTATCCTAGGCATTCGATTGTCGTGAAGACGTTTAGGGACCCGTACGATGAAAAAAAGCTCACTTTAAAAAAGCTCAAAAGTCTTCGCGGAAGGACATTGAGAGATGCTTTGGGGTTCTTCAGCAACAGTGACATTATTTGAGAAATCCTTGTCGTACATTGACCAAAGAAAAAATGAGAGATGCTATGTACGCTTGTATAATCATGCATAATATGATATTGAAAGACGAAGGAAAAGCAATATGCCAAAACTATGTACCGGAAGTTGTTCAGGAATATCCGCAAGCAACAATGGAAGAAAGAGTGAACAATGCACATGAAATGCGGTCTGAAGCCGCACATTCCGCGTTAGCGGTTGATTTGGTCCAACACGCATGGTCGGTTCGGTATATTTCAAATGAGGGTGAAGAAGAAGTTGATGACGAGTACGACGAAGATGACGAGTACGACGAATAGTATTATTTGTGTGTGTTTTGTTATTTATGTAATTTTTATTTATTTAATGAAATACTAGTATTTTAAATTTTAAAAGAAAAACAAAAAACATAATTGGGTAATCATTGGATTGGGGCACTGGGCATTATACCACTACACCCATTTTAAACAAATGCCTCAATGCTGACTGGACTGCCACGTGTCGCTTCATAACCAAAGGTGGGGCATTTGTTTCATTTACCACTACACATTTGTCTAACCTAATATAAACAAGATAAATATAATGATTATTGTTTTTCTTTTTGTATAGTTCAAAAAAAACTGATTGTTCGTTTATTGGTATAACCTACACATTTGTAGGTAATGGATGTTGGATAATTTTGACGGGTCTGGTTTGGGTCATGATACAGGTCATATACAAGTTAAACGAGTTGTAGATTTTTAGTTATTTAGTCATGTGCTTGTTTATGTTTTGTTAGTAAAGTAGTGGGGTTGTGAGTCATGGGTTGATTGAGTCAAGTAGTAGGTTAGTTGTTTCCTTTATTTATGTAGCATGTGTATGTATTTATAGGTATGTTTGGCAATAAATGAAAGTGGGTTTTGAAGCTGTAAAACACAAGTTCTAATACGTGAGTTTATCTTTCATATTGTGTGAGACTAAAGCTTTGCACCCCAACAATGGATATATACCTATGTAGGTAATAGGTAATGTAGTATACATATGTGTTGTTAATACACAATATAAAATTATTATATATAATGCATATACCACCGAGTATCGGCATATCCGTGTGCATTAAGTATATCCATAAATTATTTGTTAAAAAATACGTGTTAGTGATTTTAAAGACATTTTTTTCTTTTCATTCTAATTTACATGTAAATATATGTTTTTAACTACTACAATAAATTAAAATTTGATTAATTACAGACATGTCGTCATCATCATAAAATGTTTAAAATAAAATATGTACATTTCTTAATGATATAAATCTTAAAAGATAATTTTTTGTATTTAATAGCATACAAATATAAATAATATCATCAAAATAAATATCTCAAAATAAATTTAATTTTTCTCATAATGTTACTACTAGAATTAGCATTATTAGACAAGGGTTGAGAATAACTAAAATTAAATTTTTTTGGATATACGATTCAAGTAAACATCGGATATTGATTTCGGGTATTCGGTATTCCCAAATGGCCATCTTACCGACTAGGGGTGAGCAAAAGGAAAAACCTGACCTTACCCGACCATTACCCGACCCGACCCGACCTGACCCGAGAACCGATCAAACATAAAATACAGAACCGATTCACTACCCTAAACATAAGGTCGGTTCCAGTCCATAGGTCCAAGTCGGGTTTCACCATGAAAAGAACCGATAACCGTTCTAAATACCTAGGTACTTGGGTTCGGGTCGGGTATATTTTCGGTTCGGTTCTCAGTTATTTTCGGTCCGAACCAAAACTTGCTTACCCCTAGTACCGACATATTTTTTTCGGTCTCAAATCTGAACACTTTTCGTGGATATTTTGGATTCTAAGGATTTCCACTGGGCTCGTGTTTTTATTAAGGGTGTCACGGCCCCCGACCCGGTTCGACTCGTTTCAGGAGCCGCGGGACAGGAATCCCGTGGTATTTAATTTAAGCGACAGCGGAAGTCTTTTTAAAACAGGATCTTTCAATAATTTAAACTGCCCGTTTCATAACTTAGGGATAAATTCCCGAAATTTACAATAATGTGATTTCTCAGGGAAATCTTTATTTTCAAAACATGTTCATTTATTTATTTACATTGAGCCACTTTTCTAAGCTGGGAGTGCTCCACGACACTTTTCTTTGCTCATACCATATCACCTGAAACATGTTTGAAAAAGGTTTTGTCAGCGGGGAAATACTGAGTGAATCATTCAGTTTACTGAAAACGACACATTGGTTATAATCTACAGTATTAAGGGGAATTACAATGTTTCTGATATCAAACCAACTACCCACAGTACTTGTCACTCGACCATCCATTGGCTAGCCCATTTGTCCAATGGTGTCTGTGACTGTGGTCAGATCACCCCTTGGCCACCCGTTTGTCCAAGTGTGACGTGAAATAAGTAATGTATACAAAACCCCACATACCGGCTGTAACTTGGTGATTACATAGACTTAATCCCTGTAATTATAACTTTGAAAAGAACTTGGAGTTTTGTAAAACAGTTTGATAAAAGAAGAGAATGACTCACATTGCAGATTTACGAGCAGAGTATAAGCTTTACTGATTAGCCTTTTTAACCTAATTTAAATAACAATGCACACACAAACGGGATTAGTAACTAATTCAGCAGTTACGTCAATTCACGAGATTAAACCCTCACAACTATTATCAAGTGCGATACTTAACAATTCAATGGATTCACAACGAATGACAGAGCATAGTCCGAATTCGAACAGCACTCAAACATTCAAGTCGAAATCACAATGAATAACAAAGTACAAGCTCAATTTGAGCAGCACTCGGACAATCGTTGGATAGTTCTAATCGATCGGACGTTGAATCGTAATAGCGATCGAGTTATTACCCTGATTGCGGCAGCACCTCGTGATCGTGTGTGTGTTTATTGTGGTATTACAGCTATAATTCGACGTACACAGGGACAAATTACGTCGTTTCCACTTCAACAGTTAAGTGCCAATGTCGGCTATTTATAGCAAGTTTTGGGACTCCCTTACGGACCGTAAGCCCGAACCTTTACGGTCCGTAAGCTAAGCAGTCTAATTATAGGCTGCCTAGGCTCGGGACTAGCCTTGGTGAATCAAAATTTCAACCAATCAGAAGTTTGCAACGTTTGAATGTAGATAATTATCAACTAGGGTTTGCCCCCCTCGAGTTTTAGGGGCCCTGATCCTGATTCCGATTGTTCTGAAAATTTTAGGGCTAGTGCAGAATTACTTGGGTGTCTTAATTAGGGTTTTCTTTTTGACTAATTATTGTCCTAATTATTGATTTTAGTGACAGTTGTTACAAAGGGGTATTGGATTTTAATAATCCCAAGTTTCACTAATTGGCTGGTAATAATCTCAACTTCAAAAATTGCCTACAACAGTCCCAACTTGTAAGATTTTGGCCACCAATGATCCTTGTCTAACTGAGTTATAACCTTGTTGGGCTGGTGACCTGCAACTTATTCCGGCGACCCGTTTTACCCCTGAAACCACCAAACGAGACCACCACCAATCATCTCCGACCTCCTGTAATCTTCTCCGCTTCTCAAAAGTTTAAAATTTCCACCATCTACGCAACTCCGGTGACCTGCAACTTATTCCGACGACCTTCTTTACCCCTGAAACCACCAAAGGAGACCACCACTTGTCATCTCCAACCTCTAGTGATCTTCTCCGCCGCTCAAAACTTCAAAGAACTAACTGGGTTATAACCCAGTTAGACAAGGATCATTGGTGGCCAAAATCTTACAAGTTGGGACTGTTGTAGGCAGTTTTTGAAGTTGGGATTATTACCGGCCAATCAGTGAAACTTGGGATTATTAAAATCCAATACCCCTTTTATTAATCTAAGGAAAAAAGATAATGGAGTTAATTTCAAAGAATGAAATAACATGAAATGGAAACTCTAGAAGATAAGGCTATGCGGTATGGTGATGGTCCATTCTTTGAGGATGATCCGCCACGTAGAATGGGTGTGAGGATGGGGCAAAGAGGATGAAACTAAGGTAGTGTTTGGTATGCTGGAATGAGAGATGGAATGGAATGGATGATTACGAGGGAATGAAGAAAAGGGTGTTTGGTTGGTCAATGGAATGAAATCACTCATTCCAAAATGCATTCCATTCCCTCAAAATCATTCCTTCCACCCCCCATGTTTTTTTTCCATTCCATCCCCTCTTGCACCATTTATTAACAACACCACAACCCACTACCTTCGCCACAACCCACCACCACCACCACCCACCACCGACGCCATCGCCGCCACCCGCCACCACCTCACCCCCAACAGCCACCGCCGTCGGCGTCACCCACTTGCCACCATTATCACCCACAGTTGTGACCAACCGCCAACGACACTCGCCGCCGCCCACCACCATCGTCGGCGCCACCACCACCGCCACCACCAACCGCCGCCGCCACCACCAACTGCCACCTCTGCTACCACCCACCACCAACAGCCACTTTGCCACCACCACCACTCGTCATCGCCGCCGCACCGCCACTCGCTGCCACCACCACCACCCATCGTCGCCGCCGACACCCACCACCGCCACCTATAACCACCCACAATCACTACCACCGACCACCACCACCACTCACCGCTGATTTTATTATTCCGTTTTTCTTGCCTACCGAATAATACACAATAATAACTCATTTCATTCACACATGGTAACCAAACAAGACATGGAATGGTAATGATCCATTGCATTCCCTCGTCCATTCCATTACCTGGTCCATTTCATTCCTTCGTCCATTCCATTACACCATACCAAACAGACCCTAAGGAAATGGAGGATAGGCTTAATATATATATATATATATATATATATATATATATATATATGAGCTGTATGTATATGTGTGTGAGGGGAGAATGCATATTTTTTGTCTTTTGTGGAGCGTCTCAATCGCCCTAGGCTCGACGACGACAGGGAGGGGAGAAATGGGTGGCGGAGCGGCGCTGGGCCACGATGGGGGTGGGACGAAGCCCACACCGTCTAGCCTAATCAGAAAAGAAAAAAAAAATATGACTAAAACCAATATTTTCGTCAAACTACAAAATAAAATAAAATGTAATTAACTCGTTATGTATTTTTTACTTTTTTTTCTTTTAAACAATTAAGCTTTCTCCTCATTTTCTTTTAAACAACTAAGCTTTCTCCCCATAAATCCTATATTAAATTATACCTTTCTCCCCGTAAATCCCATATTAAATTATACCTCTCAAGGATTAAAACTTGTCTCCCCTAACATGTAATTCTTCTTGACCACTAGGTAATGGTCAATAAAACTCTATTTTTTTAATAAACAAAATATAACTTGGTTTATTACAAGAAAAGTGATATACATTTGTTTCATAGAACCCAATTTCTTGCCATCAAACGGATTCTATAACGTTTAATTAATAATAAGCCAAATTAATTTCAATAAGGGTTCCTTTGTCCTCCATAATGTAACTAAGCTATAGAACCCATTTTTGTTTACCATCTATGTTTTAATGCCCATAACATGATGTGTGTCTTGTGTAGATTTTGAATATACTGTATAATCTGAGCTCTCTTGACACATACAAATTAAACTTAAGTGTATCTGCTTCTGATGCAAACACGAAATCATATTCAAATGACTCAAACACTAATGGTTATGTATACTAATGATTTTGAAGTGAAAGATTCAAATATCAAGCTAAATCAATACAAGATAATGATAAATAATTTAAATAACTCTTCCCCATGCTTCATTAATCTTCAATCTATAACCAGCCAACCAGTCGTCCCAGATTATTCCTCTAGGAGCCCGATGTGTCCCTCGTGATGCCCACACATCATATCATCGGGTTGGAAAAACACTCAACCTTGAGTTTTGTATATGGCCTGATCCATGACCCACTTAGCCACTAATCTACCACCATATGTTCGAGGCCTTTAAGCAATAACCTAATCCAAATCCAAGGACCAAAGATGACCTATTTCGCATGGCCTACAAAACTAACAACTCTGGATGTAACCTCAATGGTTATGACGATGAATACAGATGACCCGGTCAATGATCTTAAAAAGAACATTGGTCGAATACTGATCATTGACTCGCACGGGTTCTGGTCATTGTGTAATAATCGCAAGTTCTACAAGACACTCTTCTTCCAAATCCAAATCCATGCAATGAGTATAACCCGGTTCTCGACGACATGAACACACACACACACACACATCCGCATGGACCCCATCCTCCGACCTGAGAGACAAACAAAGGCCATGCAATGAAAACACTGGTTCACCCGGGAAGAAACAACAAATATCTTGATATTTAAATTCGATCGTCTCAGACATAATATTTTTCAGCCATTTCAACCAAAATCACCATGTAAGTCAACCTTTTTTCTTGACCGTAGGGTTCGCTACCTACACCTCAGTAGACCACGCCTACAACCCAAAAAACTGATTGGGACATAGACCAATACCTAGTGACGACCACACCTTCATCACCCCAGTGCTCATCCTTGGCTGGGATAGCTACAAACAATCCCACAACCCAAAGACCCATATACCAATTTCATAAGAGTATAAAGGAAAGATAATAGTTATACCTTCCAGGAATACGGGGATCCTGAAGAATGTTGCAACTTTTACTTCATATTTTTATGACACTGCATATACCGTAGTTTTTTAAAACAACATGAAGGGCTTCTTTGATACTATACTAGAGCGGCTCTCACGGTCCCATATTCGCGGAGTACAAAGACCTTCAACGAATCGAACCCATATTGGTCTTCTCCCACCACCATTGTGTAACCATACTATACATGTTAAGCTCATTTGGTAAGAGTCACGTTCTAACGTATCCGAGAATCGACCAGCTCTGATACCAAATTGTCAGGGGGTTAGTTGTTCGATCCCCATGTGGTGTCCCCATCTCCCCTGTGATAAGTTAATCCACCCCACTCTTTGTGTGGGTCATTGGTTGTGTCTTGTCTTGTCTTGGACTCATCAAGAAAGCAACGCCAGCTCTCGACCACTGGTGCGTTCGTAGTAGACACGACTAGGTGCGTACTCTTCTTCATTGACACTGACTCCGTCCTTGATAAAGTCTTGGACTAGGTAGTAACCCAAGCGTTCAAAAACAACTCATAGCATACTGATCTTCAAATATTTGGCCTGTGACACTTAACTCCCGATGCTCTCACCGACAACAATTTCATCATTGTTTCTTCCACCACTGGTAACTCTTTAGTTGTCGGGTTAGGGACACTAAACCCTATCATTCGTGGGGTTTAGAGAAGTGATGATGAATAGACATTGGAACAATATTCTAAAAACCCTACCGAAATGACTTTTTAAAAGACTCGGAGTGTGTCTCAGGTTGATCCTCTGCCACCTTTAGATTCGACCGGAGGTCAACCCCACTCGTGTAACCCAGTAGACCATGACCTATATTTGGGTCTTTTAACTCAACCGACCCGCCTAAAATGGCCGCCCCATTTTTATTTGTTGGCCCAACGCAACACGGCTTACACCAAGGCCTCCACGCTTGTCGTTTATTCAGACTAGCCATGCCCCACAAAGCTAAGTCACTTTAATTAGCCCAATGGCATTATTGCCTTCCCAAGCCCACACAATATCCACCAACTTTATTTCTCTATGTCATCACCATAGGTTGGGCCTTGTAAAAATTATCATGACTACATACTCATTTGTCACACCCCAACCGATGGCGGAATCATCGGGGCGCGGCACTAGGCGAATCAGATTACTCAAGAGAATCCATAACAACTATATTGCGACGGTATTTATTACATTTGTTATCCCATACTAATAATCAGTACAATCACATAAGTCATCACATATTTCTTGTCCTCTCGAACAATACAAATCCGACAACCTAGATTTTAGGTGAGTTTCTAGACTTCCTAGCTTGATTTGATGTAGACTGCGACTAAACCTGCAACATACGTTAAAACGACGTCAATACAAAAGTATTGGCGAGAATACAAGTTTGATAGAGTAGCGTAAATAGTTAAAAGTGTTGCGAATTACCAAATACATAAACGAGATACCTCATCATACATGCATACAAGACTGATACTACCAGCTAAGTCACTCGAGCTGCGATTGCGATTGCTATTCATCCTAACTAGACCCCATCGGGTGCTATAGTACTATACTAGTTAAGGCGGGACCTCTCGAGTATAAGTCATAACACATATGTAACTAGCATCACGTGTAAATATGCATAACAGTTATTCGCAAGTGATAAAAAGTTTGATTGAATAATTGTTTTGATAAATTCGATTTAATAGGAACGTATGTTACACCCAAAATGCGATAAAAAGGGGTTCGAGTATACTCACAGCCGGTGTTCAGCAAGTCAACACAACTTGGTTGGATTAAATGGAGGGCGTCTGAGATTATCCTGATTACAGATTGATAGCGTAAGCGTCAAACAGTACGTTGAACGGTGGCGAGTGAACCAAGTGTCGGATGGTAATCCGATCGGATGGCCAGTCGATCGGGTGGCAATTCGTTCGGATGGTCATCCGATCGGATGGCCATTCGATTGGATTGTCACCTTGTTTGGTAAGAATGTGTTTGTGTATGATGGTTTGCCTTTTGAAGTTTTTGTTGTAGCATTTTGAAAACAGAAAAGTACCTCAACCCTTCAGGTCGGTCGATCGGACGACGGTTCAATCGGGTGACGATCTGATTGGTAGGACACTTTAGTGAGAACAAGTTCACAGCAGTTTGTCACTCGATCAGACTGCAATCCGATCGGGTGGCAATCCGTTTGGAACTGTCTTGGTATTGAATTAGTCCAAACATCACATGGTCGGATGGCTGTTCGATCGGGTGGCAATCCGATTGGACGGCAATCCGTTCGACGTTCAGAACTTTGAAAAGTTGAATTTAAAAGTTTAAGTGAGGAACCAAGTGCAAGCTGATCGGACGGCTATCCGACCGGGTTGCAATCCGATCGGATGGCAATCCGTTCCGACGGCCTTAGATCGTCCTGTCACTTGATTGTTTTGAAAGTTTTGCAGCTTTCTCGAGACGGTATGACATCATGCTAAACAACAGAACCCTATCAACACCCAGGCAATCCGATCGGGCAGGAATCACCCTAATCTGATCTGTCAGCTGTTCGAGACGATGGTTCGTGTTTAACCCGAGATCGGTTGTCACGTTGATAGAATACAGATCTTGAACCAACACATCAACAAGAAGGAGTAGAAGATCAGAACAAGCTCCGATTCTATCGGTTTGAGTGCATTAAGTGTAAAAGAGTTGAAAGAAAGTTAGAAAACCATCTTTCAATCCTTTTAACCATGAGTTTGTATAGATCTATGCGAAAACGTTGTTGAATCTTTTACTCTTGGTGGAATGAGGCCAAGACTTGAAGTTCATAAGAACTTCATGATGACATCATCCTAGAACACCTTAAATCCATTGATTTCATGGTTAAAAGTTGAGATTCAAAAGAGAAAAATATGAAGAAATGCGTGTAGATCATAGAAGTACAAGATTTGAGGTAGAAACTTACAAGAATTGCGAGATATCGAGAGAAAATAGCCCCAAAGCGTGCTGGTTGAGTGAGAGTTGTCACATCACTGTTCAAGTGATGTGACAAGTGCTATTTATAGGTGAAGTGGAGTGAAGGAGATGAAGTGCAACGGATCGGATGGCAATCCGATCGGGTCGTTGTCCGATCGGGTGGCAATCCGATCGGGTGGCCACTCGATCGGTGGTCTCCGGCGAATTGTGTTTCGATGTTTCGTTTTGATCGTTAAGCGTTGCGATAGTTTGGTCACACCTTTTCATACCCACATTCATATATTTAATATAATTAGCCACACAGGGTCGTATAAATATCCATATTTCAAAGTTGCGATACAATAACGGGGTTTCGTTTTGAATATGCGTTCTCTGCGACGCATCATGGCTATCGAGGAGGGTAGAATAGGTCCTCACTCAACATCATCGTGAGCGTTAGCGTGTATGATGCGATGTGTTATAGCGATAAAGTATGCGTAATATGCGAAAATACTACAAAATAGCGATGTATACGATATAGCTACATTATGATCCGAATCTCTGGTGCTAGGCGTAACGAGTATATTGAGTAGTAACAACGCACAAACGTGTGGGTTGTTACATCATTGAACCTTAATAAAACTTAGACCCGCATTTTTTTAACATTTTTCGGCCCAAATTCAACTCTTTTCTTCCATGTTAGACCCGTCGTCTGATGGTCCAAATTACCTCGCCCACTACGAAGATGGTGACGACCCCAACACTAATTTCCTAACATTGACATGGCACACCCGAAAGCCATTCTAGCATCCATGTAAAAAGTCTTTGTTACTTTTGGACCAATGGCGGTCTCCACTCTCCATAAGTCCCTCATCGCACCCTAAGTCGAAATTACCGGTTTTCAACAGTTCACCCTTCTGAGTGTCAACCTTTTTTAAGGCCTTCATTACCCATCTCAATTCTAGCGAAGGGGCGGGTTTAGTGGCGGTGTGAATAATGGTGTGGCAGGTTTTGATGGCGGTGCGACAACGGTTGATGGAGGTGGTTTGGTGACAACGGTTGGTGGTGGTGAGGCAATAGTGGCCGGTGGTGTTGTGGTGGCAACGGTAGAAAGTGCTAGAAACCGAGGTCGATTCTTGGAAAAAAAAAAACAATCAACTCAACAATCATTGACTCTATTCGATCAAACAACTCGTTCCATTCTTGAGCGTCCACAGGAGTAGATCAAAACCGCTCTAATACCAATTAATATGAACCCACTGGATTTGAATAAATGATAACCTGTTAAGCAGGTCAATCTCCAAAGAAAAAAAGCAAGAAATAGACTTTAAGATAACTCTCTTTTTATCTTTTCATTCATATCCAGTATTGAAACACATAATGCCTTTTATAGGATTAAACTAATGAAACACAAATGCAAGAAATAAACTACTAACTAACCCACTAACATGAAAGATAAACAAGCAAATTCAATAGGAATAATGGATTTTAATAATCCCAATTATTAGATGTTGGTCGACAACGGTCTCAACTTAAAAAAATAACTAGTGGTGCTCTCACCTTTTCATATATTGTAAACTAATGAACTTTTACTTACAGAACCTTAATTTCTTTTTGTCTCTTATCCTTTTCGGTTTAGTAAAGTTCCATTAGTTTATAATATGTGAAAAGATGAGAGCAGCACTGGTTATTTTTTAAGTTGGAACCGTTATCGATCAACGGCTAATAGTTGGGATTCTTAAATCCATTATTCCAATTTAATATACTCCTAGCATAGTGACAAGCAGAATGTGGTTGAAATACATGATGTGGATGTGGTTGCAAGGTATTGACCGTATTGGAAGCACATAACATAGAATTAGTTGTTTGTAATTCGTTGCTAATTTATGATCGTTGCTAACCTTTGAGAGTGGGAAAACTACCAACATCTTTTCTAATAGTGAGAGGTGCAATTGTGATTGATCAAGAAGGAAATAATTATAAATTAAAAGACAAGCACAAAACATTTATGTAACAAACAATCAAAATATGCAACTTTAACAACTTTATTTGTCGTATTTATTACTAACCATGGTTTTAAAGAACTATAAATGGATAAAACATAATAATACATATGAATTATTACCACCATCTTTTCTAATAGTGATAGTAACTCTAACTACTAATTAAAATAGGGGTTACTTTGTAGAATAGTAATCAAGTTTTAAAAGTGTTCCAATTAGATCACTCAAGTTTCAAAAGTGTTCCAATTAGGTCACTCAAGATTCATTTTTCATTAAAATTAAGGGTTTTTTCATCTATTTCATAAGTAACCATGGTGATGTGGATTTTTGTTTCTTTTTTCCCTTTTATTTGATGCTAACTTCGAGTGATAACGTGGATTGTAACTTGTTTTTTTATTTTTTATGTAATTAAAGTGTTTTTATTTTTAATAAATATAATTTCATATATTAAAATAATCTGACACCCACATCTTATGCTTCATTTTTTTCTTGACACATAGAAAAAATGACATGACTTATTTGAATGTTAAGTTATCTAATTGGGATAAAAACGATATGAGTGACCTAATTAGAACACTTTTAAAACTTGGTTACTATTCTGTAAAATATTCTCATTAAAATATAACCACAAAATATTTATGTAAGACCATCACCAATGCAATGTGATAAATGTTATCATCAACGTGTTTAGTCAGCTGTCACATCATATTTTTACAAATACACTAAATATACACATTTTCTCTTCAATCCTACAAAATTTTTTACCAATACTTATATTTCCACATTATCACCACTTTTACATTCATTTTTAACAATTAAGTTATTTCTATCAATATACATTTTTAATAGTGATAGTAACTCTATCTATCCCTACGAGGTAGATGTAAGACTGTCTACATCTACCCTCCTTAGACCCTACATTAGCTTTACTATTGGTGAGATTTGCTGAGTATGATAATGATGATTTATATCGAAAGTTATAAAAGCAAAACATTAAACTTCTAATATTGATATATACGCATCTTAAATTTTTGTATTATTTTTTTAAGAGTAAATTACAAGTTTTGTCCTTTATGTTTGTCCCAAATTTCAGGCGATGTCCTTTACCTTTAAAATTGATGAGTTTTGTCCTTAACGTTTCAAAATCCTGCGCGTTATGTCCTTTGTGCCTAACCCAGTTTATTTTTTTTGTTAAATCTGGTCACATAGACCCCACATGAGGGTAAATTTGTCCTTTCACCCTTTTCAATAAAAATAGTAAATATATATATTTATAAAACTTTATTTCTCCACCTGCAACACCTAACACCACCTCCAACCACCGCCTAACCCACCTTCACCATCCACAACTCACCTTCACCATCCAGAACCCACCACTCTCCGGCCATCACCACCTGCAACACCCCTAACACCACCTCCACCACCGTAAACCCACCTTCACCATCCACAACCAACCACCGTACACATCCCACCACCGCTACCAATCATCACCATCGCACCCACCCACCACCGCTAAACCCACCACTCCGTACGCCTCCCACCAAAATCCAATTACTAGCCCAAAAAAACACACCAAACCAGTAAACATAAAGGGCGTTGGGTCGCCTACAATGTTTACACCAAATTGCGCCTACAATGTGTCATTTGCCCTTTTTCCACAACTGTATAGATTCCTCAAATTCAATTACTAGCCCAAAAAAACATCAAACCAGTTAAAACAACAAAACAAATCCTTATACAATCACAACAAAATGAACTGCTACAACTCATAATAGCAGATTTAATCTTCGATTGGATGGTGCGGTGGCCGGAGGAAGGTGTGAGAGGTGGAGCAGAGTGAGTTTTAGGGGGTGATTGCTAGCTGTCATCAACCACCACTCACCACCTCTTTTACCGTCGTCGGCGTACCTTATGAGCCGCTGTACCTTATGAGCACCGATCTGAGGAGTGTTTCTAAGGTGGTGATGGTGGGGTTTCTATGGTGGCGGAGGTTGGGTTTCGATGGTGGGGGTTATGTGATGATGATTGGTGGGTGGTTACAGATTGTTGTGATGGTAGATGTGGCGGTCGCCGGAGGTTTCGGGTTGTTGTGGTAGTGGGCGATGCCGGGTGGTTGTGGTGGTGGGCGGTGGGAGGTGCTGGGTTGGTGGTGGGTGGATGATGCCGTGAAGGGAGGTGCTGGGTTACTGGGTTGGTTGTGGTGTGGGAGATGCAAATGAAATGAAGTGTTTTTCTTTCAATATTTATAAATTAACCTTTTAAATTTTCTTTTCTTTTATTTATTAAAATGCTATAATCAAATGAGTAAAAAGACAAAAATGCCCCTGGGTGACCAGATTTAACAAAAAAAATAAACTGGGTTAGGCCCAAAGGACATAACGTGCCGGATTTTGAAACGTTAAGGACAAAACTCATCAATTTTAAAGGTAAAGGACAGCGCCTGAAATTTGGGACAAACATAAAGGACAAAACTTGTAATTTACTCTTTTTTTAAAGTAGCATTGATAAAGTTATGTTTTTAAATAAAAACTTTACATTGATAAACTTATGTTTTTAAATAAAAACTTTTATGTTATTTTGTTTAACTTATTTATGCATATTAAATAAATTAGAACAAGAAAAAAATAAAATAAATACAAAATAAACAAATATAAGAGCCTACCATCCCACCAAATGCATCATTCTTCCCCAAAAACATTTCACTGAAATGCAAACTTCTCCAATTCATTTCCCCTTTAGACTATGGGGTATGGGGCGGGGGTTGGGGCGTGGGTTGGCTGAAAACGCCCAAGCCACCACCCCGGATGGGCTTGGGTTTAGGCGTGGCCCAAGGGGCAGGAGTTTAAAGCCGGGCGTGGGGCGGGTCTATCAATATGACATGGCGGGCTGTGAATGGCCAAACCACTAGTCGTTGGCCAACGGCTATGTTAAAAAAAATATATATTTTTTCACTATAAAACTCACACTTATATTCCTTTTTTTTTACCACATCCAACCACAATACACTCCACATCTTCTATAATCATCTCTATTCTCATTCTACAAAACGAAAAATGCATCCTCATAATCGTGGTTATGACCCGAACAACCCGTGGGCATTCCAAGAAAATCCTAGCCCACCACCGAATCGTCCAATGGCTCCTCCATTTTTAATACACTCCGTTATGCCCGATGTGGCGGGTTACGCATCGTATCTCTCGAATCGTTTGTATACTAACTTCCCACACACCGACGATTCTATACCTAGCCCGATTCCACAAACGCCCATCAACCTTTCACCAACCTCCATCAACCTTTCCCAAACCGAAACCATCCCCGAAATTCAACCACCCAACGATGGACCTTCCGCATCTAAACCCATCAAAAAGAGAAGTCACAAGGAAAAAACCGAGGCGGAGAAAACACTTGAAACCGCCAAACGAAAACAACAAAGATGGGTCGTTAATGAAGAACTTGCATTGGCGAGGGCTTGGCTTCAACAATCTCTACATCCAACTTTAGGTATTTTTAAATATTTTGTAGCCCTTAATATTTATGGTTTTTTTATATAACTTTCTAATATATTAAATTTTGTTTTGATTAAAATAGGAAATTCTTAACATAGAAGCCATTTGTGGGAAGTAATTAGTAAAGCATTCCATGAAGAAATGTAAAGGGAGGTTTATCGTGAAAACGATAGCTTATCCTCGAAGTGGACCGAGATAAGCGGTCAACTTACAAAATTTAGTGTTTTTTTATATAAAGCAAAGCAAAACCCAAAAAATGGTGAAACTAGAGCCGACTTTGTGACAAATGCATTGGTTACATTTAAAACAAATGTGGGGAGCGAATTTCGTTTCATGCATTGTTGGGAGATTTGTAAGTTCCAACCAAAGTGGGCGAATATCCCCAGTGGTAGTGAAACTAACACGTCTTCCAAAAGGTCAAGGACACCCTCGTCCCAAGCTCAATCGGATGCACGAGATCAAGAGTTGGAGGACTTTTTGGATGATTCGCCAAACCGGCCTGAATACGGAAGAGATGCCGCAAAAAGGCGCGCTCAAAAATCAAGATCGGATACGGCATCGCCTTCAGTTGGAGTTCGGGCTCGCGTAGGGGAGTATACAGCGATCAGTTGGATGACATTGCATGCAAGTTAGATACATTCAACGTATTCCAACAACAAAGGGCCGAAATTCGGAAGAGCAAAGAAGCTAGGGATGACCTGAAACAAAGACGAGATGATATGAAATTACTAGCCCAGCCCATTGATCACCTATCAGGTGAAGAGTTGGAACTAATGTTGGAGACGAGAGAAGAGATAAAGAAAAAATATAAGCACTAGGAATTTTTTTATGTAATTTTCTTTATTTAAAAATATTGAAAATTTTAAATTTGTTGTTTAAAAAATATTAAAATAGCGGTTTGGGCTGGCCACGCCCCAAACCACCGCCCCACCATACCGTCTTCAATGTGGGTCAGCTCATCGAAGCCCCCCCAAGCCACGTGTTAACTCATGCCCCAAATCCCCGCCCCACCATATCCTACGGTCTTAAGTGCTAAATCTACCTAAGTTAAATACAGGTAAATACTTTGCATTGGCCATGGTCTAACAAACAATCAAAATACCGCAACTTAAACCATATAATCAGGGCCGGCCCTGGGGGTGGGCGGGGAGGACCACCGGCCAGGGCCCGTGATTCAGAGGGGCACATTTTCGGAAAAAATCGGATGTGTATATATATATATATAGAGAGAGAGAGAGGGGACTAAAATCCGATATATACAGAGGACTGAAGTGAAAAAAAAAAGAAAAGAAATAGTGAAGATTCAAAGCACCATGGTGCATTTTTTCTTGCCGGCGACTCACCTCTGGTCTTTCACAGGAGAAAGAAGACGAAGATAGGAAAAAAAGGGAAATGATAAGCTGAAATATTAAATTATTCTAAGCAAATGTAGGGGTCTATGTGAAAATATGCTAAAAAACTTTATCAAAAAGCGAATTGTACATGTAGTAGATAGGACAAGAAAAGACTGATTTCCTTTAATTACCTTATATATTATAAACCTTTATTTTATATATTAAGTTCATACGGTTTTTTATTTATTACAGTATTTTATTAGTTTGTTTAGTTGATTCGTTGTTTATTATTTTAAATATATTTTTGTGTTAGCTTTTAAAATTATATATAACAAGATTTTTAGAAGGATATTTTAATATAAAAGTTTTAACACAAGTTAACTATTTTCGGTTAAATATACTTTGACTCTCTGTGTAAAATGTCTTGGTTCCGACTTCCGCCACTGTGTATGTATATACATATGTTTTAATTATTTTTAAATAGTATACCCATACAAAGGCCAAGTTATTGACAACCCTATTTACAATAAAATTCTTAAGTTTTAGAAGTTACCTAATTATTAACCTATAAATAAGCAACTAACTTGTGCTTAAGATGGTTGTAACTTTAGCTTTGGGAGTTTTTAAAAAAAAATGGAATTTTCCTTTTTAACCTTCAAGTTTTAATCCTTGACAATTTAAGCTTAAAGTTTTAATCTTTGTTTCCTTTTTAACCATAGAGTTTTAATCTTTGACAATTTAAGTTTAAAGTTTAATATTTGGTAATTTAACCCCTTTAATTAATTTGATTTTTCACTTCTAATTCAAAAGTTTCAATCTTTTGCGATTTAACCACTTTGATTTTTTTTACTTATGTGTTGTAATCTTGGCTTTTGGGGGGTTTTCAAAGAAAAAATGGTTATTCATATGGTTGTTCCGTTGTTGTAACCTTGGCTTTGGGGATTTTTCAAATTTTTTCGCTTTATGGTTCATTCGAAATTTTGTGACTTAACACATCGCAACGTGCATCTTTGGTTTAACGTTTTTACGTTTCGTTCTAACGCGAGTTAACACGACGCAACGTGTGTGTGGGTGAACGTTTTTACATCGTCTATTTTTTCCCGTTTGACAGGTTCAACATAACGTGCACATCCTAAATCGACTTAGTTATAACTAAAGAATATCCGCCGCATTGCGGCGGGTCGTAATTCTAGTTAGTTTTAATTAGCCAAATACCTATTTGATTTAAAAAAGTAATTAAAACATCCAATGTTTCTTTGGACAACAACTGGGACACATTTTTTCGAGCTTGGACAGGGCACCTGAATTCGCAGGGCCGGCCCTGCATATAATGTAATTATGGGAGAGATTACATGTCTTAAACAACTGTATATTTTATTTGTAGTTATTACTGACCATAGTTTTAAAGAATACTCATTAGTAATAAAGGGTTACCATAACCGAAGAGAATTCAACTCGAATTTAAATCTCCCTAAGTCCTAAAAATTAATTTTGAATATATATATATTTTTTTTTAAATAGGGAGGTGATGGGGTTGGATTTTATTAGTTTTCTTGGGATCTGCAACAATATACCCGTTTTGCATTTGATTCAAACATTGTACTTGTTTAAGATCCTCCTCACAATTCTATCTACTCTACTCTAGCCACTTGGATAATTAAATTATTTTCCAATCAAATGTTTTTATTTTTGCATCTAAAAAAATAAAATGCTTAATATTAAAATTATTTTTCTCATCAATGTTTTGTTTGAAATTTAAAACCACTTCTTGAACTTTATTTATTAAAAAGAAAATCGGAATGGAACACAACCATAAACAAATAAGAAAATCGGAATGGAACACAAACATAAACAAATAAGGAAAACACTCATGTAAAAAAAAATATAGAATGCTTGGTATTAAATTATCTTTCTTATCAATGTTTTGTTTGACATTCAAATCCACTTCTTGAACTTAATTTATTGAAAGCAAAAATCGGAATGGAACACTCATGAATCCTTAACTAACAAAAAAAATTGAAAATTAAAATTAGAACTAAATATGGAAACCTGGAGCTAAATATAAAATTAATCCAAATTGCAAACAACCAAAATCATAAACTAAACAAAAATTGAGATACTTAACTACCACTTACATTCAGAGACTTTCTAAGAGGAGACGGGGCGCCCCGTTATGAAGGGCTGGCCACGCGTCGACCTTCGTGATACACCACCGCCATCATGTCTTATAACGCGTGGCCATGATCAAGCGTGAAGAATTGAAGGTGCTGCACATGTTTGATGATGGAGATGAGTGCGTGGTGAGTTATGGGCATTTCCACTGAAATCCATCACTAGTGATGGAATGAAGCTCAATGACGTGGCGAAACTTGATTGGATGTTGTGAGTGATGAAATTCCATCACTAGTGGAGCACCCCTACCCCCTAAGGACAACCACGTCATCTATACAATTCACATATCCTCCTGAACCACCCTTCTCTCCCACAATCCACCCCCCTCCCCTTCTCTAATTATGTGCTTAACACGTGATAGGGAAATGTTCTTTGGGTGAAAATGTGAAAGGTAAAACAAAACAACTCCAAAATATATGATAAGTTACTAAGTTGTCATGTAAACTAAACGATGTATATTACCCTTGATGTAAAGAAATATAGTGGACTAATAATCAAAGGCTGATACTTTATAAGAAGAGTTAACTGCCATTTTTGTTCCTGTGGTTTGGTCATTTTGGCAATTTCAGTTCATTTTTCAAAAATGCGCCATTTTCCTCCCCGACGTTCTGGAAAGGTGTCATTTCAGTCCAAAAATCATAACCCAGTTAAGTCGGTTAGTAAATAAGGACTGATTGTGTAAATTTGTAACATAAAGGACTGATTGTGTAAATTTGTAACACCACCACCACTAGCCCTGCCACCCCACCACTCTGCTGCCACCACCACCACCACCGCCACCACCACCACTCCGCTGCCACCGCCACCACCACCACTCCGCTGCCACCACCACCACCACTGCCACTCCGCTGCCACCACCGCCACCACCACCACTCCGCTGCCACCACCACCACCACTCCGCTGCCACCGCCACCACCAATTTTGTTGATGATAATGTTGTTGCTGATAATGTTGCTGCTGTTACTGTTGCTTCCTTCAAAGATTAATAGAGGCGATGATGATGATGATGAATTTGTCGTTCATCACCGCACCACCACAGCCCTGCCACCACCACTCTCACAGATGTCAACAGTGTCATCTCCCCCAAAGCGGTCAACAGAAGGTCAAACAGGAAAGTCAACGGCTCAAATTAACGACCAAAATCAGGTTATATTCCAATTAACCTGGTGCAAACATTGTACAAGTATAAACGAATGAACCGGAACAAGAAAAACGGACCGTTAACGGCTGGAACGACGTGTTGACTGATTCCGGCCACTGTGAAGATTCCGGTGAAGTTGCAGGTTCGGTTCCGGCTAAAATCGATGTGTTTGAGCATTGTGAGGGGTGTAAAATGTTTGTGGGGATCTAAGGAACTTCAGATGTCCGTTCAATTCGACCCAGATCGACAGAAACAGAAGATTAACACGTGGGGGTGTGGGGTGTCGGAAAGATGGTCGGATTTACTCCGGTCACCGGAGTAGAGAGGTAAAGGTGATGGTGGTGGTGATTGCAGAGCATAGAGAGAGAGAGAGTAGAGAGAGAGTGTGTGGTGGTGGTGATGGCAGTGGTGGTGGTGGCAGCGGAGTGGTGGTGGTGGCAGGGCTGTGGTGGCGGTGGTGGTGGTGGCAGCGGAGTGGTGTTGGTGGCAGGGCTGTGGTGGCGGTGGTGGTGGTGGTGGCAGCGGAGTGGTGGTGGTGGCAGGGCTAGTGGTGGTGGTGTTTAATATTTACTTAAATGGTCCTTTATGTTACAAATTTACACAATCAGTCCTTATTTACTAACCGACTTATCTGGGTTATGATTTTTGGACTGAAATGGCACCTTTCCAGAACGTCGGAGAGGAAAATGGCGCATTTTTGAAAAATAGACTGAAATGGCCAAAGTGACCAAACCACAGAGACGAAAATGGCAGTTAACTCTTATAAGAAACAATTTATAAATCAAAGTGATACTTAAAAGAAACCATTTAAAAACCAAAGTGATAACTACCAATATCTTGAGTGAAATAAACGTTTTGGAAAAAAAAAATATATCAATGAAAAATGACCCTACGGATTATATCATATCCTATCCGTTATGATATATATTATTCTTAGTTTTGTATACCTTAAAAAGAATTATGTACTTGTTACGGGTCTAAGTCAAGTGGGTCGGTTCATATTTTTTTCTTGTCTAAATCAATAACCCTTTTAATGAAAAAATTGACCATTGATGGAGCCCATTATGCATCAGTTAACAGTGTACGTACTTGGTCCATACTTCATGCTACAATAATGGTTTTCTCTACCATCTTTTTCCAACCACCGGTTTTAATTCTTTCTTTAGTAAGGTAAGTTTTAACGTTTACATGTGTATGTATGCATATGCATGTAAGACTCATACAAATTATACTTTTATAATTTATTTGTTTTAACAATTTTTTACTTAGTATATTATATTATTTGTATCTGGTGACCGATTTATCAAGCAACTAAATTGGTCCTTAACAAAATGTGCTTCTCAAGTATTATATTATCTTTAATATTTCCTTTCATAGACTTTAAACACTAATAAGATCAAATGGATTTTGACTTAAAAAAGGAGAAAGCAACCAAGGTCCAAAACTCAAATGAGGAAGCACCTTAAATATTTTCTTCCAACGAGGATATAAGTTTTGTTTCATTCCAAGTTAGATAGGTAATTCTTCATTTGTTACAACTTCACTTTTTTACTAGTATTTCTTATTTGAAAACCTACTCCTTAAAGCCAATTCCTTCTTGAAATCTTTGACTCAGATTACATTAAAAAACTTAGTTTTATAAAAACTAGCTCGTTTATAACAAGTAAGAAATCGATCAAGGACATTTTGTTTATATAATATGCATTTTTGGATAACTGTTTTACTTCGACGTTTGTTCAACTCAGTGGCGGCGCATGAGCGAAACATCGAGGAAGGGGGATTTAGAGAAATTTTGGTACAATTAGTTTTTGGATGAGTGTTTTGCTTCATCTCATTAATGAAGCCATAACATTTTTAACTAAGGTCGAATATGATAAGATTAATTTTTAATCAAAAAGCAAGTTAATGTGTCTTGTTAATGACACCACTAATTCAGTAAATAACACCCATTGTGTATAGCTCCTTCCAGGTTAGGCCTATAAATGATCTGAACGTTCATGAAATTTTCGGCGAGAAGTTCGTATTTTTAAACATACGAACAAACACGTACAAAATTATTTTTGTTCATTTAGTTAAACGAACGAGTATGAACACACATTTTGTTCCTTCATTTATGTTCATGAACGTCTGTTTATGTTTGTTCATTTATGTTTGTTCGTTTTAATAATAAATAAATACATAAATAGTTATATTTATCTAAGTTTAAACATAAAAGGGCCTTTCTAACTACTTACATAAATCTTATTAATTAGTAATTTGGCTTTCTAGTAATTAAAAATTGCTTTCCAATGGAGCATATCGTAATTGATCACCACTAATGAAGATGAGTTTTTGGATGGATTGTGATGCATTAGACTTGTTCATTTGTGTGCATTAACATTAATTTATATTCATTTATTTGTATTTAATTATGTTCATTTGTGTTCGTTTATGATTATTCAATTATGTTCGTTTGTGTTTAAATGTTCATGAACTGGTCGTTTAGATTTTAAATAAACGAACATGAACATATCCGTTTTCTTAACCAGCGAATATAAACAAAGCAATATGTCCGGTTATATGCTCGTATTCACTCAATTTGTTTACATGTCTATCCCAGGCCAGAGCCCGCTTATATACTAGCTAGGGCCTACTCTGTGTGTTGCTAAATTCCAATATTTTCTAATTTATAATGATAATGGTCGGAAAGGTTTGAAAATTTATCATGACGTCTTATAAGTAATTTGAAACAGAACGTTTAAAAAGTTGTCCTTTAATGTGGATTTGCAGTGTTGAGTAAAATAAACGAAATTACGAGCCCATTGCATTATAGTCTAGTGGCATCTCGGAGTGAAATAAGTCTTAAGAACCATTAGGTGCTGGGTTCGATTCCTACAAGAGTGTTTTTTCTAAATTTATTGTGTTTTTTCCTGAATTGGTGTATAAATATTATTGGGTGTTTCCTCCTTAATTCGTTGGTGTATAAACATTATTGGCAAGTGGAGATGGATATGATCACGTGGTTCCACTGATGGCACGATGATACCTAGTGATCCATCAGTGATCCAAATTTGCCATTAAAAACGAATTTATGAAACCCGAATTAATAAATAAACAAGTAATGAGTCTGTACTAAAAAAAGTAACATTCAATGGTCTGATCAATCGCCAACTTGATCGTCGGTTCTGCCAGTACAAACAAAAGTGGTTTAAAAGTACTCAACTGAACTAGTTGGGTAAGCGATTTCTTAGGGTCCTAAGGTAGCGTTTGGTATGCAGGAATGAGAGGTGGAATGAAATGGACCATTGAGAGGGAATGAAGAAAAGAGTGTTTGGTTGGTCGATGGAATGGAATCGCCCATTCCAAAATGCATTCCATTCCCTCAAAATCATTCCATCCCTGCCCCCTGTTTTTTTTCCATTCCATTCCCTCTTCACCCTTCATTAACAACAGCACAACTCACTACCGTTGCCACCACCCACCACCACCGTCATCCGCCGCCGTCACCCGCCTTCGCCGCCACCCGCCACCACCGTCACCCGCCACCGTCTTTGCCGCCACCCACCTCCATCCCCGCCACCGCCACCGCCACCATCCACCATCGTCGTTGCCACCTCTGATCACCGCCACCACCCACCTTCGATCATCGCCGCTGCCACCTCCGATCACCGCCGCCATCGCCACCCACCTTCGTCATCGCTATCAACCACCACCACCACGCACCGCCACCACCTGCCACCACCGTCGCCACCGTCGCCACCACTACCACCTCTGGCCACCGCTGCCACCCACCTTCACCGTCACCCACTACCACCACCGTTGTCACTACCCGTCGCCGTCTCCACTCGCCACCGTCTCCACCCACCAGCACCACCGCTGCTACAACTGCCACCTATCACCACCCACAATCACCACGCATCATTGACCACCGCCATCCGATTTTATTCCTTCGTCTTTTCTCGCATACCAAACAACAAAAAAGTAATGATTCATTCCATTCTCACATGGTAACCAAACAAGACATGGAATGGTAAAAATTAATTCCATTACCTCATCCATTCCATTACCTCGTCCATTCCATTCACCCGTCCATTCCATTACCCTATACCAAACAGACCCTAAGAGCCAATTCAATCCAGTTGTTTGAACCCTGTTTTCATTTATACTTTCTACCTATAAAAGTCCAGTTCAAATACATAATAAATAGGTATAATAACTGAGATATGTGATAAATAAGTTTTTAATGCATCTAGACGTATAATTTATATCTAAAAATTATTTTGTCTAACGTACCTTTTGCATCACATATGTCCCAACAAAGTAAAAGAGCTTTTCTAATAATCAATGATATATACAGAAAAGTCTACATTTATATTATTTAAATTTGATACATAACTAGATGTAAGATCCGACGCGTCGCGACTAGGGTCTTACATATTACAACACAATGAATCTATTTTATATGGCTAGGCGCTTACAAATTACGGCGCAATGAATCTATTTTATACTTCTCTATTGACCCGCTCGTTGCATTTTAAAACCACAAACCTAAGGATTAACTACACACCTTTGTATCAAGTTAGATATCCAAACGATCACATTGTGTTTCCAAATGTCTTGTGGAGGGAAATACAAATACTTGATGTTGATTAGGGATGAGCATGGTACATGTTCAGTATTGAATCGGTACCGGTACCCAAAGTACCGGTTCTGAAAACCGGGAAAAATAGGTACAACTACCGAATATACCGGTTCGGTACCAGTACGGGTATTTTACCTGTAAATACAGGTACCGTTCCAATTAAAGAGAGTTGGCCCAAAACAATAACCCACACCACCTAGTTGTTTTGTGAAAAGAACCAATGTTCAAGAATATATGCTTAAAAAGTACAAATTTTAATGCATCATAATATTAAAAATTAATAGTATATAAATATTCTAGTATCGCCAGATTAATTTGAACAATCAAGTAAGGTACATCACCGACTTTCTTCCTTTCTGTATTTTATTGGATTCCATGTTGACTCGTCGACCATATATGCAAAAAGGAGAAACAAAAGTTATTTTTTTTCATCTGTTTTTAATATCTTGATTAAAAACCTTCTCGAAAAAGTGTGTATGCACATATTCCACATAGTTAACTATTTCTGATCAGTTTTTCATAGGGAAACAATTTAATTTCAACAAGTTTAAATCGTTGAACCATCATTCACATTGCGTCATTTCAATGCGAAAAAATTAAACTAAAACGTAAAATATAGAAAAAAAATACCTAAGTCGATCTAGGATCCCTGTCATTGCGACGAACCAGTCAAACATGGAAATAAAGACGCATTGCGGCGGACCTGTCAAATGGGAAAAAAAGACGAAAAATCATTGAACCCACACGCATAATGCGGCGTATTCACTCGTAAAATTTAGAACGAAACGTAAAACGAAAAACTTGTAAAAGATAAAAGTACGAGGGATCAAAATTGAAAATAAAAAAAGTGTTGGGGTTAATTTGCAAAGTTGAAAAGGTTTAGGTGAAAGTAAAAAAAAAAAATCAAAAGCTTAATTGCAAAAAATGAAAACCTATTGGCTAGAAGTGAAAAGTCCTCAATTTTTTTTGGAAAACTCCCTATACTTTAAGTTAAAGTCCACAAAGCACCAAGATGTTAGAAATTTATAATATGAAAATTTAATGAGAAAAACTAATAACATTATTATTTAATAAAAGAAATTAAGCAAGCTAATTAATGTACCTATATTAATCTAGCATGAGCATATCTGAACTTTTACAATAAATAGTTTGTTAATTTGTTAAAAAAACAAAAGAGTAATAAATAATATAATGGGAAACGTGTCATGGGTCTCAGATTTAGATTCGTAACCTACACAAATATTCCTGACTCTTTGTATGTCTATGTCGACTATTCAAAATTCGAAAGGTTTCGTGGAGGGCATGATGTTTATGTTATGACTTCTTTTTTTATTTTTATATATATTTTTTTTAAATCTGTACTAATAACCAACGCGACAACAACTCTTTTAACTTATAAATGTGTGTGTTTATTTTAGGTAATGTAGAAAGGACTTGAATACCTCCATCTTGTTTGGAAAGATAAACGAGTTGTTATATTGATAAATAACATTTAAATCATAATTAAAACGTAACGATAGCAATTTACTTAGGCTATAGGGTGTGGGGGTCATGATTGAAACATGATTTGCCACCTAGGAACATGAAGGGAATGCTATATCACCCCCTTGATTGATCCATCATGGTTTGCATGGATTAATCCATGGCAACCATGGTCCTCCTTTTCATTTTTCAACAAATTATTTCCTTTTTCTTTAGACAAAGATAAATTAAAATAAATAAGGGGCTAGTGGTTTGAGTCATAACCACACCCTTAGGTAGGGATGAGCATATGCCACCGAATACCGATCCCATACCGATCCCGTACCGATCCCGTACCGATCCCGATCCCGATCGGTATCCATTTTTTGGCGTTTTCGGTATCGGTACGGTACGGTATCGGTATTATACCGATACCGACCCTCAAAATACGGTATAATACCGATACCGTACCGTACTGATACCTAACCGACATGTTTCGGTATCGGTATCTAGTTTGGGTGAAATTCGGGATCGGTATTAGGCGGTATCGGTATCGGTTCGGTATCGGATACCGATATGCTCATCCCTACCCTTAGGGTAGTGGTTTTAGATGGTGGATTAGAGGTGGGTTACATGGCACTAACATAGAGGGTAATGGTGGTCATGAGGGTCATGACCACACCCTATAGCCTTAGGAATCAATCATTTTATAGGGTGTTTGAGGTTGAGTTTTGAAAATAGATTATGCGTTTTGAATAATCAGAAACAGATAATTAACTGTAATAAAACGTGATGTTGAAAGATAGTGTTTGAATTTAATTATGTTGCTTGATATCACAATAATTAAATAATCAACTATTTGAGTTTTTGGCAAATATATATTTAAAAAAATAAACAAGTGAAAATCCTTTTCTAAACGCAAATAATCATTTTTTGGAAAACTGCGTTTTGTTGCAGTAGGGGGAGCTGCTTTTGGAAAACTGCGTTTTGTAACTTTCTAAACGCAAATCAATTTTTTAATTTTTTTACCCAAACACTCAAAACTGATTATTTACGATTTCAAAACTCAGTAATCTAAAAATCTTCTTCAAAACTCAACCCAAACACCCCCTAGTATGATTTCTAGTAAAAGATTATTCACATTGAACTTTCATCCCTATCGATATAATTTAACTAAAAAGCACACATTTTTTTAAGTTTTTATTTACTTTTCAAAACCTCTCATATTTGACTTTCTATCTCAATCTTAGTCACAAACATTTGTTTTATAGTTTTTTCTGTTTAATACACACTCATAAAAAATATTGAGGGTTGGCCTCCAAAAATAGAGATTTACTTCAGTGTTTATAATTTTTCTCTATTTTAGAGACTCTAATGTAGTAGTGTTTTAGTCGTTTCCTCTTATTATTTCCTTTATATTATATAGAATGTGTAAATATAGAGGCTTTGATGTGAATGCTCTCTATCTATATAATTTAATCAAAAAATACATTTTTCTCTAAATTATGTTTAGTTTTCTGAAACATTACACATTCAACTCTCTATCTATATCTCTATCTTACTCACAATCATTTATCTTGTTATTTCTTTCTCTTTCCTACACACGCACAATTAGGGCTGTAAACGAACCGAACGTTCAGCGAACAGTTCGTGAACCGTTCGGCGGGAAGTTTGTTTATGTTCGTTCGTTTAATAAACGAACGAACATGAACAAGAAATTTCGTTCGACTAGTTAAATGAACGAACATGAACAGAGGTCTCGTTCGTTCGATTGTGTTCGTGAGCGTTCGGTAAGGTGTTCGTGAACGTGTTTGTGAACATTCGTTGATTTGCGTTCGTTTATGTTCGTGTGTTTGTGTTTTAATTGAAGATCTTTGTGCTTTCTTACATTTTATTTGTACTTTTTATATTATAAAACTTTTATTTATTTTATTTCCCTAACAATTAAACTAGGAAACCCACTTTTACCTTGTTTATGTATCATTTCCCTTCATTTCTCATTATTTACATCCACGAATACAATCGACATCCGTTCCACAATAAGGGATTCAAGTTCAAGTGCTACTCTCTGGGCCATCTATCTTTATCATTCGTCGCGTTCGCCAAATTTATTTGTGTTCGTTTGTGTTCGTGAACCGTTCGCGAACACGCTCATTTCCTTAATGAACGAACACGAACATAAAATCTCGTTCGGTAAGTGTTCATGAACCGTTCGTGAACGCATTTATTTCCTTAAGAAACGAACACGAACAAGGTCTTGTTCGTGTTCGTTCGGTTCGTTTACAGCCCTACGCACAATAATAATATAGAGGCTTTGATATGAGCCTCTAAATATAGAAATGTACTTTAATATCTATAAAATTTTCTATATTATAGAGATTTCAATGTAATGATGCTTTTGTTGTTTCCTCTATTTTTTTCCTCTATATTATATAGAATCTATTAATATAAAGGATCCAACATGAAAATGTAGCTTGGGTTATGTTTCCCTTCGAAATATCTCATGTGTGCTTTGAATAGATGATATATTTGAGTGGTTTTCTTATTACTAATATTATAGATAATAGATAGATAGGGTTAGAATCAAATCTATAGTCTTCTAAAATTACGAAGTCATAGGAAATATGTAGTAAATGAACTCTGATTGAACCATTCAAACAGTATTAGAACCGTCTCATCGAAGTCTATGATATGAGATTTTAGGTTTTTCCTTTTTGCTTTTGTATTTTAACTTGTTGATTTTCGATTTTTTGTTTAGATCATCTTCTCTTCTTATTTAACAATGTGTCTTTTCTAAATTTACGTCATTGTGTCTTTTTTCCTCGACACTGTGTTATATTTATCGGCATTGTGTTATATTTTGCTCGATATGTGTTATATTTTGTGATCCATTATGCTTTTAACCACTCCTCATTTTTATAAAATTTTATAAATAACTTTACCCTAGATTAGGGATGACAAAAAAGCCCAGGCCTGACGGGTATATCTGAAACCCGAAACATACGGGCCGGTATACCCGAAGCCCAATGGGTATGGGTCAGGTACAGGCTTAAAAAAAGAAAAAAATTGGGTACGGGTACGGGTATGGGATTTAGTGATACCCGCCCGATACCCGGCCCATTTACCCGAATAATACCGAAAATATCATATTATAGATTTCCATATATATAAACTTAGTACATGTAATTATTAGCTTCTCTATAATCATATGTGATATGTATTTAACATGTGCTTAGTGAACAAATAACTTATTTTTGAGCATGTGTATTGAATATGGAAGATATTCAAATGTGGATGTTTATTCAATTAGGTGGTCCGATACAATTACTTAATTAGTAATCGTTTTGATTTAGTTTGGTATATGCGGTTTGAATATGATATTTAAGTTATTAGTCATATTTTCATTTGTTATAGTCAATAAATAGTAAATTATATAAACATCAAAGTAAAAATTGCACATTTGTCCCAACGGGTATTTTTAAGAAATTAACGGGTATACCCGATACCTGCGGGTATGCCCGATACCCGACGGGTAATTACCCGACAAATACCCGACGGGTAATGGGCCGGGTATGGGACAAAGAATTACAACCGGGTACGGGCCTGAGATTACCAATACCCGGCCCATTGCCATTCCTACCCTAGATAGATAAGATAATACATTTTTTTTTTTTTTTTTTTTTTGCATTTCTTCACTAATTTAACAGTAAAGTGAGAATAACTCTTTGGGTGAACTCATCCAAGTGAATGTGTGTGACCCCATTACCCCACTCACCTGCAATAGGCTAGAATCTTTGGTAAACTTATTAACCATGTGCAGAAATAACACAGATCTGAACTGAAACTAAAAACACTTTAAAACGGGACGAGTGTAATTTATATTAAGAGCTTGAGACAAGTACGATATCTTACGTGTCATTGTACTTAGACGTCGTCATATAGCTCTCTAAATCGTGTAAACACCATGATATTAAACTACTTCGATTGTATTCTAAAACTCTTTTTTTAAACGGCAAATTTCTTTTATTCATGTCGTATGTGAGATTTGAACCCAAAACCTCCCTCTCCCAAGGTGTTTAAAAGCTTTGCGTTTGCCAATGTATTCTAAAACTCTTAATTAGATAATTCAAAAAGAAATAAAAACAAGTATATATATTTTTGAAAAATTTGTATCCGAAACAGACCAAATAAATTTGTTTTACAGGTTGGGAACCATTACAACGTTTAGGTGAACTGATACCATCCCAACCATACCGTACAATGAACATTGTCGGTACCAGTATCATTACTATGAAAACCGTTATTGATATGCGTCTTTATGGGTTTCGATCGATTTAAAACACGTTTCGACGTTCTTTTGGTCATATCATTACTTTATAATTTGGGTTTCCTCTTTCGATTGTTATACCGAGTGTTGGTGACGTATTGGTACCGTACTAAGGCGAACTGATACCGATCGAATTCCCGCCGTAACGTGCGAAGGAATTCTACTAGCTCTCTATATTTGAAAATAATTTTTTAAGGGAGTTTATAAATTAGTTTTGAAGTTAAAGAGAAGTGTGTGTATAATGATATAAATTTACAAAAAATAAATAGTTAAATTTGAGGAGTGAACAGGTAGATGATAATATGATTTGATATAATGTTGTTTTGTATGGTTCGTAGAAAACGAAAACCATGTAAACGAAATTCTGATCGAGATGGGGAGCGTTCTTGTCTCCAACATTTACATGTGTTTTTGTTTCCCTCCTGCTTGTCGTATTTCTTTTGCTACTCATCCATCTTTAATTTAAGGAAAAAACTATCAATTTTACTATTATTATTATTATTATTATTATTATTATTATTATTATTTTTTTTAAATTCAACTATCTTATCAGTTTATTCTTTACTTTTTATAGTGTTGTTTTCATTAGAAGGTTAGAGCAAATTACAAATCATGGGTTGGTAGACGGGCAACAAGCTGCGCCGCCACCCCCTTTTGAATTGCAAATCCTACTCGGCTAAACACATAACTATGGCCTACAGACACTGTCGCATGTGCAAGTGCTGCCTTTTGAACCCGCTTCAAGAAACCGGACGCCACAGGGGCCAGACAACCAAAGGTATCGAATGCGAAAGGAAGGAAGGCATGTTGATTATCTATGCAGGCCTGCTCGTGCTTGGATATTTTCCCCGCCTCAGCCTTCTGCGTCGCTTGCCCTGAAACAAAACCACTGCCCCTGAAACCGGCAAGAGGCGACAGCTTTATGACAATTTGTATAAGTTAATAAACTTTTCACTTTTGAATGTTTGATTTCTTGGTAGATAAACAACCAACTAGCTTTATGACAGATAGATTGAATTTGACGTTTAATATATATTTTTCAATTTCTATATAATGTTGTAAACAAAGTTCTTTCTATCTTGCCAACAAAAGGAAAAAAAACACAGATGAGTAGAGATGTTAAACGCCAATATGGTATAGCCCAGTTGGTTAGCGGGTTTTTCACTAAATGGTTTCCTTCTAGAGAGCTCTCAGGTTCAATCCATACCAAGAACATATTCTGTAAATATGGGCAGGCACCACTGAGAAGGATTCGAATTTGGGGTGAGAGTTTAAGAGCTTGTTCTCACCCTTTAGAGTGAGTTGCCGTTCCAAAAAAAAAAGAGATGTCAAACCAGCCGGTGTTATAAATCAAACAAACATGCTGTTAAAATCTCACATATAGTCAAGCCATTAGTAGGGTTTGAATGCTCTTCATTTGCACCAACTTGTTTGAACGCGATAGGTTACATTGTTGTCTATGCTCCCGTCACTCTGTATAAACAATCCAAAATACTTGAATATGTATTTCTATGAGACAAGTTGGCCTTTAATGGTGATTCGAATGTCCTCATCTATGCTACATCCAACATTTATGTTTATATGTTCTTAGATGACCCAACAACCAACTTCGTATAAGTTCACATAGAACCTATTAAATTTAGCGTGTTAATATTGTCACACCTATTCTCTCTATCTCAGGGGCGGAGTTAATGGGTTAGCAGGGATATATAGCACAGGCTACGGTTCAACCCCGTCTTCGTAGCGTAAAAATGCCCCTCAACTCCGTCTCCGTAGTGTAAAAGTATCTATTAACTCCGTCTTCGTTATACAAAGGATATCTCTGAGCCCAAATTTTTTTTGGATACTTCTAAATTTAAAGGGTATGAGAATAATGAGAACCTAAATTTATTGTTTTATCTTTTTGTATTTTTTTTGGTCATTTTGTAAACCATGAGAGTATAATTTGTTTTAACTAGAGTAAGGTGGTCACGTTATTTTGTTCTCGGCCAAGACTAGTCAAAGGGAGGTATATGAGGTGTAATTTAGCTATTAGCTTGTGTGGATGGTGGGTACCTACTTGGCAAACCCAAATTTGCCATCTTAGGCCGTGGGGTATGGTGGGGCTTGGGTTGGGGCTTGGGTTGGGCATTTGGTGACACGTGTAAAGAGAGCCAGCCCACGGGGTGGTTACGTGTCCGCGGGGTATGGCGGGGCGTGGATTGGGCTTGGGTTGGGCGGGTGGCTATGCCATATCAACAATTATTTTAATATATATTTATATTTATAATTATACAAAAAATAAACATACCTATTTTTAAAAAAAAAAATACATAAACATACATAATAATTATCAAAATAAAAGACAGTCATTCTTCGTCGTCTTCGTCGGTTTCGAACCTAGGAATCGTTGAAACGTGTTCCACCAAATCAGCTCGAAGGTTCTGATGTATATCCCTTGACTTTATTAAAAATTCATTTGCCGCTTTATCTTCGTCTGTTATGTTACCTGGTTGGGGGTCATCGTCATCATAGTAGGTAACGACCGCTTTACCTTCATCCTCCAAAATCATGTTGTGAAGAATGATACAAGTGTACATCACGTTTCCAATCTGATCCTTGTTCCATAGTCGACATGGAATTCCCAATCGCCACCTTTTCTTCAAAACACCGAATGCTCGCTCGACGTCTTTACGTGCAGCCATCTGGACCCTGTTAAACTTTAATCACTTTGGATCTGTGGTACCGTGTTTTGTGAACGATTTTACAAAAACCCCCCACTCTGGGTAAATCCCATCAACTAGGTAGTACCCGTACACGTACTCAACCCCGTTTACAAAGAAACTTCCTTTGGGTCCTATACCATTTACCCGATCATTGAAAAGAGGCGAGTGGTGTATGATGGTAATATCATTATGTGAACCTGACATACCGAAGAACGCATGCCATATCCAAAGATCTTGGGATGCAACCGCTTCAAGCATGATGACTGACACCCCGTGAAATCCACTAGTGTGAGCACCTTGCCATTCGGTAGGACAAAGTTCCCAGGGCCATTTCATACAATTTAAACTACCTATCATCCCGGGTAGCCCATGATAATCAGCGTGATGTTCCAATATTTGTTGCATGTCACTGAAGGAGGGCTTTCTCAAATATCTTTTCTTATAAAGTTCTAGAATACACGAACAAAAGTTGTGAAGAGTTTCTCTAGCTACACGTGCAGACATTTTTAAATAGTCATCCATAATGTCCGAACTATTGCCGTATGCTAACTGCCTAAGTGCGGCCGTGACCTTTTGCCACGTACTAAATCCTAATTGCCCGGTTACATCGGGTTTTTGTTGGAAATAATCATATTTCTCCTCAAGATCTCTAGATATTCATAAAAATAAGTTTTTACTCATACGAAAACGACGCCTAAACATTTTTTCATCATACTTAGGTTCCGCTGAGAAGTAATCGCTTACCAACAAATCGTTAGCGGTGTGCCGTTCACGAGCGATGTACCTCCTCCTCCGTTTAGGTTGTTGAGTCTCTTCCTCATCGTCTTCGTCTTCCACGATAGCTTTCACCACCGCCGCGATCGTTTATAGAAATATTTCCGCACCATCGTCAGATGATGATGACGATTCACTATAACTTGAAGAACTCATGGTAATATTGTGTTTTATGTGTTTGATATTGTGTGAGAAAAATGTTAAATGTGGTAAGTATATATAAAGGAAAAAAGATTTTTTTTTTTTTTAAAATAGCCCCCAACGGCTACTTTGAATGGGCCACTCAGCAACCGCCATGTCACCTTGCTCCCCCGCCCCACGCCCGGCTTGAAACCCAAGCCCCAAGGGCCACGCCCCAAACCCAAGCCCACCCGGGGTGGTGACTTGGGCGTTTTACCCCAACCCACGCCAAAACTCCCGCCCCATACCCCACGGCCTTAGGATGGGTGATGTGGCCTTTGTCCCATAAGGAATTGAATTGTAATTCTCCTAAGAACGCCAGGTGTGGGGTTTGGGTTGACATGTGACAGAGATGGGCTCCGTCAGGTCACCCAAAAAAATGGGGTGTGGTAGCGGCATAGATTAGGGGCTTGGGTTGACATGTGGAAATTTATATAATTTTTATATTTTGACATTTATAAAATAAAACACACCACTAGTTTAATTTAAATAAAAAAGTTACATAAAATCGTAATAAATGAAAAAAAACAACTTAATAGATCCAAAAAAAATTAAAAAAACAACTTAATAAATCCTAATAAAATAAAAAAACTTCATAATAAATTCTAAAAAAATACTAAGTACGATAAATATTAAAATGGGGAACCTAAGGACATTTCGGGTTCTCATCGTACCTGTACTCGATTTTGTCGATCTCTACTCGATCGTCGTAGCTTAGGTCACCCGCAGGCACACAATCGAAGCATGCTTTAAACCGATCCAGGTGCGGTTTTAGCTCCCACCACTTATGTTGACACACGTTCAAGTTGTGACACGGGTTTCCAACATGTTGTTGGTATTCCTGAAACGCTCATGTCCAGTAGGCGGTTTGACCACGACGTAGCGTTCGTTGTGCGTCAACGATTGACGTCACTAGCGCTAGCTCCTCATCCTCGGTCCAATTAACCATTTTCGGTTTTGGGTTGGTTTTGGATGAAGATTTGTGTTTGAAGAAAGTAGATGTGAAAATTTTTGGGGTTTGGGGTGAGTATTTATAGGTAAAAATTAGTAAAAAAATTTAAAAGTTTGATTTACGTAGCGGTAACCGCCATGGCCAAGGCTAGCCCAAACAGCTATGGGTAACAGTCATATTTTGCTAGCCAATCCCAGCCTTCCACACCATCTAGCCAACCTGCCCCACGTCAGGCTTCATAACCACGTCAGAGGGCCGCTACCCAAGCTGACCCGGTGTGGCTAAAGCGGCGTTGATTTGATTCCCACACCCCAAACCCAACCCCACACCTCACGGTCTAATGGGTGGTGACTGGTGTCGGTAACAATAGATTTTTATTTGTTGTGCAGGTGAATTTTCTTTTCATGAATCTTATATTAAATATGAAGTAAATTAATATAACACTTTTATTTTTGGTAATAATAATAAAGGTGGTAATTTATATTTGTTTCAAATGGTTAAAGTTTTATAAAGTGATCTTGAATTACTTTATACTAGACTGTGTAAATATTTATTTAGTTTGGAACTGTATTATGTAGTGTGTTTGTGACTGTGATTGTAGGCTTATACGTGGGCCAAATTATTGGTGGTAATTGGACTGTGACAAACTTACAAAGTGTTTTAGGTATAAAACCTTAAGTTGGATTAGTTTAGCCCATTATTAATCTTGGGCCACTATTCATGTGTTATGAATGAGCCATAAACTTTGGGCCAACAAATATCAAATCAATTACCAGCCGGGCGGGTAATCGGGTATGGAGCATTAGGTTTACAAATGACCAGAATCAGAACAGAAGCAAACAACATTGATGAAGAGGATGGGGGATCGAAAGAAAGACGGAAGAATTGTGAAGAAATCGAAGACAACAGATTCAAATTGGCCACTCATTAAACCTAAATCTGATCTCCGTATCACTCGCCTTAAAGATCACGATCTCTTTACTGTACGTTTTCTTATGCTAATCACTTCACCAACAAATTTAACCTTTTTTAGCTGTTTAAGTTCATCTATTGATCATATATGTTATTTCTGTCTATTTGTTTAGCTGTTATTGTAGTTGAATGCATATCAATATGCATATTTATTAAAAAATTATCGTCAATTTGAGCAAATATTGAAGCTATGAACTTTAAGTGTGTCAGATTAGGGTTTTTGTTGTACTGACTGCTGAGTATATTTAGAATTAAGATACTTACATGCAGAAGATCTATTTCAGATATGTGATTCTCTTAACGAGGTACCGACTAGCGATTAATCGGATTGTCATGTGTATATATATATAATTTTTAGTTATATATATACACACAATTTTTATGTAATTTTTTTAAGTAGACATGTTTTAACCCCTCGTTGACCCATTGTTTAAGTAATTGGATGGAATTTATAAGGTTTGGTAATAGTCGTCAATAGTGGTCGCTATGGTCGCTATTGCGAATAGCATAGCGTACAGATAGAAGGTCGCTACAGGGTATGTGGCGATAAATAGTGGGATTTCAGTTTTTTATTAATATAAATAGCAATTAAATATAGCTATAAAATATCTGGATTCTACATTTTTGTTAAATATACAATTATACATGTACAATAGCGTATATACAAGGGTATTTTGATATAATATACATATAATTTTTAATTTTTTTTTCTAGTGTATCGCTATTTATAAAATAACGCCCGCTGTTTTATCGCTATTTGCTATGTAGCATATACGTACCTCATCGCCATTTGTTGCTATTCGCCATTAATAATCATGGGTTTGGTCAAAATTTGGCTGTAATAGGACCGCCGTTGACCGCCTAGCAATTAATCGGGCATTACTCATTGAACCTCCAATTAGTCATTAATCGGCGACTAATCGGAGCCGAGGCGGGATTTTTACAACCATGCGTCTAGATGCCCGTTCACTGGCACTCGTTTATCTACTTAGTGGTTCTTCTTTTGTTTAAGGTTTTCAGGTGCAGAACTTCTTGACAGCTGCTGAATCAAAGGCGTTTATTAAGGCTGCGGAATCGATTGGGTTTGTCCACCAAGGGAGTCTTGGCCCGACAAAAGGTGAAGCTTACAGAGACAATGATCGGATTGCTGTAAATGATCCTGTTCTTGCTGATACATTATGGGAATCCGGACTTAGCAAGCTGTTTTCTGATATTACTATTCGGGGCAAAGTTGCTGTTGGCCTAAACCCAAATATTAGACTTTACAGGTTTGTTTTAACTTGTCATCTCGGTGTCTGGTTACGGACTGTAACAATGTTTATAATGATTTAATTCGACTTATATTCAGGTATAAGGTTGGTCAACGTTTTGGCCGACATATTGATGAAAGTGTCGATCTTGGAGAAGGAAAGCGCACCCATTACACATTGCTAATATATCTCAACGGTAATGCGGAGTCAAAGCCAAAATCTGATGTGAACGGTTCACATGACTCGCTTGAACCTCTAGTTGGAGGTGAAACCGTCTTTTATGGACCAAGAAATAGCCTTGTAGCTGAGGTACATTTTTCTTCCCTTTCTTTTATATCATGCACGATTTACATTCCTCCACATCAGCATTAGGGGTGCAAACGAGCCAAGCGGCTCGCGAGCTACTCGAGATCGGCTCGAGAAAAAGCTCGAAACGAGTCGAGCCTTATCGAGTCCGAGCCGAGCTTGAGCCTCAAAACAAAGCTCGTTTGTTTATCGAGCCCGAGCTCGAGCCTCACATGTGAAGCTCGTTAGGCTCGTCGAGCCTTAGTGTAAACCAGCCGAGTCGAGCTGAGCTTATTTAAACTTGTTTACAAGTCGACCTCAAACCTAAAAATAAGCTTATTTAGTAAACGAGCCCGAGCCCGAGCTTTACCTATCGAGCTCGTAAGCCTAAAAAGTCTATTAATATTATTTTTATTTAATATACTAATTAATAGATAATAAACGAGCCGAGCCGAGCCGAGCTCGAGCTTGATAAAATACAAACGAGCCGAGCTTGAGCCCGAGCTCTCATAAGTTAATCGAGCTCGAGCCTAGCCGAGCTCGGGCTCGGCTCGGCTCGTTTGCACCCAAGATTCGGCGTTAATTGAATTGTGACTTTTAGGTGACTCCCACTCAAGGAATGGCCCTCTTTCATATCCATGGTGCCAAGTGTATGTTGCATGAATCGCGCAATGTTATGAAAGGCGTCAAGTATATCTTAAGGTCAGATGTAGCTTTTGCATGATGATTGACATGTTACATGTATAACATTTACATTGCTAGTATGTATATCATGATTATTGATATCATTCTTGTATTTTCTATTTTGATGATTATAATCTGCTTACTTTTCATTTGCCACAAGTTTTTGCTCAGCAGGAGGGGTGCAAACGAGCCGAGCCGAGCCCGAACTCGACTAGGCTCGAGCTCGTTTAACATATGAAAGCTCGAGGTCGGCTCGAAGGTAATTTTTCAAGCTCGAGCTCGGCTCGGGCTCGACTCGTCTAGTATTTTTTAATTATTTTTTTATTAATTATAATTATACATATAATTTTGTTATTTTTTTATATTTATATAAATGGTAAATATTATTATTTAAATTTATGTTTAATACATTAATAAAAAATATTTAAAAAGAAAGCTCGTTAAGGCTCGCGAGCCGGCTCGAGCTCGATAAGCGAAGCTCGGGCTCGGGCTCGTTTACTAAACGAGCTTGATTTTAGGCTCTGGCTCGAGCTCGTTTAAGCTCGGCTCGTTCGAGCTTTTTTTCTAGCCGAGCTCGAGTAGCTCACGAGTAGCTCGGCTCGTTTGCACCCCTAGTAGTGTCACATCAAAGATATAAACAAAAGGCAATAGGTCCGTTTTATTCATTTATTAAAACCAACAAAGGAAAACAACAAATTATTTAAAAAATTTGTATAAAAGTTTTATCTTTCTCTTCCATTCTTCCCTTTCTCTCTTCATGCCTCAATTTACGACGCTACACTTCACTCTGATTTCACCATCTTCTATAACACCTACATTTCCGAGTTTGACCATAGAAGCTGCGAATTCTTTGAAGAACAGTTTCTCATCTTTAGCATACGAATCCACAATCCCTTTAGTCCTGTCATCTCCATACAGTGCTTGGTCCGACCCAAACACGCCCTCACCCATAGTAATTCTTTTGTAATAGTCATTATCAAACTTTGAAGAAGTGGAATCCAAAAACTCTCCTGCGTTGCGATCTTTGTTTTGTAGAGGACATTTCTTTTTCAGGTTCATAGCAAACTCACTATTAAGCGTAGGATCAGTTGAGTTGTCTATGCGAGCACTAAATGAAGAACAGTGTGAAAACCCTAATGTGTGTCCACCTGAAAGTGTGACCAAATCTTTGACATTTAATCCTCTTTTAGCAAAACTTTGAATAAGTGTTGTGGCATTGGAAAATGGAGATGGGAGGTTTATGGTTTCATTAGCTTTCGACACTCTCCCGTCTTTCCTTCCTTTAAGCACCGGCCACCATGGACCTTGAGACTGGAGAAAATGGTAATATAAGAACATCAAACATGATGGTTTTAACTTCAACCGAGTGAAACGGTTTATGTGCCTAAATATAAAGGAAGAAAAAAGAATTAATGTGTACCATTGCTACTACATCTCTAGCAGCGATTGCTAATACGTCAGCACAAGAAACCGTGTGTGGGCATGCTTTTTCGATCTTTGCTTTGGCATCCTCAATTACATAAAACGATCGAACCGAGATATTTGGAGGCCCATCTTTTTCTGCTTTGTTTCCCGGGGTTGAGTCAAGCAACAATGATGCATCACATCCCTAAATATAACACGTGTTTAGTTCATGATGAAATAGTCGAAAAGGTTAATAATAGGTTATGTGAAAGCATACCCTAACAAAACAGTCATGGAAGAACATCCTAAGAAGGCGGGCTGGGACTTTAGGGTCGTAAATAGAGGCATTGCGAACTGTTTGATAGATGATATTCTCGGCCTGTGGACATGTTTGATGATAGTAATGAGCAGTAAGTGCTGCTTCTGAAAATGGAACTACAGTTAGTATGAGAACAAAGGCAGTAATTGGTGAAATAGCCATCTGTCTTTAGAAGAAGCAGAGGGCAGAGGATGATGAGTTCCATAGAAATTGTGGGAGTATTTGTAGTGCCTGAATTAAGTTGAAGATTGTAAAGTACTTTTTAAGTTACTCAAATGTATATCTAACAGCTTTGTTGGGCTTCTAAACAAAGACATAAAGAGTACAAGATAATAGGGGGATAATTGTTAACAATGGATATTATAGAGTTGCAGCCTTGCAGGTGTGAATAAAGAGTTTGTTAGGATGTGGCAATCAGTTAGCTGATGGTCAAATAAGACTATGGGGGTGGGCGGGGAGGACCACCGGTCAGGGCCTGATATTTCGAGGGGCACGTATTTTAAGAAAAAAACCAATATGTATATGTCAAATATTTTTTTAATAAGGTACACACATGCAAACACGGCAACAGCATTAGGTTTCCTTACAAAACTATTCTTATGGTTTAGATTAGTTATTAACCCTTTTGGCATTAAGTTTAGAACTTTAGACTACATGGTATGGTGATGGACCATCCTTGGAGGATGATCCGCCACGTAGGCGACACATCATAGTCCTCCCAAGGATGGATCATCCTCCAAAACTAGGGGGCATGGGAGGATGGTCCTAGTCATCATCCTCCACCACTTTTATATTTTTTTTATTTTTTTTAATCTTCAACTTTTTTTAAACATTTAACAAATAAAGTAACAAAATATTTCCATTAATATTAAAAAACATTACATAAACTTAAAAAAAAATTAAACTTAAAAAAAATAAACTAAAAAAAACATAAACTTAAAAACCTAAAGTTAAAAAAAAAAAACCTTAAAAATATCCTAACATATTAAAATAAGCTACTAGTCTTCGTCTTCCATGTGGTGGGCGGGTTCGTTTTGAGCGTTGTTCCAAATGTACTCCACCAAGTCTGCTTGTAGGTTGTGATGTGTGTACTCGTTACGTAGAGCGAAGGCGTTCAAATCTTGCTGTTCCTCAGTAAGTAACTGGAACAGAATTTCCAGTATACGCGTTTTCGTCGTAATCGCATATCGCTCTCCCTTTGTCTTCAATGATCATGTTATGAAGGATGATACAAGCGTACATAATGTGTCGTAACCTCCTTGGTGTTTGCGAACGTGCTGGAATAGAAATGATGTGCCATTTTTTTGTAGAACACCAAAAGCCCGTTCAATATCTTTTCTTGCGCCCTCTTGAAACTTTGCAAACTTTTTCCTTTTGTCGTCGGTCGGGTGCGGGATAGTTTTAACGGTTGTCGAGTACGTTGGGTATATCCCATCGGCTAGGTAGTAACCTCGCCTGTACTCCACCCCTGAAACCGTAAAGCTTGTGTCTGGACCTGTACCCGCCACTACATCATCAAAAATCTGTGACTGGTATATGATGTTGAGGTCATTGAGCGAACCAGGTAGACCAAAAAAAGCATGCCATATCCAGAGATCCTGTGACGCAACAGCCTCTAGAATGATAGTTGGATGTCCCTGATCTCCCCTAGTATACTGACCTTGCCATGCAACCGGGTAGTTCTGCCACTGCCAGTGCAAGCAATCAATGCTCCCGAGCATTCCTGGGAAACCATGTCTCTGTTCGTGTGCTTGATATAATTTTTGAACGTCGTTTGCGTTCGGTTTCCGCAGGTATCGCTTGCTATACAATTTGACAACCCATTGGCAAAACTTGTACAAACATCGACGTGCGGTTCTTTCAGACATCCTAATGTACTCGTCTAATGCATCTGGTGCGTAACCGTACGCAAGTTGGCGAATGGCCGACGTACATTTTTGTAAATTACTGAAACCCCTTTGCCCCCTAGCATCGTTTCGCAATGTAAAAAACGGATCAGACTGGGCATGTCACCTGCAATACGTAAGAACAGTTGACGACTCATGCGGAAACGACGTCGAAAAATCTCGGCTGGGTACACGGGTTCGTCGGCAAAATAATCGGCTACTAGTTTATCGTGGCCGGCTATAAATTTAGAACAAAACATAAATGAAATTAATTAAAACATACATTTTAAAATCTATATAAAACATAAGGAAAAAAAAAATACCTTCTTGGTCTCGGTTATATTTTGCTCGTCTAGTTAGCGGTTGGGACGACCCTTCATCGGCCGCCATGAACACCTGAGCCGCGTTCATAATCATGTTGTGCATAATAACATCCTCTTCCGAAGATGATGAATACCACTCGGACGAAGACGATGAAGACATAGAAGAAATTGAAGAAATGGAAGAAACGGGTGAAGCCATGATAATTTTTTAGCGAGAGATGGGGTGGTAGCGGGTAAAAAATGGTACAAAATATGATGATTTTTTTATAAAAAGGGAAGAGTGGTTTATAAAATGTGAGAGAGATGGGGTGGTAGTGGGTGAAAAGTTGTGAAAATAGGGGTTAAAGATGTGAGTATTTATAAAAATGAAAGTGAAATGTGGGGTTTTTAAAATATAGCCGTTTGAAAAATGTTTTTTTTTATTTATAACGGTCAAAAGGTGGGGGACCCACCTAATTTGCATCGTCGCAAACGGCTAGTTCCGGACGGAGAGGACGGGGACGGATGGGGGCGGCACGATGTTTGGACCGTCGCCGACCCGCGACGGGCCGGGGCCGACCCCCATACCGTGTAGCCTTAGTAAGCCCAATACCCAATTTCGTTAAGGCCTAAGGACACATTTTTTCAAGCTCAAACAGGGTACACGAATTCTTAGGGCCGGCCCTGAATAAGACAGTTGGTAAAAGATGTAGTAGTTGTACGTTTTGTACTTTGCTGCCTTTTTAGAAGGGATTTCTTGTACTTGGTTAAAACATTCTAGGCAACTTAGATTCTAACTATGTTTCTTTGTTTTTAAGTTTGTTTTGGTTCATATAATGAAACGAGTTTTCAGGACCTTTTGTTTGTGAACATGATGCTGTTTATTATGTGCATTTTATGCTTTTCGTTATATGGTTAACACCACACCGCACCCGCAAATAATATATTAGGGTGAAGGGAGTGGTTACCTATTTGGAATAGGTAAACTCCCCATTCACCCAATCAGACAGTGGCACGTCAATTTACCTATTTTGTTCATCTAATGCTCAAAAACGTTGGCGGTGGTTTACCTATCTTGGATTAGGTAAACTATTATTTAAAAAATAAAACATAATAAATGAAAATAGGAGGCAAAAGCTGACAAACATCCCTTCCCCTCATCGGTAAACCTTCACAGCTCAACCAACCTCACCGATCGGCAAACACCATCGGCGGCGGTGTTACCGATCGGTAACCCGCTTTACCGAGGTGTTAACCACACCACTCCGCTCACCCTTAGTGTATGTAAGTTTTTATACCCATAACAAGGGTTTTAATTTAGTGGATGATTAAAACTTTAATGTCATATTACTTAACATAAATCATCAACAAGGTTTTTTTTTTTATTAAAACCTTTTATAGCACATTACTTAATATAAATCATAATCAAATACATCAGTTCTATAAATAATTAAATACATTTATCATTCTTAGAATATAGTGTTTGACATGTTAAGAGAAAGAGATGGATATACTGTAAATTGTGTTTAATGAAAAATTAGTATACATTCGATGTTATTTTAATGAGTACACCAGATACTAAATTTTTATTGAATAAAATACCATATACTAAAGTTTTAGGAGTGTATAATTATATATGCGGTTGGAGGCTTGGGGCCTGGAGACAGCGAAAAGGCATAGAAACCACGAGTAAGTGGGTTCGCCTAATACTAGATAAAGCACATCCCAACACCTGGGAATACGATGACACATATGTTTTGTATGTGATTTCTAAAAGTGACACAATCACACGTATTAGAGTTTGTGTGACTTTTAGTGAAAAGAAAACCATTTCAAATATACCGGTTCTTTGCTCCCCTTTTCAAAACTTATAAATTAAACTAAGTTTAACCTTAAAAACTAGAACCTTATAAATAGAGGGGCCCTGTTTCAGCTTATAGTAATGGCCATCTTCCTTATTCATGGTGTCAAGTGTATGATACATGAATTATTCACTGTTACAACTTACAAAAGGTATCAACTATATCTTAACGTCATATGTAGCTTTTGCATGACGACTGACATGTTCAATATTAACATTGCTAGTTTGTATATCATGATTCTGTTATTGACTAATACCATTGCAAGGTATGAGACTTGTCTCACATCGATTGTATGGGCAACTGATGTGGGGTTTATATACCAAATGGGCTCCCTCACCCACCAGACTAGTGTTTTGGGTTGTGTTCTCCTGTTTGGTATGTAACAGATTCTTGATATCATCATTGCTATTTCCTATTTTGATGAATATTATCTGTTTGCTTTTCATTTGTCAAGCATATGTGCAAATGTTTTACTTATACACACCAATAGTCATCACATGAAAGATATAAAGAGGGCAATAGGTCACTTTTATTCATTTTGTTAAATATAACAAACTCAAACAAGTTTTTTTTAAAAATTGTAAAAAAAGTCTAATACTTCTCTTCCTTTTCCATGCTTCCCTTTCTCGCGTGAAAAAAGTCTAATACTTTTATTCATTTTGTTAAATTCACGACGTTACACTTCACTCTAATTTCACCATCTTCGATGACACCTACATTTCCAAGTTTGACCATAGAAGCTGCGAATTCTTTGAAGAACAGTTTCTCATCTTTAGCATATGAATCCACAATCCCTTTAGTCCTGTCATCTCCATACAGTGCTTGGTCCGACCCTATTCAACTGGTAATCAGAGGATTTTTATTATGTTTTCTATTGATTCAACTGATATTACAAAGAGTCAATTACACACAATATATAGAGAACCTAGGAGCCTATACAAGGAAACTTAATACACTGATTGATAGGGAGAAGATTATGGACAGTCTATGAAATCCCCAAATTATAGTGGTCAATATTAGACCCCAACTATAGCTCCATGAATCCAGCATTCCAAATTTAGTCGAATATTCTAACACTCCCCCTCAAGTTGTGTAGTGGGATCACCAATACCCAACTTGGATACAACTGATTCGAATGTTCTTGCAGCAATCGCTTTTGTCAGGATGTACGCCAGTTGGTCTTCGGATCTAACAAATGGAAGTTCGACTGTCCCATCTTCAATTTTTTCTTTTATGAAGTGCCTATCTATTTCAACGTGCTTTGTTCTATCGTGCTGTACCGGGTTCTCTGAAATCTTAATCGCAGCTTTATTATCGCACATTAACTGAGTTGGACACTTCAGAGGGGATCCGATTTCTTTCATTATCTTTTTAGCCAAAGTATCTCGGTAATCCCCTTAACGATCCCTCTAAATTCTGATTCAGCACTTGACAGTGATACTACTTTCTGTTTCTTACTCCTCCAAGTCACCAAGTTACCTCCAAGAAGAGTAAAGTAGCCGGCAGTTGATCGCTTGTCATTAGGATTCCCTCCCCAATCAGCATCTGTGAATACTTCAACATCAAGGTGGCCATTTTTCTTAAACAATATGCCTCTTCCTAGTGTGCGTTTGAGATATCGAATAATCCTCATTACTGCCTCCATATGGTGTTCTTGAGGATGATGCATGAATTGACTAACTACTCCCACCGCGTATGCAATGTCGGGTCGAGTGTGAGCCAGGTAAATCAATTTTCCCACCAACCTTTGGTACCTTTCTTTACTTGCTGGTTTGGCCCCTTCAATTATCTTTAGTTTGTGATTCACAACCATGGGAGTGTCATATGGTTTGCAATCCACCATGCCAACTTCAACTAATAAATCCAATATATATTTCCGTTGGGAAATATAAATGCCTCCTCTTGACCTAAGAACCTCGATTCCTTGGAAATACTTCAATCCCCTAAGGTCTTTCATTTCGAATTCCTTGAAGAGGTTTTTCCGAAGGGAGCTAATTTCTTCTTCGTCATTCCCCGTTATAATCATGTCGTCAACGTATATTATAAGACAAGTGACCAATTCCCCTCTCCTTTTGTAAAACAGGGTATGATCCCCATTACTCTGTTTGTAGCCATACTGCTTCATTGCCATTGTAAATCTCCCAAACCATGCACGCGGAGACTGTTTGAGCCCATATAACGCCTTTTTTAGTTTACATACCTCATTTTCTTGAAAATCATCAGAGAACCCTGTTGGGGCCTCCATATACACCTCTTCTTTCAAGTCTCCATGTAAGAACACATTCTTTACATCAAATTGATGAAGAGGCCAATCTTTATTCACGGCTATTGAAAATAAAACTCTGATAGTGTCAATCTTTGCAACCGGAGAGAACGTTTCAGAGTAGTCAATACCATATGTTTGTGTATATCCTTTGGCAACCAATCTTGCCTTGTGTCGCTCAATGGTGCCATCAGATTTATATTTTATATTAAACACCCATCTACACCCGACTGGTTTCTTCCCTTGTGGTAACATACACCTCTCCCATGTGCCATTCCTTCTTAGAGCTTCCATTTCGGTATTCATTGCCTCATGCCATTCGGTCATCTTCTTAGCTTCTTGAGCCGTTTTAGGAATTTGTTCAGAGAGAATAGTAGTTGAAAACGCCTTTGCAATCTTCGCCATTCCTTTCCTGTCAGTTTTTACCGGATATGTAGAAGCACGAGGAACATGTTCCGGTGAATACCGGTCAGGAGGAACCCCTCTATTTTTTCTTGGGGGAAGAACAAAGGTTTGAGTTTCAACAAATGAACTTCCTGAAATGTCATGATCAGTAGCATTTTGTGAATTATGACATTGTGAATTGTTTACCTCTTGATGGACATTTTCTTCGGCTGATTCGCTCGTAGTATCCATGACATTTATCTCTTGTTGGACATCGTCTTCGGGAGAATCATTGGTGGTAAAAACTGCCTCGTCAGTCTCTTTTGTGTTGGAAGAGGCGTGTTCGGTGGCGCCATCTACCGACTCTGTTGGAACATCCTCAGAGCAACTTTCATATAGCAACCAATCGAGTGATTCACTTACTTTCTCCCCCTGAGCACGAGATTGGTGGTCATAAAATCGGATTCTAAGAAGTCACAATCCATGGTGACATGGATTCGACGAGTAACCGGATTGTAGCACCTATATCCCATTTGATGGACACCGTACCCAACGAATACACACTTTTCGGCACACGGATTAAGTTTGTTTCGACTAGTCTTGGGGATATGAACAAACACCGAACAACCAAAGACACGAGGTGGTAAGGTCATAACAGATGGAATTTTAACTTGGGTGGCAAGCACTTGTAATGGAGTTTTATTTCCTAGACTTTGGGTTGGTAGACGATTTGCAAGATAGCAAGAGCTTCCGGCCAAAGAGAATGAGGGACTCTAGATTCAATCATAATAGCACGAGTTTTTTCAAGGAGAGTACGATTTTTTCGTTCTGAGGTGCCGTTTTGTTGAGGGGTGTTTGGACAAGTGGTTTGATGGATAAGACCATTTGCTTTGAAAAAAATTTGCATTGTTTGGTTGACGAATTCTGTTCCGTTATCAGAACAGAACGGAGAATCTGTATTTTTTTTGCCAAAATGAGTCAAAATCATTTTGTAAAAACAAACAAATATTTCTGGCACTTCTGATTTATGTTTCATGAAGTATATCCAATTCTTCATTCTGGAGAAATCATCCACAAATAAAACAAAGTACCTGATTTGATTGTTAGTGGAATTTGGTGCTGGACCCCAAACATCCGAATGGATTAGCGAAAAAGCAGAATCAACTCTAGTATTACTTTGATTAAATGAGACCCTATGATTTTTTGCAAGAATGCAGGTTTCACATTTCTCATGAATGGAATTATTCAAAAAAAGACTAGGAAACAAAATTTTAAGATAGCTAAAAGAAGGATGACCAAGTCGCCGGTGCCATAACCAAAGTTGCCTTTCGGTTGTTCCGTGAGCAAGCATGGCATGTCCCTTATGAACTACCTCATCAACATAATAGAGGCCTCCTCGTTCAGTACCACGCCTAATGATCTCCTTTGTACGAATGTCCTGTAAAATGCAAAAGGTTGGATACATAAGAACCACACAATTGAGTTGTTTTGTCACTTGACTGGCAGATAATAACTTTGAGGATAGTGAAGGAATGTATAAACAATTTTTAATTTCCATTTTTTCTGAAAAAGTAATTGACCCTCCCCCTTTGACTTCAACAATTTCTCCACTAGCAGTCTCAATATGGGACTTCTTTGGAGATGACATGTCACCAAAGTCTTTAGGATCATAGGACATGGTGTCCGTAGCCCCGCAATCAAAGATCCAGTTCATTGATTTCCTAGATTGGGGGTGAACATGGCAAGCTTTGGGCTTTTCATAAGTTTCATTTAAACATTCTTGGTCAAGCCTGTCAAAGAAAGAAGCATCTGGGGGAAAAAACTTGAAATTAATAAGAGAGGGGTTTGAGGTGTAACTCTCAAACCCTTTACCTCCAAGTTTTTCATAGGAGTCCGCCGCCATTCCACCAAAACTAGTGCCACTTCCTTTCCCTTTTTCAGACGGATCTTCACTTGCAGACGAGGCCCCTTTGACATCAGATCTGGAACGCTGTTTATTTTTCTCCTTATGACCATCCTCCCACCATTCAGGATAGCCAACCAGCTTGAAACATGTCTCTTTAGTGTGTTTCTTCATCCTGCAGTGAGTGCAATACAACTTGGATTTATCTTCTTTCTCTTTGGATCGGAATTTAAACCTCTGTGCAGAATCTTTAGCAGCCAAACCCATTCCAATTTCAGTCAAGTCACTATCAGAAGGGCCTGATTTTAGTATATTAAGCCAGGCTACTTCCCTTCGAATTGTAGCATATGCTGTTTCCACGGAAGGAAGAGGATCCTTTTTTAGGATATCTCTCTTGACAGGTTCCAGCTTGTCATCAACCGCCATTAGCAATTGATAGAGTCTTTGTTCTTGAGTCTTCTTATTGTAGATCTGAATGTCTTCTGGGTCCTTCATAGGGTTCGGATCTCGCCTATCTATAGACATCCAGATGTTCTGCAGTTTGTTCCACAAGTCTTCTAGTGTATCGGACCCTTGCCTTAATGAATTAGCCCTCTTATGAAGGTCAAACACCTGTAACGAATCTGTTCCAGAACCATATGTGGTGGCTAACCCATCCTAGAGGGCTTTTGCAGTGGGATATTGCGAGACATTATTCACCAAATTGGATTCAAGATTCTGGATAATCCATGTGAAAACACATTCATCATCTTGTTCCCACCTTGTATAAGTTTTGTCAGTTTTGGATGGAGGTGTTGGCTCCCCTGTAATGTGAGAACCTCTCCCCCTTCCCCCAATAGCTTTCTTCATCAGGGTTGCCCATAGGGCATAGTTGTCACCACCGAGTTTAATCCCCAAGGATAAATTCTCGGGGTTAGTTGTTTGTTGCTGTGTTCCGAGACCATTTCTCAGAAGGGCAGCAATCTGCATTGTTAATTCATCAGGGATTTGACTGACCACAGCTTCATTGTCACCCATCTCTAGTGAGGATGCTCAGAATTCCCAGAATCACACGTGCTCTGATACCATATTCAACTGGTAATCAGAGGATTTTTATTATGTTTTCTATTGATTCAACTGATATCACAAAGAGTCAATTACACACAATATATAGAGAACCTAGGAGCCTATACAAGGAAACTTAATACACTGATTGATAGGGAGAAGATTATGGACAGTCTGTGAAATCCCCAAATTATAGTGGTCAATATTAGACCCCAACTATAGCTCCATGAATCCAGCATAGACCCAAACACGCCCTCACCCATAGTAATTCTTTTATAATAATCATTATCAAACTTTGAAGAAGTGGAATCTAAAAACTCTCCTGCATTGCCATCTTTGTTTTGTAGAGGACATTTCTTTTTCAGGTTCATAGCAAACTCACTATTAATCGTAGGATCGGTTGAGTTGTGTATGCGAGCGCTAAATGAAGAACAGTGTGAAAACCCTAATGTGTGTCCACCTGAAAGTGTGACCAAATCTTTGACATTTAATCCTCTTTTAGCAAAACTTTTAACAAGTTTTGTGGCATTGGAAAATGGAGATGGGAGGTTTATAGTTTCATTAGCTTTCGACACTCTCCCGTCTTTCCTTCCTTTAAGCACCGGCCACCATGGACCTTGAGACTTGAGAAAATAGAGATAGAGGAACATCAAACATGATGGTTATAACTTCAAACGAGTGAAACAGTTGGTAAAAGATGTAGTAGTAGTACGTTTTGTACTTTACAGAACCAAACTCGTTCTGGTTAATATAATATTAATTTAGAAACAGGGGCGGATCTAGAGTCACCTAGGAGGTTCCTAGGAACCTGTTCGGTTTGAAATTTATAGTGTAAATTCATAAAAAAAATGATGAAGGAACCTTTAAATATTCTTTAGGGGAACCAGTAAACAAACACGTGTTCTGATAAACTGGATAAACTAGTAAGGCGCTTATACATCCTTGAGGTTTTGAGTTCGACTCCCGTCTCGAAGCTTTTTGACGTGCACCTCCCAAAAACGCATACACACTTTAAACTCTACAAATTGTTGTTTACTTGTTTTTAAGCTTTAATTTGTTGATTTTAAGAATTCAATTTTCTTCTACTTTCTATTCGCTTTGTTATCCTTATCAGTTGAATTCATACATTTATAATGAATGTAAAAGAGTGAAGGGAACACTTCAATTACATAACTATGGCATAAGTTAATGTGAACATAACAGTTTAAGCTACATGAAATCTGGGTGAATAAGTGTATACTTGAAGTTGTATTGTGTCACTAATACTCATTTCCATATGAGAGCAGTAAATGAAAAGTTTCATTATTGTATCGTATTTTTGTTATGAGATGAATCTTACCTGAGTTGAACCGTCGAACCGACCCGATTTTTTTTTTTTTTTTTTTTTACGTTTGAACATATGAAATTAGAACATTAAAAAGTGAACCCCTTGGAAAAAAATCCTGAAAACGTTGTGGGTGTGAGACTAAAATTTGTGGGTTAGTTCTAAAAAACAGGTTCGGGTTTAGCTCAGCTGCACTAGGGATAAATTCGAACATTTTCAATTTGTTTGGGTTGGGCCCAAACCCATACCTCAAATCAGTTTTAAAACTTTTTTTTGTTAAATTTTAATATTTATTATTCAAAATATAAACTAATATAATATAGTTGAAATTCACTATTTTTGTTTAATATTTTAAGTCTTAAAAAACTATAATACATACAAGTGGTAATAAGTTTTTATGTTTTAGTTTTTATTCGTCGGTATCATGATGTGTTTAATCTTTATCACCCGAACTTGAACTACTGCGAAGGTACTCATTAAATGTGGTTTCATCATCGGTCATTGGAGCCGTCAATCCACCTTCTACTGAGGATATATGTTGTATTCATTCCGTCATGTCCAAGTAATTCTTCAAGCAAATGGATACTATATCGATGAAGGAGCATGTCCAAGTAATTCTTCAAGCAAATGGATACTATATCGATGAAGGAGCGAGTCTTGTTCTTTATAGCGATATAACATTGCCACTAACAGAAAAAAAAACAAATTCTTGTTTAGAATGCATGTAATGGAGGTATAAATACATGAATTAAATGTATAAATAAATAAAATGGAGGTATAAACACATGGAATGGAAGTATAAAACAAGAAATCCAGGGATAAACACATGAAATGGAAGTATAAAACATGAAATAGATGTATAAAAGCTAGAAATATATGAAGATTTAAATGATTCAGTTCGTTATGGTTAATTTCAGTTAACCGATGGTACAAAATATCCGATAACCGATTTTCGGTTAATTTCGGTTAACAATTCGGTTATTGCTCACTCCTAATCGGGAGTACAATGACGGATTCAAGGGTCAACCCAGGTTTTCAAAACAAGTTGCATTAGTTTACAAAGTTCTAGTTGTGTGCATATGCTAACCGAGAGATAGAGAGCGGCGATACATTTTTCTTTATTGTACTTTGTAGTGGCGGAACTAGAACATTAACTAAGGGGTATCAAAAAAAAATTCACCGTGCAATCATACAATATTAATAAAACGACAATAAATAAATAAAGTAAAACAAATACCTAATAGATTTGTCCTCTTCTTTTTTTCATAGCTTGAAATCGTTCCATCACATCGTCATCTTTTACTTCATGTAAAAAATCTATTTCGACCGCACAAACCATAGCATTGTTCAAAAATTCCGGGCACATTCGATTGCGTAAATCCCGTCTTGACAAGCTTCAATTTCGAAAAATATCTTTCAACGGTTGTGATTGCGACCGGTAAAAGCAAAGCTAGCTTTACTACCCGATAAACTAAAGGACAAGAACTATATGTTCCCGTTTCAACCATAACACGCGCAAGATCACTTATTCCATTCAAGTTTGCAAAATTATCATCATTGCTTATAGTGTGACGTAAAGATTCAATATCACCCAAAAGAGTCTTTATTTCTTGTGTAGTAAAATCATCTGGGTACATTTCAGCAAACGCCACTATCTTCGATGGGTCAAACTTAGAAAACCCGTTACAAGGATTTAAACCCGACATATTTTTTTTTATCAAACTAGTTGTTATCTCACTAAATCGATTTCCTAATTCTTGAACAATTCTGTACGTAGGAGTGCTCCATGTTCGGCTTTGAGTCTTTGTTGTTTCATTTCCTAGTCGTTCAGCCTTCCACAAATGTCGCACCACAGCCACTTCATATTCAAAGAGTTATTAGTTTATTACATATTCGACTATTGGGCTAGCTATTAATCAATAGAATTGGGCTGCCTTATCAATTAAATTGTTTTGGGATTACAATTTTAAATAAGAATTGGGCTGCCTATCAATTATAAACTGATTTCGACTTTTGTATTTTTCATTGTGCTAGATATAAATGCTAAACAGCTTTTGGGCTTACGAACTTATTTTTTTTCAGGGGTATTCTCGTAGTGGTTTAGGGTAAAAAAATACACTACCGATACGAAGTGGAGCCGTAGTGTACTTTAAAGTTAAAACTTCTGGTGCTTTATGTTGCCTTGATAATACATTTAGGTCACGTACAATCGAAGGAAACCATATATCTACAATGGAATCAAAATTGGGCCCAAAGTAGCTGTTTATTTGTACTTGGGCTTCTTTAGCAAGATATATAAATAAATTCATCATATTTTTAGGGTTGTGAATCAAAGCAGCTTGATGGAGTTGGATGCAATGTTTTGAAAACCGGATCGGACCGGCTGGTCGGACCGGGAACCGGAGGTCTGACCTATTTGACCGGATTTACATCGAACCGGGGTTGAACCGGTGAACCGGCGGTCGAACCAGAAAACCGGGTTATTAATGGATTGAACCGGATTTTGGAATTTTTTTTTTTCAAATTTCAGCCTATTAATTTTAAGACACCTGCCGGTTCTTATATCCGGTTGGACCGGTTGAACCGGTCGGACCAATGGACAAGTGACCAAACCGGTTCGACGTCCGGTCCGGTTCTAAAAACCTTGGTTGGATGATAAAAGTATGAAGGCGAGTAGGTGTGTCATATATATTATAATAAGGCCATGATATGGGTTATTTTTTCTCCAACCTTGAACATGAGTAGGTCGGGCAATGGGTCACGGTGGGTTATATATATTATAATAAGGCCATGATATGGGTTATTTTTTCTACAGACCATAGCAGGTCCAATGAAATTAATCTGCCTACCCTTCTGTCCATTTTTCTAAAACATTTATAAAAATCTAGTACATTTTTTTAATGCACTTTGGGCTTAATTTCTATCGGTTCGACCCACATTTATAAAAATCTAGTACAAACTAGCGCATCTATAAACCTACAAACTAGCGCATCTATATCAATATTATCAATAATCTAACATAAACATAAACATAATCATCTAACATAAACATAATCGAACATAAACATAACATAACATGAATGACACGGCTAGCAAAACTAAAAGTAGCGCATCTATATCAATACATCTAGCGCATAGCATCTATATCAATCTGATCTCAAACGACGAGTTACAGTCGGATTAATCGTCTAACACAATTGCATCTATCTATATATTTAATCGCATATCTAATTGAAAGAGAGATTGATTGCGATGACGACAAAACTCATACCGCATCTAAATCAATCTCGAACAATTCTCGATCAAGTATAACTGAAAAATACTAACGCAATTACTCGCATACAAAAACAGAATTATACAAAAAGCTAACACAACTAAATGAAGTTGAAAGAATTAGACCTAGTGATTTCGAGATCTGAAGGTGAAGATTAGCGAAGAGAAATGTTAGATTTGGAAGCAAGGATGAAGATGGAGAGTGAAATGTAAATTTGGGGGGAAATTCAATTGGAAAGATTCTTATTTGAATAAAGGTTTGGTGAAATTTCTACTATACCCCCACCTCATTTCTAGAATTACAAGTTGGTCCCTTTGTTGATTATACCACAACTAGTTGTATCATAAAAATGTCTATTATAATTAATATCTTTATATTTCAGGGCAAGAAAATACTCAGTTATAATTAATATCTTCGTAAATAATAACATCTTCGTATTGATTTTGGGTGTCATTGCATTTTACAAGCAAAGAACATGATCATGCTAAAATAGAAACATGGTCATGTTGGAACAAAAGCATGACCATGTTAAAATATAAACATGATCATGTTAAAACTCCATTGCTTTTTACAATCTCCTGGGCAAAATATTGATTTTGCGTGTGATTGCGTTTTACAAGCAAAGAACATGATCATGCTAAAATAGAAGCATGGTCATGTTGGAACAAAAGCATAACCATGTCAAAACATAAACACGGCCATGTTAAAACTTAAAAATCGATTGCTTTTTAGAACCTTCTGTGCAAAATATTGATTTTGGGTGTCATTGCGTTTTACAAGCAAAGAACATGATCATGCTAAAATAGAAGCATGGTCATGTTGGAACAAAAGCATGACCATGTTAAAATATAAACATGATCATGTTAAAACTCCATTGCTTTTTAGAATCTCCTAGGCAAAATATTGATTTTGGGTGTCATTGCGTTTTACAAGCAAAGAACATGATCATGCTAAAAATAGAAGCATGGTCATGTTGGAATAAAAACATGACCATGTTAAAACATAAACATGGCCATGTTAAATCTTAAAAATCGATTGCTTTTTAGAACCTCCTGTGCAAAATATCGATTTTGAGTGTCACTGCATTTTACAAGCAAAGAACATGATCATGCTAAAATAAATACATGGTCATGATGGAACAAAAGCATGATCATGTTAAAACTCCATTGCTTTTTAGAACCTACAGTGCAAGGGGCTCTCTGCCATTCCCTTGGCGGGCGTGAAGAGAGTAAGAGACGGGGTTAGAGAATAACCTGTAGAATAGAGGAGGTCCCCTATTTATAGTTGGTGGTGATTAGGGTTTCCCCTTATTTAGGAATTGTAAGCGATGAGGTCCATCCCCAATCAACCAAACATGCATTTTTTTATTATTATTTTTTAATTTAGCTTTTAAATAAACCAAAATACCCTTGTGAAAGGTTGTGTTAGTTAATGCCTCACTGTCTGCGTGATAGTGACATGACAAGAACTTTTACACTTTTTAGTTAGAGTAAATTACTTTTAAGTCTCTTTGTTTTAGTTACTTTAACCACTTGAGTCAAAATAAAAAACTTTAACACCCTGAAAAACCTGTTTTTTCAATCCGTAATAATAATCGCTAACTTCGGCTATGGATTTTCTTAACCATAACCAAACTTCGGTTATGAAGTCAGTTATGGTTTGGTTTCGATCATTAACCAAAACCAACTTTTGGGACAAAGTTAAAAAAAATACGCTAATGGGTCTACAAAATAAGAATGAGACCCACCATGTTAGACTTAGCTTGGATTTTTTATAAGACAACCAAGAATACACTTTTTGATTAAACTACCGATGTGGGATCCCTTTTAGTCTAGTAATAATGTACTTAGTGTTATATAGAAGATTCATACGATCATAACACCTCAGTTATTCATCAAAATAAGAGCATCTATATGAATATCATTTTGTTACTAACATACCTTTATCTTAGTAAAAAACCTCTACATGGTTATTCTAAAACATAAATCCATTATATCAAAGTATAGACTTAACATTACAAGTTTGGTTCGGTTTCGGTTATATCGGTTAACTAAAGCTTAATAACCATAACCATAACCGATTAGTTGGTTAACTAAAGCTTCATAAACCATTGATTATGTTGGTTATCGGAAAAAATTGCTTCGGTTATGGTTCGATTATTAGTTATGGCGGTTAATTTTCTCACCCCTAAGTGAAACAACACTCAAGTCGTAATAAAGTGGTTTTGTTTAAATTCATAATATTTACATGATTAATAAAGGGCAAAACTCAAATCCAAAAGGAAGTTTCAACCTATTTAGTTATGAAGATGCGGATTTCAGTTATGTTATTGTGAATAATTTTACTAGTCAATTGAAGATTAATCAATAAAAGGCAAAAGGAAATCATAAAAGATATCACATAGAATTATCAACAACAAATATTGAATGAATTGTACGACTTTGACTGTACCTCCAATTGCAGTCCATCGATAGCGACCTTTAACTAAAAAGTATTCACCGTATCTCTCGGCTATAATACCAAGGCTTACTTTAGTCGCACCACTCATCACACACACATACTTTTCTCACACATACTTTTCTGGTGACCTGCAATATTTTTGTTTGAAAAGGAACTCCAGCGGGTGAACTATTGCTTCAATGTTTTCCCCCTCACCCACAGTAGTAAGTTTTATAAATTATTGGTTAGTGAGATGCTAAATCAAATTCACTTTTAGGAATCTATAAATGATATTTTTTTTAAGTGTCTCTTATATAAATGACAAATTGTAAGATTAACTTTATAAATATCAAACATTGTAGTTGTTCATACATTATAACGGATGCGGTTGTCTCGCCTCCACTCTTCATACCTGTGAAAGAAAAATAAATGTCATTTTATAAGGGGGTGTTTGGTGTTGCGTTTTCAAAATAGATTTTGCGTTTTCAAAACTGCGTTTTGAAAAAGCATGTAGGTACATGCTTCTCCAAAACTGCGTTTTGGAGGTAGATAATCACTTTTCATCCAAACACTTTTTTAGATTATTTATGTTTTACAAACGCAATAATCAAATAATCACTTCAAAACGTAATCCCAAACACCCTCTAAGTATCTTAAAAAAACAAATAGATTACATAAATAAAGGGCCCATTTATCAGCAATTACTGTATAAACATCACGTAACATTCTCATAAACTTCTCTTTTTGTGTTTGGCTTTTATTTTCCATTTCATCCACCAAACAATCATTAGTATCATGTTTATTAAAAGATGTTTGTATTAACATGCAGGGCTCTCACCGAATCTGTAGGATCGGTTTTCAACTCCATAACGATTGCGTATCGACACGTGTGACATGCGGAATCCGTACACGTGTGTAGACCAAACACGAGAACGTACTAAATCTGTGATTCTATTCAAGATCTGAACAATCACGTGAATCACCTTTTGCACTTTATCTCTCTAGACTCTCTCTCTAGCTCCAAAGCTCTCCAAACTCAAAATGTGGCAAAAGTTCCTAAAGCTAACCCTAAGGGTTCTATTTATAGGCCAAGGGGCTTAATGAGATTTCTCATTAATTACATAAATGCCACCTTGCCTTTTCCCTAAATATTACAACATAAATTCTTATTTTCTTCAGTTTCAGCTACGAACTAGATTGACGGAGGCGATAGACATAAATGCACTAACAGAATCATAAGAAAACTGCATCAGCAGCACCATCACCATCACCATCAACAGCACCATCACCAGCACCATCTCCAGCCTGAAATAAATAATAACATTAGCTACCCAACTAACATTTACAAACAATAAAAATACAAAAAGAAAGTAGCTTTCAAGTACAATTATTTTGAGGTTTATGGTGTTTTGATGATTTAAAAGCATAGTTCCATAACAGCTCTAGCATGCAGCCTGCAACTCTGTCAACACCTCATCCAGCTCCAGCGCACGCAACCTATAGTTCTCAAAAAAGAACTGCTTCGACGCCAACTTGATCATCTCAAGGTTGGCTAAGACATCTGATTATGCACAATATTAGTGTATAATTTAAAAAACAACATCACTTATGATTAACTGCGTTAAAAAACTAACCTCTGCCAGCCAAATATATTGTTTTTGAGTAAAAACGATAATTGCGAGGAGTAATTCTTTGTTCGTCCACATCTTTTCTGAACTCGTTGTGGTTCTCGTCCATAAAACGATGCATCTCCTGCATCTTGATAAAAAATCCCATGAAATAGGTGGGAAGTTCATCTAAATAGCTTGTAACTTCAGCTTGATTCAAACCATCCAGATTTGGTTTGATAAAATCCTTAGCACGCTGGATATAGCCATTGATAGCTTCATGACAGTCTCTGATATTCACTATACTGAACTCCCCAAATAACAAGTTTGTAAACGATTGTGGTAATTGTGACAGTCTGCATAGTTATGGTAATGACAAAAAGATATTAGTATTATTATAATATAATTTTATTTAACATTTATTTTGGTTTTTCTTAGAAAGGTCATACACTAATTATTATTACCTCTTACATTGTGTTCCTTTTCCACCCTGATCGGCATCGAAGGGTCCGGTGAAATATAAAAGATAAAGTGTGTTCCTTAGTACCTCTAACTAGATAGTAAGTGATAAGAAGGGTGTCAAATCCACGAAGAGTCTGTGGACCGTGTTAAAAACTATGCTAATTACATAATGGTTTATGAAGCATGCTACTTGATTTTTCTTATCTTTTTGTTTGTTTGTTTGTTTGTTTGAAAGGGTGTTTGGAATGTCCAACGACTTGTGTTCAATATTAAAACTAGATTAATGATGTGAGAATTTGATTTTTTTTTAGTAAAACAATACTTGGTAAAAGATTCACACCCGGTTTGAAGTAATAAGCCCTAAGGTTCTCTAAAACAACTAGAATTGGAATCAAGATCACGATTTGGTATTAACGGGATTAGGTTTCAAGGCTTAGGCGCCAATAATTATCAAGATCAAGAATGGACAAAAATACGCTTCGTTTCGCAAGAACATACAAACCCTAGTGACTATCACATCCTGTCACGAAGCTATCAACGGCTGCATCGAACATGCTAGGGATTACATCAAACCCAATCTGGATAGTTTAAGTGAAGCTGAAGTAACAACCTATTTGGATGAACTTCCCCCCTACTTCATGGGATTTTTTATCAAGATGCAGAAAATGTATCGTGAGACGAGAATCACAAAGAGTTCATAAAAGATGTGGATGAACAAAAAAGTACTCCAAATTATCGTCTTCACTCAAAAACCCAATACTTGGCTGGCAGAGTTTGGTTTTTTTTTTTAACACAGTTAAGCCGGTCTTGTTCACAGGTTGACCCCAAACCTGACCTGGGCTCGAAAATCGGGTTAGACATGTGAACCCGAACATATTCGTAAAGAGTCATTGTAAAAAATCCCCTCAACTTTTCTAACTTTGCAAAATTGATTTCAAGATCGACAAATTTGACCCCTTTTCTTTTTAACTCATAGAAAAGACCTTCATACTTTCTAACATCTCTTTAATACTTAAACTTTTGTTATGCAACTCATTCTACCCTTAAACTTTGCTATTATGTCAAAGGTAACCCTCTAACTTTGTAAATGTTACTTTTAACTAACAAAAACTTGAACCTAAATAAAAATAAAGTAGCCATTAGAGACCTCATATCCCCTAGTCCGAGAATGCGGACCTCTTAGCCAGACTACATAGGAAAACGAGCTCCACAATGTTCACAAACCACTGCCTCTTGTTCGCTTTTGTCCATATTGATGTAGACTTGGCCACATATCCACATTGTGGATGCTATATGCAACTAGATTTTAATACATTTAGAAATTAATTTTTTTTTACTTTTAGCAATTATAATAAAAATGCAAGCCCGTTTTATACTCATTAAGCAACTGATTTCTACTACCCTAAAACGACGGCTTGCAACATCCCGGATTTTGGTGTAACATATCATAATTGATGATATAAAACTTGAATTGTTTGTTTGTGATGTATTGACGTTAGTTTAATTAAATCATATTGAAAGTTGGTGTTAGTGCATATGTCTGTTGACTTCGTCTTATGTCTTGTATCGAGTCTTGTAACTAGAATAGATAGACCAGGACACATTGTACGAGAGAAACGGGAAACAGACCTGAACCAGTCACCTCTCACGAAGTGGCAAGTTCATGCTTTCTGGAAGTTCGTGGGGTCTGGCCAGAAAGCATGAAACAGTTTCGTAGGGTCTGGCCAGAAAGCATGAAATGGTTCATGGGGTCTGGCATTCCTATAAATAGGTGGTCTTGGATCTTCATTTGTAACTTTTGGATTCCAGTAGCGAAGCTCTGCTGAAGTGTCGCCAGCTTATGTAACTTTGTCAAATCAATACAAACGACAGTTAAAGTGATTCTAAGTGCAAATCAAGCTGCTATAACATCAATACGTCTGATTCCGCCTTTCGTGTTGATCTAGAACTCTTCTGAACGTCTCGTTTGATGGATTCTCCGATCCTACAAGTGGTATCAGAGCTTAGGAGGAAGAGTTCTTACCATTTCAGCTTGTTTTCATGGATAAATCTGATTTCTACTCATTTCTACTCATTCTTCTACACTTTTTCATCAAATTTACCGAGATTCCATGGTTAAAATGACTTGATCTTGACAAATAATACATAAAACCGAGTTTTAATCAATCCGTGAACAAATCAGAACCAAATTCAACCTAAAACTTGATAAAAATTGACAAAATGATGAACTATTGGACGGAAAACATTCAGATCGCATGAAATATTATCAGGTCGCATGAGATACTGTCAGGTCGTTTGGAAATATCACCAGGTCGTGTGAAATTGGACTCCAGGTCGCACGAGGTGGTCCAGGTCACTTGTAATTGTTCCAGGTCGTGTGAAATTGGACTCCAGGTCGCACGAGGTGGTCCAGGTCACTTGAAATTGTTCTATGTCGCTTGAATTAACTCCAGGTCACACGAATTGACTCCAGGTCGCACAAGTTAATTCCAGGTCGTGTGGTTTGACCAGATCATTTGAAAACTAGTCAGCTCGTTTGAAAAATCTGTTATTGTGAATTTTCGATATCGAAACATGGAAAACAAATCCTATAACGCGTTCAGTACTACCTCAGCTACTGCAAGTTCAGTTGCTCATAACGTAAACATGGAGAATGAAATGGGAACGTTACAGAAACCTTCTAAGTTGATGAGCATTGAAGAATATTACAGTTGGCAAGAACGGTTCGAGAATTGGGTTCAAGCAAATTGTTTCTGAAACTAAGTATGTTCGACCTCGTTCTGATGTGGGAGTTACAAAAATTATTTCTGAATTTTCGGATAAAGAGAGAGACATGTACAAGGCAGAAAAAATGATGATCAGTTTACTTCAACAAGCTGTGAAAGAAGACATTTTCGTATTACTTCAACATGATGGTAGTGCACGTTCGATTTGGGAAGCACTTCGCACAAAATTCGAAGGAAGTACGGAGATGATCAAGAATAAAAAATCATTATTAAAGAAAGAATTTGAATTGTTTTTAAGTTTGCCGGGTGAAACTACAAAGACTCTTATTGAGAGATATTGTCATTTAGTGCGTTCAATGACTCGTTTGGATATCAATAAAGATCGAGAGGAATGGGTTGAAAAATTAGCCGATGCTTTACCTCAAAATGAATGGGGTACATATCTTATGATTTTGAAGAATACCGGAGAGTATGATAGATTGTTAATTGCTCAATTCATTGAAAAACTTGAAGGACAAGATCTTGAACAACAAAAGATCGCTAGAATGAACAATTCAAGTGGTCAACAAGATATCAAGATGTATTTCAAAGGTAATGTTCAAAATGTTGAAGCTAGTCAAAAGATCCAGACCGCTTTCAGCGCAGAAAACTCATCCGGATCACTCAATCAAAGTTCAATCAACAACAGTGGATTTTCTTCATATCCGAGTGTTAATCCTAATGTCTCAACTTCAAATCATCAGTCTCAAAGCTCAAACAATGGTAATGCTCATGTGCTACAATGCAAGATCGCGTTGCATCTTCAGAACGGTCAGAATTTCTCTAAAGAAGTCGCTAAAGGTCATATGGCATTACTAGTTACCGTGTTAGAATCATATGTGTAGGACCGGTTTTGACTCCGAAACGATTGCGAAACGAACGTGTGACGTGCGGAATCCGTACACGAACACGACCTAACACACACGATGTAAAATACACGTGATTCTATTAGAAATCTAACAAGAACAAGCACCTCGAATCACTTTCTCTCTCTAGATTCTCTCTCTAGATCTAGAGCTCTCTAAATGTCAAATGTCAAATGTCAAATGTCAAATGTCAAATGTCAAATGTCAAATGTCAAATGTCCAAAAGTCCTAAAATTATGACATAACATCCCTATTTATAGGCCTTGGAATTAATGAGACTTCTCATTAATTACCAAAATGCCACCTTACTAATTCTATCTAATTATTACAATATAAGCTTGTTTTCTTCGGTTTCTCGCTACGGCTCGGATTGACAAAGGCGATAGACATAAATGCACTAACAGACTCCCCCTTGGATATTGCCGCAGTCAATCTCGTAGCTTCTTGTCTTTCTCTCTCTCTTTGAGTCTTCTTGAAGCTTTAACATGTTTTCATCAACGTAGACTCTCTCTTTCTTGAACAAAATCCCCGTGGATCTGTCTTCAGCTTCAGCTCCCCCTTTCTGTAGACTCTTTTCTTCATCAGGCTCCCCCTTTCGATAAGCTTCCGTGCTTTTGGGATCGACACCTTGCTTTTCGTATACAAGCTCTTCTAGGATAGTTATATGGCTCCGTGAATCCATGCTTCCTCTTGCGTTGAGCTCGTCTTCAGACTCCCCCTTAGACTCGGCTTTCGGGATCGTAATCTGGTACAACATCTGCAACACTCAAACATTTATAAGTAACAACATTTTAAACATACAATTGTCCAGGAATCGTAATCCTGGCTCTATTCAACTTTCCAAAACACTCCCCCTATCAACAATCTTCAAAGATTTGGTAGTATTAAGCATCCAACATCGAAAACTAACTCTTTTACAGATTTTAACAATATGAGCATCCAAATCCCTCACAGTTAATCATCCAAGTCCAACTTAATGACCTTGGAGATATCACAAACTGTTTTTGATTTTTGAATTAAAAACTTCAAGTTTCAAACTAATGAACTTCTTTTATTTTTAGAAACACGATCAACATACTTAGATTTTGTAACTCAGCACCCCAGACATCGGTTGTCGAAACTACAGCAGAAATCAAAATCTTTTTGTATTTTTCTGAAACATAAAGCAGTAAAGAAATATTTACAAACATATTTACAGACAATATTTTTGTTTGAGTTCGTGTCAGAGGATCATATCAGTTTATGACAAATCACTAGTACCGTTGAGCTTTAAACACTTTCAGTTCTAAACAATTCACTTAGATTGTCAGTATACTGATCCACTTAAATTTTCACACAAAGTTCAACTGTTTCGAGATACGGATTTAGTGTATTAAGGACTTAAACTTATTCACGTGTCCCACCTCAGAATATACTCCCGTATCTAGACTCCTATATTCAGTCTTACATGTGAATGTACACTAATGATATCTGTAAACGGGTAATGCGAAACCGTGAGAGCTCAGGTCAGAACTTCCGTTCATGCAGAGAGATGACGGCTCGACTTTCAGGTGTGTCCCGTTTGGGGATCTTTTCTTCAACAGCACATGATTAGCATTTTTCAATGTTTCATCATTTTTTATGCTGAGGGTGGGCTTTATGATTAAAGCAATGCAAAGTATTATACGAGGACTAGGCTATTGCTCCCGCAAAATCAGAAGTCCAGGTATAATACCCCAGATATCATCACGCTTAAAGACCTTGTATGTCAGAAATAGAAAGCCCTTCAAACAAGATTTCAGGGGTTACCTATATATCCGAGAGATGTTCCCCATGAGATAAGTAATGTATTTGATATTTAGGTTTATATCTCGAAAACAATCTACTAAGCGTGTAAAAACCTACTGGCATATCATCAGTGAGACCGTTTATCACATTAAAACATTCCATTTCTTTAGCGTACTGTGATTGTCTACTGATGTACTATCATTTCCTCTTTTTACACAAACACTCTTTTTCGAATTTTATCATGTTTTTGGATTTTAGATTTTATCATGTTTTTTGCTTTTTCAAATTTTCAAATGTTTTTGTATTTTCTGAAATATATTTACTCCCCCTAAAATGCAAAACCATTTAAAGAAAATTTGACAAACCGACACTGATAGCTTTGTCTTGCCATCCATTTTCTGCGTCACATGCTCTATTTTACAGAAAGCATAATGTACCCCCATGATTTACAACACATTGATTTTTTACAGTTTGAAAACCGTTTTTCAATCTTGTGAAATTAATCATGTTTGTTCCGCCGTGAGGGTTTCGGCATATTCAATCAACATATTTTTGAAATTTTGAATTTTTGAATTTTTGACAAAATAAAAACATATTTTTGGTTTTTAAATTTTTAAATTTTTAGGGTTTTTGAAATATTGTTTATTTATATACAGAAATCAAAACAAACTCCATGTTTCTCAGTTGCAGGGACCAGCAGCCTCTTCCCGTGCCAGGCTGCTTGTAACATCCCGAAATTTCAGAACTTTATACTAGAATTATAAAGTGTATAATAAACAAGAATAAACTAACTAGGATAAATAACCTAGTTAGATAAGAGTCTTGTAGTAACACTTGAATGAGTTAAAAGGCCAAGAATATAAACTAAATAAGAGTGGAGGGACTAAAGTTGTTAAAATAGAAACTTAAAATACTAATATTAGTAAAATAAAACAAACCAAACACCTCAAAATGAGGCCTGGTCGATCAACAGAAGGAAGGGGGCGACACCCACACTTCCAAAACCTAAAAATCTACTAAACTCTCAAATTGAAGGCCAAAATTCAGTTGAAATCGGAATCTAAACATAGAATCGTGATCACCTCGTCAAGGGGGTCATAAGGTATGTCAAATTAGGTTATTTTGATACAACTCAAATTCTTGCATGAGATTGAAATCGAAGGTTGAGCTTGATTATGTGTTGTAAAACATGAAATTGGAAGTAATGTGAAGTCTAGGGACAAACCCTAGATGATTTCTTGTTAAAATCTTGCATGTTAGTTGTAGGAATCAAAATCACTATAGTGGGTGATTAGTAAGTTAGTAGAACTTGATAAACACTAGGATTAAGACTCTTGTTCTAGTGAAAACTGAAATTGTGAGATAATCTCTGAAATTGTTGATGTTAAAATATGTGTATATTGTCTAATTGAAGTTGATTTGAGTGATAAATTCAAGTTATGAACTTGGTTTAGATCATGTAAAAATCTGACCCGCAAGGTGTTTGATAAAACGCCTAAATGAGGATTAAAATGTTAAAGATTGCTAAAAACGAAGATTTACATATCTAATGAATGAATGCATTGAAGCTTATGAAAAAGAGTTCTAATCTTGTTATGAATTGGACTCTTTAGGCAAGGAATCCGGAACGTCAAGTGGACACGCCGGAGGTGATACCCGCGGAAAAGGTGTGCTTTGAAGGTACGTGACTTAGTCCCGTTAACTTATGCTTAAATGCTTTGGTTTGATATGTAATTGATGTTGTAGTGTAAAGGATGCGTTTGATGCGTCGTTTAAGTGACGAAGTACACTCGACCATCAAACGGGTCAAAATAAGGACTTGGAATTTAGTTTGGCATGTCAACAAAGTGATAGTTTTCACTAATTAGCCAAACGGGTCAAAAGATGCTTTTATAAAAGAATCATGAGAATAGGGACTTGAAAGTCTCATATTTCGTTAAGTGGTGGATTGTACCACGTTATTAAATTGGTTATATAAATTTTAAGACTAAGAACCCGGGATATCGGGTCAAACAATAGAAGCTCTATGGAAGTGTCGTTTGAAACGGAATGCTTGAATTCCGAAGAAACAAGTAAATAGTCCTACGGGAACGCAAAGCCATGGAATGGCACAAATACATCAAATAGATGAGCCCGAGAATTTAGGTAACTACGTCAAAAAGGTTTTAAGAATGGGGATGAGGTGCTATGCATCTTCACTAATGGGTTGGATAATTGAGACAAGGAAATTGTGAACCGATTGTCGGAATCTTGGTTTCCGTGATATAAAATTTACATGGTTGAATCCGTAATTTTATTACGGACTCATAGTAAAAAGAATCGGCTAAAACAGACAAGCGAGTAAAAAGTTATGAACTTGTAAAGTTGAAAAATAGTTAAAGGGTAAATGTGCAGAGCCCACCGTAAATTACGGTTCCACCGTAATTTACGGTGGAGCTCAAACTGTTACGGTGAGATCCTCCTGAGTTACGGCAGAACCAAAAACATCCCAGCTTCACCGTAACTTACGGTGACACCGTAAGTTACGGTGGAACCCAGAAAAATTATGTTTTGTTCGTTAAATTTTGATGTCGGGAATTGTTTATATGTAACTTATTAAAGTCCAAAGTAATGTTTTTAGTGTTTGACTTCAGGTATGAATGAGGTCCTCCCGGATGGCGATCAAGTACATGTCAAGAACCGAACACATATTTCGAAGCTTCCGCACTAAACTTAATTTTGCCTAAACTTTAAACATGATGTAATTTCTTGATCGTGTTTTTAAATCCCTCAAACTAGTGATTAGTTTACTAGCAAGGGTTACTTTAATCTAGTTATGCACTATCTTGGATGTGGTTGGCATCTCCACAAGTGTGTATGGTTTTAAAGGAAATGATTTTGTAAACTCTGAATTTTATAAAGTTTCATAAAATTTTTAGTTAAATTCTGTTAAATTATTAAGGGTGTTACACTGCTCCTATTTCCATTTTCACAATCTTCAGTTTTCTTGAGCACCTGCAAATTCAACTATTCAATCACTTGAACAATTTAGCACAGGTCTGTTTGACCTTAGACATTTCAACACAATATGCATCATTTAACTTCGGAAAATCTTTGTTATTCTGAACAAAGACTTTTTCAATTTTCACTTCAACTTTTTCATCATTTGCCGAAGTCATTTGTTTTTTAACAGACCATGTTTGACCTTTTGGAGTATCTCTTTTGTAAAAATGTGACTCTTTTTGAATATTTTTATTTTGAACAACATTTGGTTTCCAAAACTGTTGAGGTTTTGTCATATCAACCGAAGTTTTCCAACTTTGCGTTGTTCTGAATCTGGGTATGTGAGAATTCCAGGTCTGTTTTGAATTGAACCTGTTCGGGTTTGATTTCCGATTTTGATTCGAAGCAAACTTGTTTGTATTGTACCTCCAAGTTTGTCTTGAATCAAATCTGGTTGACCTTTGTTTCACATCCTCAGATTTCTGTTTCTCAACATTTTCAAACTTCTTTTTGTCAACATCAACAAGTTTCAGATTTGGACACTTGCGTCAAGATGTCCTGTTTGATCATATTTAAAACATGTTCTCTTTGACACATCTTTCACCTGTTGTTGTTGCTTTTTCTTTTGAACCTCAAACTCTTCATTAGACTGCTTAAATTTGAGTTCTTTCTCTTCTGCTAAACTTATTCCTTGAATAAAATTCAATTTTGTCTGAAAATTTTGTGTTTCATTTTATTACGACTTTGTTTCTTCTTAAAACCCAACCCAGCCTTCATGTTTTTCTTCTTGAAACCAGGTTTGTTATAACAAGTTTTATGACCATTTCCAACAAACTTTGAAATTTCAGACTTTTCAATCTCAACCATTTTGAAAACTTTGTCAATCTTTTCTGAAATCACATTCTGAATCGGGAATACAACATCTAAGAATAATTTGTCTGATCCAATCATGGTATAAACCAATCCTCTTGAATCTTCATTCAAATTTTTCTCGGATTTTGAATTTTTCAGATATTCTTCATGAAAACTACCTTCATTTCCATCCTGTGATTCAGATTTACCTGTATCAACCGACTCTTCTTTCAACACACTTTCAACGACTTTACCTACCACCTCTGAATCACTAGAATCATCAAATTTGGAATAGGTGACGTCAATATTGTCTGGCAATTAATCTACCATGTTGAAAGCTTTTTCGACCTTTTCATCATCATAAAATACGAACTTTTCCGGTGGTGGAACTTGATGAAACTCTGAGCCAATACCCTTTTTGTTTTGCTTAGAATCTTTACCATCCGGTTTTATGTTGAAAATTCTTTCAAGCACATATGATGACACATGATAACTTTTTAATTTGTTATTATCCTGTTCTAAATCAGCAATCTGACGCTTTAGCTTAGCAACATCCTTAATATAAGAATTTACAACTTGTTTTATTTCATACTGTCACTTAAGCTCATTAGATGTTTCAGAACAGTAATTCAATCTTGATTGAACAAATTTCATTTCACTTTTCACTTTTTCATAAGATTCTTTTGTAATATGATAAGCCAATTTTATTGAATCATATTCATTTTTCATTTCTTGACAAACATTTTCCTTTTTTAAACATTCTTCCGTTATTTTTAAAACTTTTTCTTTCAAACTTTCATTTTCTTTTTCTAAATTTTTACATTTTTCTGAAAGCTTTTCATCATTTTCTTTTAGAAACTTTTCATTTTCTAACATTTCTTTGTATTTATTTTTGAAAACTTTTTTGATTTTGGTGAATTCAAGATCCTTGTTCTGAATTTTTCGTCTTTTACAGTACAAGCACTGCATGGTGCCATGCATTTCTTGCACTGTTCAACGATTTTGATTTGGATTTCAGAATCAGAATTTACCTCTGCGATTGGCACCTCGGTGTTTGCTGCAACTTCTGATTGATCAGCATCTTCCTTTTTCTCATCACCAGCACCAACATCACTCTTCACTTCTTCCGAACTTTCTAGCTTCTCCTCAGCTTCTTCAAATTGTTGTTCTTCTGTAACAGCTTCTTTCACAACAACTTTTTCTTCTACCTTTACTTCCTCAGCACTCTTCACATTTTCAACTATTACCTCCTCAGCGATCTTCTTCAAATCACTCACCATCATATCAACATTTTTCTTCATCATCATCTCTTCATCTCTCTTCCTCAGACTTGAAATCATAACATCTCTAAGATGTTTGTCAAACCTTTTCGCATACGTTTTATCTTTTCCAACATTTGTGTAGTATTCGACGGACAGAGGAATTTCCAAAAGAGCATCATCAAACACTATATCCTTCTTGGGAACAACAGGTTCACCATTTCTGTTGACATAGCATTCTCGCTTCTTGTCCCATCTCTTATTGATTACAACACTTTCATACTCTTCTTGCATTTCATCCATTCTGTTCCAAGCAATGTTTCTTTCTCGGTATGTTTTTTCACTCAGAATCTCTTCTCTGGTTTTCACCTTGAATTCAGCCATGATGTTTTCTTCTTGAATCACCTTGAATATAAACAACAAGATTAGTTCAATTACTAACAATAAACTGAATCGGATAGGTATCCGATCGAGTGAGTCAACAAAAATCAACAATATAACAAAGATAGGATGACAGCGAATCGGGTGAGAACCCACTTGGGCGAGTATCCGATGCTTTGACCTGAACCACAACAACAAATGAAATGATTAGGATCGGGTGGTAATCCGTTCGGATTCCACTCGATTTGTTGCACTTTGAACTTGAACAAAACATAATTCTTTGAAACAGATTGTAACCCGATCGAGTGGGTCAAATAAAGTCAACTTTCAATGAATATAATGACTTTGTCCAATCGGGTGACTTTGTGACACTACGCGACAAAATGCTTATGTTGTTTGAATGGTTAGCTTTGTATATGAATGGGCCTGAAGATGGACTGAGGTGATACACTTTTGGGCTAAGAATGATTTGGGCTTCCCTTATCACACGCTGATTGAACCTTAACTTGTATTGGGCCGTTCTATTCTAATCACATGGACCGAGATATTGATTACAACAAATTCACGTGGGCTTTATTTCTTTTAAAATTCTGATTGGGCCGATTAGTTAATGGGTTGACAAAGCTTTCACTTGTTAAGACCGATAATCTTGAACTTCAATCAACATATGTATAATACAATCATGAGCCGACAACCTTGATACATACCATTTGTTGATTGGACCGAGAACAATCAATGTACAGTATATCACATGCAATCCTTATTACTCACTGATTGGACCAATTAGTACAAGTGTGCCGGTGACATATGCTTTGACTAATATCGCCGACAATTTCAATGATGAAACAATCTTATTGGGTCAATTACTATGTTTTAAATGTTGATTGGGCTTAGAACAATTTTTCAATTTCAAAGCACATGGGTCGGCATCTGTTCACGTGATGTGTAGGCTCGAGACAACCTTTTCAATTAGTCAACATTTACATGCAATCTCGATATCAACAAATGTATTGGGTCGTGTATAATGCAATAAATGGCTTTATGAGTTCACGAGATGTAGCCGATAACCTTTTAATCTGATCTACAATTCTATTGGACCTCCTTTTTAAATGTGGCCGACAACATTAAGTGTTCAAAATATATGATTGGGTCGATATTATAGTGGGCTGACACTTTTGATTCACGAGAACACGTTGACACGAAACCTTCAAACGAGATAGCAAATTTCAAACGGAATAACAACTTTTACGCGGAATGACTGTTTCACACGAAATTACTTTCAAACGGAATTTGATTCCGTGTGAAATCAAATAACAATCTCAAGCGAAATTAACCACAAAAGTAATTCCGTGTGAAATAAAAGGCAATTTCAAACGAAATTAAATGTTTTCAAGCGAAATTAGGTGAACTTTCAAACAAAATTAGGTGTTTTCAAGCGAAATTATGTGTTTTTAAACGGAATTAAGATGGTTTCAAATGGAATTAGTGATTTCGTGCGGAATTAAGCTGACTTCACGCGGTGTCGGACACAAAAACTCAGATTTCTCTCAAACGGCTAGGAATTAGGATCTGAAACTTTGTAGGGTTGTAGATCAGGTGTTTTCGCACAACATATTAAAAAATCATGTAAATTGGACCGTAAAAACCGTTCAATTTGACGATTTTCAGTGAAAAACGTAAAAAAATGAAAAAGATGAAGAAATAGATGAAATCCGGATCTGAAATCGATGAAATCACGAGCGGAATTGTGTGTTGGATCAGTGCAATCGAGCTCCTGATCTGATACCACTTGTAGGACCGTTTTTGACTCCGAAACGATTGCGAAACAAACGTGTGACGTGTGACGTGCGGAATCCGTACACGAACGCGACCTAACACACACGATGTAAAATAAACGTGATTCTATTAGAAATCTAACAAGAACAAGCACCTCGAATCACTTTCTCTCTCTAGATTCTCTCTCTAGATCTAGAGCTCTCTAAATGTCAAATGTCCAAAAGTCCTAAAATTATGATATAACATCCCTATTTATAGGCCTTGGAATTAATGTGACTTCTCATTAATTACCAAAATGCCACCTTGCTAATTCTATCTAATTATTACAATATAAGCTTGTTTTCTTCGGTTTCTCGCTACGGCTCGGATTGACGAAGGCGATAAACATAAATGCACTAATAATATGAGAGTTTGGTTGCGGGAAGGATCGGAAATCCTATGTTAACAAAAGAGGATTACGATCAGATTGATGCTGAGGAAATGGAGCTAATGGATATTAAGTGGTGTTTAGCGAGCGTGTTGAGGGGAGCTGAGAAATTTAAGTAGATTACCGGAAGAGATGATTTACGTGATGCTAATGTTTCTACTTTAGGTTTTGATAAGTCTAAAGTTACTTGTTTTTTATGCAGGGAAAAAGGACATTTCAAGAGGGAATGTACCAACCGAGAAGCAGGAGGAGCTCAGAATCCTTTTGGGAACAATGAATATTATCGAAAAGCAATATATCATCAGGTAGCTCAACAACCGTCATTATCCCATGCTATTTCGATTGAAGATGGAAAGAAGAAAGCTTGTATTACTATGCCTCCAGATCAAGAAGATGAAAAATTGCCAGAGGGATTTAGCTGGGACAAATATATTATGGCTGAAAGTAATTCAAAGTTTAGAGCATTTGTTGATGAAAGTAATTCAAAGTTTAGAGCATTTGTTGCACAGATCATTCAAGAGCCAGAGTTGATGAAAGAATTGATGGATGTGTTTTTGCAAATAATGAGAAAAGTCAAGATGGAGAGTCTGTCTTTTCAGAAAATAGTTCAGAAAAAACACCAGTCTTTGATCAATCACCAATTGATAGCAGTGATGATGATGAAGAAATTAAACAAATAAATATTGGTAAAACTCATTTATCTTCTCAAAGTTTCAAATTTTATTTTGCAGATAAATTGGACAAACAAATAAAATGTCGAAAACTGTTGAGTTTTGGGTCAAAAGTGGGAATATAAATTAAGGGGATAAAACTCAATATTTGAAACTTGAGGGACTAGTTGTGGATAACTCTAAATATCTAAAAATCTTATCAAGAGAAGTCGGTTTCACTAGTTAGACTATACAGAGTGGGAGGGCATAAAGAGGGGGCATTAAACGCCATGTTGCAGCCACGTTAGCAAGGGGACATGGTAAAAAAGCACGGGCTAGTGTTGGGCATCGTGGAAATGGCTCCACCTTTTTTTGTTATTGTTTAAAATAAATAAATAAAATAACTCATTAATCACAAACCACCAATCAACTCGCGCCACATCACCAACAAAATTGGCAATTGCCTCCCGCGCCGATGAAGAACCTCACGCCATTGCCACCACACCACCTCACGGGGCGATGATCCCAGCATGAAGAGGCAACTACGTCACTTTTCCACGCCCAAACCGTATGGTCTTAGGAACCTCTAACGATCAAGGTAAATTCATAGCCTTCCCAGATCATAATTTAATGTATCATTAATCATGTATGAAGTAATAAGGTGAAAAAGTATATATTTATGTTATTATATAAAACCAATTAGGTTATTAAACCATTTTATTTAGTTTTTTTTTGTATACACCATTTGATAGTTGCTTGATGTAAAACTGAGATCTATTACACTGTCATACCAGTTGTATACATACAGGCACTGTTGCAGAAATCGGCCTAGGCGGCCGATTAATCAGCGCCTAGGCGCTAGGCGGTCACTTACTGCCTAATTTTGAGCTAGGCGGTCAATTAATCGGTCATGGTCAAAAATCGGTCAAAATCGGTCCTAGGCGGTCAAAAATCGGATTAATCGGACAATATTAGTCGGTCAAAATCGGTCAAAATCGGTCCTAGGCGGTCCTAGGCGGTCAAAATTGGTCAAAATCGGTCAAAATCGAACCATACTATCTGAAACTTGAAGTATTTATGTGAATTTTGAAGTATTATTTTTATATTATTGGGTATATATATATAATTTTGAAAAAATACATACAAAAATCCCATTCCGATTAATCCTGATTAATCCCGATTAATCCCTAGGCTGTACCTCACCGCCCGACTAGCGCCTAGCGCCTTCTACAACATTGCATACAGGTTGTATGATATCATCTAATCTCTCTTTCAGAATTATATTAACTCGTTTCTGGTAGTGATCCAGACTTACTTAGAAAAGGTAAAAAACCAAAACCATAAGGGGGGGGGGGGTAGGGGCGTCCATCACTTATCACTCATCAGTCACTCACAACTTCCAATCAAGTTCCGCCATGTCATCAAGCATTATTCAATCATTAGTGATGGATTTTAGTGGAAATGCTCATCACTCACCATACACCCATCTCCATTTAAAAATAACTCACCACTCAAACATGTTAAACACGTGATAAATTCAATGCGTTAAATCCACGTGTTGTGGAAACCACCGGAGGTGGTGTATCACGCGGTCAAACGTGTTGTTCCCCCTCCATAACGGACCGCCCCGGGTCCCCTAACAATGATGGTGCATGAGGTAAATAAGCGTGGACACTTTTATCATGTAATTTTTTTCACAACAATTTCTATTCCTAGATTTTTCAGATAAATACTCTAATACCCATATAGTACATGATTTAAACTCTTAAATTTTAAAAAATGGAGCACACCACTTAATCATTAGATTATCAGAATGTCCCCTTAGGGCAAGCAGAGTGGAAGCCAAGGAGGGGATGGGGAAACTCGGCCTCGTCCGGGAACAGCACCCCCGGATCCGGGGAGCTTTTTTCTCACCGGCTCAAGGGGAAGATTCACTGATGACCAGGGAGATGATTGTGTGTGTGTGTGAATTGTGTGTATCTTAGAACTTCCTCTATTTATTTTTTTTCCTAGTTAATGGAAGAAGAAGAAGGGGCTTAATCGTTTATATTTGAACTTGCAAACCCCTCAAGTTTGTTTTAGTTTTAAATAATACACCTTAGAATTAGTTTTAATTTTAAAATGACTCCTTAAGTTTGTTTAATTTTAAATAATGCACTTTAGAATTTGGTTTTAATTTTAAAAAGACCCCTCAAGTTTGTTGTAGTTTTAAATAATACACCTTAAAATTTGGTTTTAAATATAACAAGGAACCTTAAACTATAAAATATATTAAAATTTGGTTTATTTTTAGTTATATATTAATGTTGTATCGTTTAATTTAAATTTAAATTAAAATTTGTTTAGTTTTGGAGAAAATTCGGATGACATCTCGTAATCTGGGGAAATGAGACGAAAACCAAGAAAAGTGGGTCGTGTCACACGGGGAAAGAGCACCGGTGAGCATGAGGGCTACTATTGTCGTTGCACAACACAAGGAAAGAGCATCTGCTATGGCTATTGTTGTGCGTAATGTTTTAGATTTTAGAAATTCGTCCATCTTTGATCTTCATGTACACACAGTTTTTTAAGACCACACGGTGTGGAGGGCTTGAAGATGGGGCATTATGCGACACATGGGTCACGCGTCAGAACGTGGCGTAGAGCTAAAACGAGCGGTGTGGGAGTGGCGAGGTTAGTGGCGTTTTTATAAAAGAAAAATATATAGACATCAACCAATTAAAACACACCAAAAATCCACCCACCAATCAAGAGTCTTCACTTCACAACCCAAATACCCCAACGCCAGTGGAAAACACCAAACCCGAACATAAATGCCAAGGACAATGCCGTAAATAACTAAAAGTTGATTAATTTATTGCTTCTTTCTATTTATTTATATATAGAGGGGTAGGGGTGTGGCAGCGGGTTTGTGGGGAGACTTTGTAGCGTGATGGTTATGGGGTGTGTGTGAGAGTGAACTTACTAAATAGTTAAAAGTAGTATTATTTTGTTATGTCTCGACTTGAACCCGTTCTCATGAAAGTTAATTATAAATCAATTTTAGAAGATAAAGATAAAGATAATAAGATAAATTAGTTTTTTTTTTTTTGAAAATTATAAGATAAATTAGTTAGTAGTTAAGATCCCTTTTTATAAAAAAAGAAAAAAAGAATATAAAGATAGAGATAAGGAATGAGGTGTTTGGTCGTTTCATCCAAAATTGACTGTTTCACTCCTTTTATCCCTAAAACCCTGCGCACTTCAAGAAAACCTCTGGTCATCCCACTGCTCTAACCATCGCACCTGCAACAACTTCGATCATCCTAAGCATGAGGCCATACGTGATAATTTTGATGACTTTCCCCGATATTGGTACGACATTGTATTAATTTTACTTAAAATTGTTGATTTCGTGATGCGTGCCATATATATAATCTGAAATGTGGTTTGTTTTTCATGGAATTCTAGTTGAAATTAGGGTGCATGTGACCTGACGCCTTTATCCGGATCCAATACCGGGTCATGTTGAGGACGAGAAGGGGGGTCGGGCTCGAGCTCTGTTTTAGCTGACGAGCATGAAGATGTGGGGGGGGGGAGGAGTTGCTTGGTTGGTTTTACATACGATGCCTAACTATTAGCTTATGTATAACAGTGTAAAAAAGTTATTTCGGCCACTAATCATTTTTTGAGTTTTTGAAGTTAATGATCAGAATTACCCTTGTATTGTTATCTAACTGTTATGTACGTATGGTTATCAGGATGATATTAAACTATTGTTGGATCTGAGTTTCCTTTTGATTGTATTTTTGTTTGTAAAATAAGATGGAGATGAACGAGTGTGCAGCGGAAATTAAGATGAACACAAACTTTGTATACAATCAAATGAGAGTAATACTTTTAATCAAACATCTTTACACAAAGAACCGAATGATTGAATTTATTTCAATTACGATTACAATGATGATGAATGAATGCAAACTCCCCCTCAGCCAGAGCTCAGCAGTTTGTTCGTGCAAAGAAGACGAATGATGTGAAGAGCTAATAGAACAGTACAAAGTACTGTACTATTTATAAGCACTTGCAAACTACTGAGCATCTTTAGCTGACATCACCATGAAAGTGACATCTAACCTCCTAACAAACTCTAACCTCTGATCTATACAGACACTGCTTCTATTGAACTACTGCTAATACATTCTATTACAAACAGACTTTAGAACTACTGCTGCAACCTTCTACTGCTGTGAACCCGGCAGCACTTATCCGGATCAGCAGTGCTTGACTCAAGGCAGTAGATTGAATCAGCAGGACTTGAGTCTTCATCAGATCTTTAATTGAGCAGCAGTTATTGGTCAGCAGTTAGTAAGATCAGCAGATAGGAGGTCATTAGTTGTTGTAATCACTTTCAAGGGGAGAGATATGTATATCAGCATCTGCTTATTCTGAATCCACTGAGCTGATCCAGTTTTGGCTTTATATTATAGTTCCTCTGATAGGGTTCAATTCCAACAATCTCCCCCTGGAAAAGATAATGCCAAAACTCTTCATTATTGTGGATATTTTATTGCCTCATCAACAGCTCCCTTATCTGGCCTTTAAATTGCAATTCAAAGTTAAGGGCATCTGTATCTTCATCATCCCTGCTAAGTGGAAGGTCAAGGAGATCCTGCAAATCTTCAAAACTCAGGCCAAGAGCTTGTTCCCTTGATATTATCTTCACTTCTCCACCAGACCTGAGCAAAGTCAATACGCGGGTCTGTTTGTCAGTTGCCCACTTTTGTATTTTTGAGCCTGGTGGGTTTCTTGGGAGATGCTTATTTGCAGAAGTATTTGGAGAGGCTGGCCGATTCATCACTGGCTGAGCAGTGGTAGCAGAGTTTTCTTGTTCAAGTTCTTCTTTTAACGTTCTTAACACGCCTTCTTTTAAAACTATATTGCACGAAAGAATATCTTGAACTGTCTCAACTCCTAACTGGCTTTGTCTCCTCCTTTTGTAAGAGGAAGTACCAGCTGGAGCAGTGGATCTCCTGATTTGCAGCTTTGATGGTCCTTTTGAAACCGCTGCTTCAGGGTAGTCAGGTTTTTGAGGGATTTTAGGATCTTTCTTCCTTAATTTCTCCAACCTTTTGTAGGTTGACCTGACCAAATCTTCCTTCCATCTAGCTACTTGTCTTTTGGTGCCAAAATCAGCAACAACCAATTCTTCTTTCATTCTTTTTAGTTCCAACTGCTTGTCAGGAATATTTCTTTTGAATTTTGCCCAATCAGGAGGAGTGTGAGTGACTTTCCTTTTTATCATATCTTGTATTCTTTCTGCTTCAGCTTCAAGCTCAGGAACAGTCCACTCTTTATACATGTGTCTCTCTCCTTTGTATTTCTTGTAAAACATGATGCTTTCAATGTAGTCTTTCTTCAGAGTTTCAGCAGCTCTTTCAGAAATTTGTTGACTAACATTCTTTGCAAAACGTTCTAGGGAAATGACTTGTGTAAGCAGATATTGGTAGTATCTTGAAACTTCTTTGTCAGATTTCCCTTGTGAGTTTCTTTGTGAGATATCCTCTGCTTGTTTGGCCTTTATCTTCAAATATTCATCAATGTTTTTGGGCCATGGATATCCTTTGATTGAGGGCAAACTCCTTTTGGCAGGGTCATCCTCAGTATAGAAATGTCACACCCCAACCGATGGCGGAAACATCGGGATGAGACGAACAAATTGCTCAAAACAACATAACATTAAATGTGACAATAATTTATTTAATTCATTTCATAAACTTTAAAGTGAAATACATAGTTCCAAACAACACAACATATTGTTCAACAATAATTCAAATGTTATGTGGGTTTCTAGAGTTCATCCTAGCTTGATTCTTGAATCTTGTACTTTCAACCTGCAATATGTATTAAAATAATGTCAACAAAAACATGTTGGCGAGTATACAAGTTTTCATACATAGTATATACATGTTTAAAATGTTTACTCAATTCCAAATGTGAAATACCATACCATATTGACAGTATATACTCGAAACGATGTTACTCTATGTTCCCAAACCAAAGTTTAACGCAATTAAAGTGTACCCAAACGAGTTTGAGTAGGTTGACATAGTTTAACCTAACAATACCTGCTCGTAGAACAGGAGGGGCGTTTCTCAACCTATAGCGCTACCATTGTTAGGGGAGGCTTGTACGAAGTTAATGAACACATAGTCATTAGGTGTTTACAGTAGCATAACATGTCTAACATGAATAGAGTGTGTCACATAGAATATGGAATGAGTGTGCATAAAATGTTTAATGTGTTGTGATGTTTGATATGTAATACATATTGCACCCAAAAGTGTAAAACGAAAATGGGTCATGTATACTCACCTTAGTTTGCATTGCGTTTTCTTGGAAAGTAAGAGAGTTAGATCCAAAAGAGTTGCAACAAGCACGAGAGATTTGTGACGAGCGCAAGAAAATTACCCTATTGTGTTTGGGAATTCATTAATTATTGTTGGTGAACATGATAAAAATTAATGGGGAATTAATAATAATGTTTTGAGACTAATTTTAGTATTCTAAGATTTCTAATAACGATGTTAATATTGATGTCAATTTTAATAATTATAACAACAAAAATAGACTAGTAATAATAACAATAACAATATTAAAATTTCTGATTATAAATCTAGGTTTAATAATAATAGTGATAATAATGATAATTCAATACAATCTTGATATATAAAATTTCTGATTAATATGCATATTATTAATACTAACAAAATTCTGATTAAGGTATATATATTAATAATAATAAAATTTCTGATTATTAATAATAACATTCTGATTAATTAATATATTCTAATAATTTTGGTATAAAATAGAAATTACAATTAAGGATTTTGATTAATATATAATACTATTATTAATAATAATAATAATAATAATAATAATAATAATAATAATATTAAAAATGTTTCATAGTAATATTAATAGTAATAATATTAGTAGTAAACTTACTAATAATAATTATGATAATAATGATTCTGAATAAAAAAAATTAGTATTAAAATTTCTGATTTTTATGTATATTAATATTACCGTTTAATTACTAATAAAAATATTAAAATTCTGATTTATAATCTGGTAATATTAATAATATTAATAATAATGACTGAGTTTTTATTAATAATAATAATAATATTAATGGCAGAATAACTGAATTTTTCTGGATTTTATAAGAAATAATATTAAGTGTTCATTTACTTAATAAATAAACTAAATATTAATAATAAATATGTTAACAATAACAATAAATAATTTCGTTTAATATATATAAAATAGTAATCATGATATATATACATATATACGTACGTAACCGGACTAATTAAAAGAAACAGGAAGGTCGAGAGAAAGGAGGTTATACCGATCCAGAGAAAGGAACTGTGGTTTCCGTCGAGTTCTCCGGTCGTCTTCTTCAGCGGGTCACGGTGGTTCCGGCGAGTTCCAACAAGACAGCCTTCGAACCGCTGGATTGCAGGTCTCCGGTGAATGCCGCGAGGGAGAGAGAGGTTGCAGGTGAGGGATGGAGGTGTGTGCGGTTTCAATGGAAAGGCTTCGTTTATATAGGGGGAATCGATGTCGGTTTAAAATGGAAACGGTTCCGAAATACGGAAACCGAATCAATTCGGTTAATGGCAATCAAGGATGATAATAAGGAAAAGAAATCGGAAATAAATCACGAAGTGGAAAGGAAAGTTGACTGAGAGAAGAAAGGAAAAAAAGACGTGTTGCTGTTTGTTCGTTTGGGCGGTTAATTTGTATTCATATTCGAACCTAGTTTGTGTTTAAGTATATTATGTTTCCTAATATAAACGGATGTGGCATGCCCAGCCGAGTGGTTAAGTCGTGTGTGTTTGGTGATAAAGGCGCAGGTTCGATCCTCAAAGGGGCCGGTTCTCACCCAGGAGAACCCCCCTTTTTACTCTTTTTGATTCTAACTGAACTAACTGGGTTTCTTAACTCAGTTAGTGGTTCCTATGATAAAAACTAACGATGTTAGACTTAACTTGGTTAACCTCAAGGTTATAAAGGTTTAACTAACTTAGTTAGTTTAAATTAACTTAAATCTAATAAAATTTATTTATTTCATATAATTTTTGAAAAAAAAGGATAATTTATTTATTTAATTATTAGATTATTTAATATCGATAATTATTATAATTATTTGATATAAATTCCCGATTTTTATCCGATTTAGGGTAATCTCTTGGCAACGCTCGATTCAAGAACTGAGATTAGGATGTCTTTCCACTGTTTTTATGTGTTTGACATAGTTTAACGTGTTTCCAAGTGTAAAATCATAACATCGTATTAAGACAAGCATGTGATCAAAACAATGCATTTTTCATTATGATTCAAGTCTCGAAATACAAGATGAGAGTACAACTGACTGAAATTAGAAAGTATAACTGATAAAGCTATAAATAGAAATTTCAAAAATACGAAACGTTACAAGAAAGATTTTATCTCTTCTCTGACAGCTTCTAGTTCAAGAGGAAATTGAACACCTGCAGGAGGTAAAGGTTTGTGCATAGGAACAGAAGAAAGTGGAACTGGTTTTGGTATATTGACAAGAGCTAAAGGTTTTGAAGATGTTTGGGGTGGAAAGGTGGTTGTAGTGGCAGTGGATTGTGATAGACTAACAGTTTTTGAAACAACTAGTGTTCCAACCACTGTTGTCTTTATAGCAGATGTTTTAACATCTACTGTCTTCTGCCTTTTGACAGGAGGTGATTGTGATTTAGGTGGTGATGGTAGTAAAGCAGTGGATGTTGTATGTGTTGAGGTGGTGTGTGTTGAAGTGGGAGCAGATGTTGAAACTACTGAGGTACCAACAGTAGTGGATACAACAGAAGTTACAACAGCTGTTTTGGTTGGTGGTTTTTTAGCAGACTTTGAACGTCTGACCGGAATGGATTTGGGTAGCCTTACTTTTCTAGTAGGCTTCTTCTTTTCATCAAAGAGATTTTCATCATCTCTTGACCCTAAAGTACCCTGATCCGGATAATCCACCTTGGCTTTCTTTTTGGCCTCTCTATCCCTTTTTACACATGCAAGTGCTTCTGCAAGTGCATTTGTAGTCACATCAATTTTCTTACTCCCATCTGGCAAAGGGATTTGCTTGGTCATATTTGAATTTTCTGGTGCAAGGTAAAGACCATCAGTTATTCCATTTCTCTCCATTCTTGAATTTTCTCCCCCTTTTTGGCATTATCTTCAGGGAGGTGATCAATGAAAAATACTGGTGGAGGAGCAGTGCCAGTGGAGTGCAGGATCTGAGTTTTGAGAGCCTTTAGATCAGCCTGAGTGTCTTTGAACCTAGACTCCATAGCATTTCTCAGCTGTTGAACATGTTTTTCATGTTGCTGATCTGCTAATTGTGCCTGATGATGGAGATAAGGCTGAAAGAGATTCCAGAGCTCATTTGTAGCAGGTGCTTGTTGTAGAGCAGGTGCTTGAGGTGGAACAGCAGTTGATTGTACCTTTTGTACTTGTAGCAACTGTTGGAGCATATCTTTCAGCTCTGCAACAGAGTTATCAAGTTTTTCAACACGATCCGTCAATTTCTGGTACTTTAAATCATCACCCAATTTAATGGGATCATCTGATTTCCCACTAACAGTGGTTTTATCAGTGGCAGATGTAGGGAATTTATTCCAAACACTAACCACTGATGCCCCTTTTTCTTGGTACTGGGGTCTTCTTCCTTCAACACTTGACAACCTTTTGATGATGCCAGTTGGATATATAAATCCACTGGTGGTTGGCAGAGGTGCTATGTAAGAAATTGCCTCCAAGGAAGTCTTATTAATGAAACCACTGCCCAACTGTAAACCTGTAGGTTCAACAGTTGTAGTGGCTGCTTCACTTGGATTACCACAAAGAGTTACTTGTAACTCAATGGGTGTAACCTCCTCAGGCGTTGTTGGTGGGTTAGCAATGGATGATACAGCAGGCTCAGTCATTTGTTGAGGTATATTCTCATTGACAGGTGATTGAGAAGGACTGGATAGTGCCTGGTTCAAGTCAATTGCATCCAACAGTAGTTGTGTTTTTGGTGGAATTGAGGATGTGATGGTGGGTTTAGAAGGCAGGGTTGCTCCGGGCATTGAGCTGTGGATGAGGGAGACAAGTGTATCCAGAGCATCATGATGTGGTGGCCCTTTGTGTACAACCTGTCCTTTTTGTGAAGAAGCAGGAGGAGTTATGGTTATGGGTTGAGATATTTGTGCCAACTGCTGTGAGGAAGAAGCAGCAGTGGTTTCTAGTGACATTTGTGTTGTCACAGGCATTAACTCTGGTATCTCATCTGCCAGAGTTGCCTTTTTGATTGGTTTGGAGGGTTTTTGATTTTTCTTTTTGGATGGCCTTTTTGGTTTGGTAGGTGTGGGTTTCAAAACAGTTGTTCTGCTGCTTTGATCACCTAGAGCAGTAGGCTCAGCAGCAGATACCTGAGAAGCAGTGGTAGCTGCTAAAGTCTGCTCAGGTACCCCTGCTTGTGTTTTGCAAGGTGCTAACATTCGTGAAAATGTTTCAAATGTTAGACAGTTTATTGCAGTTATTTCACCTTGGTTTATTAGAGGCAAATCATCCTTACTGAATTTCTTTTGAAAATAATAGCTTAAAAACCTTGGAAACAGTAAAAATGATTTGCTTTCAACATTATTAACCAAATCTTTAAAGATTTCTCGAGAATAGTTATAATTTTCTTCTTGAAGAATCGCATATCCCAGATTTTGAATCTTTATAGGGATCTCATTGAAAGAAGTGGTTTTGTTTGAAACACATACTAGGAGGGTATGAAATAAAAATCTTGGTGCAGGAGGAAAATAACCTTTTTCTAAAGTTAATTTCGTCATCATTGTGGCTTCATACCCTCTTTCAATGAAGTCAATGTGCAACTCGTTTTTGGTGAAGGAAGTTTTACCTGCCTGGTCATCGAGTTGAAAGACTTCGGAGATGGATTGTGGTGTAATGTGGACAGCTTTACCCTTTATGGAAGATTTGATTGCAGCGACAATGTCTCCTTGTTTTTCAAGGGTTGCATTCTTCCAAAACTCCCTTTGGGTTGCCAAGTAGATGGGTGCGTCGGCGGTGAGCAAAGTTTTGTACTTTGATTTTGCCATGACGGTGATAATGGAATCGAAAACATCTGTGGTTCCTGGTTTTGTGAGAAGACCCAGAAGATTGTGAGATTTTTTGAATGGAAGTTCAGTGGTAGTTGCCTTTTGAGAGGCTGTTTTCGATGATTTTGATGAGGGTTTTGCAGATGACTTCGATTTTGTCATTTTTGAAACGATTGATCGAAGAAATTTTGTGAGAGATGGAAAGAAAAACTGCTTTGAGAAGAGAATTTTTATGAATTCAATTCGACAGTAAAACCCTGTTTGGATGGTGAGTGGGGAGTTTTATAGGAGAGATAGTGAATGCTGACGTGGCAGCCGTTACAAAAAGTCTGACACTATGTACTGCCCACGTGACAACCACTGGTGAAGATGGAGGACAGTACTTTGGATGAAAGCAACTGATGAAAGCAGTGGAAAGGGGGCAGTGGATGATTTTTACTATCAGTGGATAGCATATTAGTGGATAAGACACTGCTTTTGAACAACGGTGGTTATCAAGGAATGAGAGAACAGAGGTTGCCTTTCAGCAATGGGCAGACTTTTTGAAGTAGAGCAGACTTTTGAACAATCAGTGGTTATGGCAGACTTTTAAGGATTTTAATGAAATTTTCATTTTTAAGCTATTTTTAAGGATGGATTTTTGATTTTCTTAAAACATTTTGTTGCTTTCATTCATAGAAAAACAAGATGTTGCTTGTTATTCCATGTTCAGCATCCCAATCCTAGAGACCAGACTTTCAAAAGTGGCTGTATCAAGTGCTTTTGTGAGCACATCTGCCAGCTGGTCTTTAGTTGGGACATGATGCAGAGAAATCAAACCTTTTTTCATAGCAATCCCTCACAAAGTGATGTCTGATGTCGATGTGTTTGGTGGTAGAATGGGAAACTGGATTTTTGATGATATTTTCTGCTGCCTGGCTATCCAGCATAAGTGGTGTCTTTAAGGCAGTGATACCAAAATCCAGTAACTGATTTTGAAGCCACAGGAGTTGGGCTGTACAGCTTGCAGCAGCAATGTATTCAGCCTCAGCAGTGGATGTTGAAACTGCTGCTTGCTTTTTGCTTTGCCAAGAAACTAAGCAATCACCTAGAAACTGGCACCCTCCTGAAGTGGACTTCCTTGTTGTGTGACAACCAGCAAAGTCACTGTCTGAAAAACCTGAAAGCTTGATATTCCCATTAGCTGGATACCAGATACCAAGTGTGGGAGCACCTTTTATGTATCTGAGAATCCTTTTTACAGCAATGTGATTAGATTTTATGGGAGCTGATTGACTTCTTGCACAGGCACATGTTACAAACATGATGTCTGGTCTGGATGCAGTTAGGTACAATAAAGACCCAATCATGCTCCTATAAAGTGTTTGGTCAATCAGCTCATCCTTTTCATCAGACATGACCAGCTTATTTGTGGCCATGGGTGTGCTGCATGGTTTACAATCATTCATATCAAATTTGGTTAAAAGTTCTTTAGCATATTTGCTTTGATGAATGAAAGTTCCATTTTGCATTTGCTGTACTTGGAGACCAAGAAAGCATTGCAGCTCACCCATTGCACTCATTTCAAACTCAGCTGTCATGAGTTCTCTAAACTCTTCACACATTTTGGTACATGTGCTTCCAAAAATAATGTCATCCACATAAATTTGGACGATCATTAAATCTTTCCCTCTCCATTTAAGAAACAGTGTTTTATCAATGGTACCTCTTTTGAAACCATTTGAGAGAAGAAAGTTGGAAAGAGTTTCATAACAGGCTCTAGGTGCTTGTTTCAGGCCATACAAGGCTTTGTTTAGCCTGTAGACATGATCAGGATAAAATGGATCCTCAAAGCCAGGAGGTTGAGATACATATACCTCTTCTTGCAATGTACCATAGAGGAAAGCACTTTTAATATCCATCTGAAACACCTTCATGTTGTGGTTGACAGCAAAGGCCAGAAACAGTCTGATAGCTTCCAATCTTGCAACAGGGGCGAATGTTTCATCATAATCAATCCCCTCTTCCTGTCTGTAACCTTGAACCACAAGCCTGGCTTTGTTCTTGACAACAATGCCCCTTTCATCTGTTTTGTTCTTGAAGACCCACTTTGTGCTAATGGGACTGACCTCTTTTGGCAATGGTACAAGCTCCCATACTTGTTGTCTCTTAAACTGTTGGAGCTCCTCTTGCATGGCTTCTACCCAGCTGTTGTCTTTTAGTGCCTCTTGGTACTTGACTGGCTGATGGAGTGATAGAAAACCAGCAAAAAGACAAATGTTTTGGGTTTGGCTTCTTGTGAGCACCCCTTCATTGATGTTGCCAATGATTTGATCAGGTGGATGAGATCTCAAGAAGATTAAATCTCCTTGGTATGGTATGATGGCATTTGTTGGTAAAGGCTGCAAATGTGTATCATCTGAGCTAACCACTGCTGGTGACTTTGATGACCCAGCAGTGGCTTCAAAAGGTGGTGGAATGGGTGGTAATGGAGTGGACCACTGCTGACTTTTATCCACTGTTTGAGGACTTTTGTCAGCAGTAGTTGAGGATGTGGAAGCAGTGGTAGATGGGCTACTTTGATCAACAACTGTTGAGGTAGCAGTGGTTGAGCTTTAACAGTTGTTTTGAACAACTGATGCTTTCCCTTTTGTGGCAGACCTTTGAGGGATGATGACTTCATACCCATAGTCTGGTGTTGTATCCTCTGATGGACCTGCACTGTTAGTCTTGACAGCAGTATTTTCAAAAGTGAATTTTCAAGATCAAACAGTTCAGCAGGATTTGCTGGGATTTTCAATGATGAAAGTTCATTGAACTTTACATCCAAAGTCTCCTCCACTACCTTGGTCCGTGCATTGAACACTTTGTAGGCCTTGGCAGTGGTTGAGTATCCCAGAAAATAACCACAATCAATTTTGGCTGCAAATTTTGAAATGGAATCTTTTAAGTTCAAAATAAAGCATGGGCAGCCAAATACCTTGAAGTATGAGATCAGTGGTTTGATTTTGTACAGAATTTCATAGGCAGTCTTTTTGTGCCTGGGGTTTATTAAAACTCTGTTCTGAACATAGCAAGCAGTGTTTACTGCCTCTGCCCAGAAAGTTAATGGCAAACCTGAATCTGCAAGCATGGTTCTGGCAGCCTCAATCAAAGTTCTTTTCTTTCTTTCAACAACCCCATTTTGCTCTGGTGTTCTAGGGATGCTGTACTGCCTTACAATCCCTTTCTTCACACAGAAGGCATCCAACTCCCTATTTTTAAATTCTGTGCCATTGTCACTCCTAAAGCTTTTCACTGGAAGATCAAATTGCTTTTCAACCTGTGTCACAAAGTCTTGCAAAATGCCTGCAGTTTCATCTTTAGAGTGCAAAAAGAAAGTCCATGTAAACCTAGAAAAGTCATCAACTATAACTAAACAATATCTTTTCTTTTTGAGGCTCATGACTTGAACTGGGCCAAACAAATCCATGTGCAGCATTTGCAAGCACTGGGTTGTTTTGGACTCCTCAATGGACTTGTAGGAACTTTTATGTTGTTTTCCTTTTAAACAGGAAATGCAATGTTCAGGACATGAAAACAATTTTTGTGGAAGGCCTCTCACCAAACCATTTTTTGAAATTTCTGTTATTGTCTTAAGATTTGTGTGTCCCAGTCTTTTGTGCCAAAGTTCTGTCTCTTTGTTAGAGGCAGCTGAGAACAGACAGGCATCAGCTCTGGGACACTCTTTAGACATGTCAACAACATAAACATTGCCACTTCTTTGAGCAACAAGTTTTGTTTGACCATTTTTAATTATTGCTTCAATCTTTTTGACCATTTCTGGTCCAACAATCCTACAACAATCTTTTGTGAAGAATGACCCAAACCCTTTGTCACTCATTTGAGACACACTCAGAAGGTTGAATTTTAGATTGTCTATTATATTGACATTTTCAAATTTTACATTGCCAGATTGCACTGTGCCAGACCCCAGAACTTTCCCTTTACTATTATTTCCAAAGGATATATCACCCCCACCATGGATTTTAAAGTCTTTGAGGAGGGCTTTACATCCTGTCATGTGCCTGGAGCCTCCACTATCTACATACCATAGACTATCAAAGCATGCAGAAGCTCCCTGCACATGAAGTAAAAGGATTAGTTCATTAAGGACTCCAAAGCCAACAGGGCTTTGGATGGGGTCTCAACAGTGTCTGGTATGGATGCAGTGTGATGGGCAGTGGTTAAGTCAGGGGTTTGGACAGTTTTAGTACTGTTTCTTGCTAACCACTGTTGGGGGTCTTGCCCAATCAACTGCTGGTAACCGAAAGGATGCCTATTCACTCTGGGTTTAGAGGGCTTTTTGTAGACCTCATAAACGTGTGGAATCCTTTGGTAAGACTGTTTTTCCTTGCCCTTTCTGAATTGATTGGCAGGAGGTGCATCAGTAACCTGAACATCTCTTTTGACAGATGTTTGGTTCAGCTGTTTTGTGACAACTGTTTGAACTGGCACAAACAGTGGTTGTTTCTTTGTGAACTTGACAGATGGTGAAGGTGCTGATGAACTCAAGGATGTTTTAGCCATGTACTCATTCTTCTTTTCATTGAAGTTTTTGAGGTACACACATGCCTGAGTTTTATGGTTTGTTTTACCACAAACACTGCAACTTTCAGCTGAAGTAGTGACACTTGTTTTGGTTAAGTCATAAGCTTTTAGATGGAAACAATCTTTTGTTAGATGGTTCCTCTTCTCACAAAATTCACAAAACAAGTTATCAAGTTTCTCTTTCTTCTTCCTCTTTTCAGACTCCTTTGTAGCAGAGGTTTTGACCACTGCTGGAATATCCTTAAGATGAATTACTTTAGCTTTTGGAGCCTTAACACCATCAGTTGATGTAAAGTCCATTGGCTTGAAATTTTCAAGGATATCACACTCGTCAGACCATCTTGGTTTAAATTGATGATTTTCAATCTCCTCAAATGCAGAGGGACCCATTGGTCTATCAAGTGTGATTTTGTTACCAAGTTTGTCAGTGATTTTCACTTCTTGGCCATCCTTGTTTGTTGGGATGAACTCAGTAGTTACATCAGTGGTTGAAACAGATTTTTCAAAAGCAGTGTTTTCATCATCATGTTTTCTATAACCAACCCCAAATTTTACATTGCTTTTTATCTGTTTCTCAAGCATAACTTCATACCCTTTTCATGATTCCACCCATCTTTTACAAGTGATCTGGGTGGATTCTAACTCCTTTTTGCAAACTTGGTATTTTTCTACCATAGTTTGGAGTTGGGTTTTGGTTATGCTTTGCTCTTCTTTCAAACTGCTAATCTCTTTTTCCTTTTCAGTCAACTTGTTTTTAAGTTCTTTTAAAGATCTTTCAAATTTGACTTCATCAGTTAAGATTTTGTTCCTAAGGTTTTCATTCACCTCTTTGATGTTAGCAAAAGCAATAATGCAATTGTCAGAACACAGTTTTTCTAGAACTTGAGGTGATACCTTGGCAGCAGCCATCATTGCACAATCACATTTAGGATTTTCTTCCTCATCAGCTCTCTCTTCTTCCTCACCAGCCTTTTCATCTTTCTTGTCTTCTTCAGACCATAGATCTGTCATTGGTTCAATCAGGGTACCTGAACTTTCTCCCAGCAGTACTTCATCAGTCACAGCAGTAACCACTGCTTCAGTCACCTCTTCCACTGTTTCAACCTTCAGCTGTTCCTCCTCAGATTCAACCCCCTCCTGTATTGACTCTAATGCCATCAAACAAAATTCATTGTGAGAAGAATCATTTGAAGCATATAGTGCAAAATTTCCATCATTAAGATTTTCAGGCATACTGCCCCAGTCAACAAACTCTTGACTAAAGAAACTTTGTTGTTCAGGTTGTGTAACTACTGGAGCAGTAGTTTGAGGTGCAGATTGCACTTGTGCCTGGGGAGCAGGGGTTTGAACATATTGGATCTGTGGAGCAGCTGTTTGGACATAATGCACTGGCATAGGGGCAACAGCATAATGAGCAGTGTTCACATGTGCTGCTGGGGCATATTGGGCATAGTGCACAGTGTTTTGATTTTGAGGTCTAGGATTTGAACTAGGGTGAGTGACTACGGGACCAGTTGTTTGACTCCTACATTCCCTAGCAAAGTGTCCCAACCTGTTACACTTGTAACACTTGATTTTCGATTTATCCAACCCAACCCTTAGGTTCCCATGTAGACCTGGAAATTTTCTCCCAGTTCTCTTATAAAACTTGCTAGTTCTAACACTTAGCAAGGCCAGTTGGTGCAGGATGTCCATTTCCTCTAGGTCAGTGGGGTCGAAATGCTGTAAATCATTGAGTTCAAAGCTTAAATTGTCTGACATCTGGTTTTCATTTGCAGTGAATGCATAACCTGTAGAGTGAGGAACAGGGTTGTTAAAGTTTGCACCAGCAGTTATGTCAATGAAGTGATCATAACCCTGATCCTTACCACTACCACCAGATTCTTCTTGACCCAGAAGAGCAGTGTTACCGAATGAATAATCATCAACGGTTTTCCCTGACTCTTGTAACTTCCTTTTCTGGTTCAACTCCCTCTCAAAGGTCAGGAGTCGACCATGGAGTTGGGTCAAGGTCAGATCCTTGAACTCAGGTGCAGTTCTGGTGACAATAGCTATTGTGTCCCATTTTTCTGGCAGTGATCTGAGGAACCTGCTATTTTGAGTCGAGTTTGTAAACGTGACATTAACAAGCCTCAGTTCGCTGATGAGACAACTGAAACGCTCAAATTGTTGAGTCAGTGATTCACCTTTAACATGACAAAATGTTTCATACTGTTGGTTCAGGATTTCCCTATTGTTTTCTATGACCTCTTCGGTACCTCCAAACTGTTCCTTAAGTCCGTCCCACAACTCTTTGGCACTGTTACAATGTAACAGTCCAGCATATATTTCGTTGGGGAGCGCTGATGCAACAATACTAAATGCTTTAGCATCCAGTTCAAATTTTTGATAATCCGTTTCAGTATAATTTTCAACAGGTTTAGGAACTTGTTTTTTAGCATCTTCAGCGCTTGGCACTGTAGGAACATGAGGACCAAAGATAACAGACTTCCAACAACCTATGCTTTGTTGAGCGAGGATGTGACCCATCCTCCTCTGCCAGATGTTGTACTCATTTCTTTTTAGCATAGGTGGTTTAAAGAGCGAGCCAATGTTGTTTTTATCATCCTGAGATTGTGACGTCATTCTTGTTGTTTTACAGGTACTGAGAAATCAACAATAATGGTGATTAATCCTTACTCTGTTTTTCAACGACGAACAAACGATCAGTATCAACTGTTTTGAGCTGAACTATTTACGTCAAAATGATTGTTAAATCAAATTTGACTGTTCTAGCTCTGATACCAATTGTTGGATCTGAGTTTCCTTTTGATTATATTTTTGTTTGTAAAATAAGATGGAGATGAACGAGTGTGCAGCGGAAATTAAGATGAACACAAACTTTGTATACAATCAAATGAGAGTAATACTTTTAATCAAACATCATTACACAAAGAACCGAATGATTGAATTTATTTCAATTACGATTACAATGATGATGAATGAATGCAAACTCCCCCTCAGCCAGAGCTCAGCAGTTTGTTCGTGCAAAGAAGACGAATGATGTGAAGAGCTAATAGAACAGTACAAAGTACTGTACTATTTATAAGCACTTGCAAACTACTGAGCATCTTTAGCTGACATCACCATGAAAGTGACATCTAACCTCCTAACAAACTCTAACCTCTGATTTATACAGACACTGCTTCTATTGAACTACTGCTAATACATTCTATTACAAACAGACTTTAGAACTACTGCTGCAACCTTCTACTGCTGTGAACCCAGCAGCACTTATCCGGATCAGCAGTGCTTGACTCAAGGCAGTAGATTGAATCAGCAGGACTTGAGTCTTCATCAGATCTTTAATTGAGCAGCAGTTATTGGTCAGCAGTTAGTAAGATCAGCAGATAGGAGGTCATCAGTTGTTGTAATCACTTTCAAGGGGAGAGATATGTATATCAGCATCTGCTTATTCTGAATCCACTGAGCTGATCCAGTTTTGGCTTTATATTATATGTTCCTCTGATAGGGTTCAATTCCAACAACTATTGTGTATGAATGGTGGTCTTTAATGGTGATATTTAAATGTTAATTAGACGTAATAAATTGTGTTTGATTTGAAGTTATTAAACTGTGTTTAGGATCAAATGACTTTGACTGCTACTTGGCTGTGTTTAGGATCAATATGACTTTGATTTGTTTAGGATCAATTGTAGCATTTTATTAACTGTGTTTATGATCAAGGGTGTACCTATTGGCACACCCAAATTCCTATATGCACACTAAAAAGGGCTTTTTGTCCTATATGCACACCCTGCAGTGTCGCGCTGTGGCCAAAGCGCGGGGTTTTGGTCCGGTCAACCAGACAAAAGCTTGACGGCTGTCTGACGGTCTGTTGATTGGATCAAAACGCCGAGTTTTGGCCGCATTTTGATCCTGTCTACCAGACAAAAGACTGACCGGATGTCTGGTTGACAGGACCAAAACGCGGCCAAAATTCGGCGTTTTGGTCATGTCAACAGACCCGTCAGTCTTTGTCTGGTTGACCGGACCAAAATGCCATGCTTTGGCCACAGCTCAACATTGCAGGGTGTGCATATAGGACAAAAAAGACATTTTTGGGTTGACTATCTACACACCAAGTGTGCAAATAGTCTCCTCCATGATCAATTGTAGCATTTGATGGGTTAGACCACCCGTAGTGGGGCGTTTTTTTTTTTAAATTGAAAAACAACGCCCGGAAACGCCCATATACCCATTACACCCGGCGTTATTTAAAAAAAAAATTGAAAAGTTTGATTCCGGCGTTTTAATAACAACGCCTAAAAAAAGTCAAAAGTTTGCATGTGGCCAATCAATGGTCTGACAACCCACTTTTGCATGTGACAAGTGTTTGACCAGCCAATCAACATTAGTTTCTTTTTTTTTAATAATTGGAAGGGGCATTATTCCCACTACATCACTTTTGTAATAATGCCCCATGCTAACTGGGATGTCACGTGTCAGATAATGCCCCATGGTAGGGGCATTATTTTTGTTCACCACTACACATGGTCTTAGGATCAAATGACTTTGATAACGATGTGCTTAGGATAAAGTGACTTTGATGTGCATTGTAGCATTTGACTTTGACTTTAATGTACGTAGGATTAAATGACTTTGACTGCTACACCAAGCCGAATAAAAGTAACAAGATCCATAAAATATTGGATGACATTACATGATATGATATCACATTACTAATTATATGATGATGTATCATTCAAATATATAACCAACTTTTTCTCATATAGAAGTGTATTTTTTTAAATGTTAGGTAAAATTCATAATGAGTGACCGAATGGACATGGTGGGATATGAAATGAATATGCCACTCAGATTTGTTGTGCATCAATTGGAACATTTCCAAAGATACTATGATGGGGTTTGCCTCTTTTTTAAACAAATAAGGCTTTTTTAAGATGCAAAGAAAAAATGCTTATTATTATGACATTAAATACCTAGTCACCAGACGGATATAAACCTAATTTAGGGTTGTGCCCGGTGTTAAACGAACGAAGAACGAAAAAGAAGTTAAGAGAAAAAAAAAAAAAACATTTGTGCTCATAACATGTAAAAAAACTAGAGAGAAATTTAGGAGACAAGCTAATTTATTCATTCATGTAACATATACATCATATATATAGACCAATACAATAAGAGGGTGGAGATACAATAGGAAGTTTATTTGGCTAGGAAGTCTAAGAAGTGATCTTGACCATCCATTTAGTTAATAAATGGCTAAGATTAAATGAATGAAATTGAAGCAAAAAAAAAGAGGCGCGTGGGTTTGTTAGACCATGTGTAGTGGTAGAACCTTATAATGCCCCCACCATGAGGCATTATACGACACGTGACGTCCTAGTCAGCAAGGGGGCATTATAGCAAAAGTGGTGTAGTGGGTATAATGCCCCATTCAATCATTTTACAATCATTTCCCAATCATTTTTTTTTTAATTTAAAACATAAAAAAAACTTCATTAATTTAAAAATAAAATTACATTACATGAAAAAAAATAAAAAAAAAACTGAAAACTCTTGAACCATATCGCCTTTCCTTCGTCTTCCAAAATCATGTTGTGCATGATTATACAAGCGTACATAGCATCTCTCATTTTTTGCTTGCTCCATGCACGACAAGGATTTCTCAAGTATTGCCAGCGTTGTTTAAGAACCCCAAAGCATCTCTCAATGTCTTTTCGTGAAGACTCTTGAACCTTTTTAAAGTATGCTCTTTTGTCATCAATAGGATCACTAAACGTCTTCACAAAAATCGAATACCTAGGATAAATTCCGTCGCTCAAATAATATCCATGGGGGTAGTAGTTTCCATTTGCGTAAAACGACGCTTTTGGAGCTTTGCCAGAAATCCACTCCTCTAACAACGGCGATTGTTCAAAAACATTGATATCATTGCATGACCCGACCACGCCAAAGTAAGCCGACCAAACCCAAAGGTCCTGTGAAGCAACCGCCTGAAGAATAATAGTGGGTCCTTTTTGGTCACCACGTGTGTGTTGGCCTCGCCATGCAGTCGGGCAGTTATCCCAACGCCAATGCATGCAATCTATGCTCCCGATCATACCAGGCAAACCATGCTCGGTGTTATGTACCTCGTAGATCTTTTGAAGGTCCTCCCATGTAGGCGTTCTAAGATAACGCGCACCGTACACATCAATTATACCTTTATAAAAAAAATATAGACAAACATAAGATTCAAAAAAAAATTCTAAGCATAAGCGTCGTTTAAAAAAAAATAAAAGTAAAGTATAAGAATTGTACCGCGACAAAAATGTTCCAAGCTATCTCGTGTAGTTTTCTCCGCCATTTTTAGATACTCGTCGTTGATGTCGGTAGTGTTACCATAAGCAATGATTCGTAATGCCGACGTACACTTTTGGATACCGGTAAATCCAAGTGCCCCTCTCGCATCCGGTTTTTGTTTAAAATAATCGTAGTTGGCTTCCAAGTCGTTGACTATGCGTAGAAACAACCGCTTACTCATCCAGAAACGACGCCTAAAAACTTCGTTTGAAAATGTCGGTGCCTCGTCAAAATAGTCTTTCATCAAACGCTCGTGTGTCGCGCGTCGGTCTCGTTCAACATAGCCTCTTTTATTTTTTGGTGCTTCGGGCCGACGAGAATGGTTGACATATCGCACCGCTAGTTGACATGCACTCGTAACCGCCTCTTGCTCAAGCTCCTCATCAGTCGAACCATCGCCATCCGCAAAATACTCGTTGTAGTAAAAATTTATCATGGATGAAGAACTAGGAGAATCCATCAAGTTTTTTTATAAATTGTGGGATTTTTTAGAGAGGTTTTGAGATTGTTTTTGTTGAAAATGAATGAGTTTTGGTTGTTTATATATATATATATATATATATATATATATATATATAATAGGTTTAAAAAAAAATAGTCAAACTAGCCGTTGGAATATAGCCGTTTGATTGGTGGTTGAATTGTGCATTAGGCGTTTTAATTTAAACGCCGGATTCATTTTTTTTTTATTTAAAACGCCCCAAAACGCCCCCCGTAATGGGGATGTGGGCGTTATAGAGCGTTTTGGGGCAAAAAATTTAAAAAAAAAACGCCCCATTACGCTTGGTCTTAGGGGGCATTCTAGTCAATCCAACACAATAGTTTCTCTCTCCTCCAATTCCCTCCCATTTTTTAAACGTTAATAACTTTTTCATACGACATTATTTTTTTATAAAAATTGCACCAAAAAAACGAGCGTTTTTTTATCTTTAAAACGAGTATACTATTGCTATATTTTTGAAAATTTTTTTTTGAAAACCCAGATGCTTAAAACGCAATGAAAAAAAACGTAAAAAATGACTTTTTCTAAAACGCAACGCACCAAAACACAAAGTAATGTCTTATTTCTAAAACGCAATGACCAGAAAACACAAATAAATGCCTTATTTCTAAAACGCAATAGCCTAAAAACACAAAAGAAAGTATACTTTCTAAAACGCAATGGACTGAATGTGTTTTACCTAAAACGCAATGCACCCAAAACACTTAAAAATGTCTTATTTCTAAAACGCAATGGCCAGAAAACACTTAAAAATGTTTTATTTCTAAAACGCAATGGCCAGAAAACACAAAAGAAACCGTTCTCTCTAAAACGCAATAAACTGAATACACATAAAAATGTGTTTACCTAAAACGCAACGAGTAAAAACACTTCAAAAATGTTTTATTTCTAAAACGCAATGACCAGAAACTGTTGTTCACAGAACCAGAAACTGTCTAAAGCGCAATGACCAGAAACTTTTGTTCACAGAACCAGAATCTAACTAAAAGCAGTGACCAGAACCTGTTGTTTACAGAACCAGAAACATTGTCTACGAATGCAGTTTTCCAGAGGCAATTTACAGAAAATTAATTTTTCTGATGCATTTTTATTACAGCAATTTAATCGGAAAACACTGTCTACGAACCTGTTGTTTACAGAACCAGCTCAATCCCAGCCAGGGGCTCTGCCCCTTGGACCCCGCCAAGATTGTAAAACGCAATGACTAAATCAAAAACCTAGATCGTAAAAATGAAATTAAAGAATTTCTTACATGGATCAAAGTGATTTCTTCAATAATTGACAAAGTTTGAATGATAGAAACACTTATCAGCGCTCGAATCGAACGAATCGAGTGATTATCTTCAAAATCACCGGAAAAAACGAGATTTTTTATGAAATTAAACTGAGTTTTCTTCAAAAAAGCTGAAGAACACGTTGATCGGGTGTTTGAATCATTAATTTGTGATGAAAATCGCACTATAATGTTGTGATTATTGAGATTTAAAGTGAAGAAATGGTTGAAGATGGTGGGTTTTAAAAATGGTGGGTTTTGAAAATGGTGGGTTTTGAAGTTACTGAGTTTTGAAAAGGAAGAAGAAAGGGTTGGATTGACTAAAATACTCTTTTTCTTTATTTTAAATGTTGGCACATATCCTAATCCTATTCCTATTGCTTCCTACACTTCCTAGCCAAAATAAACTTCCTATTTGATCTTTTCCCTACAATAAGAACCCTAAAACCCATAAACATTAAGTTGGGCTATAAAATATGTTTATTATTATACCCAAATTTATGCATTAATTTATATAAATTATTTATATGAAACACAAACTTCTGTGTTTTCCCAAGCAAGTATCCTACTTCTTTTGAATTGACGATCTTTCTCGTAGCATTTTTATCCCCATATACCTGAAATGGCGCATATAATAAAAAATCATTCTTAGTTGATATTACTGATAATATGATGATATATCATTCAAGATTGAGGTTTGGCTACAAAGTCTAAATTTTTTAAAAAGTGTAAAAAAATCATAAAACATTATAATTTCAGTCATAAAACACATCTAAAATCCACAAATAACAGAGTGAAGGTTACTAGAACAACCATATTCAAACCCTAATAGTGTATAAAACTTCTAAGACTAGAAGGTATGGGGGCCGGCTGAGGCCAGGCTAGGACCGGCGCCGGTCCCCCACACCGCCCCCCTGGGGCTCGGCTCGGCACAACCGGCCACCCACAGCCGGGGTAGCCGGACCTCTTTCTCCTCTTGCCTCTCACATATACCTATACATACATACATATATATACATAAAGGGGTTCATCCCCCACCCCCCCTAGGTCCATCCCCTCCAAACCACTCCTACGTGGCACCTACGTGGCGGCTCATCCCCTCCAAGCCCATCCTCTCCATACCCTTTAGTCTAACATACCATCGTAAAACGATAAAAATAAAACACAACATGCTAATCAACGTAAAAAAAAAGTTTGTCATTTAATAATCAGAGTCTTATCATCCAAAACACAACACAAAACCCACATATATGATGTTTTAGTAATCTTCATTATGTTATTTGTGGGTTTTTGATGTGCTTTATTGTTAACATTATGGTGTTTTATGACATTTTACACTTTTTAGAAAATTTGGACTTTCTAGCTAACTCCAGACCTACCATTCAAATATATAACTAACTTATTCTCATTGATTGATAAATGTATTCATCGATAAATATACCGTGTTAAATCATTGATAGTAGTGTATTTACCTGTAGACATATTTACTATTGAATATGCTACATAACTATAAAAATATTATAGCATATTCACAAGTGAATACAAATGGTTCGTATACATTTAGTGGTCTTCATTTGTATTCAAAAGTATAACTATACACACATTTAGTTAGGTGTGGATCTAGGCCACTTTTGTGGATTCCCAGGAACCCATTCGGTTTAGGAAAAATGGAAAAAATTAGTGAGAACCACTTATGATTTGGAAAAAAAAATAGTGATAATCTACCAAAAGGAACACAATGAAAAAATTTCTTAGATCCGCCACTGCATTTAGTGGTTTTCATTTGTATTCTAAATTATAACTATATATACCTTCCGAGCATCATCATAGTAGCTTGAGGATTTGTTCCAGGGGAATTTAGAAAGGTTGAACTATCAATGACACGTAGTGAAGAAATACCAATAACTTTGTAGTTGTGATCAATAACTCTATCAACCTGACACCCTCCATGGTAATGCCATATGGTCATCACCGTGTCTTTGCAATATTGCTCTAAGTCAAACGGGGCATTCAAATGTCTAGGTCTTAAATTTAAAGGCAAAGCGACCACCAAAGCAAACAAATCTTGAACCGATAACAAAGGATCACGAAATTTTGACAGTGGTTCCGATTCCAACACCTTTACAATGGTTTCCAAGCCCGCAACACACGTTTGAAGGTCTCCAGGCTCTTTGAAGTAGTTAAACGTGACTTTAGGATTTTCATCTGGATTTGTTGTCACGAGCGCGAGATTGCCAGAAGAGAGTGGGCCCGTTACCTTTTCAAGGATCAATCCGCCATTAAGTCCCGATAGATCCAAGTCAAAGCGTTGCCCGATGATGGATTTGATCTTGTCAAGAATTGTGGTCTATATATTGTAACAAAATAAAAAAGATTACTTGCACCCAAACTAACATTAAAAATATATATGTACATATAAAGTTAATTTTGGATGTTTTATACATACTTGGTTAGAAAGAAGTCCAATATTTTGGAGCAATGGCAAGCTAATATGGGTACTAGCGGCTTCAATGAAGCTCCCGAATCGGGTAATACCCACAACCTCAATCAATGAAATCTCTACGTTCTCAAGTGAAGGGACGAATACTAGATTCATTGGGTTATCAGATAAGCCCTGTCCAACCATGGGCTGGTCCAATAACACCTTAATTCCATGGCCCATTAGATGTTCAGCAGGCCCAATACCACTCAACATTAGCAATTGTGGGCTCCCAAGCGTACCGGCTGATAATATAACTTCATTCATCAATGACCCTTGGTTTAAAATTGCCATATGCTTGTCCCCTTTCATATCTACGTACAATACTCCTCGGGCCCTTAGCTCTACACCATACAAAAAAAAAAAAAATAAAAAAAAATAAAATAAAATAAAAAAACAACAACAACAAGGTTTAAAATTATTATTAAAAAAGAATTATCTTTTAAAAAAATATTATTAAAAAGGAATTTTTCTTTTAATCGCAACGAACATTTTAGTTTATGTTAACATGACTCAAACATGTTTTGACCCGAACCAAAAATGATTAATGTGGTTACCATTGGGTTCGAATAATATTTGGTGCACGGTTGCATTCAAGTATACGGTAATGTTGCTTGGCTCGGCATACTCTAACGGCAGCCGTGTGTCTCTTCCCGTTTTGGTCGAAAATGCTACCGCCAACTTTAGTTCCGTAAATATGTTCATAAGTAAACCCATTATCCGGCAACACTCCGGCCTCCAACAACCCGTCTTTGACTGCGGCTTGCCACGCCAACACCTTGGGCTCAAACGCCACTTTCTTTCCGACCCACTCGTAGGATTCTTTCACTAGCTGAGGGTCCCACCCGGCTTTGTTGATAAAGTCAGCACTCGCCCAAGTAAAAAAGCCCGCGTTCAGGGCGGACCCACCGCCCAGAACGCGAGCCCTGTGGTTTATCACCCCGTCTGTGGACACAAACGTTTGAGAGGCCGACGTGGAACTAAGGTCGGCTAGTGTTTCCAAAAAGCCATTAATGGTGTTGACGGAGGGAATGCCGTAAGGTAAATCGCCCCTTTCGAGTACTAGAACTTTTGAGGCTTGTGAAAGTGTGGCGGCCAATGCACAACCGGATGTTCCACCGCCGATTATGATGTAGTCGTAGGATGTCTCCGCCGGAGCTTGGGTGGCATCTCTAGCAAATGTGGAATATGGAGCTACAAAGAATAAAATGTAGTTAATAATATATGAACATGTTGTACGTTACGTGTAGACACAAGAATAAGTTTTTTTTTTTTTTTTTGAACAGCAAACGATTATATGATTATAGAGCAGGGCCAGCAAGAGACACAAGAATAAGTACGTACGTTTTTCGGAAGTTGAAGAAGAAGCAAAAAAGACCATGATAGCAAGCATAAACGGGGAAATGAAGGTGTTGTAATCCATGATTGAAACAAGAATGCAATGAAGTAGATAACAAGAAAAATAATATTAGTTTAATTCTAGTGACGACACGACCTTCCCCTTATCGCATGCAACTTTTCCCATCCATTTATCATAATAAAATTAAAAACAAAGTTATGTTTGATATAATTATCCATAACATATTCAAAGACTAGGCTTTATATAAAGACCAATCACGCATTATCCGTAAGAAATCAAAGACTAGGCTTATATAAAGACCAATCACGCGTTCGTGTTATTTTTTATAATAAAAAGTGGTCACACTTGAAAATATCTATGGATATAAATTATTTTTTAATTGAACTTTAATAATATGGATGTAACGGAAAAGATATGGAAGAAGGTGGAGGTTATATTGAGAATGCTAAATATTGCGAAAATCGTGAGAACAAAGGAGAAAACCAATAAAAAAAAGAATTAATAGATACCTCATTGTAATTAAAATACTAACATTTAAAAAGAATTTTCTCTTTAACTTAATTCATCTCTCCTTTCAAAATCATTGTTAATAAGTTTTTTACACATATGTAAATGACAAACTTATACATGTGTAAATTTTCTTAAGTTATCTATTACTCCTTCATACGATTATAATCTGGAAACACTCAACACCATCAAAACGATTAAAGAAAAGAGCATTCTAATGAAAGTAATAACATTCAACGGTTCAAACAGGAAAAGTTGATTTACATTCTGATACGAACCGAATCGTTTATCAAATAATCCAAGAAATTAGATAGATACTAGATGGAAATTCAGAGGGAAACACAGATTTTTTACTGATTCATTTTCTTCCATGATCATTCATTAAACAAAAAGTCCCTATATAGGGTTACAAGGACATGTATACAAACTACCTACGTGGAGATCATGGGAAACATCCCCCACTATCTTCCTTAATTTAAGGGAAACATGCAACATTGAACTACTAAACAAAATAACTAAATATGCAACAATAATGTAAACATGTAACACTGAAATTAAAGGAAACGTGCATCAATGCAATTTATCATTTTGTGATGACGTGGGCAGAAAGGTCCCAATCGGTCAACGGCGTCGATTTTAATCAAACAGTAGGGACGATAGAATAGCTAACAGTAGGGACGATTCATGCAAGCTTCAGCTGGAACGATTAAACAGTAAGCTTCAACAGGGACGATTTCGTGAAAATATTACACTTCAGCAGGGCCAGGGACGATTCCGGCAGAGTCGCTGGCTTTTGTTCGACACAGATACTTCTTCGATGTTTGGGTTTCCAAATTGTCGCATTTCAATTCTATCACCAATTGGGCTAAGCTTTGTTATTTACCAATCGAGTCTCCTATCAATTCTATTATACAATTATAATTCTTTTAATAATAATCTAATTAATATTAAGTCCATCGAGTTTAAACTATTATTATTGAACAAATAATAATCCACCTACTTGTGAACATTACATTAAGGCCCTTTAAGATTATACAATTATAATTCTCTTAATAATAATCTAATTAATATTAAATCCATCAAGTTTAAACTATTATTATTTCACAAATAAATAATCCACCTACTTGTGAACATATACGATTCGTGTACCAACGTGTAACTCTTCGGATCATAACAAATTGGTTACGTTGACTTTAATTACGATCAGACACACATGTCGCCAAGAGTTGTTTCCATCACCAATTAAATGTTAGAAGTTATTTTTCATTTTGAGCTCTTAAATTCCCAATTATAACATCTCAACTCAATATCAGTAAGCTTAAATCATGAGATTAAAGATCATATAAGTAATTATTACATTTCAAACTTGTCATACCTCGATCCTTTGACAATATTGCATGGTAACAAATCTTGGAAAAAACTCATAATTCGTTAACAATAAATCCATAATATTTGCATTGATACTAATCCTTTTTTCATTTGAGATATCAACATGCCAAAGAAATATTCTTACCAGTTTTGAATTAACTAGTAAATGCATTAAATGTACCAATCATCTTCTTAGCCACATAATCCTTGCTTCTTTATGGTTTCATAACAAACCAAAACAAACACCAATTGAATAACTACTAATCCTTCTCGCACGGTTCATCCTCTTGTGACCGACATGCAACAAGACTTATTTATGCCGTTGTGTTCGTTTTTATGTCGTGTGTTTCCCGAACTCGGATCGCACAAGCAATAACATTAGAACATCCATGCAACTCTATTTTGGTTTCCATTTTCGTACAAGAAATCTGCTATAAACTGATCGGTATTGGAATCATACTTTCCGACATCTGATCGGAAATTCCTAAAATTAAATGAGTCGTTTTCATTTGGTGATATCCAATACAAGAATGAAAGAAACAATATTTTTCAAAAAAAACTTATTTTTTTCTGATAAGAATTATTACAAGGCCCAATTAGTGAAAATAGTCATTTATGCGATAATAAGCTACTGTTCAAAAATCAAGGCGTTTCAACGGTAGGATATCCGGGAAGAGTTCGATCTTTGGGACCACATTTTCTAATCCGAAAATAAGAGCTGTTACAAAAATCAGTTTTAAGAAAGGTCACATTTGTCAACCATATGAACCACAAAAGATATATATATATATAAAAAACAGTAACGTCGCCTATCATGAATCTCAACATTAGAGTTTCAAAAGGTTTCCTCCAAAGGAAAACCATCGTTAGGGTTTGAAGCGATACTCAACGTACAACAATTTCCACCGGTGACGCGTGTGGAGCGCCTAAGAGTTTTTAAGATCTCCAACCTTTCATTCTTGTCCACCACCTCATTGGTTAGCAAACTCACCTTCTTTAGATTGGGTGACCTGGCAAAAATAAACTTCACCAACTCTAACACAGGCTTCACATGTGTGAAATATCCAATCTGCAATTCGTTCAGATGCTCCAACCAAACATTTGAGTATTTTTCCAACGTAACGGAGTATTCATCCAGCAGAACAGATTTTATCTCATCATCATTCATCTTCAGCAGGAGTCTTGTGTCAGTGAACTTTGGCATAATATTCAAATAGATAGGACACAGAATAGACTTGTACAACTTACCGCCAGCTCAATTTTCTCCAAGTTTGGGGAGCATTTGATCAAAGCAGTAATAAAAGGCAATCCATAGCCATCTTTAAAAGACAAGTCTTCGATATAGCAGTACTTGAGGTGGATTAGTGAAGTTGGAAGCTCTTGTGAAACTGAGGCTTGAACTAACGACTTCAACCACATGCAAAAACAATGATTAACAACCACAGTTTTATTATGGAATATTGGATTTTAATAATCCCAACTATTCGTCGTTGGCCGCCAACAGTCCCAACTTTAAAAATAACCACTGACAGTCCTAACTTTTAACATATTGGCCTCCACTGGACCTTGACTAACAGAACCCTAACGCCGTTAGTCTCCGGTTGCCGGAAAAACGTTTTTTGGCCAGAAAACTCAACATTTTCGTCCCGAACCTCTTTGTAACCTTATTATGGATCTTTGGGAACCTTTTTCTAGTAAAAGCCCCAATTATTAAAGTCGCCGGAAAACTCAACTTTTTGGCCGGAAAACTCAACATTTTCGTCCCAAACCTCTTTGTAACCTTAGATCGGACCTTTAGAAACCTTTTTTCTGCAAAAAACGGTTTTCCGGCCACCGGAGGCTAACGGCGTTAAGATTCTGTTAGTCAGGGTCCATTGGTGGCCAATATGTCATTAGTTGGGACTGCCAGTTGTTATTTTTGAAGTTGGGACTGTTGGCGGACAACGGCGAATAGTTGGGATTATTAAAATCCAATATTCCTATTATTATCTACCTTAAATTTTATAGATCATGTGGATATATATTACCGGAATGATATAACCCCCAGTGGTCAGACGTTCAATCATAGGTAAACACTTGAATAGCTCCATAGTGTTGGGTTTTTCATCACCGAGAAAATCTCTTATAAGCTGCAAAAACAAAGAATATTGAGATAAGTTTTGAGAGCCCATAAGAATGTATATCCAGTATGAACTTACCATATCCAAACGCTTAAGTGATGGACAATTAGATAAAAGATGTAGAAGAGCTTTTCTAGAGATCTTTACAAATATCAAGGATAAGTTTGTAAGGCTACCAAATCCATTGAATATTGGTTTCTGGTTGATATTACAATTTGCAAGATACAAATCCGTCAAGTGATGCAACGAGAAGAAAGATAAAGGTAAACCATATGTATTATAATCATAGAACTCAAATCTTAATTTATTGACGGCATGGTTTCTCGACAAATGAAGTATTATCTGATCAATTTCAAAGCAGGTGTGATGTGCATCCATCGAAAGCGTGAACTCACGTATAGGACCCTGGTGGAGTAACAAAACTTGGTGTATAACATAGATAAGCTTACACCTCGTGTCCATGTTGTTCCTTGCCCTTTCTAAGTCAGATGTTTCACTCCCGTCAGACGATTCTTTCAGATCATCCTGGTAAAACTCAAGTTCAGGAATTGTGGTCCATTTGTACCTCCATTCCCTTGAGAGGACACTTGTCCTAGCTACCTCTTTAATTGGTAAAAGACATAAGATAGTTTCTACTACGGCTTGAGGAAGTGTGGTGATTCTATCAACTCGTTCAACTTTAGACAAACATTTGGCTTTCACCTTGGGCTGCTTTCCTCGGATCATACTGCAAACTGTGAAAAAGAACTTAAAATGAACTCTGTTTACTAAACACACAAAGAAAATAGACCAAATGCAACATAATAAGTCCTAATTACATCTCAGTTCATCTACACATGATTAACCTTTTGAACAAGTGAATGGTTTTACATGTAGTTAAAAGCGTCTTTGATTAAATGCCTGAAAAGGGAGAAAAAAAAAACAATTATGGTTGTTTGGGCTTCAGCTTAACAAAGCGAACTTGTTACATTATGATTTTTTAAACAAACTCGCTTGTTTTTTATTTTGTTTTGTATCCTATATCAGCTTGAGTGCTTGAAGGCACTGTTGCTTTAGTTGGAGATCCAAAATGATATGTTTATTACATTATTGTCGCAAAAACGGTACATGTGGACTGCCATATTGAAGCGAGTTAACTTCTATCTAGATATTTTGTTCCTACTTCAGGTTTCAATGTGAGGTTATCCGTTATTGTATATAAACAAGGAAACTTCATAGGCTGTCGTTGCACGCTTTAATTATCCAACTGTTATATTTCTGCAAAAAGAGATCTACGGTCCAGTTCTTTTCATGCATGTGTGTTAAATACTTTATATTCCTATTAACTGATTATCTTTGTTATCAGGTAACTTAAGGGCAAGGGTTAATCTTCTATAGGTGCACCTACTTTTCAGGCTGACATCTTCAAACCGGCCATAAATATTGTATTCCGCCACAAGAACAACTCTTGATGTTGAAACAACTTATCCATTACTAAAGATAAGTGTCTACATTAGGCTGGAGGGTGTGGGGGTCGTCCCCAGCCCGTCCAGCTTCGTCCCCCCCCCCCATACCGGCGTCGTCCCAAACGGCTACACCCGGACGTTGAAGACGCTCCACTACAAGACAAAACCTAACTCACACACACATATTACATATACATACAACTCATATATATATATATATAGGGAGCCGCTAAAATGAAAACCACCTCCAGTTGTAAGAACCGTAAGAACTGTTTTAGACGAATGAGAGGATGCCACTTCATATCTTCACATGTGTTATATCAGGGTTAATTTGGTAATTTAACCCATCACACATTTCAATCTCTGCACAAATATCAGAGATGCATTCTCTCTCTCTACATATCACATCTATCTAGATCCTTTTTTCTCTCTCTCCGTAAACAAAGTATCAAACCCTCTCCTCCACCTACAAAATCAAAGATGCATCTCAGACCGTCTCCTCCACCTCAAAATCTCAGACCGTCTCCTCCACCCCTTCGCATCTCGCATCCGCCACAGCCCCACCCCCCGTCTTCTCTCTCTCTCCTCCACCACAGAAACCCCGTCGACGATGTTGATAATGGCACGAGCACAAGAGTTTTGAAGATGTTTTGGAGATAATAGTGGGGAGGTTGTTGATCGATGGCGAGGAGTGACGGTGTTGGTGGCTGGTGGCTGGTGGAGAGGAGCGACGGTGTTGGTGGCTGGTGGAGAGGGGTGTGACGGTGAATGGTGGCTGGTGGAGAGGGGGTTATGGTGAATGGTGGCTGGTGGAGAGAGAAAGACCGGCACCGTCGGCGACGGGCTGACGGCAGCGCCGCCGTGAACAGCGTCTCCTCCACCACTTTGGAGGTTATGAGTTTTGTTGGTTCAAAACTAGTTCATCAGATTCTTTAGTTCGAGTAAGTTGCATATTCGGTGGATTGATCTGTTAATAGTTTGATATGTGGGTTTAATCTGATGAACTTTGTGGGTTTGATCTGTTTGATTTATTGATCAGTGAACTATGTTCTTTGCTTTTCTAGTGATTTTTGATTTTTTGGCATGTGTTTTTGATTTGCTGGTGATTTTTTATCAGTGAAATAAGTGGGTTTTGATCAATTGGATTTTGAGTTTGTTGTTACTGTCATTTGGTTGTTACTGGTGCCTTTTTGAATCGGCGGTGATGATAAAAAAAAACGGACGATGGCGCGGCAAGGATGGCGAAGGGTAGGTTTTTTAAACCTGCAACCCCTCTTTTGCAGCCTTTGATTATCCGTTTCTGAGCCAAACCCCGTTTTATTTTCAAGATACACTTTTGTTTTGATGTTTTTGTATTTTTCCCCCTCTAGTCGATGATGATAACGATATATCTGAGACACCTCCCCGAGTATGCGATTTCTGGGCGCATTCGTTTTTTAGTAAAAAAGTTTTTGTTAAAAAAAGTTAAGCCGTAAACTTTTTAACGTAAACCGTAAACTTTTTAACGTAAAAACGTAAAACGTAAATTTTTTTACGTAAAACGTAAAAACTTTTACGTAAAACGTAAAAACTTTTACGTAAAACGTAAAAAGTTTAAACGGGACGGTAAAACGGCATGTAAAAAACGGGACGGTAAAATGGCACGTAAAAAACGGGACGGAAAAACGGCACGTAAAACGGCGCGTAAACGGGACGGTAATACGGCACGTAAAAAAACGGGACGTAAAACGTAAAAAAACCGGCGCGTAAAACGTAAAAAACGTTAACGTAAAAACTGTTTACGTTCCGTAAAAAAAACGCTCGTAAAAAAACGGGGCGTAAAAAAACAAGGCGTAAAACGTTCCGTAAAATAGCGCTCGTAAAAAAAAGGGGCGTAAAAAACGTAATATAAAAATCTGTTTTTTAATCATCAAAAAAATTATCATTAAAAGTTTTACGTGAAACGCAAAACGTAAAAAGTTTTACGTAAAACCCGTAAAAATGTTAAAAGTTTTACGTAAAACGTTAAAAGGTTTACGCAACACGTAAAAAGTTTTTTGGCGGTCGTAAAACGTAAAACGTCAAAAAATTTACGTAAAACGTAAAAAATTTTACCTAAAACGTAAAAACGCAAAAATTTACATAAAACGTAAAAACTGTTACGTAAAAAAACGACGTTGAAAAAACGACGTTAATAAACGGCGCGTAAAAAAACGGCGTTAAAAAATCGGCGTGTAAAAATCGGCGTTAAAAACGGGCGTAAAAAACGGCGTTAAAAAAATGGCGCGTAAAAAACGGCGTTAAAAAAATGGCGCGCAAAAAAACGGCGTTAAAAAGTTGGCGCGTAAAAACGGGGCGTTGAAAAAACGGCGTAAAAAAACAGCGCGTAAAACAGCGGCGTTAAAAAATTGGCGCGTAAAAAATAACGACGCTTGAAAAAACCCGGCGTAAAAATAACGTAAAAAAACGGCGAGTAAAACGTAAATAACGTTAACGTAAAAACCGGGCGTAAAAAAGGGCTCTTCAAAAGGTTTTTTTAAACAAATCTTAAAAAACAATATAATAAAAATGGTAGAGGATCCTGTAAAAAGTGCTCAAAGTGTGAGAAGTGTAAGAAGTGTATTATAACACTATATATAATACTATATAACACCATATAAACACCGTATAACAATATGTAACAACATATAATACCATATAACACTATGTTACACTATATATCATTATATAACAAATATAACACTATACATCTATCATAGACATGTTATCAGACAACCTATAGTGTTATATTTGTTATATAATGATATATAGTGTTACATAGTGTTATATGGTATTATATGGTGTTACATATTGTTATACGGTGTTTATATGGTGTTATATAGTATTATTTATAGTGTTATAATACACTTCTTACACTTCTCACACTTTAGGCCCTTTTTACACTATCCTTACCCTAATAAAAATTAGATTTCAAAAAAATGTTTAACAAAAAAAATCTGTTTCTAATTAAAAATTAATTAAGTCAAAAATTAATTAATGAATAAGACAAAAAATGTAATTAAAAACTAATATACATAAAAAGACAAAAAAAAAACAAATTTACTTATATACCCTTTAACAATAAAATATTAAAAACATAATAAGACGAAAAGATTTTAATATTAATTTTAACTACTTTTGATCTCATCCATCCATATTCTTGATCTAATGGCCCAAAAGTGGTTCTCGTGGTTTTTACAACTGAAGGTGGTTTTCATTTTAGCGGTCCCCTATATATATATATATATATATATATATATATATATATATATATATATATATATATATATATATTAGGCCCATCCCCATTTCCTTACATCCATCCTCTTTGCCCCATCCTCACACCCGATCTATGTGACGCTTACGTGACGGATCATCCTCCAAGGATGGGCCAGCACCATACCGCATAGCCTTACTAAACATTCAAATCAAATAAAGTAACATTAAAATGAAATAAAGTAGCATACTACAAGCATTTTAATTTAATTACCAACAATGAAGTAATGAACAATTTGAAGCCCTAAAATCCCCAAATAAAACTAGTGTAGAAATAAGCAAAATCAAAACGAAGAATCTTACGGAAAATGAAAACAATCAATCAAATATTTAATCGCCGATAAAAGAATAAAATAAAATCAAGTAACATTGTCTAAACCAGTAAACATTAAGGGGTGTTTGGCCTAGCTTTTTTCACAAAGCTTATAGCTTTTTTAGCTTTTTTTATAAAATAAGCTTAACTTAGTGTTTGGTTTAGCTTTTTAAGCTTATGCTTATTAGCTTATATAAGCTAGTTTGAAGAAGCTTGTGTGAAGATGGTTTTTTAGCTTATTTGAAGAAGCAAGGGTGTTTTAGCTCATATGATAGAAAATAAGCTATAAGCTAATCCAAACACTTAAAAAGAGCTTATCAAATTATAGAAAATAAGCTATAAGCTACTTTAAAATATAAGCATAAGCCAAAAAATAAAAGCTAGGCCAAACACCCCCTAAAATCAAACAAAATAAAGTAGCATACTACATTACTTAAGTATTAGCATCTCAACATCTAACAATTAATTTCAAACTTCCAAGTGTAGAAATAATAAAAACACGAACCTGCGCGTGCAATGGAGGCCACGGAGCAGGCAGTCGCCGGTGAGGCGGTAGCCGGTATCACAGCAGTTGGTGCACCGGTCGAGTTAGGTTAGAAAAAATAGGAGGATACAGATAAATAGAAAAAAAATGGGTTACTTTTTTCATATCACAAGCAGCAGATAGTTTATTTGGATATTTGATAGTTCACATGACACTCTTTGCCCTCTATAATTATAGGGAAGATTTGGTCAAAAAATGCTCTAAATTGACTTAATTTATTTGGTTCTATTTGGTTATTGTCTAAAATCGTAATCATAACTGAATATTTCGGTTTTAGTTAGGTCGTTTAATTGCAGGGTTGGTTATGGTTCCGGTTATTGACCGAATATTTGTATCGGTCCTAACTTTTAACTTGGTGTAAATTTTTTACTTAAGTTCAAATTTTAGGTGAGCCAATATCCAATTTTGTTGTAAGAGCATTCTCATTTGATTCTCCATCTTTATTTGAGTGTCTTCTTTATATTTTAGGTTTTAAGTTCTTGTGGGTGGAGAGAGATAATATTATTGTTCATCTTCTATATCTTTTAATATTTTTTGAAAGTGGTTGTGAGTAGATGAGAGAGAAAAATATAATTATAAAAGTATAAAAAATATTATTTAATTACAAATGAGAGAGAATATATTCTTTTTAATCTAATTATAGAAATGGTGTAAGGGTATACGGTGTGGGCTTGGCAAAGGGCTTTGCCGCGCGGCAAACACCGCCGCCGACCCTTTGCCGAAGCGGTGACTTTGGTCAGGCGGTGAGACAATGCCGATGCGGGGAGATGATTGTAAGAGAGAGAGAGAGAGAGGGAGTGTATGAGAGAGAGAGGGGGTAGTGTGGGGTGGGGTCCATTTCAATCTCAACCAATAACACCTTTTTTTTTAAATAGTTTACCACTTCACCAAGTGTCTAAACCATTGCCAACACTTTTGAACATAGTTTACCACTTTGACATGGCACACTCTTATTAGTTGATTTTTTAGTTTGTCACTCTCAAGTGTTTAACCACTCTTTACATCCTAAAGAATCGATTGTGAATGCTCTAAATAGTATGATGTGTGTTAGGCCTCTCGTTTTTTAAGGTCATTCATAGTAAACTATGGGTGACTATGTTCATGTATATACTTGTTAATTTGACATTAAAAATAAATTGTTTATAGACAAGTAATAAATTATTTATAGATAAGTGAAACTTTTCTGTGTAAGGGAAAAGCCATATCACTAAGCCCTTATTACTAATATTAATCTGCTTTATGTTTGCAAACAACATGGGCCTTAATTTATCAAACGGCCCAATAAAAAGCCATCATTGCCTCATTGGTCCAGCTTAAGACAAAATGGATTGTTATTGCAAAATATAACATCATGTCATGTGAATATGTGTTATGTTTAAAAATTTTACAATTAATTTTTGCAATGAATAGTTGGTTAAAAAGGCGTAGACAATCTGTTTTAATTCATTGCGTTTACTCGGAAGCCTTCTGTGTAAAAGATATTATTTAACGAAGAACAATAAAATTTATCTCGAACGCGGGGTGAGCATGGTTCACATACTAAGAGGTTGTTTGTTTACTTTTTAATGGGCTCTTAATGGTTCAGAACTCTTACTGGTTCAGCACTTAATGGTTCACGAGCAGATGTCTGAATGATTCAGACAATTGTCTTTAAATGGTTAAGCATTATACTGAGTCTGAATGGTTAAGACCTCTAATCTGAATTGGTCAGACATTTGCCTCTGTACAGTTAAGCTTTATACTAGCTCTTAATGATTCAGATTTCTTACTGGTTCAGCACTTAATGGTTCAGACTGTTTGTTTCACGAGCAGATATCTGAATGGTTCAGACAATTGCCTCTGAATCGTTAAGCATTATACTGAGTCTGAATGGTTAAGACCTCTAATCTGAATTGGTCAAACATTTGCCTCTGGACAGTTAAGCTTTATACTAGCTCTTAATGATTCAGATCTCTTACTGGTTCTGTAAGACCCTAACACGTAATTAACAAAAGTCGCAGCGGAAGTTCATGACATAAAATTTCTTTCATTATAAACCTTATGTCTTACTTGAAAGTTCACTTTTAAGATAACTCTTTTATATTGAATACATCAAACTGACTGAATTATAGAATAAATCATAACTTATGTATAACAAATTACATCCTTAGACAACCCCGTACAATCCTTCATGTGACTCGGTCCTCGATCTTTATTCCTTGATGATCCTCCGTGACCCGTACAACCTGCACTCACCACATACATTCATCACATTAGTACACAATACATAAACAAGATTCCATCTCGTACACTTCCTATTGCGTTATCATTCTATTTTAAGCATTTCAACTGCGTATCCATATTCTGGTGAGGCTTCAATAATGTACCTGCATTACTTATCATTCACAAGGCACACTATTAATAACATATTACCCAACGTATCTAAATCATGCACACGTACATTTTTACATGTATACATACACATCTACATACGTACTTACCTTCCTACATCTCTACATACATGCATATACTCATACATACCTTCATATATACCAATTACATATCTGCATACACACACATACATTACTACGTCTCTACATACGTTCATATACACATACGTATCTTCATATATACATAAAATACACATCTACATATGTACATACACTAATATGTACACGTCCAAGATCTTACATACCTCATTTATATCCATACATGAATTTCATGGTGCTTAGACTTGAGTTTGCAACTTATAAGTGTCGAGGGAACACTCGAAATCATGTTTAAAAGGCTTGCCATAAACCACGGATAATATACCGAAGCCTGCGATGCATATATAACGTAAATAACTAATTTTTAGCTTTTTGGACATGGGAAGGGCGTCGGCGACGGCCCTAGGGGGCGTCGGCGACGGCCCTTGCATTTGCCCGTAGCCCAAACCTCCGTAGACAGCAAGATAACCCGTCAGCAAAACTGACATTTCCAGAGGGCGTCGGCGACGGCCCATGTGGGCGTCGGCGACGGCCTCTCAAAAGTTGGTTTTTCCTGCTGTGTTGTTTCATCGTTCGCGCGCACTAAAACTTGCATAACTTTCAACCCGTTTATCCGTTTAACCTCCCGTTTCTTCCTACATGCTTGTAAATTGGTTCTCTACCCTATGGACTCAAAATCCCACATCCGGATTAAGGAAATTCTTAACTTATGCGCTATCGGCTTATTATTCATTCACGGTTTATTCGACCCGTTCATGTTTTCATCAATCAACACTTTCGTTTTAACATCAAGACTGCATTTTGACCCGTTACATCTACTTAACAGAAATCGTTGGTTTCATACCACACATCCGTATTGGTCCTCAATTAACTTACTTAACTAACTAGCACATAACTTTACATAAACAACTAAGAAGCGATTACGGAAATCACTTACCTTTTTGCGTCTGTTCCCTTGCCTCCTTTTGACCCTTTTGCCTTCCTTGCTTGAGTCCATTTTCACATGATCCTTATGCCTTCACATCACGCAATCACATTCTTGTTAGTATGCATGATTGTACACTTAATGATCATGTCGAATGCATGGTTCAAGTCTAACTTTCATTAGTCAAGTCTAACAAACATAAGACATATACCCAACATCACATCTCTTCCAACTCGTATAATTCCTTACATAATTGCATATAACACACATTGTTAAACACGCACCATATGGCTTTATAGCATTGAAATTTGACAAGAGTCTAGCCATACTACTTATGCAAGGTTTGACTTCCAAAAGTCAACGACCCATCTTATGGACTTTCGACTTAACCTCATATATCCGTGTCATCATATTAAGCTATAACAATGGCATTATATACACTTCATATTCATGATGTAATATGCTTACAACCACATGATCAATCCATTACATACACACACATACATATTATCAATACTACATATACTAAAGCTTTCGGGATCCCATACTAGACGACCATATTTGGGGTACATAACCAACATGATTTTACCATCCTTACTTGCTATACATTAACGCCAATTTCATTTCGTAACCTCAACTAAACCGTCGACTAAACACATAGTGTGTACCATACAATGTGAGTGAACAATGAAAGATACTAGTGCACATTTCTACCCAAACAAGACATCAATAAAACCTCCACGTGGATTCGATCTTACACATGTTCCTTGGGTAAGCTTAATAACAATTTAATCATTTACACATTGTATGTATGTTCATCCACTACTTGCATACATTTTCACATAATATCGTCGTTTAGTCATTTCATCAAACACTTGGCGTGCGTACCACTATCTAAGCATAATGTACAACTATTTCATGCATCAATCTTCTACATTCATACATAGTTCATCAAATCCTTCTACTCACCATCATGTAGTATTCACAATTAATCATCCAACATATCATTATCACATTTTATTCAATTCATCAAACCATAACTCGTTATACACCGATATTTCATCAATCTTTCAACAAGAATTGGACATAGATGGTGATTAAGTCATCATCATCACCATGACTAATGGGTTTTACTTCTAAACATCAAATTAACACAAACTATACATAACCTATGTTCTACTTGATGATTCTAACCCTTATACATCATCAATTTCATACTAATTCACGGATTAAAACATAACCCACTTCATACATGATCACCAATCTTAGTTTTGAGACATACCTTATGATCCCCTTGTGTTGGTGATCACTAATTCACGTTCGGTTGATAATTTGAGCTTCAATTCACCCTTCAATTTGATGAATATTGTTGAGTTAGGGTTTGGCTCCCTTGGGGAGCTCTGGAACGATCCAGAACACACACACACGAAAATGTGTGTGGTGTGTGTTGATACTTTCTATTAGTTAGTGACCAAGTTTCATCCCATCCACTTTAACCCCTCAAGTTTACTTCCATCACATTTTTGGCACTACTTTTCTCCTTTAATAGTTTTTACCATGCACTTAACTAGGTTGAATAGCCTAGTTATTTATTTCGTAATATAACGCATAAGGACATATTTCAAATATATGACATTTGGATTTTGGGGCGTTACAAGTCTACCCTCCTTAAAAGAGGTTTCGTCCCCGAAACCTTTCTTATCTTTATTAATCACTAACTTTCTCTCCTCTACGTCCCCTCGACACGGCCGCTAGCCCATCACAATGACTATCCTTCATTTTTCAAGAACACATCCGAGAGTTCTTATTAATGTCACTTTCACTAAATAGTGCTAGCTTCTATCGCACTTCATAGCTAATGGTCCATTCATCATTCTAATACTCGCATATCATGTGCAATATTTCATTTTGTTTACTTGATTCAATTTCAAATATCCTGTTAATAATGGGTCAATATACATGCTTCTTCAACATGTAGTTATACATACATTCATATGATCCGTTCATGACGGATCTAATACCTTCATCTCGTTTCTTAAAATTGCATTCTCTTCATGTACTGTATAATATTTAACTATTGTTTTGTTATCGCAACAAATCTACTATTTCATAGTCACAACTACGTGCCCAACTCTTAATTTAACATCATTCTATGTTTTCTACAATTACCTACACCTTGCATACCTTTACGTTGCCTTCAAATCATTTCATGCATTTCATTTTACTATTGCTTTCGCTTCATGCATTACATAATTTATATAAATAAATGTGTCATGCAAATTCATTGTACAGAGTTCATTAGACACTCAAAATTTCCTCCTCAAACTTTTGAAATCCACTTTTTAATGACATATTTTCTTCTTACATCCGTTGTTAAAAAAAATTTTAACATTCCATATCATACCATACATATCCTATCAGTCATTTCGTAGGTCCTTATCAACCTATCAATTCACACCTATCCAACATGAAGTACACATTTTACTAACCTCGATTTCTTTGCATAATTCAATGGTCCGTAAACCAGACCTATCCGCCTCTTTGTGAGTACTAGCCATACTAGGCTATGTTCCATTCATCCTTGTAATGGGCTTCCACTCGTGCGCATTCTTTCACCAATTCAATTGGTTCCATCACATTCGTAGTTCTACCAGTAACATCTACGAAATCGGCGGTTAGCAGCTTTCATTCAAACATTCATTACTTCATTTCGGTATTCTTGCCAAAACTCACCCTTCCCCATCATACTTAGATTGTTGTCCGGGTTATAGCCCGTCATTCATTACGATTCCTAAGAGTCGATTACTAATACATCTAACACATATCATGTTCAAAATTTCTTTCTTTCATCCAAATTAGGTTTACGTGCTAAACATTATGCTCACCTATAAGTATAAAACTTTACAAATCAAAACATTAAATATATCGGGTTTGAATGGCGATTACCCTTTGATCCGCATGACTTGTTCGTCTCTTTAACCCTTCTTACATAAAATCACATTCGCTTATATACATACATATATATACACATTCATTCACACATATCTATATATACAAGTTTAAGGCATAACTTGGATAATATTCGCTTTTTAAAGAATATTTACTTGCTTAGTCTGTATTTACTTATATATTCGAATCTGTCCATTCTTATCATTCATTATGTTTCGAACCCGCCACGCGGTTCCTAACCTATAGTTCATGCTTTCATTTCTTTCATGTTTCGAATCCGTCTCGTAGATTCTAACATATCATTCATGCTTTCAATTTTTTTTTTCATGTTTCGAATCCGTCTCGCGGATTCTAACATATCATTCATGCTTTCAATTCTTTCATGTTTAGAATCCGTCTCGCGGATTCTAACATATCATTCATGCTTTCAATTCTTTCATGTTCGAATCCGTCTCGCGGATTCTAACATTTCATTCGTACTTTCATTCCTGAAAGTCTTACATTTCTTTTCACCCTCACGCCCACCTACTACCTAATTCTAACGGACATACCTGTAGCAATTATCACGGTCTCACGAACGTCATATGCTTCTCGTGTACTGGCCAGGTACACAATTCACATACTAGTTTCGTGTCTTCGTGTAATTGTCACCTTATGTCCGAAGAATTAGGTTTCGGCACGTGTAACATTTCCAAAACTTCATTACCATTCTTATCATTATTTTCCATTTTAAAATCTGCCTTTCATTGATAGGTTTTACCATTACATGTACCTACATATATTAAATATACGTACCTGGGTCAATATGTCATATTATATACCTTGGTGCCGGTGCTAGACCGCATCCACAGATCATTCTTTCCAAGCAACCATGCTTACCTTACACATAACATATTGTTAGCTATCTTCCAATACATACATCAGCACATACTTACCTTGGCTTCTACCCTTAGATCTTGATCGAGTCTTGGATTGTACGGGTTTCTTGTCACAAGAGCACACAAGTTTGAGTTCAAGTATTTGCCTCCTCATACTTGATTTCGCTCAAACCAGGGCTCTGATACCAACTTGTAAGACCCTAACACGTAATTAACAAAAGTCGCAGCGGAAGTTCATGACATAAAATTTCTTTCATTATAAACCTTATGTCTTACTTGAAAGTTCACTTTTAAGATAACTCTTTTATATTGAATACATCAAACTGACTGAATTATAGAATAAATCATAACTTATGTATAACAAATTACATCCTTAGACAACCCCGTACAATCCTTCATGTGACTCGGTCCTCGATCTTTATTCCTTGATGATCCTCCGTGACCCGTACAACCTGCACTCACCACATACATTCATCACATTAGTACACAATACATAAACAAGATTCCATCTCGTACACTTCCTATTGCGTTATCATTGTATTTTAAGCATTTCAACTGCGTATCCATATTCTGGTGAGGCTTCAATAATGTACCTGCATTACTTATCATTCACAAGGCACACTATTAATAACATATTACCCAACGTATCTAAATCATGCACACATACATTTTTACATGTATACATACACATCTACATACGTACTTACCTTCCTACATCTCTACATACATGCATATACTCATACATACCTTCATATATACCAATTACATATCTGCATACACACACATACATTACTACGTCTCTACATACGTTCATATACACATACGTATCTTCATATATACATAAAATACACATCTACATATGTACATACACTAATATGTACACGTCCAAGATCTTACATACCTCATTTATATCCATACATGAATTTCATGGTGCTTAGACTTGAGTTTGCAACTTATAAGTGTCGAGGGAACACTCGAAATCATGTTTAAAAGGCTTGCCATAAACCACGGATAATATACCGAAGCCTGCGATGCATATATAACGTAAATAACTAATTTTTAGCTTTTTGGACATGGGAAGGGCGTCGGCGACGGCCCTAGGGGGCGTCGGCGACGGCCCTTGCATTTGCCCGTAGCCCAAACCTCCGTAGACAGCAAGATAACCCGTCAGCAAAACTGACATTTCCAGAGGGCGTCGGCGACGGCCCATGTGGGCGTCGGCGACGGCCTCTCAAAAGTTGGTTTTTCCTGCTGTGTTGTTTCATCGTTCGCGCGCACTAAAACTTGCATAACTTTCAACCCGTTTATCCGTTTAACCTCCCGTTTCTTCCTACATGCTTGTAAATTGGTTCTCTACCCTATGGACTCAAAATCCCACATCCGGATTAAGGAAATTCTTAACTTATGCGCTATCGGCTTATTATTCATTCACGGTTTATTCGACCCGTTCATGTTTTCATCAATCAACACTTTCGTTTTAACATCAAGACTGCATTTTGACCCGTTACATCTACTTAACAGAAATCGTTGGTTTCATACCACACATCCGTATTGGTCCTCAATTAACTTACTTAACTAACTAGCACATAACTTTACATAAACAACTAAGAAGCGATTACGGAAATCACTTACCTTTTTGCGTCCGTTCCCTTGCCTCCTTTTGACCCTTTTGCCTTTCTTGCTTGAGTCCATTTTCACATGATCCTTATGCCTTCACATCACGCAATCACATTCTTGTTAGTATGCATGATTGTACACTTAATGATCATGTCGAATGCATGGTTCAAGTCTAACTTTCATTAGTCAAGTCTAACAAACATAAGACATATACCCAACATCACATCTCTTCCAACTCGTATAATTCCTTACATAATTGCATATAACACACATTGTTAAACACGCACCATATGGCTTTATAGCATTGAAATTTGACAAGAGTCTAGCCATACTACTTATGCAAGGTTTGACTTCCAAAAGTCAACGACCCATCTTATGGACTTTCGACTTAACCTCATATATCCGTGTCATCATATTAAGCTATAACAATGGCATTATATACACTTCATATTCATGATGTAATATGCTTACAACCACATGATCAATCCATTACATACACACACATACATATTATCAATACTACATATACTAAAGCTTTCGGGATCCCATACTAGACGACCATATTTGGGGTACATAACCAACATGATTTTACCATCCTTACTTGCTATACATTAACGCCAATTTCATTTCGTAACCTCAACTAAACCGTCGACTAAACACATAGTGTGTACCATACAATGTGAGTGAACAATGAAAGATACTAGTGCACATTTCTACCCAAACAAGACATCAATAAAACCTCCACGTGGATTCGATCTTACACATGTTCCTTGGGTAAGCTTAATAACAATTTAATCATTTACACATTGTATGTATGTTCATCCACTACTTGCATACATTTTCACATAATATCGTCGTTTAGTCATTTCATCAAACACTTGGCGTGCGTACCACTATCTAAGCATAATGTACAACTATTTCATGCATCAATCTTCTACATTCATACATAGTTCATCAAATCCTTCTACTCACCATCATGTAGTATTCACAATTAATCATCCAACATATCATTATCACATTTTATTCAATTCATCAAACCATAACTCGTTATACACCGATATTTCATCAATCTTTCAACAAGAATTGGACATAGATGGTGATTAAGTCATCATCATCACCATGACTAATGGGTTTTACTTCTAAACATCAAATTAACACAAACTATACATAACCTATGTTCTACTTGATGATTCTAACCCTTATACATCATCAATTTCATACTAATTCACGGATTAAAACATAACCCACTTCATACATGATCACCAATCTTAGTTTTGAGACATACCTTATGATCCCCTTGTGTTGGTGATCACTAATTCACGTTCGGTTGATAATTTGAGCTTCAATTCACCCTTCAATTTGATGAATATTGTTGAGTTAGGGTTTGGCTCCCTTGGGGAGCTCTGGAACGATCCAGAACACACACACACGAAAATGTGTGTGGTGTGTGTTGATACTTTCTATTAGTTAGTGACCAAGTTTCATCCCATCCACTTTAACCCCTCAAGTTTACTTCCATCACATTTTTGGCACTACTTTTCTCCTTTAATAGTTTTTACCATGCACTTAACTAGGTTGAATAGCCTAGTTATTTATTTCGTAATATAACGCATAAGGACATATTTCAAATATATGACATTTGGATTTTGGGGCGTTACAAGTCTACCCTCCTTAAAAGAGGTTTCGTCCCCGAAACCTTTCTTATCTTTATTAATCACTAACTTTCTCTCCTCTACGTCCCCTCGACACGGCCGCTAGCCCATCACAATGACTATCCTTCATTTTTCAAGAACACATCCGAGAGTTCTTATTAATGTCACTTTCACTAAATAGTGCTAGCTTCTATCGCACTTCATAGCTAATGGTCCATTCATCATTCTAATACTCGCATATCATGTGCAATATTTCATTTTGTTTACTTGATTCAATTTCAAATATCCTGTTAATAATGGGTCAATATACATGCTTCTTCAACATGTAGTTATACATACATTCATATGATCCGTTCATGACGGATCTAATACCTTCATCTCGTTTCTTAAAATTGCATTCTCTTCATGTACTGTATAATATTTAACTATTGTTTTGTTATCGCAACAAATCTACTATTTCATAGTCACAACTACGTGCCCAACTCTTAATTTAACATCATTCTATGTTTTCTACAATTACCTACACCTTGCATACCTTTACGTTGCCTTCAAATCATTTCATGCATTTCATTTTACTATTGCTTTCGCTTCATGCATTACATAATTTATATAAATAAATGTGTCATGCAAATTCATTGTACAGAGTTCATTAGACACTCAAAATTTCCTCCTCAAACTTTTGAAATCCACTTTTTAATGACATATTTTCTTCTTACATCCGTTGTTAAAAAAAATTTTAACATTCCATATCATACCATACATATCCTATCAGTCATTTCGTAGGTCCTTATCAACCTATCAATTCACACCTATCCAACATGAAGTACACATTTTACTAACCTCGATTTCTTTGCATAATTCAATGGTCCGTAAACCAGACCTATCCGCCTCTTTGTGAGTACTAGCCATACTAGGCTATGTTCCATTCATCCTTGTAATGGGCTTCCACTCGTGCGCATTCTTTCACCAATTCAATTGGTTCCATCACATTCGTAGTTCTACCAGTAACATCTACGAAATCGGCGGTTAGCAGCTTTCATTCAAACATTCATTACTTCATTTCGGTATTCTTGCCAAAACTCACCCTTCCCCATCATACTTAGATTGTTGTCCGGGTTATAGCCCGTCATTCATTACGATTCCTAAGAGTCGATTACTAATACATCTAACACATATCATGTTCAAAATTTCTTTCTTTCATCCAAATTAGGTTTACGTGCTAAACATTATGCTCACCTATAAGTATAAAACTTTACAAATCAAAACATTAAATATATCGGGTTTGAATGGCGATTACCCTTTGATCCGCATGACTTGTTCGTCTCTTTAACCCTTCTTACATAAAATCACATTCGCTTATATACATACATATATATACACATTCATTCACACATATCTATATATACAAGTTTAAGGCATAACTTGGATAATATTCGCTTTTTAAAGAATATTTACTTGCTTAGTCTGTATTTACTTATATATTCGAATCTGTCCATTCTTATCATTCATTATGTTTCGAACCCGCCACGCGGTTCCTAACCTATAGTTCATGCTTTCATTTCTTTCATGTTTCGAATCCGTCTCGTAGATTCTAACATATCATTCATGCTTTCAATTTTTTTTTTTTCATGTTTCGAATCCGTCTCGCGGATTCTAACATATCATTCATGCTTTCAATTCTTTCATGTTTAGAATCCGTCTCGCGGATTCTAACATATCATTCATGCTTTCAATTCTTTCATGTTCGAATCCGTCTCGCGGATTCTAACATTTCATTCGTACTTTCATTCCTGAAAGTCTTACATTTCTTTTCACCCTCACGCCCACCTACTACCTAATTCTAACGGACATACCTGTAGCAATTATCACGGTCTCACGAACGTCATATGCTTCTCGTGTACTGGCCAGGTACACAATTCACATACTAGTTTCGTGTCTTCGTGTAATTGTCACCTTATGTCCGAAGAATTAGGTTTCGGCACGTGTAACATTTCCAAAACTTCATTACCATTCTTATCATTATTTTCCATTTTAAAATCTGCCTTTCATTGATAGGTTTTACCATTACATGTACCTACATATATTAAATATACGTACCTGGGTCAATATGTCATATTATATACCTTGGTGCCGGTGCTAGACCGCATCCACAGATCATTCTTTCCAAGCAACCATGCTTACCTTACACATAACATATTGTTAGCTATCTTCCAATACATACATCAGCACATACTTACCTTGGCTTCTACCCTTAGATCTTGATCGAGTCTTGGATTGTACGGGTTTCTTGTCACAAGAGCACACAAGTTTGAGTTCAAGTATTTGCCTCCTCATACTTGATTTCGCTCAAACCAGGGCTCTGATACCAACTTGTAAGACCCTAACACGTAATTAACAAAAGTCGCAGCGGAAGTTCATGACATAAAATTTCTTTCATTATAAACCTTATGTCTTACTTGAAAGTTCACTTTTAAGATAACTCTTTTATATTGAATACATCAAACTGACTGAATTATAGAATAAATCATAACTTATGTATAACAAATTACATCCTTAGACAACCCCGTACAATCCTTCATGTGACTCGGTCCTCGATCTTTATTCCTTGATGATCCTCCGTGACCCGTACAACCTGCACTCACCACATACATTCATCACATTAGTACACAATACATAAACAAGATTCCATCTCGTACACTTCCTATTGCGTTATCATTGTATTTTAAGCATTTCAACTGCGTATCCATATTCTGGTGAGGCTTCAATAATGTACCTGCATTACTTATCATTCACAAGGCACACTATTAATAACATATTACCCAACGTATCTAAATCATGCACACATACATTTTTACATGTATACATACACATCTACATACGTACTTACCTTCCTACATCTCTACATACATGCATATACTCATACATACCTTCATATATACCAATTACATATCTGCATACACACACATACATTACTACGTCTCTACATACGTTCATATACACATACGTATCTTCATATATACATAAAATACACATCTACATATGTACATACACTAATATGTACACGTCCAAGATCTTACATACCTCATTTATATCCATACATGAATTTCATGGTGCTTAGACTTGAGTTTGCAACTTATAAGTGTCGAGGGAACACTCGAAATCATGTTTAAAAGGCTTGCCATAAACCACGGATAATATACCGAAGCCTGCGATGCATATATAACGTAAATAACTAATTTTTAGCTTTTTGGACATGGGAAGGGCGTCGGCGACGGCCCTAGGGGGCGTCGGCGACGGCCCTTGCATTTGCCCGTAGCCCAAACCTCCGTAGACAGCAAGATAACCCGTCAGCAAAACTGACATTTCCAGAGGGCGTCGGCGACGGCCCATGTGGGCGTCGGCGACGGCCTCTCAAAAGTTGGTTTTTCCTGCTGTGTTGTTTCATCGTTCGCGCGCACTAAAACTTGCATAACTTTCAACCCGTTTATCCGTTTAACCTCCCGTTTCTTCCTACATGCTTGTAAATTGGTTCTCTACCCTATGGACTCAAAATCCCACATCCGGATTAAGGAAATTCTTAACTTATGCGCTATCGGCTTATTATTCATTCACGGTTTATTCGACCCGTTCATGTTTTCATCAATCAACACTTTCGTTTTAACATCAAGACTGCATTTTGACCCGTTACATCTACTTAACAGAAATCGTTGGTTTCATACCACACATCCGTATTGGTCCTCAATTAACTTACTTAACTAACTAGCACATAACTTTACATAAACAACTAAGAAGCGATTACGGAAATCACTTACCTTTTTGCGTCCGTTCCCTTGCCTCCTTTTGACCCTTTTGCCTTTCTTGCTTGAGTCCATTTTCACATGATCCTTATGCCTTCACATCACGCAATCACATTCTTGTTAGTATGCATGATTGTACACTTAATGATCATGTCGAATGCATGGTTCAAGTCTAACTTTCATTAGTCAAGTCTAACAAACATAAGACATATACCCAACATCACATCTCTTCCAACTCGTATAATTCCTTACATAATTGCATATAACACACATTGTTAAACACGCACCATATGGCTTTATAGCATTGAAATTTGACAAGAGTCTAGCCATACTACTTATGCAAGGTTTGACTTCCAAAAGTCAACGACCCATCTTATGGACTTTCGACTTAACCTCATATATCCGTGTCATCATATTAAGCTATAACAATGGCATTATATACACTTCATATTCATGATGTAATATGCTTACAACCACATGATCAATCCATTACATACACACACATACATATTATCAATACTACATATACTAAAGCTTTCGGGATCCCATACTAGACGACCATATTTGGGGTACATAACCAACATGATTTTACCATCCTTACTTGCTATACATTAACGCCAATTTCATTTCGTAACCTCAACTAAACCGTCGACTAAACACATAGTGTGTACCATACAATGTGAGTGAACAATGAAAGATACTAGTGCACATTTCTACCCAAACAAGACATCAATAAAACCTCCACGTGGATTCGATCTTACACATGTTCCTTGGGTAAGCTTAATAACAATTTAATCATTTACACATTGTATGTATGTTCATCCACTACTTGCATACATTTTCACATAATATCGTCGTTTAGTCATTTCATCAAACACTTGGCGTGCGTACCACTATCTAAGCATAATGTACAACTATTTCATGCATCAATCTTCTACATTCATACATAGTTCATCAAATCCTTCTACTCACCATCATGTAATATTCACAATTAATCATCCAACATATCATTATCACATTTTATTCAATTCATCAAACCATAACTCGTTATACACCGATATTTCATCAATCTTTCAACAAGAATTGGACATAGATGGTGATTAAGTCATCATCATCACCATGACTAATGGGTTTTACTTCTAAACATCAAATTAACACAAACTATACATAACCTATGTTCTACTTGATGATTCTAACCCCCTTGTAGTCGATGTTTTCGATGTATGGGGTATTGATTTCATGGGCCCATTCCCCAACTCCTATGGCAATTTGTATATCTTGGTGGCCGTTGACTATGTGTCAAAATGGGTCGAAGCAATAGCCACCAAGACAAACGACCATTCCGTAGTATGCAACTTTGTCCAAACCAATATTTTCTCAAGGTTTGGGATTCCTCGTGTCATCATAAGTGATGGAGGATCTCATTTTAAAAATTTTCTTTTTGGCAAACTCTTAAAACGGTTTGGTGTTGACCATAGGATTGCTACCCCCTATCACCCGCAAACAAGCGGGCAGTTGAGGTGTCAAATAGGCAAATCAAACAGATTTTGCAAAAGACCGTGCGGGCAGACCGTAAGGATTGGTCAATTAAATTGAACGATGCTTTATGGGCCTACCGAACGGCACATAAGACACCCATAGGCACTACACCTTACCAGTTGGTCTACGGTAAAAACTGTCATTTACCGGTTGAACTTGTGCACAAATCATTATGGGCTATTAAAGAGGTTAATGTGCAATATGATAATGCAGGTAAGGAACGGAAGCTCAAGTTGTGTGAATTGGAGGAGCTAAGGGAGATGGCATATGAATACGCATCTCAATACAAGGACGGAATGAAGAGAGCGCATGATGCCAAGTTGAGGAAGAAAGAATTTGAAGTGGGTCAAAAGGTGTGGCTCTACAATTCGAAGCTCAAATTCTTTCCCGGAAAGCTCCGAAGCAAATGGATGGGACCCTATGTTGTCACCCGGGTCGGACAATTGGGTGATGTTACTATCGAGGACCCGAAGGATGGGGTGCGGCAAACGGTAAATGGTCATCGGCTAAAACCGTTTCTCGAGGGTAACGAGAAAGTGGATGCAAACAAGGAATCGGTAAGCTTCGTGATAAGTTTCCCGGTTTACGAGGTCGAATGAAAAGGACCGGTAACACTTTGTGTAAAGTTATGTATATTTGTTTAATTGTTTGTGTGTTTCCCGGATTATCGTTTTCAATTCCTACTAATCCTTCTTGATTGTGTGAAGTCTAGACATTACGAACGGGTCATGAAGATACAAGGTATGTTCTTAGACTTGTTTATGTATATTGAGGACAATACACGATTTTTTTTGGGGGGTGGTAGGGCCGTTAACGACGTCCATGCCATGTTTAAGTTTTGTTTTTTTTTAACTTATAAAAAAATCACAAAAACATTTTTAATAATTTTTAGGAATTTCTAATGTACATAGTCCCTTTATTAAATAATCATATTTTTCTTCCTAGTTTAAAAAAAAAGTTTGAAAAATTAAAAAATGGGTAAACTACAACCCGTCGGCGACGGGTGTAGTCCCGTCCGGGACGGGCAACAGATAAGTCCGTCGAGTAATTTTTCCCGTAACCAGGTGCTTAAGCCGTCGGCACCAGGCACCATTTCCCTCACCCGTCGGCGACGGGTTGTCGTTTGTGAGCCGCATCAGCTTGTTTTTTCTTCATAAAAGTCGAACTTAAACACCCTCTCACCTATCCAAACATCACTAAAACGTGATTTTAACCCTACATCCAATCTCTTTTCACCACAACCTCACAAATCTCCTGCTCTTTCTCTCTCCTAACCTCCATATCTCCCTCATATCACTCCATCTTCCTCATCTTTTCCCCTAAACCCTAGAAACCTTCAAACTACCATAACTTTCTCAATTCTCCATCAATCCAACTGATTTTTGAGTCCATCTTAGGTAATTTTTCAAGAGGAACAAAACCCCCAACACGGTTATCATCAATTCTTGCTATTGTGCGAGATTTCTAGGCGTGTTACTTAGGGTTTCTGAAAGGGTGTTCATCAAGTTGCTTATTTGCCATCTTTTCTTAGTTCTTCTTGTTTAACAACAACAAAGGTATGGATTCTTCTTAAATTTATGCTTGATTATCATATGTTAGTGTTTTTCTTCCGAAATTTTAAACTTTTTGGTTTAAGAGTAGGTTGTTTAGACAATGTATGTTGTGCTAGCATGATTTTGAGTAAGATTAGTTGTTTTGAATGGAATTTGAGTATGTCATAACCATAGTGAAGTGATTACACTGTTATGAACATGATTGAACATGAAGGTGATGTTGACTTTTGTTGAAATTATAAGAGATTGTAAGATTAACAAGTAGAAAATTAATAAGTTTATGATAAAGTGAGCGACTTTGGAAGTTTAAAGAGGCGATTTTACATTCACTTGTTAATTTAAATGTCAACATCATACCTCATGTTCAAAGTTTGGGAGTTAATGAAGGTTGAATTTATATTGATGTTTGCTTGTTTGTGATTGTAGTTATGGCGGGAAGCAAGAGACAAAAGACTACAGGCCAAGCTTCATCATCCGGGGTTGGTTCTTCTTCCGGTTTAATACCGAAGAAATGGGAGCAACTAAGCTCCGTAGAGGAGAATGATGCAAGATTATTTAGACAAGATTGGGAGTGGGCGAAGTTCAGGGATAGCCAAAGTGCTAAAATTTGGGATGACGAGAAGAACAAACCGTTGTCCCATTATCAAGATAAGAAGTTAGAGGCTAAGTTGTGGAAGTGGAAGATGGTGAACGGGGTGAATACTTCAGTTCCAACAAGGGTAATTTGTGAAAGGGTGGTGAACGTAGAAGAATTTCGTCACATCGGGATTGTGCAGATGTTTGAGCGTTTAGGATGGGAAAGCGTTCTTGATTGGTGCGAAGATAATACCTCCAGGATTTACTTATCGGAGGTATGTGAATGGTTATCTACCTTGAAGCTCGTGAACAAGAATGAATCTCCTTCACAGTGGAAGTTGGTGGGGAAGACTACTCGAGGGAGCATGACAATGTCTTTCGAGACCATGAATCGTATTGCTCGTTTCGACTCTTTGGGAGTACAAGCTTATGATTACCCATCCATCGAGCAGTTTTTGGATAATCATTTGAACAACAACGATTTCGAGCAACTGTTAGATATTATCTTATCGACCCACCAAGGAGGAGAAATGAAACGAAAGCAAATGTCGCTTGAAGGAAAGATTCTTCAAGGGATCTCGGTTGAGAACATCTTGGCAAGGTTTGGTGATCGTGGAGGAGTGAGAGTGAGTGATTGTAGGGTGGTGCACGCCTTACTGTATGGGACCCCAACACTGTCGTGGAGACATATAGTGATGATGAACATATGGGCTACCAGGGAGTCATCCCAGAGGCGTTTTATTCCGTATGCACGCCTCATTAGCGCCATGATTGTGCAACAAAATTGTTTACCCCCGGAATCACTATGGGTTTCTAAGCCGGTGGAGGAGTTTAATTTGGGGTACATGCGGAAGAATTGGAAGATCGAAGTCAAGTTCTCGGGAAACAAGTACGTTGTGACCGATGATTTGGGGAACAAGTATGAGATCCGTACTGCTGGAGCACCACCCGTAGCGGAAGAAGATGAGGAAATGGGGGAAGAAGAGGAGGAAGTTGAACCCTCCGGTACACAAAGACCACGGCAACGATATATGCGGCCACATAGGGAAATTAACGCAGAGGTGGCAGGTTTTGTGACCAGAAGACGGGTGCCCTCCTATAAAAATTTTGATCGGGGGCAGCAGGAGATATATGACAATGTCTCCGCATGCATAGGTGAAGGACGGGAATACAGTCAAAGAAGAGAAGCTTGGGAAGGGTCGCATGGATCCGCAATGCAAGAATATTGGGCAGCTCAAGAAGCCCAGAGGGAAAGAATGAACAAGTTTATGGAAGAACAAGAACTGTTTCAAGCGATGCAAAGATCACACATGGAACAGTTGGCAAAAATGCAGGAGGATGAGGCTGCCTGAAGACGGGCATGGGAAGAAGCAGCGGCAGCACGTCAACAAGAAGAAACAGAATTGAACCGACGCCGTTGGAGTGCTTTGTACGTCTCTCAACAAATGGCGATTAATAACGCTAAAGTGCTGCATGATCAGGAGCGGCACCAAAGAGACTACCAAGCCGGCCTCCCGTACGCCGAGCACTCGGGGTGGACAAATTACCCCGATCTTCCCTACCCGCAAGGCCCATCCGACCCGACTCCACATTGGCCCGAAGCAGTAGGGTCTAGCTTCATTCCGATCCCGTACCAACCGCCACCTCAAGGGGAGCAAAGCCCCCTAGATAACTATAGGGAGATGTTCGAAGCCCTCACTGGTTATCCATACCAACCCAACCCGCCAATGGATCCAAACGAGCGATATCAGCGGTAGAGGTATGGTATGTTTTATGTTGTTGTTGTTGTATATTTTGTTCCGTTATTTCTTTTTGTTTTTATTTAATTTATGTCTAGTTAAATGAACTTTGTGGGTGTGTTCCCTATATAACCCTCACGAGACCTCTCGTCCTCCCAAGCTATTGGGGGGTTTAAAATGGCTTGTTGCATAAGCTAAATGCAACCGTGATTCCTACGAAAGTGAGTTAGGCTTGTTGTTGTTGTAAAATTTTTTCCACATAAAAAATCAAAGTAAAATAATGCATGGATTGGTAATATGTTCATAAAAAGGGTAGAACTACGTACTAACAAATTTTGATGGTTGTGAGAAGCATGCTTCTACACAAGGATTAGAATTTGTAGGTACAACCTGTTTGCGGGACAACCATTTTTATGAAGAGACGAAGGATATGAGCATCAAGTGATAAAAATCAGGTGCATGCGTTTCTTTTTACTTTGATTGGTAGTTTAGAATAAGTGGATTGCAATGTGTATTTTAATTTCCGGGGTGAAAATTTGGGAAGGTTAGTCGTGTCACATCTCTTGTGCAATTCTAAAACTCTAGTTCTTACACATTGAGGACAATATGTACTTCAAGTGTGGGGATGGGGGAGTAGTAAAAATTTTCGATTTTGACCCGTTCATTTAAACACTACACATTGAGGACAATGTTTACCTCAAGTGTGGGGATGGGGGAAAATTAAAAAAAAAATTCAAAAATGTCTTGTTTTCAAAGAAATCTCAAAAGCACAAGTAACCAAGTCAACGAGGGATGTCACAACCCATTTGGTCTTTTGTCATGGTCAAGTTCAAATTAATAAGCATAACGGGTATTTAGCGGGTGGTTATTTGGGAATAATTCGCCTAAGGAACTAGCAATTTATGCATATCACATATCATACCCTTATACGTGAGGTTTGAGCCACTTATATATCATAAATTTACATTTACATGTTTCTTTGTTTGAGTGGATCATTAGTCGCGTATTGTAGAACTTGCAACTTTTGATACGTTTGAGACTATAGACCAAATACAAGCACGAGAATGATTAAGGCATTAGGTAAACCTTTTATCTTAAAACCATTTTGCTATCCTTACCCGAACAAACTCCCTAGTCGCCCATGTTGAGCCTAAACCTTTCGTTTGACCACCCTATAGCCCATAAACCTTAAACCTTCTCTTTTTAAACCTGTGTGATGAAAATTCGATTATAGGAGCTTACGTTTGTATAGTTGTTATGATTTCAAAAAAAAAAAAGAGAGAGAGAGAGAGAGAGAGAAACATTGCGAAAAAGATTGAAAAAGCTTTGTGAAAAACACAAAAAGAAGTGTTAGTAGTTGTTGAATAAAAGGCTTAAGTTGTTGCCTTGTAGTGATTTTTTTTATATAGTTTACTTTTGTTTAGAATAGTCTTTTGTAATAAAAAGTCGAATTTTCATCACTTTAGCCACTTTAAAAATATCCTATTTCCTACCCTTCGCCTAGCCCCGTTACAACCCTTCAAAGACCTTTTGACTTGTGCTTAGTATTTGTGTTCGGTGGTGGAGAATGATTAAGTTACAAGCCTATGCGGGTACGTGTTCTAATCGGTTTTGAGCGATTAATTGTTGAAATGCTAATACATTATACACATTAGCAAATTTTAAGCCGAGTGGAGAGCACATTGTGAGGGATATGCATGAGTTGTTAGTTTTACGGGCGGGTTAGTCTTGGATAACCATTAGTATATGTGATTATTCACTTAGCCGGTAAATATGTGGAATTTGTAAAGAGTTTGAACTTTTGTATGACAATAGACCTTAACCTCTGTCTCGGGAATGGGATGTGCACTTGTTGTTCGACCCACGCGAAAGTGAAAAACAGATTTGCTTGAGGACAAGCAAAAGACAAGTGTGGGGATGTGATGCGTGGTTATAAACCGGTGCTTGTTATTGTTTAACTTAACGTTTTTACGTAAGTTTTAGTTTCGAATAGCCTACTTTTAATCAATAATGTGTTGTGCAGGTTTGATGGAGTTTAAGGAGATTTTCGGGAGCTTTATGGGTCATCGGGTCGAAAACCGGAGCACCGGGATGCGTTATGGGTCAACCGGGAACTCAAGAAGCGAAAATTGGAAAAACATAATAGGGCAAGCCGTCGGCGACTGGCATAGGCCGTCCCCGACGGGCTCAGGAAATGCTCGTAAGCAAAAAGTCCCGTATCCAGTCAATTAAGCCGTCGGCTGCATATCGATTTTTGGGGACCCGTCGGCGACGGGCTTTGGTTTCCACAAACGCGAATTTTATGAAATTGAGTGCCAAGATCGATTTTTAGGGGGTTTCTTTGATGGATTACGGGAGTTACACTTTTTGGGGAGTTTGAATCTTGACTTTGGAGCCTAATTCACCAACTATTCACCTACCATTCCATTTATCACTACATGATCAATCCGAATTAAGAACAACGAATCATCCACAATCACCAATCCATACAAACCCTAACCATCACCATCAATCTTTCCACCATTATTCTTCACCAAACCTTCAACATCCATCAATTCTCCATTGTTCAAGCTTCGAGATGACTTCATCCGCGTTCCAAACATCCGGTGATCAAGTTGCATCAACCATGAGCGGCTAATCATCTCGGTTTCACTCCGGTGTAGGTAGTTGTTAATTCTAGGGTTTCGAATTGTTCTTGTTTTAACTTCGTGACAATTTGTATTTGGTTTTTGAAACTCTTGACAATAGTATTACATTTGTTACGAATTCGTGAATTGTCGAGCGATGTTAAAAGTTATGACTTTGCGAAACGGTGATATGTAATTGTACATTGTCATTGTTAGGATTTACTTGTGTTGATTACAAAGTGTCTTTTTGTCCGTTCTTCGGGGCGTTGATAGTTAGTAGCACCTAAGTCACGGTACACTAAATCCGTTAATCAAATGCATTTGAGTTGAAACTAGAACTTGTAGAAATCCTAGGTTAATAATTACCGAAACCGGGTGTGATTCCCCTTTAATATTATTGTTCTCGTATCCAGAAATTCTTGCAATCGTTAAGTAGTAGTTGTTAATTAAGTAATTCAATTTCAGTAGTCCAAATTCACATCTTTCTTCTAAACAAAAATACAAAAATATCTGGCAAGCTTCATAATTGTGACAAGATTTTATAATTCAGTCAAATCCATACACAAACCACATACTCTTCGTGGATCGACCCCTTACTACCACTAACACATTGTTAAGGGTAATTTGGGCTTATAAATATTATCTTTGACCGGAGCGCGACACTCCGATCAGTTTGAAGAGAAGTTTGTTTTATCCCCTCGGCAAAGAGCTGTGTTTGAATGTCTACGTGCCCCACATGCTCAGGATTTTCTGTCTGTCGCACCTATTGAAGGCTTGGGGCAACACATGTCGGCTGTGGAATACCGTGCTATCCTTAGATACCGGCTGATAATTCCTTTGTTCCCAGTTGACGAGCAGTGTCCGGTATGCTGCAAAGCCTGTTTGGATTCTTTCGGCGAGCACGCGATTCACTGTAAAGAGCTACCGGGGTTTAAATATCGGCATGATTGGGTGAGAGATGTGTTATGTGATGTTCTTAAGCGGGCCGGGATCTCTGCCAAAAAGGAGGCTCAAGTAAATTTCTTGACTGACCCCTTAGAGGGGAGGTCCACTTTACGCCCGACGGACATCCTTGTGTTTGGATGGGAAGGGGGAAACACGCTTGTGTAGATCTAACTGGAGTCTCCCCCCTTGTCGGGCTCAAGGACAAGGGCTTTGTCGTAGGGCAAGCGGTGCTCAAGGCAGAGGCAAGCAAAGTGGCAAAACATGAGAAAGCCTGCCTGGAGAATCAACATGTGTTTGTCCCGTTTGCGTTTGATACCTTTGGTGGTCTCGCTCCTGACGCTGTGCGGCTTTTGAATCGGGTTCAAAAAGTCGTTAATAGTAATTCTTCGTCGTTAAAGGTTTCAAACTTTGTATTTAGTAGAACTGGTTTTTCTATTCAAAATGGGGTGGCGGCGTAACTTGTTGCCCGACTACCTGCTATTGCTTTGTAATTGCCCTTTTTCGTGTGGAATGATATTGACGATTTTGTGAAGAAAAAAAATTTAAGGTCCTTTTTTAAATATATCTGATGATTAAGTTGTGTGCTTCATTTTTAAAAGGGTTATTGGATTTTAATAATCCTAAGTTTCACCAATTGGCCAATAATAATCTCAACTTTAAAAATTATCTTCAATAATCCCAACTTGTAAAAATTTTAATATATCTTATAGTTTAAGATCCATTTTTAAATATATCTTATGATTAAGTTGTGTGCTTCATTTTTAAAAAGGTGAGAGTTTAAATTATGTACTCTATGGGTATTAGAATATTTTTCCTAGGAATAGGAATTGTTGTGAAGAAAAATTATGACAAAAGTGTCCACGCTTATTTACCACATGCACCATCAATTGTTATGCTTATTTTCATCTTGGTGAAAACATGAGTCATCAATAATTTATAGTGGAATATTCCAACAAAAATAAGTATCTCATAATTAAATTAGTACGCCGAATCATATAAAACTCTTTTCAATCAATAAATGCAAAGTGGTCCAATCCTTATCGGAACTACTTTCATCTAAAGAAGGCAAATTTCATTCAAAAACAATCACCCCAACAGAAAATGTTCCAGCAGGCTACTGGAAACAAACAAACAAACATCACCGAAACTATGCTACTTATTAAAAATTACATTTTAAAAATTAAAAGTGCACCATTGTTCTCATTCCACCTTCAAGTTCTTCGCTCGGTGTTTTATCCATAAGTAAGCCGTGGATTTAATCTCTCCCAACAGTCGATCCGGTTCGACCCGTTTACCTGAGAAGATTAAAGCATTCCGGCTTCTCCAAATCACCCAACATGTTATCAAAATTACTGCATAGATCGCCTTTTGTTTCGCCATGCTCGTGCTCGAGTTTTTGTGTATGATTAAGAGATCTTTAAAAGTGAACGCGAAAAGCGGTGGGATATTACACCACTCCCCTATTTTGCACCATATCAAGGTAGCAATATAGCAGGAAGTGAAAAGGTGAGCTGCCGTTTCATCGCACTCCCCACACAAACGGCATGCTGTTGAGCCGTGGAGAATCTTTCTTTTGTGTAAAGCCACCAAGGTTGGCAGCCGCTCTTGTTCAGCTCGCCAACCAAACACATTTATTTTCTTTGGAACCCAATTGCACCAGTTAAACGGAAAATACGGTACAGTGTAGGCGTTTAGTATTCTTTTGCACGACTGAACCGTGAATAAACCTGATGGATCAGCCTCCCACACCCATTTATCTGGGCTACTTGTCTTTGTTTCGAACTAGCTGAAAGTCCGTGTTGTGGGGCGATACCCGAATAATTCTCAACCAATTAAAAAAAATTAGTACTACAGTTTTGCTAGAAAGAAAAAGTAAAAAAAGTGTTAGTTAGCTCGTTGACACGATTTTTTGCTGGGGCAAAGTCATTTTTATTTTTACTTAGGGGAAAAATCAAATTTTTTTACCGAAGGTAAAATCTTAATTTTTAGCTACGGAAAAACAATATTTTTATTTTGCACTGTGGGCAAAAACGTAATTTTGAATTGAGGGTGATACCGTAATTTTGAACCGAGGGGAAAATCGTAAATTTTAGCTAGGGGCAAAAGCATAATTTTATATTGAACTGTGGGCAAAGACGTAATTTTAAAGTGGGGGCAAAACCGTAATTTTAAAGTGGGTATAAAATAATAAACTGATGTAAAATCGTAATTTTGAGCCGGGGGGAAAACAAAATTTTGTTTTGAACTAAAGCGAAAACGTAATTTTGGCTGAGGGTAAAAGCGTAATTTTTTTACCGAGGGCGAAATCGTATTTTTTAGCTCGGGGCAAAAGGGTAAATGTATTTTGATGTTTGGGCATAACCGTACTTTTAACTGGGGGCAACAACGTAATTTTAAAATGGGTATAAAATAATAAATTTGTTGGTCCAATGGGTATTGCACTCCGCCCATTTGAACCAATGGCATAGAAACACTATTAGGGGCAAAAACGTAATTTTAAAATGTTTATAAAATAATAAACTGGTTGGTTCAATGAGGAAGGCCGGCCACCCATTTAAATCAATGACGGGAGATACTATTCCCTGCCATGATAACGTAGAAGTTGAAAATACTTGAATATTTAAACATGTTATGTCTTTTTTTTATTGGTTTTGGTTTTGGTTTTTTTACCATTTGTAAGTAAGTCTAGATAACTACTAAAACGAGTTAATATATAATTTGGGAAGATCGATTAGATGATATCATAGTATATACAACTGGCATGATATGTAATAGGCCTGGGCTTTATATCGAGAACAACTAAGAGATTGTTTTGGTTCACATGAATTCAATGGAATTTAAATGATTTGGAATTTGAATTTTATCTCTTAAGATATTTGATTCACAGAATTTGATGAAATTAGAATGTAATTCCAATATTCATATGTTTGGTTGATGATGAAACAGGAATTAACCAAGGGAGGTTAATTTAATGGTCTCGTCAATTAGGGTTAATCCCTTCTTTCCGAGGATCGGTAGCTGGATCGTCCGCTGATCTGTCACCTGCACAAGGAAAACACACCGTGACTTGTAACAAGGAGGATGGGGTGGGTGGTGCTCCTTGTTATCACTCTCCGGCGTGAGAATCATTAATTTGCTTGAGAGCAAAGTGTGTGATAGTAGTAGTGAGAGAGTTGATAAGCGATACCTCAAACCTGGTCCGAGATGTGTATTTATAGCCGAGTAGTGAAGGAGGGTAATTGAGTGGCTAGACTGACAATGTACAGCCCTTGCAGGTGTGTCAGGCTTGTCGGTTAAGGTGGTGATGGCACGTTCTACTGTGGTGTCAATCTGTGCGCCAGTGTCGTTTTTACGTATGGGCTGACAGATGACTGTCGGCAGTGCCACTTGCTGTTTTGGCTACCTGAGTCAAGGTGTCAATCCCACTTGCATCGTCAGTAGGATGCGGTGCCAAGCCGCATCGCTACCTGCGGTAATCGCGGTTGTTTCCGTGTTTCTTGGTCTGACGTAGACGTTTATGGGATGCGGTGCGGAGCCGCATCGCCATGCTTGGTAACTGTTCATCAATATCCCTGTCGTGACGAAAATGTTCATAGGATGCGGTGCTAAGCCGCATCACTATGTGCAACACCCATTTTCATACACAATGTAAGTCTTCTCATCACTTAATAGATTAGATTTGACCGCTGCGTCCGCGCGTGCCCGCACGGTCACAGATAAGTCCTTGCTAGTGGGAGTATTTGATAAGGGTAATGCTTACTCGCGACCATGCTGGTGCGAGATTTGGGACCATGCCCCTTAAGTTGACATTGGAATTGGAATTGGGCATGAATTCAAATTCCTTTAACTAAAGGAATTCAAAATCCTTCCTATATGTGAAGGAATTAAGGAAAATTCATTCGAATCTTCGACAGTTTCAACCCGTACCGTTTTGACCCATACTGGTTTCAATCCGAATGGTATCGACCCGTACGTTTTGACGCCAACGGTTTCGACTCGTACCGTTTCGAATCGAACCGTTTCGACGCGAACCATTTCGACGCATACCATTTCGACTCGTACCGTTTCGACGCGAACCGTTTCGACCCAAACCGTTTTAAATCGAACCGTTTCGATGCGAACTGTTTCGACGCGAACCGTTTCGACCAGTACTGTTTCGAATCGAACCGCTTCGACGCGAACCGTTTCGACCCGAACTAGTGGTAGTGGGTGCCAGGGTGATGGATCCAATTCATTTTATAACCAAACACAACAAAAATGAAATTGAGATTTCAAATCCAACAATTTCCAATTTCAATTAGAATGTTTAAATTTTAAATCCAACTAGAATTACGACCCGCCGCAATGCGGCGGAGATTCTTTAGTTATAACTAAATCGATTTAGGACGCGCACGTTATGTTGAACCTGTCAAACGGGAAAAAGTAGACGATGTAAAAACGTTCACCCACACACGCACGTTACGTCGTGTTAACTCGCAAAATTTAGAATGAAACGTAAAAACGCTAAACCAAAGACGCACGTTGCGATGTGTTAAGTCACAAAATTTTGAACGAAGCATAAAGCGAAAATTTTACGGAAAATGAAAACTATAAAGGACCAAAGTTGAAAGTAAAAAAAGTTGTGAAGATAGATTGCAAAAGATAGAAAGTTTTGTGTTAAAAGTAAAAAAAACAAATAATTTTGGATTAAAAGTAATTTATAAAACACTTTTGGGTGAAAAGTAAAAAAATCAATTTTTTTTTTTTTGAAAAACCCTTAAAGTCAAGGTTACAGCAACCATATGCATAACCATTTTTTTTTTTTGAAAAACCCCCCAAAGCCAAGATTACAACACATAAGTAAAAAAAATCAAAGTGGTTAAATCGCAAAAGATGAAAACTTTTGAATTAGAAGTAAAAAATCAAATTAATCAAAGGAGTTAAATTACCAAATATTAAAACTTTAAACTTAAATTGTCAAAGATTAAAACTTTAGGGTTAAAAAGGAAACAAAGATTAAAAATTTAACCTTAAGTTGTCAAAGAATAAAACTTTAGGGTAAATTGTCAAATATTTAAACTTTAGGGTTAAAAAGGAAACAAAGATTAGAAGTTTATACTTAAATTGTCAAACATTAAAACTTTAGGGTGAAAAGTGAAAATTTCCTTTTTTTTTTGAAAGACTCCCAAAGCCATATGTACAATCAACATATGCACAAACTTGTTGCTTCTTTATATAGGTTTTAATTTCTTAAAATTCTAATTCTATACAAATTCAAATTCCAATTTCAAATCATTCCGCGAATCAAACACCCCTAACCTCTGTTTCAACTATTTTATAAAATGGTCTAATAATATAATAGACCTCGGTTTGATATCAAGCAACTATTGAATAATGTGTAAAAAACGACCTAAATAAAATGGTCTAATAACCTAATTGGTTTTTTATAATAACAAAACCATATACTTTTTCACCTTATTACTTCATACATCAAATTATGATCTGGAAAAGGATTATGAACTCACTTTGATGGTTAGAGATTCCTTACTAGTTACTAGTGAAAGTCACTAACTTTTATATATTAGAATCCAGATTTTTTTTCTTCTTTTTTTCAATGATTCGACTCATATGATGAGATTGTTATTGTGATCAGGTTAAGTAGTTAGTGACTTTTTTAATCTTGTTGACTTTGGTGTTATTTTATCATGAGTAATAAAATACTAAATGAAAATGAAGTATTATCATTATCATCTATGTTAGGAGGTGAGACTTCCCCAAGATAATACATAGGTTAGGAGGTGAGACTTCCCCAAGATAATACGTACATCTTTTTTTTAAAGAACCTGAAGGCTTCATTGAATCGGGTTCAAAAAGTCGTTAATAGTAATTCTTCGTCGCTAAAGGTTTCAAACTTTGTATTTAGTAGAACTGGTTTTTCTATTCAAAAGGGGTGGCGACGCAACTTGTTGCCCGACTACCTGCCATTGCTTTGTAATTGCCCTTTTTTCGTGTGGAATGATGTTAGATATATTATTAATTAAAAAAATTAAACACTACTCGAATTCAAACCCCATGTCGAAGTATTAAGTATATGCGTTTAGGCTACTTGGTGTGGAAGAGGGTAGTCCTCAAAGAATGTTGCGCCACATAGGCGTCCACGTAAGCGGGTGTGAGAATGGGCCTATAGGGATGGACACAGTGGCGGAGCTTGACCAAAATTTCCGAGGGGGCGGAAAGTCATAGGACCCAATTTATATATTGTATAAATATTGAGGCAAAATAATTGGGGAGACAATCCTATATAATTTTAAAATTTTCGGACGGAAAATAGGAAATTTTACACTTCTAACCGAAACATTCGGGGGAGGGGGTTGCACCCCCCCCCCACTTTACACTAAGCTCCGCTATTGGATGGACCTATAAATATGTGTGTGTATGTATATGTGTGTATAAAAAAGAACAGAGAGAGAGAGAGAGACCTGGCGAGAACATCTACGGGAGGACACCAACAACGGGGACAGACCTAGGGGGCGGTGTGCTTGGGCGTCGCCGGCCCTAGGCCGCTCCCATACCTTCTAGTCTTAGTATCAATGACATGCTATTCTAGTGGTATGTATATACCCCTTACACAAATAATATGACTTAAAATTTTTACAAGTGTAAAGTTGGGTAATATTTAGGTAAAATTGATATTATGTTTTTTATCCGTTATTTTTTATTTTTGATGATATTCATTTTATGCATTTTATAATATTGAATCAAGATTTGGCCGAAAGGGTTTAGGGGTCGGCTCTATATCCCACCCCCACCCAACAATTTTGTCAACTTTCCTCAAATCATTGATTAGAGACTAATTTTTTTATTTGGCCACATAATCACACTAATACCTGCCCCTTAATTTGTTTTAGTATTGTTCCAACAAAGTAGATCACCACCGGCCCTTCTTAATCGATAAAAACAAAAATCAATAAATAAATGTTTGATTAAAATCACTTTTTAGTAAGGTTATCAACAAAAATAACAATACACAGATCGCAAAGAGGATGGAGCAAAGATATTGATCTCCAAAAGGAGGAGAACTAGGATGATGCCAGTACGTTCGATACCGAACTGAAACCAATACAAGAAAACAGGAAAAACTGGTACAAAACTCGAAATGTTTGGTATCGGTACCAAAAAACAGAGAAATGAGTACTGGTATCAGTACCGAATATACCCGATATGATACTGATTTAGTATCCGTACCCGGTACTAAATGTCATCTCTACATAAGCCCACGCACATAAATTCCAAAATTAAAGGATTTGTCTCCAAGAACAAAATAAACTACTAATAATATTATGCAAGAAAAAAAAAAGAAATTGATCAAATAAAACCCATGGGAAAAATAAACACGAGACATACATGACGATTTTAGATGAATATAAACTATTTTTGGTCAATTTGTTACTCGTATACATCACGCTACCCTTTCCCGTCAAAATTACACGTCATCAATACACTCACATAAATAAATGTGATCATCACTTTCGGTCCAACACCGAGTAGTATATCACAAACATTTTATATGCACTATGTTCAAGAGTTTATTTAAATATTTTATATACACTAAATATTAGAAAAATGAAAAAAAATGTATTAATAATAATAAGACATCTCAACTCAAATTAAGTTATTTCTAACCCGTAGGACTTACTCTCAACCAGTCCTTTGCTATTTAATAGTATTTATGAACCTAAATAGATGCTAAATTATTACCTTTTAAAGTTTAAACTTGTTTTGAGTTTGGGGTATTTATATTTAGTTTAAACTTGTTTTGAGTTTGGGGTATTTATATTTATGATAAGAAAAGTAAATATATGATATAAAACTAGGATTATTGACTCATTAGTGCTTAACAACTTCGATTGTTTATATACACACGTGTAACGAGAACCTTTAAGTAAGCATATAATAAAACTTGTATGGTAATTTCTTAACGGATTATTGACTCAAACTAATCAATAACCATAATCAAACACCATAATCTACTACTTCAAATTACTTTGTAATTTATTTAATATGTATAATTTATCAACTTTCTTATCACTCGTAAAATTACTATTCAATTTCTTTTAGTTTTCAACTTTTTCATATGTGTCACAAACAAATTTTCTTAGCTTTTATACTTTTGAACTTTAAAAATTTGTCTCAGATAATTTTCATTTATGACCCAAAACTTTTTTTTGAACAACCAACTAAATCACTGGATAAGCATCCTGAGATGCGCTCAATCGACTAAATGCATCCCCTCCTTCATCGCGGTCAGAGTTGGATACATACCCAAGCCACCAGTTTCGAGGAAAACCCGCCCGCCCGAAGGCCCACTGCGGTAAAACCCGGTTCGGCTCGGTTTGGAACTGGCGACCTCTAAAGAGGCCTAGTTCCAAACTTCATTGTCATCACCCAACATCCTTCAAAGTGATGCTAGTGGAAGTTGAACTTGGAACCTCAAGAAGAGAAGTCAAGTGACTAACCACTAGACCAACTTGTTAGAACAACCCAAAACTTTTCTTTGATCACAAGATATTTTTTATGGTTTAACCGTCCAGTCGTAACGCGTAGTCCTAAGTCAACTTAGTTATTACTTTTTATGTTTTGGTCTAATATTTGCGATTTAACACACCGCAATGTACGTGCATGGTTTAATATTTTTACATGTACTTTTTTGTTTGGTTTAACGATCACGCCCCGTGAATCCTAAATACCAGTTAATTTTTTTTAAGAGAAAATAGAAAGAAAAAGAGAGAAAACAAAAGGTAGGTCAACAAGCCAAAATGGAACGGCACAGAAGAACCCAATACTCTGACGCCACATACTCGGCCACCCAACTTCCCCTCATTCATGTGTATATAAATATATGACACTTATCTATCTCATTCAAATATAATCCCACAAGGCTTCAAATTCAGAAAAAAAAAAAAATACATATCACTATAATCATCATCTGTATAACTTTTGTGTATAAGTTCAATGAGTTCCTCAAAATCGCAGGTGTGCTATGCGGACGCAGCGCGGTTGTACTGCATCATATTTCTCGTACTTATCGTCTTGTTAGGATCCTTTACAAACAACGAGTATCTGATCAAGAAAATGAACCCGGAGGTGGGTAACGCTTGCGACGAGATATATGTTGTCGAAGAAGGTGAAACACTGCATACCATTAGCGATAAGTGCGGTGACCCGTTTATCCTAGAAGAAAACCCGCATATTCATGACCCGGATGATGTTTTCCCTGGGCTTGTCATCAAGATCACACCTTCTGGTGTACGTAATTAGAAAAAGATCTGTCCTTACGGTTTGTAGGATAAATATGGTTTGTACCGGAACCAACCCCAATAGTTCACACACCAAAGGTTTTTTCATAACTTATTTTACTGTTCCGAAATGGTTATTTATGTATAAATAATTGAATTAGTCGAAGCATTATAAATAATTTGTTGTACATAAAAAGTATTGTTATATTATTTTGGATTTCACATATCAAAAGAGCTTAAATCGATCCATGTCTAAATTAAGCTGACGGTTAACCGAAACGATGAACCATCTTTTTAACCGAACCCGAACCGTTTGTAACTGAAACCAACATGCTATGAAAGTCCAAAAATCAAATTATGGGTTATATAGGTTTGATTTTTAGGGGCTGTTTGACAACATCTGAATGGTTAAGTGCTGAACCAGTAAGCATGGTTGTAAAAATCCCGACTAGTCTTCGATTAGTCGCTGATTAATCACTAATCGGAGGTTCACCAATTAATGGCCGATTAATTGCTAGGCGGTCAATTCCGGTCCTATTCTAGCCAAATTTTGGCGAGACGTCGGCCAAATTTCGACCAAACCTTATAAATTCCTCTAGTTACTTAAAGAAATGGGTTAATGAGGGGTTAAAACATGTCTACTTTAGAAAACTACATATAAAAATGTGTGTGTATATATATAACTAAAAATTACATATAAAAATCTCGATCCGATTAATTCCGATTAATCCCTGTTAATCCCGATTAATCCTGATTAATCGCTAGTCGGTACCCCACCGCCCGACTAACGCCTAATGATTCTTACAACACTGCCAGTAAGAGATCTGAACCATTAAGTGCTGAACCAGTAAGATGTCTGAACCACTAAGTGCCGAACCTGTAACGCCCCAAAATCCAAATGTCATATATTTGAAATATGTCCTTATGCGTTATATTACGAAATAAATAACTAGGCTATTCAACCTAGTTAAGTGCATGGTAAAAACTATTAAAGGAGAAAAGTAGTGCCAAAAATGTGATGGAAGTAAACTTGAGGGGTTAAAGTGGATGGGATGAAACTTGGTCACTAACTAATAGAAAGTATCAACACACACCACACACATTTTCGTGTGTGTGTGTTCTGGATCGTTCCAGAGCTCCCCAAGGGAGCCAAACCCTAACTCAACAATATTCATCAAATTGAAGGGTGAATTGAAGCTCAAATTATCAACCGAACGTGAATTAGTGATCACCAACACAAGGGGATCATAAGGTATGTCTCAAAACTAAGATTGGTGATCATGTATGAAGTGGGTTATGTTTTAATCCGTGAATTAGTATGAAATTGATGATGTATAAATCATGGATCGTACGGAAGCGAAACGCGGAAGAAAGTGAGAGATTACAAGCTACAGGGGTTAACCGTGTCAACATGTTTAATTATACCTCTGAGTGACCCTTTAACGCTCACGAGGCTTTGTAACAGTATTATACACTCACTAGAATATACTATATAATTTCCGCGAAGTTCCGCTTTAAAACGAGAAAGTTACGATCGAATTCGTATGAGAAGGGTTAAAAGCGTCAATAATGAAAGTTAAGGCTTTCAAAATAATTAAATAAACTAACCAGGGACTTAACTAAGCGAGTAAATAACACGAGGCCCTTAGCAGTAAATAATCAAGGGCCAAATCGCAAAGTTACCCCTTCAAAATCCGAAAGGTCAAGTTAATGATTACTAAAGATTTCATTAATAATTACTAAAGATTTTGTTATTTATTACAAAGATTTAGTCATCATTACAAAAGATTTAAAATCTTTGAAAAATAACCCTCTCGCGGGCCGCGTTGCGTTTTGGGTTAAGTTGAGGCGGTCCGCGAGCCTCCTAAATTGTACGCGTCTGATGTTGAACTCAGGCGACCCGCGTACAAAGTGCATGGATCTTCCATGCGGGCCGCGTCAGGTGCCCAGATGCAGAAACATGCTCAAATTGGCTGTTCAGCCTTCTAAACGCCATGAGATGCATTTAAACCCTGCCAATTGGTCCCTAAACAACCCCTAAGCATTAGGAACTCATGTTGGAAGGTTGTGGATAGTTGGGGGACTTGTGTGTCAAAAAGTTGTGGTGAAAACTACTATAAAAGGCCATATTAAGTTCACAACTTAATCATAACTCAAAACAACTTCTCTGATCATTTCTGAAGCTCCCAAGACTTCTTCTAGCCATCTAAATCGTGCTCAAACTTCTGTAAGTTGTTTAGAACATTTGGAGTTTAGTTTTTGCTTAGTATATAGCTAAAAATTCAACCGTCGTAACTACGATTTGACTTCGATATAACTCCTAAATAGCTCAGTCATATCTCGAATCAAAAGTAGTTATAAGTTGGTATTTAAGTGGGTAATAAACCTCTGAAAGGGTTCCCCATGATCACCACTCTAACTATGTCAAAAATCGAGTCAAACGAATGCATAAAAAGTCAACAGAATTCCATTTTTACGATTCTTGCATAATCTATGATATAAATGATATGAAACCTGTTTTGATATTCATAAAACCTGATAATAAGTTTATAAACTTGTTTACGCTCGTTTGGTTCGACCATTTGCTATATTAACCCGGTTCGGAGCCGAATGTCGCAAAAGTTTGACTTTTGCTTTGACTTCAGTTCTGACCCGTTTTAGTGAGGTATAGATATGCCTTAGGACTCTCTTAGGACCAAGTTACATGATGGTATAAACCTCTGTGACCGGTTCGTGGTTTGTCCGAGTCTTTTACGCATTTCCGCTAATTACTTAAAAGTTGACCGTAACGCCCTTTATAAATTTAAACGAGATTTTCGGACATGTGAACGGATCATGACCTTGGTTACTGAATTCTAAACATGTCCCTAAAATTTCATGTCAATCCGAGGTCCAGAATAAGAGTTATGCCAATTAGCGCAAATTGCGAAACTTTAGTAATTAAATAGCGCAATTAGCATAACGCCTATCTAAACCCGGATTTCGACACCAAAACTTTTACTCGCTGATGTAAAATAATATTTTGGGATTTTTAAAGATTTTTAATTATTTTTACCTTGCTCATAACCTGCGGTTATGGCTACGGTTCGGTAAATACCGAATATGCCCTTTTCGGCCATAAATCGAGTTCTATAAGGTCTTTTGACCCGATTCCAGTTGCTACTGATTTTAAATAATAAATAAAGTATTTTAGACTTTATAAACTGATCGGGAAACTCAGATTCCCTGTAGAACTCTAAAACCTCCTTAATAATCTTTAAAAAGACCGAAATACCCATACGGGGCATATTATTAAACTTAAACTCGTTACGGGCATTATGGAAGGTATCCTACTGATGCCACAACCTCTTTAAAGTATATTGGCTTAGGAAAACAATGTAGGACTCTAACGGATACCCGTTGCGTCCTTTGCGCGCACGATTCGGCTTATGTAACTAGTTTACATAATTTAGCCGAAACGGGTCAAACTATATTGTTTTAACCCCAAAATCCTGAGTATGATTGTTATACCCATATGAAACAAGTCTTCAAACTTGTTGGGTCAAAATCACACTCCATTCACGGTTTTCGCCTTTCACGCGATTAAACCGTAACAATTCTTTAAGACTAACCGGTCTAAGCTTAGGCTTAATTAAAGACCCGTTAGCATTCTAATTGGTTATTTATACCATCGTTCCAGACTAGAGCCTTCCGGTAAATTGTACCTACGCTTACTTAAGTGAATACGGCTGAGTTATTATTCTTGCTATTTTAAGACAGGAGCTAGCTCAGGTAAATACTCTTAACTTATTTTCCCTATACGGGCTTGGGATACGGTATAATAATACCGCTTGGTCGGGTATTGAATATTTAATCGGATTGTGATTAAATTATTGAGGTAACCCGGTTTGATCTGTATTGTTTGAAATAAAAGCCTTTAGGGGTTAATGACCATGTCCCGGATATCCTTGACATCATTGTATTATAAAATGGTCACGTCTTATGCATGGGGTGTAGGCATACACCTGACAGCTGCATAAGGGAAACGGTATCTCACGCTCAGTGGGCCTATACTTGTGACGTGTCTGTTAATCTTGACTCGGTTTCTATATCGGGCCCTGAACGTACAACGAACATGTAAATCTGTATACAGGATCATAAATATGATTGTCTCAAGTTATAAAAGATTAATTTTGCCTCTGTGCATTTTAATCAAAGTGTCAAAATAATTTGTGCCTAGTGCATCTAAACCAATTTTTCCTAAACTCTTTTCAAATGAGTCAGTTGGGTGTATTTACCAGTGAAAACTGACGTATTTTCAAAAGTCTAAGTGACAGGTACAAGTACGTAATAGGCTGGGAGCTGCTCAGGACATTAATAAGGAATCTTGCAAGTTCTAGGCGTCTAAAGTCTGTTGAACAATTTCTTTGATTTGATTCACCTGTGGATCCTTTACTTTCCGTCGTAACCCTTGATATTATTTCATATCCGGAACGTAATATATTTATCTTTTGCTTCCGCTGTGCATTCATATAATTGTGTGGTTTGACTATATTGTTGCCAACTACGTCACGGTAATCCCCCACCGGGCCCATCGGTGATATACGTGGAAATCGGGGTGTGACATTTGTGACCCGTTTTATGACCACTAAAGTGACCACCACATGCAAACGAGTGTAGATGTTGCAGCACGCTCGGAATCTCTTCATCATCAATGCATCTCCTTATAACTTGATCCGCACACTCCTTCCACAGATGCGGTTCTTCCAACCGATAGTACTTGATTTGTGACATGAAGTGTTGCCTTTTTCGTCTATCCCAATGCGCCGGCATATCACCTGTAACAAGATAATTGACAATGTTAGCATACCATGGCAATTTATCTAATTTCATTATATGCTCATCTGGGAAAGACTCATTGATTTCTAAGGCTTTCGGATCATCTTCCACCATCAACCGGGACAAGTGGTCCGCTACCACATTCTCAATGCCTTTCTTGTCCCGTATCTCCAAATCAAACTCTTGGAGCAACAACACCCATCGGATTAACCTCGGCTTCGCATCTTTCTTCTCCATGAGGTACCTAACTGCAGTGTGATCCGAGTAAATAATCACTTTACTACCCCATATATAAGACCGAAATTTATCCAATGCATATACCACCGCAAGTAGCTCTTTTTCGGTGGTTGTGTAGTTCAATTGTGCATCCGAAAGAGTCTTACTTGTGTAGTATATGGCAACGGGTTTCTTGTCAACCCGTTGTCCCAACACGGCCCCCACCGCATAATCACTTGCATCGCACATGATTTCAAAAGGTAAAGACCAATTTGGCGATTGCAAGATTGGGGCCTCCACTAACTTCTCTTTTAAATTGTTAAAAGCATTTTGGCAATTTTCATTGAAATCAAACGGTTGGTCTTTTAGCAACAAATTACATAAAGGCTTTGTTATATCACTAAAACCTTTAATAAACCGCCGATAAAACCCCGCATGACCTAAAAACGACCTAACACCTTTAACAGTCGTGGGATATGGTAAAGTAGATATGACTTGTACCTTAGCACGATCAACCTCTATCCCACGACTTGACACCACGTGCCCCAACACAATTCCCTCTTGAACCATTAAATGGCTCTTTTCCCAACTTAGGACCAAACTAGTTTCAACACATCTTTTTAATACTTTATCTAGTTGGTCCAAACAAGTCTCAAAAGATGATCCAAAAATTGAGAAATCATCCATGAAGATTTCCAAAGACTTTCCCACCATATCGGAGAAGATACTCATCATGCACCTTTGGAAGGTGGCGGGAGCATTACATAATCCAAACGGCATCCGCCTAAATGCGAAAGTACCGTAGGGACATGTAAATGTAGTCTTTGATTGATCTTCCGGATGGATGGCAATTTGGTTATAACCGGAATAACCATCTAAGAAGCAATAAAATTTTTGCCCCGATAATTTCTCAACTATTTGATCTATGAAAGGTAAAGGAAAATGATCTTTGGAAGTTGCGGTATTCAACTTCCTATAATCAATACAAATTCGCCACCCGGTTACCGGCCGGGTAGCTACCTCTTCACCTGCGTCATTTTTGACAACTTGTATACCGGCTTTCTTGGGAACCGTCTGTGTTGGGCTCACCCATTGGCTATCCGAGATCGGGTAACTTATACCCGCATCCAGCCACTTGAACACTTCTTTCTTCACGACCTCCCGCATATTCGGATTTAACCGCCTTTGTGCATCTCGAACGGGAGTCACATTCTCTTCCGTGATGATTTTGTGCATCACCACCGAGGGACTAATACCCTTCAAATCCGCAATGGTCCATCCAATCGCCGCCCGATTGGCGACCAACACTTCCATCAACTTTTTCTCTTGCTCCCCGGTTAAATTTGATGCAATGATAACCGGGAGAGTATTGCCTTCTCCAACATAAGCATACTTGAGATGCTTTGGCAATGCTTTCAACTCCACTTCCGGAGGCTCTACTAAAGACGGCTTCAATTTAGTATCAATGCTCTCCGGTAAGCTTTCAACTTGGTGCGTCCATGTCGGTTTTCCTTCTCTAACCGCAAGCACCTCCAAACTCCTCACTTTCTCGTCCATGCTTTGTTCCACCTCCACCTGTGACCTGTCAAACATATAACAATCCTCCATTGTGTTTTCCCCATAAACGATTGTGTCGCAAAGAGGGATACACGTGTCAACAATGTCTGCCATATAGCATTCATCATCAACTGGAGGGCTCATAAGTCCGGAAAAAACATGCAACCTCAACCTCCGGTTTCCAAATGTCATGTCAACCGTTCCTGTTCTGCAATCAATTTGAGCATTTGCAGTTGCTAAGAACGGTCGACCCAAAATCACCGTAGGTTGTTTGGTTGGGTCCTTGGCCACATAATCAAGCACAAGAAAGTCCACCGGATAGTAAAAATCCTCGATTTTCACTATCACATCCGAAACAATTCCACGAGGTAGTTTGGGTGTCAAATCGGACAACACCACGGTGGTGTTTGACGATTAAAGTGGACCAAACTCGTATTGGTCATACAAACTACCCGGTAGAATGCTTACACTAGCACCAAGATCTAGAAGTGCCCGGTTGATTTTAAAATCACCCACTTGAATTGAAATGATGGGCGCACCCGGATCTTGAAGCTTAGGTGGAAGTGCACCCGAAAGAATCGAACTCACGTTTTCGGTTAAATCTAATTTTTTTGGAAATTTGTGAGTGCGTTTTTGGGTACACAAATCTTTCAAGTACTTAGCATACGACGGTACTTGTTTAATTGCATCCAAAAGAGGTAAATTGATTTTGACTTGTTTGAAAATTTCCAACAACTCTTCTTGTTGTGGACCTCTTTTGTTTACAACTTTTTTCATCGGTCCCTTCAATGCTTCGGGATAAGGGGCGGTATTAGCCTCCACACCCTTTTCCTTAGCCTTGGGGACGAGGATGGTCGCAACGGGAGTAACATTATTCTTTTTCAAATCATTTTTATTTTGACCCGTTTGACCATCCTCAAGCTCCTCATCACTAGCATCTTCCACCACCCCTTCAACAAATTGGGGTGGTGGTGTTTTGACACCATTATCAACAACTCGACCACTACGTAAAGTAATTTTATTAATTGGTACCTCACGTGTGTTCCTCGAGCTCGACCCTTGATGCTTAGGGTTTATGGTGGTGTCACTTGGAAGCTTCCCCATGCCTCCCTTTATTTGGGCCACTTCTTCCGCTAGTTGACCCACTTGTTTCGCCAATGCCTCGTGTGCTTTGTCTCGAATCTCGTTTGCCTTCTTTATCTCTTTAACATCACCGTGAGTCTCCTTTTGCATGTTTAGCAAAGCATCCATCTTGGCACTCAAGTCATCACCACCGGTTTGGTTGTTTGACCCACTTCCGTTACCGCCTTGGTTATTGTAATTCTTTTGGTACCCACCTTGGTACCCTTGGTTGTAGTTTCGTTGGTAACCTCCTTGGTGACCACATTGACGGTTTTGGTATGATGACCCACTTCCTCCTTGATTACCCGATTGGAAATTCGGGTTCATTTGATTTGAAGCGTTACCATACCGGAAGTTGGGGTGATTTCTCAAACCCGGATGGTAAGTGTTGGAGTTCATGTCATACTGTTTTCTATCTCCATACACTTGATTGACTTCTTCGGTGTAACCACTCGACCCCATTGAGCATTGCTCGGTCGCATGCCCAATATCTCCACATTCTTCACAAACCGCAAACTGAACCGCATTTACCTCTTTCTTCTTTTTCAGTTGGTCCATTTCCCGTCCTAAGGTGGAAATCCGGTCCTTGGAATCGAGATCGGGGAGTGACCGGGAAACTGGATGTCTTTTTGCTCTATCGGCCGATTCTTTTTCCTTGGATCGTTTGCTCATCCTTTCCAAAAATTCCCAATCATCATCTTCATGATTGCTCAAGATGTACCATTGCTTGTTGTCTCGAGACGATTCCAAGTTGCATCATCCAAACCCCGTACAAAACATTTCACCAACTCCCATTTTTCTATTTGGTGATGTGGGCATCTCCTCATTAGCTCTTTGAATCGGGTAAATGCTTCATGTAGAGGCTCACTCGAAAGTTGACGAAACGACCGAATTTCATCTCTAGCATCGTCGGTCTTTGCCAAAGAATAGTATTCATCCAAAAATGCTTGTTGCATTTGTTCCCAAGTTCGAATACTGTTGGCCGGAAGTGTGAGGAACCACTGTTTTGCCTTATCTTTCAACGAAAATTGAAATAACCGAAGCTTAACTTCCTCTAGTGCGAAATTGTGCCCCCCAATAGTATCACAAATGGAAGAGAACTCCGTTAAATGTGTGTACGACTCATCATTGGACCTCCCATTGAAGTGAGGAAGTATGTTGATGTAATGCGGTTTACAATCAAACATCCTCCTTTCGCATACTATCAGAGAATTATTCTCGGTCACTATCGGGCGGAAACGGTCATTTACTCCCCGTGGAGGTTGTTGACGACGTTGTGGACCATTAACTTCTTGATCGACCGGTCTTCGATTATCCCTTCTTTCACCTCTTTGATCCCCCCTTCGATTATCCCTTGGGTTACCACCTCCCACGAAACGAGGAATCCGGTTAGGGTTTGCATTGTTGTTGTTGTTGTTGTTGTTATTGTTGTTGTAAAACCCATCATTCCGGTTCCGTTGGTTATTGTTTCGTGGTTGACGGTTGTTCCCATAACCATCATTTCTTCCACCTCCGTAACCGTATTCATCGTCCCCAACATAATTGGCGTTTTGGTAACCGAATTCCTCATCGTCATACCTTCTAGCGTTGTAGACGTTTCCTCTATTCACGTAGCCCCAATCTTCATCATCATTAGCCCTATCATCGTAATACCCCCCATCGTCCGAATTTTCCGTATGAATGCTTACGTGTTCCGGCGATTGATAACCGGGAACACTATACGGTTCATCATCGGGGATTGCATTCCTTAAATCGTCGATGTTGAAAAACGGGTCTTCATTTGCGGGATTGCCGTGATCACGGTTACCTCTACGATCGGAGTTGACATTCCGATCATCAAGGTTGATAGGTAACGATGCTTGTCGGTGAAGGGGTTGTTGTTGAGGTGTTCGTTGGGTGTTGTTGGTATTTTGGTTTCGGAAAGGTGGAGTGGGTGGTCTTGCGTTGGTGTTACCACCCGGTTGTTCTTGAGGTATAGGTTGGGTGTTTTGAGCGGGATAAAAGGTTCCTCGGGATTGGAATTGATTTGGATTGAGGTTTTGGTTGGGATTAAAGTCTTGGTTGGAGTTGTGGTTTGCCATTGAATCGGTTTCAATGGTCGGTGTGAGTGGTGGTGTTTGGTTGGTTTGATTAGAAGCAAGAGTTGCTTCTAACCGGCTTGCTAGGTTCCTTCTTGCGAGTCTTTCGATTTCCGGTTCGTAGACTAAAGGTGAAGTCCTCCCGGAATTTCGTGTATGCATGCACTACCTGTAACCTGCACAAGTAACACACCCTGCGTAACAAGGAAAAAGACAATACAAAAAGAAAGCTAAACAAGTTAAACAGTTAATCACAAAAATTCAAACAATATCCAAACACAAAGCGCACGCACTCCCCGGCAACGGCGCCAAAATTTGATCGGAGTGTCGCGCTCCGGTCAAAGATAATATTTATAAGCCCAAATTACCCTTAACAATGTGTTAGTGGTAGTAAGGGGTCGATCCACGAAGAGTATGTGGTTTGTGTATGGATTTGACTGAATTATAAAATCTTGTCACAATTATGAAGCTTGCCAGATATTTTTGTATTTTTGTTTAGAAGAAAGATGTGAATTTGGACTACTGAAATTGAATTACTTAATTAACAACTACTACTTAACGATTGCAAGAATTTCTGGATACGAGAACAATAATATTAAAGGGGAATCACACCCGGTTTCGGTAATTATTAACCTAGGATTTCTACAAGTTCTAGTTTCAACTCAAATGCATTTGATTAACGGATTTAGTGTACCGTGACTTAGGTGCTACTAACTATCAACGCCCCGAAGAACGGACAAAAAGACACTTTGTAATCAACACAAGTAAATCCTAACAATGACAATGTACAATTACATATCACCGTTTCGCAAAGTCATAACTTTTAACATCGCTCGACAATTCACGAATTCGTAACAAATGTAATACTATTGTCAAGAGTTTCAAAAACCAAATACAAATTGTCACGAAGTTAAAACAAGAACAATTCGAAACCCTAGAATTAACAACTACCTACACCGGGGTGAAACCGAGATGATTAGCCGCTCATGGTTGATGCAACTTGATCACCGGATGTTTGGAACGCGGATGAAGTCATCTCGAAGCTTGAACAATGGAGAATTGATGGATGTTGAAGGTTTGGTGAAGAATAATGGTGGAAAGATTGATGGTGATGGTTAGGGTTTGTATGGATTGGTGATTGTGGATGATTCGTTGTTCTTAATTCGGATTGATCATGTAGTGATAGATGGAATGGTAGGTGAATAGTTGGTGAATTAGGCTCCAAAGTCAAGATTCAAACTCCCCAAAAAGTGTAACTCCCGTAATCCATCAAAGAAACCCCCTAAAAATCGATCTTGGCACTCAATTTCATAAAATTCGCGTTTGTGGAAACCAAAGCCCGTCGCCGACGGGCCTGACCCCGTCGCCGACGGGTCCCCAAAAATCGATATGCAGCCGACGGCTTAATTGACTGGATACGGGACTTTTTGCTTACGGGCATTTCCTGAGCCCGTCGGGGACGGCCTATGCCCGTCGCCGACGGCTTGCCCTATTATGTTTTTCCAATTTTCGCTTCTTGAGTTCCCGGTTGACCCATAACGCATCCCGGTGCTCCGGTTTTCGACCCGATGACCCATAAAGCTCTCGAAAAGCTCCTTAAACTCCATCAAACCTGCACAACACATTATTGATTAAAAGTAGGCTATTCGAAACTAAAACTTACGTAAAAACATTAAGTTAAACAATAACAAGCACCGGTTTACAACCACGCATCACAAACCTCTTGACAATTTCGCCATATAAGGCATTCGCCAGAATTTTCTGGGATTTAGGAGGGGCGGTGTCTTTAGTGTAGAAACCGCCAATATCAAGGTCGGGAAGAGAACTATGCAAAAGGTCCAACGCACTCTTGTAATCGGAGTCTAAAACATCCCCACCACATTCTCGGAGTATGTGGTCTTGTAAACCCCAAGATTGGGCCCTTGAAGCTATGAAAGCATATGCAGAGGCATCCTCGGCCGTACAAATCCTTAAGCCTCCGAACCGGGTCGGGAGAGAAGCCAACCTCCATTGGAGATCTCCAAAAAAGGCACCCCCATAAACAACAAAATCATCTAATGCTCCCCGGAGGCCTTCATCAAAAAACAGAGACAGCTCCCCCGACCAAAGAAGGTTGACACGTTCGAATACCAAACAGTAATTTAGCAACACCCATACAAGAACGAAGCAAAAGGAGCTCGCTCTGAGGGTCCCGTAGGCGTTTAAGGCACCTCATCAGCTCGACAGCACAGTTCGCTCTTTTAAGAGCCATACTACTAATAAACTCAGCATAACGACTAACGGCACCCCAAGGAGTTTCACACCCCGCACCGGCCTCCCAATCCCCCGAGGGAATAAGCCCTCCTGAACCTTTATACCATTGCAGGTTGGCCAGAAAACTTCAGTTTTCTTTATATTAAGTTGAAGCCCTAAGGAAGGACCCTCAGCTCTGATGATATCTAAAGCATTAGCCACTTGGGTGGCATCTCCAATAAGCGTTCCGTCATCTAGGTACCAGGCGTGAAATAGAAGTTTGCAGCGATCCCTTATTCGGTGAACAAAGGGGTGTAGAACAAGGGCAAAAATGAGGGGCCCCAAGGGGTCCCCCTGCTGAACGCCAGTAGTAGACCAAATATACTCACCCCCCACATATAATCTAGCTGGTTGACCATATAAAAAATCGACCCACGTAGAAATAGAAGGACACCTTTTCCTTACCTCGTACAGTAGGGCTGTCCTATCAACCAAATTAAAAGCGTTCGAAAAATAAACAGTAAGCATAACAAGAGACCCATCTTGGTGGTACTCATTAAGGAACCTGTTCGCACTATGAAGAACGGCCTCTTCCCCACACGGAATCCCTACCTCAAACTGGAAATCGCCAAGGTATTTGGCCATCTCCTTCCCAACACCTTTCATGGCCACCTTGGAGATCACCCTCCTCCAAATCGACCCAACAGCGATAGGCCTAATCCTATTATCCGGTTTGAGAAGAGGTGTAAGAGGAGCAGAAGCAACAAACTCCGCTAGACTCCTCGGGCACCTTCCCCAAAAGCACAAATTAACCATAGCTGAAGTAGCCCTAAGCAGGCTATCAGCAATCACAGACCCCTCCCCACAAAAAGCATCTAAAAGATGTTGGGCCCTTAAGCCGTCTCTCCCGCACGACGTTCCTTTGGGAAAAGATTTAATACACCCGAGCACACAATCGGACTCCACCACAAGAGGAAAGATTTAAAATTTGGTTTATTTTTAGTTATATATTAATGTTTTATTTTTTAATTTAAATTACAAATAAAACATGTTTAGTTTTATAGAAAAATACTAGGACGACATCGCATAATCTAAGAAAATCAGATATAAAACCTAGAAAAGTGGGTAAAAACTGATGTAACGCTAACGTGTCAGAAAGAGAAATCAGGATTATTACTTAGAAATTAATAGCCTTTTGCCATATAATTAATAGCATTTATACATGTGACTCAAGAACTTTCATTATCAAACCAACTACTTAGAAATTACAGTTTGGATTATAAACTAACTTCAGAAGTTATAATCTTATAAGATAATTAACAAGTTAGCTCATTTGTAAATCATTAAAACTACTGATATTATACAATACACATTGAAACACGATTCACTATAAAGAAAGAAAGTTTAGAATCTCAATAGTTCATCTATACAAACACATAGAATAGAACAAAATCTAGTATTCTCCACATCCGACCAATTTTTTTTTTTTTTTTGAATGGCTAAACTTGCACACCATGAGGATTGAAGTCATCATGTGCCACCAGAAGAAGGGGTGATCTTGATAACTAGACCAGGGAAAACATCATCCGGGTCATGGATATGGGGATTTTTTTCAACTATAAACGGGTCGCCACACTTATCGCTTATGGTGTGAAGTGTTTCTCCCTCTCCCACCACGTATATCTCGTCGCAAGCTCGCCCGTTACCTCCTAAGGTAGCAGTGGTTGTGCTAAGGGAATAACTGTCTTCCTGATGATCTCTAAGAGCACCGGTGAGCATGAGGGCTACTACTGCCAAGGAAAGAGCATCTGCTATGGCTATTGTTGTGTGTAATGTTTTGGATTTCAGGAATTCATCCATCTTTGATCTTCACGTACACACACTTTGTTTTAATAGCTGAATGTATTATGTATTTTATATACATATAGAGGGGTGGGGTGGTAGTTTGTGGGGAGACTTTGTAGCATGATGGTTGTGGGGCTTCTTTGAAAAGAGTAGCGAGTAGAACTGGCTAAATAGTTTTTTTTTAATGATAAATTTAGATACTTGACGGATTAGTGGAGTATCATCGTGCCATAAGTGGAATTACTCGATTATATCTATCTCCACTAGGCATAATGTCTGTACACTAATTCCGGAGGAAACCCAATAAAAATGGGAAAACCCTCCTTGTGAGAATCCAACCCAGAATCTATTAATCCCGAAACCTTATCCAGTTATCCCACCCACAAGATATTACTAGACTATAAAGCCATAGACTCGCTAAATAGTTAAGTGTAGTATTATTTGTTACCTCTAGACTCGAACTCATTCTACGAAAGTTTATTAGAAATTAGAAATCAATTTTAGAACATAAAAGATAAATAAGACAAACTACTTAGTAGTTAAGACTATTTTATTGAAAATAAAAAGGAATAGAGATGTTGAATGTTAAACTTTGGAAAAAAGAGAGAAATTTTGAAAACTAGTTATTTTCCACCCGCGCGTTGCGGCGGGGATCCAATGACTGCAAAACGTTTGTCAGCAACAGCAAGCAGATACCGAATATCAAAACATAAATAAAATGACGTGGTAAGTATAGGACCCACACGTCCTACACGTTGGAAATTCAATTGTTTTCAATTAAGTTATTACGGTGCTATCACGTTAAAATATGGAGGAGGTCAGTTATTACGGTGCTATCACGTTAAAATATGGATGAGCTCGGTACCGGTAACGACACTGAAAGTACCGATCCGAAAAATCTTCGAAATTAGTTACCGACACCGAAAATGCTCGGTACAATACGGTATGGTATTTGAAGCTAAAAATCAATAAATACAGGTATGGTGCTAGACCGGTGTCGAACCGAAAGTAACGATTCTGAAAACGCCAAAAGGTGGGTACCAAACTGGTATCGAGAATGATTTGGTATAGTAAATTTGGTACCAATACGATACCAGTTTGATTACAGGATTTGATACGATTTGCTCATCAATAATGTAAATATCCAAGTTAATTTTACATGCTACAATTCATTCATTACAGAAAAAGACAAAAAAAAAAGCAAAATAAGTTGTTGTGTATATAAAACCCAATTCAAACAAAATACAGTTTACTTACTGTGTGTATGAAAAGTAATATAAACGGTGCAATTACTTGCATTGCTACGTTGTTATAGGATTTGATTAGCTCGATACCAACCGTACCGAAAATACCTTTACCGAAATCTATAAACGTGGGTACCGGTACCGAATATACCTAGTATGGTACGGTTCGGTACCGGTCGGTACTGGTACGAAACCGGTATTTGAAGGTAAAAACTGGTGAATACCTGTGCAGAACCGGTACCGAAAATACACCGGTTTGGTAGATTTGAGACCGGTACCTATACCCGATACGATTTGCTCATCTCTTCTTAATGATGTTACCATTCTAATCTATTCTAATTCTAATTTTCATTTAAAATTTATATCTAATAAAATCTAAACTACTGTTCATTAAGTTTAGATTTTATTAGATATAAATGATGATTTTTATCTAGATTACATCGAGCTTTAACAATGGAAAAACGTTTATATTTTTATAAACCAGTAGATAATTATGATAATATTTTCGATAATCGTATTACCAAGGGCGGCCCTAAGGATGGGCGGGGAAGACCACCGGCTAGGGTCTGACATTTCGAAGGGCACGATATTTAAAAAAAAACCTGATATGTATATGTAAAAGAAATTTTTTTTTCATAGGGTATACCCATATAAACACCAACATAGATCCACTTACAAAACTATTTTATAGTTTAGATTAGTTATTATCCCACTGATGTTAGGTTTAGACCTTTAGTGAGCCCAATACCTAATTTCGTTAAGGCCTAAAGGCACGTTTTTTCAAGCTCGAATAAATTACACGAATTTTTAGGGTCGGCCCTGCGTATTACATAGATGGTTATATAATTACACCGCTTTCTTTCTAACTCACAGTTTTGTTCTTTTTTTTTTTATTAATATTGGTTATTTTAAGTATTTAAAATTTCTTGTAAACGTGAAACTATGGGAAAAGAAACTTAGAATTACTTATATAGAAAATAACAAAATGATTGTTTATTTATCAATTTTTTTTCACACACATCAACATATGGGAAAAGAAACTTAGAATGACTTATATAGAAAATAACAAAATGATTGTTTATTTATCAATTTTTTCACACACATCAACATAAATTGTTTATTTATCAAATTTTTTTTCACACACATCAACATAAACCTAGAATGAAAATATTTTCTTAATTATTTTACGGTAACTAATTTAATTAAAGACATGTCTATCGAAATTAAACCTTCATAAAAATATTAACGTTAAACTTAACATAATAGCAACAGTTTTCGGCAACCCTTCTCAATAAAAACAACAGGAAAAATGCTTGTAACACAACAGTAATATTTATTGTTCATTCCATCAAGTAAGAAGATTTTTTTGAAGTATCAAAGTACAATTATAATTTACTAAAATAAATTATTTTATTCTTAGGAACGTATAATGAAATTTAAACCAAACCAATGGCATGTTTTGGCTGTAACTTGCTAACTTTGTTTCTTTCATAGCCAAATTAGCTACTTAATAGGCTTAAAAGTAATCTATAAATAAACACTTAATTCATAAACAATAATTTATTAGGTTCTGTTACCATAACCTATAGCAAAAAATTGACATAACCAGGTAAGGGCTATCTTTGTATCACGAGATGATCGATCATCATCACCAACCAACTCAATTAAATATTATTCACATCACATACCCAAATTATTAACTAAAATCACTCTCACTATTAGGTCTATAGCATGTAAAAAGATAAGTCATAAATTGGATCGATAATGACAGTTTGAAACTAATATAAAAGTTGAAAAACTTCTTGTACGTGTTTCTATGCTCTTTTTCAAACATAAAATGGTACGCTAGAAAAACTAGTGGTGTAAACGAGTCGAGCCGCTCATGAGCTATTCGAGATCGACTAGTTAAAAGCTTAAATCCGAGCTCGAGCCCAAGGTTTTATCAAGCCCGAAGCTAAACGCACTTTTTATTCATATAACTTTTATTTTATATTAGAACTATTTTTATATACAAATTATGTAAAATATAATCAAATAATATATATATTATATGGGGTAGGTTAACGTACAAATGCGCTTATCGTATATTACGTACGCTACAATCTCAGCCGTCCGATCGTCTTCCCGCATTGAATTCACATGTTATTTTTTTGTAACAATTTCGCATGTTGGTTTTTTAACATGCGATTTCATCAAAAATTACACATGCGAAATTGTTAAAAAAAACAACATGCTATTTCATCAAAATTATCACATGCGAAATTGAATTACCACATGTGAAATTGTTACAAAAACACAACCTGCTATTTCATCAAAATTATCACATGCGAAATTGTTACAAAAAAACAACCTTCTATTTCATCAAAATTATCACATGCGAAATTGAATTAACACATGCGAAATTGTTACAAAAAAAAACACCTGCTATTTCATCAAATTTATCACATGCGAAATTATTAAAAAAAAACAACATGCGATTTTCATTGCGGGAAGATGATCGGACGGCTGAGATTGTAGCGTACGTAATGTACGATAAGGGAATTTGTACAGTACCCTTTACCTATATTATATTATATATAAAATTTATAATTATAACTATATTTATATGTAAATAATTATAGAAATACATAATGAAAATTAAAATAAATAATAAACGAGCCGAAGTTAAGTTTGAAAAACTACTCACGAGCCGAGCTCGAGCTCTCTTAAGTTAGGGTATAAGGAGTGGTTAGACCTTTGAGAGTGACAAACTAAAAAATAAACTAATGAGAGTGTGTCATGTCAAAGTGGTAAACTATGTTCAAAAGTGTTGGCAATGGTTAAACACTTGGTGAACTGGTAAACTATTTTTTTTTTAAAAAAAAAAGAAAAAAAAGGTGTGATTGGTTGAGATTGGAACGGACCCCACCCCACACTGCCCTCTCTCTCTCATATCCTCCCTTCACCACTTCGGCAAGCCTACACCGATTTGGCAAACTATGTTGGTGGTGGTGTTACTAATTGGCAAACTAAGTTTGCCACACTTTGCCGCACCCCACTCCGTATACCCTTAACACAAAGTGAGCTCGAGCTCAACTCAACTCGTTTGAACCCCAAAACATAACTCTACAACCAATCTGTTTTATTTAATGAATATACTAGAGAGAGAGAGAGGCTCTCCTAAATATACATTTAATGAAACAACTAATAACAAAAAGGAAATAAACAACGTCTAACTGCAAAGGGGTTTGGGTGAAGAAACAGGTGGTGTAATTTATTCCCTAAGACAACCGCCACCAACGCACGTTTGACCAAAAAATCTCAACCATAAACCGGTGAACCACTTGCCCACTAGTACTAGATTGGTAATGGTCAACTTCGGATGAATAATTAAATAAAAATAAAAAAAGACATGTATATAAACACGAATTACTGAAAGGTAATAAAATATGTTAACGAGGAAATATGACAAAGTACTAAAAGGTTTTAAATCATCAATCAATCCATTCCAAGTAGGGTATGTTTGATATATGTTTTAGATTATCGACCAATCGTATTGTTAGGGTATTTATTTGATAAACCGATACAAACTTGTATTTTTGTTTTTATGAATGTGAAAGCAGTAGTGTAAGTGTAGTAGTTAGAAAATATAAAAAAAATTACACAAAGTTAATTAACCACAAACATTTTTCTACTCTTCAAATTTTTTATTTGAACGGCAAATTTGGATTACTGACGGACCACTGGAGTCATCGTGCCACCAGCGGAACCACCCGATCATATCTATCTCCACTAGGCATAACGCATATACACCAATTCAGGAGGAAACCCAACAAATATGGGAAAACCCCCTTTGTCGGAATCGAACTCAGGACCTATTGATTACAAAGCTTTATCTTACCCCCAAGATGGCACTAGGCTATAAGCCATGGGCTTTCTCCTCTTCAAAAATTGTTGAGTATTTATAAGTCTGTTATAAGTGTTAGCGAGTGAAGTACCGTCAGAAATTTTGAATCAGAGGCTGTTTGGTAGCCTCTTAATGACCATTCAGATGTTACCTCTTAATGGTTTAAAACCTCTGAATGAATAAGAGGTAACCTCAAGTCTGAATGATTAAGAGGTAACATCTGAATGGTAAATCATCACATGTCACATTCTACTACCTTCTCATTGATAAAATTCTTAATGGTTTCATTAAGAGGTAGCCTCTTAATGACCATTCAGAGGCTACCAAACAACCCCTCACTTTTAATCCTTTTGACTAGTCAACCCGGCTACTGGGTGAAGTACCAAATTTGCGAAGAGATCGACACAGTAGTGTCAGGAATTCGAGAAGAGATCGGCACAGCTATGCAGTTGGCCCGACCATTGCTTGGTGGGTGTATTTTTAAATGGGCTTAAAGATGGACTGAACTCTGAAGGCTAGCGTACGAATCCAACTATCCAAGTATTGTTTAGCTTTAGTGGTCCTGAATATTGTTATCTACTTTGTAATCTGAACTTGGAGAATAGCCCATCTCAAATCGGGCTGACTATGTGTTCTTGTTTTAATCTAATCTGAATTTAAGTTCCTTTCATAATGTTTATCATACGTGAACGTATTAATTTGATCGTGTTACAATCAGTCAGTCAATCACTAAACAAATATACTAAAGAAGGGACAAAAGAGGATTCGATTATTATCTTTTAGAAAACAAGTAGATTTTTTCAATAATCTAGTTTAAGAACCAGAAGAAGAAGGGACACAAATTCATAAACCATCTTAATAGCTAGCAAGAGCTACATACATAAGAAAACAAAGAATGAAAAAATCACCACATTATTCATTCTTATAAAGCTGTAACAACATGCCATTTGAGAGAGATTGTTTTCTAGAAACTATTCTAGATCTACATAGAAGAGCCCTGAGACCATTGCTGCAACATTTTGTAAAGAATGACGGAAATTTGTGAAAACACTAGTCAAGTAAGCACTAAGCAGACGACGAGTGAATTTATGAAATTTAAAGTAGCATGATTAAGCAAGTGGACCACGAACCTTTTCATATAATTGTTATAAAATAAATAAAACAAAAGTAGTGTAGCAAAATTACTGAATATATATAAACATACCTAAATTAGTTTGGCAACACGAACCTTTTCATATAAATTAAAAAAAAAGAACTAGATATTGACTTATTGAGTTCTTCTAAATTTATATTGTAAATGGTTAAATGACAAATGAGAAATAAAAACCTACAAGAAAACATGTAAAGTTTATTAGGTAAATGATTAAATAAAAAGAAAAAATGAATGAAATTGCAAATTTGTGGAGGCCCAAATTTAGATGTGAAAAAATCAAAATTAAAACTAAAAAATAGCCTTTTTTTCCCCTATTAATAAAACAAGCTGAAATTAGCTATAAACAAAAACATAACATAAATTAAAAATGAAAAACAAATACAGAACATGAATAAAAAATGAAAAACAAATACAGAACTTGAATTAAAAATAAAAAGACAAGTGGGGGATTCAAACCTGGAGTCTTTGACTCTCAATTCAACTCTTTCAGACTAGTGGGTATGGTTTGGCTCATCCCTACGGGGATGAGCCTCCACGTAGGCGGCTCGTGGGGGATGAGCCAAATGAAGGATGGAGGGGGATGGAGGATGGGGCCCCACCTCATTATTTTATAATTTCTTTTGTTTTAATTTTATAACCCAAGGTAATAAAATCTTTATAAAATTTAAAAAACACAATATAAAACAACATAAAATAATTTCATTTCATAACATAAAAATAAAAAAAAATACATTTCCTAAAAAAAAAAATAATCGTTCACCAATTTGTCGTGCGCTCCTGTCGTATAAAATATATAAGTACGAGTTAAAAAAAATAAGAACAATGAAATTTTGTAATGAAAACCTTGGCGGTCTCTGTTAATGCGTATTCGTGTGGTAATAACATTTTCACCAATTTCTTCCATTTCCTCTTCCTCTTCCTCTTCGATTAAAATCTGTCCCGCCCGTAGTACAGCGTTTGCGAAAAACATCTCCTCTTCGTCATCCGAAGACGAGGGCCACCAAGGATTAGAAGCCATTGTGAGTAAAAAGATATTTTTTTTTATAAAAGTGGGAGAAATTGGTATAAAAGTGAGAGGGTTTTGGGTTGAAAGTGGGGAAATAATAGTGAAAGTGGGTGATTTTATATATTAAAATGAATTTTTTTTTTTTTTAAATAATTCTAGCCGTTCAACGGCTATATTTTTTGAATGGAGGAGCGGCGCACCCGGCTATGGGTGGCCGTTTGAGACGGGAGCCGATCCAGGGGGCGGTGTGGGGGTCCGGCGCCGGGCCAAGCCGGGCCAAGCCGGCCCCCATACCTTCTAGTCTAATATGTTTCTTTTTTCCTGCAACAAATTTATATATAAAATATATAATATTTTTTAAACTATTTGGGCCCCTAAATGTTTTCGGCCTTGTGCGATGGCACCTCTTGCACAGGCCCAAATCCGGCCCTGCAAGTGGTAAAGAAGACAACGTTTACGTTAAGAAAAGGCAGCCAACAAAAATGTTCCTTGCATGTCTAGTGGCCTGAATCACGTCATTTGATAACCAGAACAAAGACAGGAAACAAATATTATTATATATATCAATTAACATCGTATCAATGCGCCAGTTCCTTCTTCACTTTTAGGTTTTGGCCACCTTACTTTCCCGTTTTACAAGTTCACACATCTACCTTCTCCCTCATTTTCTCTCTGCTCTCTCACACCTCCGGTCGCCGGAGGAGGGATTCCGGCGCCGGTATACCCGGTCAGGCGACACGCACACACCCCCAACACTCTTCTCGACACCCCCACCCCCTTCGTTTTCACTCTCTCGCACACTGTTTTCGGCTGGAGAGCGGCGGAGCCGACGGTGCTCCGGCAACGGCGTACCGGCGATGGTGGATTTGACGGTGGTTCAGTGGCGAACACTCTTCAAATAGACCCTTCTGAACCTACTTCCGGCGCCTGCTTTCCGATTGGATCAATGGGGGTGTATTCTTTTTGACGCTGATGGCCGTGGTTCATAGGAGCTTCACTCCGGTGGTGACTGACGAACGACGGCGGTGCTAAATCTGCTGGAATCAACCACGGCAGCCATGATCTTCGAGCTTTCTCACCCCGGTAAGCTCCTAAAACCCATCTCTTTCATCTCTTTTTTGATTTAGGTATTTAGGTTAAAGTTTTCTTTGAGTTTACAAATTCCATTGTTGTTCAATCTTTCCCAAGCTTAAATTCCAGGTTTACAAATCACGTTTCCAGGTTTCCTTTTTACGATTTCTCTGATTTGTTTGCCAAATTTCGAAACCCATCACAAACCAGATTGTTCCTTAGATGCTTTGCCAGCCAAATCACAAACTGTAACAGCCCGTCGGAGATTCGAATAAACCCGCATCGCCGCATCATAAACCTGCATCGCCGTTCTTTGACTTCACAGGCCAAATTGCGTTTACGGCTGGCGTTTCTAAATTGTCAGTTCTGCTTTTACTTTGTTGTCTCTTTCGTCAGGTTCGTTTCTTCCACGGTTCGCATTGTATGATACTTTTACTTATGTTAGCTTACGGTCCGTTATGGGTTATGATACTGTCTTGTAGGTGCAATTGTATACGTTTGTGGGTTGTCGCCGTTTCGTAGCTTCTTCCTGGGGTGCATTTCGTCCGACATTGTTTTCTCTCTTAGGTTTGTGGGTAAAACAAAGGTAGATTTTGCGATTTCGGTTAAGAAGAGAATGTATAATAAATTCACATCATTGCCGTAAAAACTTACTAAAGCAAAACAACATAACCAAATGCTAAAATTACCTATATCTATGAATTGCCATAACCATGAGCAAGTGAAATCACAATGCCTCGATACACCACTAACTTACACAAATTGCGTATCCCTTCTTTGCAGCAGTTTCCAAGGTGTATATATGGCATTTTGAAACCTAGATCTGCCATGAAAGAAACAACTTTAGCTTTTCTTAGATTAACGATTCTGTGTTGCACAAACTGGTGTACGCCGCTAACAGTGTGACTGGTAAATTCGTGCAGACTAGGATTACAAAGATCCTAAAGATGTTGACAGGCAACATCACACGGTAACGTTATTGCAATATATTGTAGTTCATTGTTGCATATATAACATACTTATAAGGCTTTCTGCATTTTTCATAGATGTGGTCTCTGATTGTTGAGGCTCGACTTTGGTCCTGGCATCATGATCCTTAAAAAAACCAAAAAGATAGCCGCACCAGCCTGTTCAACTCTCCAAGGCAAGTAATTTAACTTTGTAATAGACCAGGCTCGGAACATGCTTCAAAACAGGAAATCAGCTTGGTCAACCCACTACAACTTTCAGCACTTTATATTTAGTACATCAACTATCCCAATGTAACACAGATAACTGATAACTTCCTGGTAACATAAAACCTTACCCGCCGCGAAGCGCGGGCGTTATCTACTAGTTATTAACATTTGATAAATACCCATCACTCGACGTTTAGGGCTGACTCTGTTGGAATTAGAAATTAATCAAGAAATTATAAAATTTCGGAGTCAAAATAGGGTTAAAAAGTCTATCTAGACGTAGATAAAAATAAATATATCACAAAACCTTATTCGTTTTTTTACAAAACATTATATATCGGTAGTTATACGTGAAAAACACAAATTTGAAGTTATTAATGTCATATCACTTGGTGTAAATAGGAAAAAGTTTAGTGTAAATAGAATCATCATCACTTTATTGGTTCTTTTTTATACTCTTACCACTCAACTTTAAACATTGTCACTTATAACCCCTCAACTTTCTAAAGTAAAATTCGACTTTTACATGCTTATATTTATTTACGTCTCGGTAAAAATTCGACTTGATTAACGTTTCAATGTAATTTTTTTTAGAAATTAGTAGAGTCAAATATAATACGTTTTCGTTCTTGTTTTATGTACATTTTCAGTTAGTATACGATTTGACATAAATTTTATTTGAAAACGAGTTGAGTCAAATATAATATGTTCTCATTAAACGGTATAAATTTAAGTTACTTTATGTTTTGACACAGACAACGCACCGTATCACCTTTTTAACTTATAAAAACATATTTTTCGTACGTGCTTATTTTTATCTACGTGTCTGTATAAATCCAAGTTGGTTAATGTTTCAACGTAAATTCCTTTTCGCAAATTAGTCGGGTCAAATATAATACGTTTTCGTGCTTATTTTTATGTATGTTGTTAGTTGGTCTACGTTTGACTTAAATTTTGTTCGAAAACAAGTAGGTGAAATATATTACATTTTTGTGCCATCCATCCATCCCATATGGCATACATAAAATACCACCCAATTACATGTTTGTTGTATCTGTTGAAACTTTCGTGTAACTTTTAGAAAATAATTTTAGTAAATTTGTCAAACAAACTGAACGCAGCGGAAAACATGTACACGAGGTTCGGTTCTAAACCGTTTCCACCAATGATCTCATTACAATCAAAATAGGTTATAATAAAATTAAAGAATCGTGACATCTAAGAAAGACACCTTGGTTCAACGAACGATCTCGCTAGATGATCGTTGACCACGAAATCATATTTGTTCGTTTGAAACGATTTCAAACGAAACCTTTAAACTAAAAAAAAATAAAGTTCAAAAACTTTACTTACCTTTTTGCGTAATTAAAGAAACACGAACTTAAAGAATTAGGCTCAATTAAAACTTCAAAATTACTCCTCTTTCTCTTTTTCCTTTTGCAACGAAAAACAACAATGAATTTCACTGTTTGTTCTTTACGTTTTTATTTTGTTCTGGCGACTAGATTAAATTTCAAAACCTTGCATATACGGGTTTGATATTAGCTTTATTCGTATTCTGTATGTTTGTGTATTTACTTGGTTGGGTGCACACACTTACATGGGTTAGCAGGTAGTAGATTGACATAAAAAAAACTCACTTGTTTTATCTAATTGGTTGTATTAAAAAAACTTTAATTTTAAAGATGAAGGCAGAGACAGAGACGAGTTTGAGCGCGACCCTATTCTGTTTTGCACGGGGGTGAACGCAGGCTTTATGGTTACATGGCTACAAAACAAGATATGGATCTCTTTAATAAGCACTCTCAAGGTCGGGATTATTACTTCTTTGAGTTTGTTTTCCTTAATCGTTTAAAATGCATTTAACTCTTTTTATATGTTTAAATAATTAGGGAATACAAAGCTGAAATTTGATATGGTTTCTTACCAAGAAAAAGCTGTGAGTCAGCTAAGGCAGATGAGTGAAGATAATCAACAGTTGCATTGGTACAAAAACCGAGTTGTGAAAGAACAGATGCATGTTAAGGCACTTGAAGAGTCATTGGAATATAAAAATACCTCTTCCTTAACATGCATCTCGTCTCCACCAACTAACATGCGAAAAAGTGTAAATCAAGAGGTCTTTACGGGGTGTAACGTTAGGCTTGGGCGAAAGGTATGGAAATGGATATTTAAAGTGGCGAAACAGTTAAAACTCGGTTCTAGCGTTTAACTAGCGTAAAACAATACAACTATACATACTAACGCGTTAAAAAGGCGACTTTTGCGAAATCGAGCTCATTAATCGAGATTTTATCATTAAGCATTCAAAATTGCTCGAATTTTGTCGGATTCACCCTATTTTAGGGTGTTTTTTTAAACATAAAAACTAATGGATTTATACAATGAATAATAAACTATAACAAGCGCTAGTTAAACGATTATTTTGACCGAGTTTCAACACTAAAAGGTTTAAAACATAAAAAGGCTAAATTTGGCTAAGTGGGCGATTATGTTGGGTAAACAAAGGTAAACGGGAAGGCTCGACATGGTTAATCCTAAAGGTAATGTAAGGTTTACGGAAAACATAACACAAAGAACAGGGATAACACAAAAGGGTTTTCTAAGTGCCTCTATCACTTCTACTCCAATTCGCAAGTTCATGGTCTTAACAAGCATTCTAGTGACAAGTTTTAAATTACATATGACATCCGGCTCACTCCTACTCCGAAATGAACAATTATATAACAATTTTACGGCTCAAATATGCTCACATAATCGGAAGGAATGGGTAAAAGTGTGAAAATTCTCATGCAAGTCCTTCTTTGTTTGTCACGCTGTCCGGTTTTCTTTTTCAAAATTTATTTTGCTTGTCGAGTTATCATGTCCGATGCTTTCTAAAACACAACCAACCGGTTTATTACTAAAAATATGTACAAAATACTTAGGGGGTGGAGGTAGACATGCCAATTGCCCTAAACCCCAGGGGGTAAAATTGCAGTTTACTCTAATTTATATTAGGTAATTGCAGTTTACTCTAATTTATATTAGGTTGGATTTTATAAAGATAATTAAGTTTTTATGGAAACAACATTAATTAAGTGATCAAAATTTCTGTTTATACAAAGATAATTAAGTTTTATCGAAACACCATTAATTAAATGATCAAAATTTCTGTTTATACTAAACATGTAACAGAAAAAGTATTTACCTTTAAAAACTCTTAAAGATGTATGATTTATATTAGGTGGGTGGGTAAGTTTAAACGTACCACTTTGGCATCTTCAGGTCGTTGCTCAAGAAACATAAACAAGGTAAAAAACACTTAAAAAGGATGAAAAGGCTAGCCGATTCATCTGCCAATCCACCAAATATGCTACCGCCACCTGTTGCAAGTGAAATTGTAGTTGGAGAGATGAAGAATAAGAAGCAAAGGCTATTGCAAAACGGAGCAACTGCTGAAACATTGCTATCTTGTGATGTTTGCAATGTGATATGCAACAATCAAGAAGGATTTCAGCAGCATATCGCTAGCAAAAAGCATGCTGCAAAGGTAACTTCAATAATATTTTATTTGGATTACTGTCTCTATATTATATATTTCTTTCTACTAAAAGTATTTCATTATAACTAGTTTAATACCCGTCCGGTGGACGGGTTACGTTGATGTATTACATTGTTACAACATGAATGAACCTATGAACACAAAGAAATAAAATAGTCAAATTACACAAATTTATATGAACAACGTAAATTGTAATGCAAAATAAGGCCCTCTACTATTTCATCCACTGATAAAAAATTTTAAACTTTTCCCATAAATGAAAAGAACATAAGCAGATATGTACACATTCAAGTTCATGATCAAATCTCCACATCATAATATTTGTAATCTAACCAACAAAAGTAGAAAAACCTGGAATAAGAAACTCAAATGGGTCATCATGGTCAAACGGAATGGAAGTCACACGAAATGTTTTCACATGCTGAAAACTTATAAACGATTTATTTAATTTTTGATAAATTTTAAAAATATAATAAAAATTATTTTGACTGATCGAACGAACACTACCCGGCCATCCCGGACCCATTAAAAAACCCGTTTTGACCCGAACCATTTGACCCATACTCAACCCGTCCATTAATAGGACTTTTCAAATAGAGACCAACTCTGTTGCAAACTTATCAAACAAAAAGTTTTTAGTCTCTATCACGAGAGAACCCAGCCCGTACCGGATCGAGCCACAATCCTCTATCGACGGCCTTCTCAAACACCACGTCGCTGACTCCATTTTCTGTACATTTGTAAATTGTCTACAGATGACTTCATTGTGAAATGTGAACATAGCACTTCAATGTACTAAAATTATATCAACAAACAAAAGCCGTATGCCATGCACTCTAAGATCTCTTGGCACCTACGTTTGAATAAAGATATTCAAACGAAAGAAATAGCCACACGACAATTGATAGCGTATAAATAACTTCTTGTGAATAATTGGAATCTTGTTGTTCATATGGTTTTGATTACGGAAGAGTAAAGACCATCTCTAAAAATGATGGTAATTTATGATGATAAAAAGTCATTTAGATATCACTATATAAATAAACATAAAAATGAACATTTAGTTACACCTAGAACTAAAATCATTGTGGTAGTAAAATATCTTGTATCCACACTACATTAAACATTTCTTTTAAAAGTTAAAACTAACTTTAATTATACCATAAAGCCTTTTAAGATAGCAACTACAAATACATTCTATGAGGAAGAGGAATAGGCAACATTGATACGCTCCCTCAGGTGGTCTCCGCTGCGTATTGGAGGAAACCTACAAACCAACCCAATCTTTATGTTTCAACAATTTGATACTAACGCAAAGAATTGAACTCAAGTTTACCACTTGAAAGCACAGATAAAATGACGATGCGGTCAGTAACTCAGTAATGCCACATTTTCGTGGTAGCGTGCACACACACATACCTTGGAGGAGATGAGTCACTGCAGCAGCTTTTCAAGCACTCAACAATACAATCGGGGTTAGGATCCAAAAACAACGCCATCTGCATATCATATTGTGAATTGTTTACAGTTGGAAAAAAAACAATAGCCCAACTCATGTTCATTTCATGCCACAGAACAAAATGCTATATCTTCAAAACGAAAAACCTTAGATTGGGTGGGTTTTTATGTAAAAAAAATGGTTAAATAAAGCACAAAAAACAGATGCAAGTGTGATTGGTGATAAGTAAGTAATTACAGAATATCGCTCTTTCCCAGTTGGCATAACGCGGTGTAGTGTTGATCTGCAACAGATAGATACAGAACACGCTCATTTTGTGTTATAATGGGAAAAAAATCCAACCATAAAAAGAGTAGCTTACCTGAACAGACAATTTGTCCATCGTTCCATCATGTCCCCAAGATTAATGATGAAGGCTCTACACCACCACAAAACGCTTTAACCACATGTGCGACTGAAATTTAAGACTACTAAAACGCAGTTGTGGTATTCAAAAGGATAGTACCAACAATCCAAGAAAAAAATGCTCGAGTATTGTCAAAGACAAGTGTAGGTATAGAAACGCACCCCTTGATATGACGAACATCCTCCCAAATGCTTATGTTCTTCCCTACACACCTGTAAACCCAAAAAAAAAACATATCGTAAATAAGAAACCCAAACAACAAACACAGCTTACATTGATTAACAAAGCTTATGTTAAATTGCCTGGAGGCCAGGAACAGCATCTGTTGCCAGAAGAGTGACCATTCCATAATCAGAATGTGCAGAAGCACCATATACAACCTCATCAGAATCTCCCACTTCACCTGAATTTAAACCTTAATCATGTTCTTAAACAGTTTCGACTATCATTAAATATAATAATAAATAAATAATTTAAAAGGGATGGAAAATTTACCGGGATAATGTAACAGTCGCAGAAAAGCGTATGGTTTATATCTAAAGCCCCCACTTTCTCAAAAACGGCATCCTCTAAATTCAACGCCATTGCAATCAAAGAGGTCAACCGCTTCCCTACAGATCTGTTATTTCCCATATCGTCATAGACAGATAAGGTTACCATGAAATAATGTGCCTCCTGTAGAACACACATGGGAAGAATTCAGGATGAAAAATGACCCAATTTCCTGGAAACGTAAGCACGGTTTTTGTTTCTAAAACTTGTAATACAAAATAGGAAGAATCGCAACATTTTGTATTCAAATAAAAAATACCCAATTTAAACTAATTAAAGAAATCAACCTGATTAGCCATTGGAGAAGATCACTTCCATTGTTTAGGAAACGGTCCGTACTCGCCAGTAGGTACACCAGAATCTCTTCTCCGGCAAGTTTTCACCTCTGGCTCTTATAATTGCCAGACATTGTTCTCAGATATGAATGAACTTAACCATCATCAAACTATATACCGGCGAATTCCGTAATCAAAATCAATCAATCATTAAGAACACAAATTAATATAAAGAAGAAATGATTTTGAACGGAAAACATGAAGATTTGAAATCAGACAAAGTACCTTGAAACCCTAGACGACCGGCTGAATGACATGCATCGAGAGATCTTTCGAATTCAAAGGCAAAAGAGACTTTATAAGCATCAATTTAGGTGCGTAGGGGGGAATCGTGGGTGGTTTTGAAGCGGAGATCTAGCCGAAATCGCCTCTAACTGCAAGATCTAGCCGAAAAGCAAACCATCAGATCTTGATCAATAACATGGGCTACAGAGAGATACTCACATCTGAAGTCTTCGAATTTGTCCGCAAAGAACCATTAGGGTTACCAGAAAAATGATTGACAATCAACAATGAATCCAGAATAAGATGAGACTCGCAAATAGGAGGGCACCGACTTAATGGCTGGCGAAGAACTCATAGGCAACGGAGGCTAGTGAATGAGTTTTGAAGTGTGATACGGGTTACAAATAGGGGATAGGAGAGGGCGATAATGGGGGAGGGACTGATTCAACTCAACTGCCACTGGAAATAAGGATAATGAGAGAGAATGTTCAACTGAGGAGATAACCACCACTGAACGTGGTGGTTATGGGCATTAAAATTTGGAGCAAAACCACCTGCTAGAAAACTGCCCAGAACTGCCGTGAACCACCATAAACCGCCATAGGAGCAGTTATTTATGTGAGTTTAAACGGCTCAGATTTAATTTCATCAAGATCTAACGGTGGATATTGATTTCAGCGGCGGTTAGACTTAATGGGTTCCATATATATATATATATATATAATTTAATGAAAAGTTTAAATACAAAAGGCTCTTAATGTGCGATGGTACACGGCCACCAGTATAACATGCGTAATTATGCAAATAGCATGCGGAATTAGGGTTAACCCAATCCATGCGTAATTATGCAAATAACGTGCGTAATTTGGGTTTAACCCAATCCATGCGTAATTATTCAAACATGTGTAATCATGTATTATAACGTGGGTAATTATGCAATAACGTGCATAATTATGCAAAGTTAATCACTATTGTGCCGCCGCGTTCAATTTAAGGCTTAGATTAGATCAGATGTGCAGTTGAGATGCTCGCGTATGCATCGCACGATAAGGTGGTCTTGTGCGTTAACTGGCCTCTGATTTATAAATCTGAGTTTCTATAAGTTTAGGTAATTGTATGTTCACAAAAGAAACCCGTCGGCTTTCCATGTGAAATCTGCAAAATCAGTTGCACGAGTTATGAACTCTTGAACGCGCATATAGCTAGGAAGAAACACCTTAAGAAATTAAAAGAAGTGGGCCAAATACCAAACTTGCCCTTGGCTGCTATTGCTTCACAGGACACACCGCCTGAAAAACTAATTGGACCGAACCCTGCGCTTAGGGTATCCGGGGCACCAGCGGTAACCCCTTTCGGTGACCCAAGTCACCTAGCGGGAACACTGCCGCCGTTGGTGCGGGGAGGGGGTGCGGGGAGGGGAATCGGGGAGAAGTCACCGCGTGAAGAGGGAGGAGATGGTGGGCCCATCTGTTATTTGAACCAATTAAAACATTTTCTTTTTTTTAATAAAAAAACAAGTCACCTAATAGGGGAGTGCCGCCATCAAATTGGGGTGTGAAGGGAGTTTAAGAGGGGAGTTGACGTGGCATAACCTGATTTGGTGTGCGTAAGAGAGGGGACCAGGGGCGGACCTAGCTGTTTACGAGCCATAGCACGGGACAGGGCTCAACTTCGTGTCGGTAATGTATATTTATATATATATTTTTCGGTTTTATAGAAAGGATGCCCCTAAACAACTACGAGGACACCCCTAAATGTAGGTGAAAATGAGATGAAAATAAATTTTCCGGTCGCCGGCGGTCCGACCAGGTCTTGCTGTTTCTATTATTTGGAGGTACCTGAGAAAGAGAGTAGGAGGGAGGGAGAGAGAGAGAGATAAGAGGAATTGCAGTTGCACAGTTTCAGCCACTGCCGGTAGTGGTGATCGAAGAAGGAGCTGGAGGCTGGAGATATGGCCGAAGTGTAGGAAGTCGGAAGTCTCATTTGCGTGAATAGAAAAACTGAAGTTCAATTTTTTTGCTAGAAGAAAGTAAAGCTTTTTTACTAGAAGAAAGTAAAGCATATTGGAAATAGCAAAATAAAAATCCAATTGAAATTTTGGTTCACGTCCACTAAGAACATTGAAAACAGCAAAATGAAAAAAACAAATCAAAGTCAGATTGTTTTTATGTATATTTTATTTACTTTGTTTATTACTCATCTGATTTTTATCTAAATATGATTTTAGTATTTAAGATTATTAATGTTTAAACTTGTATACATGCAATTATATACTTATATTATTTCTAACATCACTTATATTATTTCTAACATCGCCCGGTTATTAAATCCGGTTCAACCGGTCCGACCGGTTCACTGTCCGGTCCGGTTCTGAAAACATTGACGGATGGCCTAAGAAGATGAAGTTTATTGAGATTATGAATGAAAAAACAAAAAGTTAAAGCAGTGAATATAGTCAAACTTCATTTAAAATGGACGGTGTCGATTAGATCTTGTAGCACATTACATTTCATTAACTAAAATAATGTGTGGTTCATTAATTAAAAGTAATATATATAATAATGACCCAACCCTTATCTTATTATTAAAGCCTGAATCTATTGTTAGCCCAAAACAGTTTATATGTTAATAATAAGCCCAACACAGTTTATATGTTAACCTAAAATACAAAATAAGTTAATAACCTTTTTGAAGTTTCAAAGCGTGGCAGTGGAGTGTTGGAAGGAAACGAAACGTCGACCTGAGTGCAGGGGCCAGACGCTGATCAGTGCTCATCCAAACAAGAACAGGCAACATAGTTCTTGTCCTTTAGTTTATCGGGTAGTGAAGCTAGCTTTGCTTTTACCAGTTGCAACCGCAACCGCTGCACGGTGAAAAAAATTCGGGACACCCCTGAGTTAACGTTCTGGTTCCGCCACTGGAGGGGACTCCCCTCTTAGGGGAGTGCCCCGCTCACCTTTACCATGGAGCCTGCAGAAACACCAAAGGTGACTGGGACTGTGGCAACTATACGACGGTTCTAAGAGGAAGGGGAAGAAAGGTGGAGGTGATGGTGGCGTGAAGGTGGTGGTCGTTTTGTGAATGCCAGGTGATGAGGTTGTGGTGGAGGTGTTTGTTTTTGTTTGAACGTAATCACTGGAACAAGCAATCTGATGATCAATCATTTGCTATAAATGATTTAGCATTCAATGTTAGTAATTTTTGTTTGAATTGGATTTATGATCAGTCGTTTGCTATAAATGATTTAGCATTCAATGTTAGTTATGCAACATATAGAAAGTAAAAACTATTTTAGTAAATATATAGATATATAGGGTAAATTCGAGTTAAAAAATAGTAATAATAATAATTAAAACAGGGTAAAGATCAAATACAATTGGGTCTTAACCTAAACGTACGCCCATATTGTAATACAAGGCTTTTTACTATACGTGTGGAAGTTGTGGATTTCGAGCAAGTCGCGAACCGAGAATGCCACGATGTTAGGGACCTTGCACCACTTGCTGATGTGCGTCCACAGAACTGAAGCGACTTGGCAAGAGGTGAAAAGATGATCGGCCGATTCATCTCCAAATTCACACAAATGGCAGATCGTATCCATGATGCCAATATTTCTTTTCTTTAGCGCCAAGGCCGTAGGAATCTTTTCCATTTCGGCCCGCCAAATAAAAAGGTTGTACCTACTCGGGATCCATTTGCACCATTCGGGAACGAAAAAGTTGCTAGAATCCAACCCCTTCTTAAGCAACTTCTTGACAGATCCCACACTAAAATTCCCATCCTGCTCTCCAACCCATTGCCACTTGTCACTTCTGTCCCTTAACTCAATATTTTCCAACAACGCGTTCAGCTGGATCAACTCGTCAGCTTCAACGCTCGAAGTCGGCTGCCTCTTCCAGTTCCACTTGTGCCCGATCCATTATCATTATCCCCAATTCCGCAATTCGGTCGCTAACCTTACATCTTTTTTCCGACTCAAGACTAAATAATCTAGGGAATTTTTCCTTCAGAGGTTCGTTTATGACCCAAGGATCAAGCCAAAACGAAGTAGTACCACCGTTGCCGATCGAGCCTTTAAAAAAACTCCTTAGAGGCATGCCTTCAATCTTAAAGCTCTCAATCACCTTCGTATGGCGAAATAAAAACATTTTATTAGAAACTGGAAATTAACCCGTAAGTTACTAAAAGTTATAACTAACCCTGTTCGAAACTCTTAAAAACAACGTTTTCAGTTGCGTTTAAGATCCTCATTGCCAGAAGACATCTTTCCTCTGTGCTGTCCCACTGCAATATCAATTTTCAGTAACAAATTAAGTAATAAAAATAGGCTGTAATAGTAAAGTTTAGGGTCAGTTTTGTAATTGTTCTATTCTTAGGGGGTTAGTGTAACACCTCGAAATTTTGTGTCCAATAATGTATTGACACGTGTCTTGAGTTGACACGTGGCATTTAATATTAAATAAAGGACTAAAATTGACAAACCTTGAAAGTATGTAAATTCGAGGGTTATAAATGTCAAACAAGGGTAAGTATACTGTATAGTAACCCTAAACGATGCTCGTACCTTCAAACGAATAAATCATGGATCGTACGAAAGCGAAACGCAGAAGAAAGTGAGAGATTACAAGCTGCAGGAGTTAACTGTGTCAACATGTTTAATTATACCTCTGAGTGACCCTTTGACGTACCCGAGGCTTTGTAACAGTAAAATACGCTCACAAGAATATACTGTATAAATTCCGCGAAGTTCCGTTTTAAAACGAGAAAGATATGATCAACTTCGTATAAGAGGGGTTAAAGACGTCAACAATGAAAGTTAAGGCTTTCCGAATAATTAACAAACTAACCGGGGACTTAACAGTGCAGGTAAATAACACGAGGCCCTTAGTTGTAAATAATCGAGGGCCAAATCGCAAAGTTACCCCTTCAAACCCGAAAGGTCAGGTTAATAATTACCAAAGATTTCGTTATTAATTACAAAGATTTAGTCATGATTATAAAAGATTCGAAAAACAGAAAAATTAGACCTAACGCGGGCCGCGTAAAGGTCTTGGGTTAGTTGAAGCAGGCCGCGAGCCTTCTGTTTGCACGCGTCTGGTTTGAAGATCCAGGCGGCCCGCGAACAAGTTGCATGATTCCTTCATGCGGGCCGCGTGAACCGCCCAGATGCAGAAAGTTTGGACTAACTTGCTTTTTGAGCTAGTGAACGACCAAAAGTGCAATAAATGAGGCATGGGTGCCCTCTACTTGCCTCCTAGCACTCAGGGCCACCTGCTGAACATCCATGATGCTTGGTAGGCTGAGTTGTGATGATCCCATGCCAAGTTTTGCACTATAAATAGGCCTATTGTGTACATAAGTTCACCACACCTCAAAACACATTCTCTTGATCATCTCCGGAGCTTCCAAGCTTTATTCTATCATCCTAAATCGTGCTCAAGCTTCTGTAAGTTGTTTAAATCCTTTGTGGTTTAGTTTTACTTAGTTAAATAGCTAAAAATCAAACCGTCGTAACTACGGTTTGACTTCGAGATAAGTCCTTAATGGCTCAGTCATATCTCGAATCAAAAGTAGTTATAAGTTGGTATTTGTATGGGTAATAAACCCCTAAAAGGGTTCCACCTGATCACCACTCTAACTAGTTCAAATGTCGAGTCAAACGTATACTTAAAAAGTCAACAGAAAGCCATTTTTGCGATTCTTGCATAATCTGTAAGATAGATGATATGAAACTTGTTTGAACACTTATAAAACATGATATTGAGTATATAAACTTGTCTAAGCTCGTTTGATTCGGCCATTTGCTATATTGACCCGGTTCGGAGCCGAATGTCGCAAAAGTTTGACTTTTGCTTTGACTTCAGTTCTGACCCGTTTTAGTGCAATGTAGATATGCCTTAGGACTCTCTTAGGACCAGGCCACGTGATGGTATCACCCTCTGTGACCGGGTCGTTGTTTGTCCAAGTCTTTTACGCATTTCCGTTAATTGCTTAAAAGTTGACCGTAACGCCCTTTTCAAAATAAAACGAGTATTTCGGACGCGTGATGGGACTATAACCTTGCTTACTAAATTCTAAGCATGTCCCTAAAGTTTCACGCCAATCCGAGGTCCAGAATGGGAGTTATGCTAAATAGCGCAAATAAAAGAAACTTTTGTAATAAACGGCGCGATTAGCATAACGCCTACCTAAACCAAGATTTCGACACCAAACTTTTTACTCACTGTTGTAAAATAATATTTTGGGATTTTTAAAGATTTTTAATTAATTTTAACCTGCTCATAACCTGCGGTTATGGCTACGGTTCGGTAAATACCGAATATGCCCTTTTCGGCCAAAACTTGAGTTCTACAAGGTCTTTTGACCCGATTCTAGTTGCTACTGATTTTAAATAATAAATAAAGTAATTTGAACTTTATAAACTGATCAGGAAACTCAGATTTCCTGTAGAACTCAGAAATCTCTTTAAAAGCCTTTAAAATGACCGGAAAACCCCTACGGGGCGTATAATAAACTTAAACTCGTTACGGGCATCACGGAAGGTATCCTACTGATACCACAACCTCTTTAAGGCATATTGACTTAGGAAACAAGTGTAGGACTCTTACGGTTACCCGTTGCGCCTATTGCGCGCACGGTTCGGCTTATGTAACTAGTTTACATAAATTAGCCGATACGGGTTAAACCATATTATTTTGACCCCAAAATCCAGAGTGTGAATATTAAACCCATATAAAACAAGTCTTCGAACTTGTTGGGTCAAAAATCACATTCCATTCTCGGTTTTCGCCTTTCACGCGATTAAACCGTATCTATCCCTTGAAACTGACCGGTCTAGGCTACGGCTAATATAAAGACCCGTTAGGATTCTAATAGGTTATTTTAAAACCTTCGTTCCAGAATAGGACCCCCAGTAAAAGATATCTGTGATTTAATCAATTAAGGACAATACTTGCAAAGGTAAATACTTTTAACTTATTTTCCGTATTACGGGCTTGGGTTACGATATATATAAAATACCGCTTGATCGAGCATCAAATCTTCCATCGTAAGGTGGTTAATTGAATAATTTGATCGGCTCGTTTAAACAGTCTTGTTACTTAAAAGCCTTTGGGGGGTTAATGACCATGTCCCGGATATCCTAGGCATCATTTTACGAAACGGCCACGACCTCGACATCCGGGTGTAGGCGTACACCCGGCATTATGTCTATATTATTAAAAGACATAACCGATGGTTTACCCACCTCGGTTTTACGCAATGTGGTGTGTCTATTGATCTTTAACCCGGACTAGATCCGGGCTACTGAACGCAAAGAAGGAACATGTAATTCGTTCACAAGATTATAATATTAAATAATTCTCCCAAGTTATAAAAGAGTTTGTGCCTTGTGCATTCAAATCAATTTTAAATAAACATTTTCAAAAGTGTCGGTTGAATGTATTTACCAGTGTAAACTGACGTATTTTCCCAAAAAGATTAAGTGCAGGTACTACACGTAATCGGCTGGCAATAGCTCCTTAGCATCTTAAGAAGTCTCGCAAGCTTTGATGCCTTGTCTGTTGAACAATATTTTTATTATTATTTTGATCCCCTGTGGATACCATTCGACTAATTGTGATACATTCGATATTACAATCAAAGGTTGAATTATATTTATCTTTATGCTTCCGTTGTGCATTCATATAATTGTGTGGTTTGACTATATTGTTGCCAACTACGTCACGGTAATCCCCCACCGGGCCCACCGGTGATACACGTGGGAAATCGGGGTGTGACAGTTAGTTGTAACTAGTGGGTTAGGTGGTTGTTAGTTGATTGATGGTTTGTTGTAACTGCCTATCAATAGTCGTTAATGGGAATAAAGAAACCATGTTTGAGCTGAGCAACAGTTGCTCAGCAACCTTCTTATCTGATTCTTCTCTTAACATTGGTATCAGAGCTGTCGATTCTCGGCTGTTCTTACCATTCTTTTACCAACACTATTTTGACCATACCTTCTCCATATGATATTTCATCACTTCATCAGGATATTCCATAGAGCGACAGACATATACCCCACAATCGTGTGTGTTGGACTGTTTTGGCACGTCAAGAAGGACCCGGGCATATGTTTTGAATCGTACTTTTTGTTTGATTTGGCCATCCAGCCATCCACACTACAAAGTAAGTTGATCAGTACCACATTCGAAATCTCGGTAAGGATCAAAGGGCATTGTTCATTACCAGAAGGTTTATCTCATTTTGGTAATATTCCAAGTTCGTCTCCATTGAATCCCATACTTCCACCTGTCCTTTTTCATTATTGAATACAATCAGGCTCCAATGTCTATCCTTGAGCAAAGGAAAAAATATCTGTACATAACCATCAACTAGTTAGATCCAATACACACCCAAGTGCTTTGCATAATGTATTATTATTTAATATAATGAGATATGAAATAACCTGCTTCACATCTTGTAATTGTTCTAATTTGATTTGATGCTTCCTTTTGATTCTCGGAGAATGTATTCTGTAACCTCGTTGAACCGTAGGACAATACCATCTTTGTATGGTCCGACTCGTGCCAGACTTACAAATTTGTCTTATATTCAAAACATCCGTGACATGGTTTATCAAAGTATTTCCCAACCATGCCTTTGGCTGTAGTTGTTCAAAAAAATCCTTCTTATTGACACGAAAGCAATCACTGTCTTCAACACCAGCTATCTCCTTACTATCTTCAACATTCTCATAGCAGTATTGAAGAGACTTGCGCCATTTATCATTAGGAACTTTTGAAGTTCGGATCTTGAAAGGACCGATAAGTTCCATGCCCACATCAAGCTCCTCCTTACTATCTTCAACACCAGCTATCTCCTTACTATCTTCAACATTCTCATAGCATTTATGAAGAGACATGTGCCGTTTATCATCAGGAACTTTTGAACTTTGGATCTTGGAAGGACCGATAACTTCCTTCTCTTCATGTACAGCTTGAGTCATCTTCTCAAAAACTTTCATATTCTCATCAACTTTCATCATCTCATCAAGAACAAACTTTCGAGTCATCTTCTCATCATCCAAATGACCCGTTATCTTGTTGCGGGCGTTATCTTTTAATCCATGTATAAGTTCTATGATATCCATTGCTTCACTTGCATTATATACACCATCCGTATCCTGATCAATCAAAAGAATATTATAAAACAGACATAGATAGACAAAAAATGACTAATTTAACTGGGTGACATGGGTGTTAACAAATTGGGATTGCCCATATGAATGATAACATGATATAACTACAAAACACAAACTTAATTTGGTCCATGAGGTTTACACCAAAATCAGATTTGGTCCCTGAAACAAAATAAGTGATAAGAATTGTCCCTGCAGTTGTCAATTCACATCACTTTTGGTCCCTCCCACAAATTGCTGTTAACTTAACTTAACACATAAGGTCAAATTACATCTATACCCTCATCTAACAACATCAGCAGCAGTAACCTCTCTCTCTCTAATTTCCACTCTCTCACAAAAAATCCACTTAACAATCCATTACAGTAGAAGCCAGAACAAACCCAACGTTTTTGGTTCATTGTTGTTCTCATACTAGCTTCTGATCTTGAGGGCCACCAGCTGACTGTAACTCCGGCACCTCCGCCGGAAGAACGTGAAATTCGTGGGTTAGCCTACCAACAAACCCAGAACTCCTTGTAATCGTTTTACATGAATCAGGGACATCTGATTGTAATTGTTGAATCTGTTGTTCGTGAACATCCAATCTAGAATTCTGATTCACCATGATCTCGGCAGGTCAATGGCAGGTCGGACCAATGATAGAGATCGGATATGTGAAGATTGTGAGAAAATGAAATTAGAGAAGATAATAGGTACAAAGAACAGACTGATCGTATTATAGAAACGTAAGAGAAAAGTTACAGGGATAAACCAGGGCGATGCCCTCTGACCCTCTCTCCATGCACAAACGCAGGAGCCCTAACTAGGGCTGTTCATTTTTATCCAAAACTCAAAACCCGACCCGAATTTAAAGCCACCCGAACCCGAATTAGCGAATACCCGAAAAACCCAAACCCGAGAAACCCGAACCCGACCAACCCGAATTTTAAATGGTTCGGTTATCGGGTCACTTTTTCTAGGCCAAAAACCCGAACAACCCGACCCGAAAAACCCGAAACCCGAAACCCGAAAAAAAACCCGAACATTTATTGTTTTTTTCTTATAAAAGTGTTTAGATTTTGAGTTTTTAATAGATGGAACACTAAGTTTTGGGTTTCTTAAATATTATAATAGCATCTTGTCAATTAATCTTTGAACTTTTATGATATTATAAAGTAACAATATGAATTTTGATGATATTTTGTAAAAAAAAAACATTTATTTTCATTTTACATCTAAACCCGAAAACCGAATAACCCGACTCGAACTAACCCGAACCCGAATAACCGAAACCCGACTAACCCGAACTTTAAATGGGTTGGTTATCGGGTCAATTTTTCACAGAGAAAAACCCGAACAACCCGACCCGAAAAACCCGAAACCCGAAGAAAAAACCTGATGAACACCCCTAGCCCTAACAAACTAATAAACACAATCCCCCTCTACAAGCCTTATTCTCTATTACTTATACTACCCTCCCCCCAATATTACACTTTAGCCCCTTTAGCCACTTTTAATATTTCCTCTTCTGCCCCTTCTAGAATTGTCATTTGTGGTGAACTGATTAACATACTCATCATCGAATCAAACCTGCATAAAAATAAGAGTGGATGAACACACTTACCGGTCTGTCGAAGCAATAAAACCGAAATGCAAACAAGAGAGGGGTGACGATGGTGACTGTGGTGGTGGTTGATGGTCACGGTACAACAAGGTGCTTCAGATCCAGAGGTGGTGGTATGTGGAGGAGGAAAATGGAGTTGCAGGTTGTAATGATTTCATCGGCAGTGGTGTCGTCATCATGGATTTTTGGTGAGACTTGAGAGAGTGGGTTTTTAAACAAGGAGGATCTATCCAGATGAAAATCACAGACATCTACAAGGGATTATGTGACTTTAAAGTGTTGCAGGTATACTAGATTAAAAAATCTAGCCAACATCATGCGCATGTGCTTCTAAAAACTCCTGTACATGTAATCTATCTCTTGCACCTGAATTCCTAGTTTCATGCTTTACTGTTATTTTCAAGACTTCATGTCTTTAGATACTGCTGTTAGATGAGGGTATTAGTTAATGGCAGTTTGTGGGAGGGACCAAAAGTGATGTGAATTGACAACCACATGTGAAATTCGTCTGGCTCCTTATTCGTTAATTTGCTAGCATGATATAACTACAAGAAAAAAACTTTATTTTTAAGATATGCCCCTTTTAAGCCTTAGTTAACAAATTGGGATTGCCCATATGAATGATAGCATGATATTACTACAAAACACAAAACTTAATTTTTAAACACTCACCTCATCAAACTTTACACAAAACTTCTTCGTTGCTAGTTCTCCATATTCTCTCTTTCAGCCTCACTCATCTTATTGGACATTTCTCGTCGTTGCTCGGCTGTAAATTTATTTTTGTTCTCTTTCCTGAAATTTGTTCAGAAACAATATGAAGTGGAAAATGAGGCCACAAGAATAGTTAAATCGATATGAACATCATAATTTACAAGTATGCAAATGTAAAATGGTGAAAGGCAGCACCTTATGTAAGTACACTGCTTCTTCGTTGCTAGTTCTCCATATTCTCTCTTTTCAGCCTCACTCATCTTATTCCACATTTCTCGTCGTTGCTCGGCTGTAAATTTATTTTTGTTCTCTTTCCTGAAATTTGTTCAGAAACAGTATGAAGTGGAAAATGAGGCCACAAGAATAGTTAAATCGATATGAACATCACAATTCACAAGTATGCAAATGTAAAATATGCAGTAGTATAACATACAAATTGAAAATTTAAATGGGATAAACAAACTTGAAAGCATACTTACGTGAAATTGTTCCAGCGGTTGTTTTTCTTCTCCATTTGCGATTTTGGTTAACAAACTTGTTTTTTTCTGAAATTAATATATTAAAATTAAAAATTACTTAAGAAACACAAATCCATTTTGGCCAATTTTACAACGGACAGAAAAATAGAAGAGAAGAATTTCAGGCAAAAACCGTCTCTTTTTGTCATTTGTATCTAAACCCCAAATACAAAAACATCCTAATTCACTTATTTGCAATTCTATTGTCACTAGACCACAACAATTTCCAGTACAAAACCCTCATTTTCTGATTGAAACCTCAATTTCTATAAACGTAGTTACCAAAAGAACAAAATTCAAATACAGATGTCTTCTAACTGCAACTACTGAAGATATCTGGACAAATAGCAAAAGTATATGAAAATACCTGTGAAATTCGAAGAAAAAGGTGATGAACGATGATGATTATGAAGATGATCGCTGAATCGTGACTGAATCACTGTAATAGTAGAAGGAGAAAGGAGAAGATGAGTGATGGGAATTTTGGAACCGTTGAGTGAAGGGAATTTGGAGGCGTTGGGATGTTTTGATTTGATTTGAGTAAGAGGAGGGAATTTGGAGCGATGTTTTGGTTTTTTAAGTTTATTTTTGTGTTTTCACTTTTCATTTATTTATTTTTGTGTTGGTAACCGTCGGGTTGCAATATTTCTCATTCCACTCAAGTTTACATTTTTTTTATTTTATTATTACATATAGGTTTGTAAATGAGCCGTTTACGTAACTAACGGGTTGCAATATTTCTCATTCCACTCAAGTTGTAATATTTTTTTTATTTTCTTTTTTTCTCATTCCACTCAAGTTGTAATATTTTTTTTATTTTCTTTTTATTATTACAATTGTTCACCCACATAGCAAGAGTGTTCAATGTTCACTCAACACCGAGAGTGTTCACTCAACAATAGCAGGCCCAGTTGAAGCAGGTTAGTTTACATATACATCCTATATATAGAAAAGGAAATATGTAGAATAAACACATCTTGCCAATTGCTAGACAACTTAACTTTAATTATTATTATCAGTGGCGGAACCAGAAATTATTAACCGGGGGGTCAGAATCAATTTAATTCATTAATGTACTATAATTTTGTTTACCAATCAGGGGCGCATGCAATGTATAAGGAGGGGTAGCCCAATTCCGTCTTCGTTGTGTAAAAATACCATTCAACTCCGTCTACATAGTGTAGAATTTGTTTTATCTTTTTATATAAACGATACCCCAAATCCAAAAAAAATGATACCTCTGAATTTTTTAGCTATAATTTGTTTTATCTTTTTAGTAAAATAAAACATACTAACCTCATTAAATATCGAAGGTGTAATCGTGTGGTGAAAAAAGAGCCGCAACAGCGGCAAAAACGACCACCGCAGCAGCAACAGCAACAGCAACGCGTACTCCAATTCTTCATAGCTTCGATTTTAGATGTCAACGCGTACTCCAATTCTTCACAGCTTCGATTTTAGATACTTGAGAACCCCAATGACTACTGGCAGTAGGGATTGTATTCCTAATCCCTACTGGGCTATAAACCTACTGGAGAACCGCTACTGGCCAGTAGGGATTGTACTGACAGTAGGAATTGTATTCCTAATCCCTATTGGACTATAATTCCTACTTGAGAACCGCTACTGGCCAGTAGGGATTAGTAATACTGGCCAGTAGGGATTGTATTCGTAATCCCTACTTGAGAACCCCTACTGGCAGTAGGGATTGTTCCTAATCCCTACTTGAGAATCCCTACTTGAGAACCCCTACTGGACGGGATTGTATTCCTAATCCCTACGCAGCAGCAGCAGCAACAGCAACAACCAGCAGCCCGCGGAAGAACTTTCAACGTTGGTACGTTTCTTGTCATTCCTAATCCCTACTGGGCTATAAACCTACTGGAGAACCGCTAGTTGTGACTTGGTTTCCGGGAGGGACCATGTTTAACAAGATAACCCAAGTTTGATTCAAGAATCCATTGGTGACTCGTTGTGTGAAATCCACTGCCTCAATCATATTGGAGTGAGTCCTTATAGACCATAATTGAATTTGATTTTATGGTGTGTATTTTTAATTATGTTAAATATATAAGAAAAATTGTATGTTTTTTACTTAGAGAATAACCTTACGGATGATGCCTAAGGTTAAACATATAATCGGTTACAAGGAAAGTTAACCAATTTTGATTCAAAACAATGGATTTCACTTTATATTTTATTTATTCAAAATTTGCCTATATATTTGAGTGATTTCCAGTTCGTGTTCGTTTGTTTAAAAAGTGAGCATGTTCGTGTTCGTTTATGTTTGTTCGTTTAACAACTAAACAAACAGTTCATGAACATAAACGAACACATAAACGAACATAAATGAACAAACTTAAACGATCCAATATAATACATTAACAATACATCATTCATCCAAAAATTACATAGAAATTGTTTAAAAAGTACATGATTATCCAAAAACAAAACATCGAAATTAAAAAGTTCGTCATGCTTCCAACCAAATATCAACCGTTCATCCAACATAGTTGATAGTTACAAACCATTTATCTAAACAATTGCAACAGATAACTGCCAAATAACACAAAACCGATTACTTCCTTTTTGGTTTTGGTTTTGGTTTTGGTTTTGGTTGATTCCTTCTCTGTGGACCTGGACTATAAATAACTCGTGATTTTATCACCCTTCCAGCTCGACTCTTGTGATGTGCAACTTTATCCTCAACTGAATCTTCTTGTGCAATATCTAAACATTATTATGTATGAATGTTATAAATGTGAAATTTACATATTAAATCAATAAAGTAGAACCGTCGGTCAGAACATGGAACCTCCCGAGTGATATTACAGACCACCCGGGGAGTAGTTCTGCTCAACTTCAAATCCCTTTTTTTTTTCCTGCGGATCAAAATCTTAACCCGACCGTGTGTGTTATGAACCCGCCCAAGTAAGCAATCTCTCTCAGAGCACAATAACAGTTATATTGGGTAAACTGATAGCACATCCCATTAGGGGTGTCCAAAATACCCGAACCCGAATACGCGACCCAGTTTTATTTTTGTTATGCACATATAATTAACTACGTGTAATACAAAATATTTAAAAAATAGAAAATATACTCAGGTCTCATGTAGTTAATATTGTGTCACCTTCATTTTGGGCATGTATCTCCTGATCGGCAGCAGGAGCAACACCATCTGCAACCCAGTTTTAATTTTGTTAAACACATATAGTTAATTATGTGTGATACAAAATATTTAAAAAATATAAAATATAGTCAAGTAGCATTTAGACATGATAATATGAGGGAACAACTTTTAACAAGACCCAGTTTTAATTTTATTAAACATATATTGTTAATAAAAAATAGAAAATATACTCAGGTCTCAGGTAGTTAATATTGTGTCACCTTCATTTTGGGCATGTATCTCCTGATCGGCAGCAGGAGCAGCACCATCTGCAACCCAGTTTTAATTTTGTTAAACACATATAGTTAATTATGTGTGATACAAAATATTTAAAAAATATAAAATATAGTCAAGTAGCATTTAGACATGATAATATGAGGGAACAACTTTTAACAAGACCCAGTTTTAATTTTATTAAACATATATTGTTAATATAAAATATTTAAAAAAATATAATAATATAATCAAGTAGTTAATAGAACATCACCTTCATTTTGGGGATGTATCTCCAGATCGAGATCGCCGATTGAGGATAAAGATAAATGTTCAAGTTCCTTCATAAAAGATGCATTGTCCACCGCCAAAGGGCTAACATTCTCCACAGAGAAAGCTGGAGTTCCTTCAACCGATAAAGGGCTATCACTAGAGAAAGTACAATGTGGGCAAATTGCAATCTGGAAAAAAAAATGGAAAAATGACAATTAAAAGTGATTGTATAATTCATTCATACATTAACAATAAAATTTTGATTAAGTAATCAAAATTTTGATTAAGTAATCAAAATTTTATTGTTAATATACGAATGAATTATACAATCACTTTTAATTGTCATTTTTCCATTTTTTTTTTCAGATTGCAATTTGCCCACATTGTACTTTCTCTAGTGATAGCCCTTTATCGGTTGAAGGAACTCCAGCTTTCTCCGTGGAGAATGATAGCCCTTTGGCGGTGGACAATGCATCTTTTATGAAGGAACTTGAACATTTATCTTTATCCTCAATCGGCGATCTCGATCTGGAGATACATCCCCAAAATGAAGGTGATGTTTTATTAACTACTTGATTATATTATTATATTTTTTTAAATATTTTATATTAACAATATATGTTTAATAAAATTAAAACTGGGTCTTGTTAAAAGTTGTTCCCTCATATTATCATGTCTAAATGCTACTTGACTATATTTTATATTTTTTAAATATTTTGTATCACACATAATTAAACTATATGTGTTTAACAAAATTAAAACTGGGTTGCAGATGGTGCTGCTCCTGCTGCCGATCAGGAGATACATGCCCAAAATGAAGGTGACACAATATTAACTACCTGAGAGCTGAGTATATTTTCTATTTTTTATTAACAATATATGTTTAATAAAATTAAAACTGGTTCTTGTTAAAAGTTGTTCCCTCATATTATCATGCCTAAATGCTACTTGACTATATTTTATATTTTTTAAATATTTTGTATCACACATAATTAACTATATGTGTTAAACAAAATTAAAACTGGGTTGCAAGATGGTGCTGCTCCTGCTGCCGATCAGGAGATACATGCCCAAAATGAAGGTGACACGATATTAACTACCTGAGACCTGAGTATATTTTCTATTTTTTAAATATTTTGTATTACACATAGTTAATTATATGTGCATAACAAAAATAAAACTGGGTCGCGTATTCGGGTTCGGGTATTTTGGACACCCCTAATGGGATGTGCTATCAGTTTACCCAATATAACTGTTATTGTGCTCTGAGAGAGATTGCTTACTTGGGCGGGTTCATAACACACACGGTCGGGTTAAGATTTTGATCCGCAGGAAAAAAAAAAAGGGATTTGAAGTTGAGCAGAACTACTCCCCGGGTGGTCTGTAATATCACTCGGGAGGTTCCATGTTCTGACCGACGGTTCTACTTTATTGATTTAATATGTAAATTTCACATTTATAACATTCATACATAATAATGTTTAGATATTGCACAAGAAGATTCAGTTGAGGATAAAGCTGCACATCACAAGAGTCGAGCTGGAAGGGTGATAAAATCACGAGTTATTTATAGTCCAGGTCCACAGAGAAGGAATCAACCAAAACCAAAATCATCGCCAGGCAGCTGCCGGTATGACTATAATTTTACAATGGGGGCAAAATTGTAATTTAACTAGGAGAACAACCAAGACCAAAGGTAGTTGCACATAAACTGTTGGCACAAGTGCAAGTAGTATTTGCTAGTCTAATGCAAGACGTATTCGGTATTTTGTGTTTGTACATAAGACTAGGAACTACTACTTGCCCTGGAATGGGTTTGTTTGACAACAACAAGTAGCTCACAAGCAGGGCTTTTCCTAGACTAATACCCGGGGTAGTACCCTGAAATGTTAATGGAATGGGTTTGAGTCAACCAATTAAAAAAAACTTTTATAGTCAACAGCATGGACAGGCTACTACCACGGGTATTAGTCTTGGGCCTTATATTCAAAAGTTGAAATGTTAATGGAATGGACAGGGTACTACCCCGTCCATTCCATTAACAACAGCAAGGACAGGGTACTACCCCGGGTATTAATCTACGATATGACGTTTTCGGTATTTTGTGTTTGTACATAAGACTAGGAACTACTACTTGCCCTGGAATGGGTTTGTTTGACAACAACAAGTAGCTCACAAGCAGGGCTTTTCCTAGACTAATACCCGGGGTAGTACCCTGAAATGTTAATGGAATGGCTTTGAGTCAACCAATTAAAAAAAAAACTTTTGTAGTTTTGCTAGAAAAACTAAAACGATGGGGAAAACGTAACTTTGAAGTGAGGGGGAAATCATATTTTTGTTTTAGGGATAAATCGTAAATTAAATGGACCAATGGGGGAGTGCCAGGCAGCTGCCGGTATGACTATAATTTTACAATGGGGGCAAAGTTGTAATTTAACTAGGAGAACAACCAAGACCAAAGGTAGTTGCACATAAACTGTTGGCACAAGTGCAAGTAGTATTTGCTAGTCTAACGCAAGACGTATTCGGTATTTTGTGTTTGTACATAAGACTAGGAACTACTACTTGCCCTGGAATGGGTTTGTTTGACAACAACAAGTAGCTCACAAGCAGGGCTTTTCCTAGACTAATACCCGGCGTAGTACCCTGAAATGTTAATGGAATGGGTTTGAGTCAACCAATTAAAAAAAACTTTTATAGTCACCAGCATGGACAGGCTACTACCACGGGTATTAGTCTTGGGCCTTATATTCAAAAGTTGAAATGTTAATGGAATGGACAGGGTACTACCCCGTCCATTCCATTAACAACAGCAAGGACAGGGTACTACCCCGGGTATTAATCTACGATATGACGTTTTCGGTATTTTGTGTTTGTACATAAGACTAGGAACTACTACTTGCCCTGGAATGGGTTTGTTTGACAACAACAAGTAGCTCACAAGCAGGGCTTTTCCTAGACTAATACCCGGGCTAGTACCCTGAAATGTTAATGGAATGGGTTTGAGTCAACCAATTAAAAAAACTTTTATAGTCAACAACAAGGACAAGGTACTACCCCGGGTATTAATCTACGATATGACGTATTCGGTATTTTGTGTTTGTACATAAGACTAGGAACTACTACTTGCCCGGGGTAATACCCTGAAATGTTAATGGAATGGCTTTGAGTCAACCAATTAAAAAAAACTTTTATAGTTTTGCTAGAAAAACTAAAACGATGGGGAAAACGTAACTTTGAAGTGAGGGGGAAATCATAATTTTGTTTTAGGGATAAATCGTAAATTAAATGGACCAATGGGGGAGTGCCAGGCAGCTGCCGGTATGACTATAATTTTACAATGGGGGCAAAGTTGTAATTTAACTAGGAGAACAACCAAGACCAAAGGTAGTTGCATATAAACTATTGGCACAAGTGCAAGTAGTATTTGCTAGTCTAATGCAAGACGTATTCGGTATTTTGTGTTTGTACATAAGACTAGGAACTACTACTTGCCCTGGAATGGGTTTGTTTGACAACAACAAGTAGCTCACAAGCAGGGCTTTTCCTAGACTAATACCCGGGGTAGTACCCTGAAATGTTAATGGAATGGGTTTGAGTCAACCAATTAAAAAAAACTTCTATAGTCAACAGCATGGACAGGCTACTACCACGGGTATTAGTCTTGGGCCTTATATTCAAAAGTTGAAATGTTAATGGAATGGACAGGGTACTACCCCGTCCATTCCATTAACAACAGCAAGGACAGGGTACTACCCCGGGTATTAATCTACGATATGACGTTTTCGGTATTTTGTGTTTGTACATAAGACTAGGAACTACTACTTGCCCTGGAATGGGTTTGTTTGACAACAACAAGTAGCTCACAAGCAGGGCTTTTCCTAGACTAATACCCGGCGTAGTACCCTGAAATGTTAATGGAATGGGTTTGAGTCAACCAATTAAAAAAAAACTTTTATAGTCAACAGCATGGACAGGCTACTACCACGGGTATTAGTCTTGGGCCTTATATTCAAAAGTTGAAATGTTAATGGAATGGACAGGGTACTACCCCGTCCATTCCATTAACAACAGCAAGGACAGGGTACTACCCCGGGTATTAATCTATGATATGACGTTTTCGGTATTTTGTGTTTGTACATAAGACTAGGAACTACTACTTGCCCTGGAATGGGTTTGTTTGACAACAACAAGTAGCTCACAAGCAGGGCTTTTCCTAGACTAATACCCGGGCTAGTACCCTGAAATGTTAATGGAATGGGTTTGAGTCAACCAATTAAAAAAACTTTTATAGTCAACAGCAAGGACAAGGTACTACCCCGGGTATTAATCTACGATATGACGTATTCGGTATTTTGTGTTTGTACATAAGACTAGGAACTACTACTTGCCCGGGGTAGTACCCTGAAATGTTAATGGAATGGCTTTGAGTCAACCAATTAAAAAAAACTTTTATAGTTTTGCTAGAAAAACTAAAACGATGGGGAAAACGTAACTTTAAAGTGAGGGGGAAATCATAATTTTGTTTTAGGGATAAATCGTAAATTAAATGGACCAATGGGGGAGTGCCAGGCAGCTGCCGGTATGACTATAATTTTACAATGGGGGCAAAGTTGTAATTTAACTAGGAGAACAACCAAGACCAAAGGTAGTTGCACATAAACTGTTGGCACAAGTGCAAGTAGTATTTGCTAGTCTAATGCAAGACGTATTCGGTATTTTGTGTTTGTACATAAGACTAGGAACTACTACTTGCCCTGGAATGGGTTTGTTTGACAACAACAAGTAGCTCACAAGCAGGGCTTTTCCTAGACTAATACCCGGGGTAGTACCCTGAAATGTTAATGGAATGGGTTTGAGTCAACCAATTAAAAAAAATTTATAGTCAACTAAACGAAAAACATACAACACAGTAATCATACAGAGATAATTCATAATCAATGTGACAACCGTCAATTTTGCATGCATCCGTACAATTAATTAATTTTAATTATGAGCTTAATGACTGTGCTTGATTACAACTGACACTTTAAACTGGTTACTGATTTAGATTACAAACATACATGTGCATTCTTACATACAGTCACTTCAATTATTTCATACAGACTCTTAGTGACAACCTGATGCACAAAGCACAGTTAGTACAGTGAGCGAATAACTCAGACACATGCTGACAATGCCAGCACATAGACAGACACTATTTTTAGGCCAGTATGGGCCAGGGATAAAACACTACACCAAGTATGGAGTGTAGGGAAGTGAGGACCATAAGACTATGCCACTAGGTGATAGTTTGAGTGCCGGAAAGTGCCTAAAACGCAATTTAATTACAGAATTCCGCATTTTAGTAACAATTCAGCTTTTAACACACTCATATTATATAGAGTATTGACTAAATGGTCCTGGACACTTTCCTAAGTGTTGGAATTAAATTCGTTACAAAAAGATGCACAAAAGACGCTTTACGGGTCAATTAAACGCTTTAACGGAACGATGCGAAACCGAACAACCAGACATTACCCGGGACATGAAAATATTGTTAGAAATATTATTTTATTATTTTAAATTAATCATGGTCACAAAAATCCCCATGCACCATGCAAACATGACATACACCCACTATACTTGTAAATACCCTTAACCTTTTAATAATTACCTACTAATTAACAAAAAAATTACACTTTACCCCCCCACCCATAACCGAAAATCTGCCCTAATCATTAAGATATATTTTGTTTAAATCTTTTGTAAAGAGAATCTTGAGTTCATTGGCCAAATTTCATGTCATAATTCTCCTACAAGCTAGATGCACATTTCCAAGAAATATTCATCATTTCCTCAAGATACACACCTCTCTCTCTCCTCCCTCTAAAATCGGCTCATACCCCCCCCCCTCTCTCCACAACTGAATTCCATCACTACCATACATCAAACCTCCATTTCTTCTCCATCAAGCTCACATTCAAGTGGTAAAGATCCTCCATAGAAGTGAGAAGTTGGAATGCTCTCAAGAAGCCTTGTTCAAGCTTTTCTCACCATCATTCTTTATCATCGCATCCTAAGATTTCAACCCTAGCCTTGTGCTAGTAGTAAGTCCATTCATACTCTTGTTCCACTTTGATTCTTGTTCGATTGTTGAATGTTCATCACACACAAAAGCTTAAACAGCTTGCTGAGTTGGATTTCCAGCCAACTTCAACAGGCTGTAACGGGATCATTTTAAAACGAAAAACGGAATTTCTAAAGCCTAAAATGAGTATTTTGGAATAACTAAACAAATGGCACTGGAATCATACTTTTTCGAGACCGTTTACTATTTTTAAAAGGTTATTTTTGGACAGCAGCTCAAGCTGCATTTTTACTGCAGAAAAAGTGGTTTATTTTCGGAGTCACAACTTAAAACCTGAGTAAAATCAACTCATGAAATTTTTACAGTAGATAGACACCATTGTCAGGACGACCCTCCAACTGGAATTTCGCCAAACGGACTTACGGTTGATTTTTGGTGAATATTTCCGTAAACTGCGATCAGAAGGTAACAAATCTGATTGCAGTCGAGAAAATGATTTTCTATAAAATATGGGTAACGAATTGGACTTTGATATTTTTACACAATAAACTTTGGAACATGTGTGACATTCTATGAAAATTTGGTAATTTTTAGAAAAGGTTAACTATTTTATAAAAATCCTCGAAAACAGTCTGGTTTTGAGTAATAAAGCTGAAATAAAGTAAGTAACGTTTTGTTTGTCGATATGTCGGTTTGATGATTGAAAATGAACTATTGGATATATATAAAAGAAAATGATATGCTATTTAAGCATGGACACCTCTATTTACAGAGGAGACTCTGCCGAAATTTTCCGAGAATCCGAACACTTAGTAAAACATTCGAGAAAGTAAATACGAAATAGTTGTCTAACTATTTTTCTAATAAAGTTAAAATAATTATTATTATTTTAACAACATAATGCCAATGTAACGTAACTCAAAACACTAAACTCTAAGTCAAGGCACGGCCCGTCCGTCTAATAAACGTTAGACCATTGTAGGTAGTCGTGTTTGCTGAGGAGATTTGGGTTACGAGTACCGAAGACGCAATACTGTGAGTTCATGTCCCCCTTTTCTCTTAACCGTTTTCAGTTTTATACTTCGGGGGTGAAATACATGTTACAATTATTACAGACATTTACAGACTTTTACAGACATTTACAGACTTTTACAGACATTTTTATACATGGTATGATTAGCTAAGGAACTTACTGTTAGATCACGTGAATGGATAGGCTATTATCGTAAGACCATTAATCCTTGTATAAGGACCGAGAGGCATGAGTGATAGATCTATTGGGTGTTGCGAGCCCCACACATGGGCCAGCGTGTGGCTGCATGTGGTGACTATGTCGTTCCGCCGGAAGGACCGGTATGAAATACGCGTTACAGGTTTGAGTGCTTCCTAGACCATGTCACTTATTAATGTATTAGCTACACATTAATTGATCTGTTTTTCCTTATTGCTACATACCAAGGACATACATTTTTACAGACATATTTCACAATCTATACAGACACACATTAATGATTTATACAGACTCACATACATATGAACTCGCTCAACTTTTGTTGATGTTTTCCAAACTACATGTATTTCAGGAAATTAAGTATGGATCTGGCGGGCGTTGGAATTTCAAGTCATGATTAAGTATAAAGATGTCATCCATGGTTTTTAGGTTTGGCCAGTGTGTCTTAATCCTGGACGAGACACGTCTTCCAAACTTGGATTACAACTATTATCTTTGACGAGTCCTTAGCAAACTTTTACACAATTCATCTGGTTTGTAAAACTTAAATTTTGAAGTCTACGTTTTAGACAATGTTGTTATGTTTTAAACTCATTTTATGGATGACAAATCTTTGGTATTATCATATAGATTGTTTGATATGGTTGAATGCAATGATAACAAGTAAGTCACCCCATAATCACGCTTCCGCAAAAGTCAGGGTGTGACAGCTTGGTATCAGAGCTTCGATCGTAGCGAACTAGGATTAATTCTCGAGTCTAGACTACGATCAATAGGGCTCTCACGAAAACGCCTTTACAAACATGTTTTCATTGCATACACAAAACGCCCAGATCCAGGGAACAAACATTTTGTCACGGCTCCCCGACCCACCCTGGACGGAGTCGGGGGCCGCGAGGCAGTTCCCGTGGTACCCGTGGTATTTAATTTACGTGACAGCGGAAGTCTTTTATTACAGGATCTTTTCACCGTAAAAAGCTCGTTTAATATATTACACAAAGTTTAAGGGATAAATCCCATAATTTACATAAGTTGATTTCACACAGAGATCTTTATTTTTCAAAACATATTTTATTGATTTATTCATACTGAGCCACTTCCTTGAGCTTGTAGTGCTTTACTGCACTTTTCCTGGATCACACAGATCACCTGAAACATGTTTGAAAAAGGTTTTGTCAGCGGGGAAATACTGAGTGAATCATTCGGTTTTTCTAAAACGACCCGTTAGTTATAAATTACAGTATTAAGGGGAATTACAATGTTTTTATCAACCAATTATCAAGAATGGGTATTTGTCACTCGACCGGATCTGTGACTGTGGTCATACCACTATTGGGTCCCGTCGCCCCAATAGTGACGGCTCACTCACATAGAGTGATATTAGGATCACTCACCTAGAGTGATAAAAATAGTAATGTGCACAATACCCCACATACCAGCTGTAATTTGGTGATTACAAAGACTTAATCCCTGTAATTATAACCTTGAAAATAATTTGGAGTATTGTAAAACAGTTGATAAAAAGAGAATGACTCACATTGCAGATTAACGAGCAAATAGATAAGCCTACTGATTAGCCTTGATTACACCTAGTTTAACACAATGCACACACAGGCAGGTTAGTAACTAATACAGCAGTTACGTCAATTCACGAGATTAAACCCTCACAACGATTAATCAGTGCAATACTCGATAATTCAATCGGATTCACAACGAATAACAGAGCATAGTCCGAATTCGAACAGCACTCTAATATTCAAGTCGAAATCACGACGAATAATCAAAGTACAAGCTCAATTGAGCAGCACCCGGACTATCGTTGGATAGTTATAATCGATCGGACGTTGAATCGTAATAGCGATCGAGTTATTACCCTGATTGCGGCAGCGTTTCGTGATCGTGTGTGTGTGTTTAGACTGATTTCGAAATAACTGAACGTCCACAGAGGATTTGTGAAACGTTTTGGCACCCCAGTTCAAGTGCCAAGGTCGGCTATTTATAGCCAGAAATTCGACTCGCTTACGGACCGTATGACCCAACCCTTACGGTCCGTAAGGCTGACTGGTATGCTTACGGTCCGTAAGGACCAACCCTTACGGTCCGTAAAGGGTTCAGCCTACTTCCTAGCCTAGCTGAGTTCGGTTATAGCCTTGGTGAATCAACACTTTCAACAAATAAGAATTGTGCAATGTTTTAATAAAGATAACTATCAACTAGGGTTTGCCCCCCTCGAGTTTTAGGGGCCCTGATCCTGATTCCGATTGTTCTGGAAATTTCAGGGTTTATGCCAAATTACTTGGGTGTCTTAATTAGGGTTTTCTTATTGAATGATTATTATCCTAATTACCGGTTTTATTGACAGTTGTTACATCCTCCCCACCTTAAGAAAAATCTCGTCCTCGAGATTTAATGGAAGAGATGTGGATATTTTCGCTTCATTTCTGATTCCAGCTCCCAAGTGTATTCTGGTCCTCTCTTTGAATTCCACTTGACTTTGACCAATACCAGTCTTTTATGTTTGAGGAATTTGACTTTCCGATCTTCAATTTCTAATGGTTTCTCTATGAATTTTAACTTTTCGTTTACCTCTACATCCTGTAGAGGGACTACCAGGGATTCGTCTGATAGATATTTCTTGAGATTGGATACATGAAATACCTCATGTACTCCGGCTAATTCTTCTGGTAGTTGTAAACGATAAGCTACTGGTCCTATTCGTTGAATCACAGGGAATGGTCCAACGTATCTTGGACTTAGCTTTCCTTTCTTACCGAATCGTACTACTCCTTTCCAATGAGAAACTTTTAAAAGTGCTTTATCTCCGACTTGAAATTCTAAAGGTTTGCGACGATTATCTGCATAGCTCTTTTGACGATCTCGAGCTGTTTTCAGTCTTTCTTTGATCTGGGTTATCTTGTCGGTAGTTTCTTGTACAATTTCAGGACCTGATAATTGACTTTCTCCGATTTCTGCCCAACATACTGGAGTGCTGCATTTGCGTCCATACAGTGCTTCGAATGGAGCAGCTTCGATGCTTGAATGATAACTATTGTTATAGGAGAATTCAATTAAGGGTAAATGGCTATCCCAATTACCACCAAAGTCAATTACACATGCCCGGAGCATGTCTTCTAACGTTTGTATTGTTCTTTCACTCTGTCCGTCTGTTTGTGGATGATATGCAGTACTTAGATTTAGTCGAGTTCCCATTGCTTTCTGAAAACTTTTCCAGAAATGAGAAGTAAATCGACTATCTCTATCCGATACAATGGAGAGTGGGACTCCATGTAGGGATACTACTTCGTCCACGTACAGTTGTGCTAACCTTTCCATGCTAAAGGTTTCTTTCATTGGTAGGAATTGAGCTGACTTGGTTAATCGGTCTACAATTACCCAAATCGCGTCATTACCTCTTTTGGTTTTGGGTAACTTAGTAACAAAATCCATTGTTATTAGTTCCCATTTCCATACAGGCATTTCTAATTGTTGTAGTAGTCCTGAAGGTTTCTGATGTTCGGTTTTAACTTGTGAACAAGTTAAACACTTGGATACGTATTCGGCTATATCCTTTTTCATTCCTATCCACCAGAAATTATTTCTTAAATCTTGGTACATCTTATTGTTTCCTGGGTGCATGGTATACCTAGATTTATGAGCTTCTTCTAAGATCTTATTTCTTAACTCTCCTTGCTTAGGTACCCAAATTCGTTTCTTATGGAATCTCCAAATTCCATCGTTTCCTTGTTCTAGTTCTTTTAGGTAACCTTTCATTCTTTCAGCATCATCTTTGATTGCTGTTTTCTGAACTTCTTTGATTTGTGCCATTAAATCTACTTGTAGATTCAACCTTAGAGCACGGACTCGTTTCTGTTTCTCATGGTACTTACGACTTAAGGCATCGGCAACTACATTTGCCTTTCCTTCGTGATATTGAATATCACAGTCGTAATCGCTCAGCATCTCCATCCATCTTCTTTGCCTCATGTTTAACTCTTTTTGCCCAAATATATATCTTAAACTCTTATGATCTGTATAAACAGTAAACTTACTTCCATACAGATAATGTCTCCATATCTTAAGGGCAAAAATTATGGCTCCTAGTTCTAGATCATGAGTCGTATAATTTTCTTCGTGCTTTTTCAATTGTCTAGAAGCATACGCAATTACCTTCTTGCGTTGCATCAACACACATCCATAGCCTAATTTTGAAGCATCACAATATACTTCAAAGTCTTCTGTTCCTTCAGGTAAAGCTAAGATTGGTGCATTTGTCAATCTATGCTTTAAAATCTTAAAAGCTTCTTCTTGTCTAGGTCCCCATTCAAACTTCGCGGCTTTACAGGTTAACTTAGTTAAAGGTACGGCTATCTTAGAAAAATCTTTGATAACTCGTCTATAGTATCCAGCTAAGCCTAGAAAACTTCTTATCTCCATTGCTGTTTGTGGAACTTTCCATTTTGTAATTGCTTCTATCTTAGCAGGATCTACATGGATACCTTCATGATTTACCACATGTCCTAAGAATTGTACTTCTTGCAGCCAAAATTCACATTTTGAGAATTTGGCATAAAGCCTTTCTTTTCTTAACAAAGTTAAGAGAACGTGTAAGTGTTCACAATGTTCTTTTTTGGCTTTTGGAGTAAATAAGGATATCGTCGATGAAAACGATTACAAATTTATCCAAGTATGGTTTACAGATGCGATTCATCATGTCCATGAATGCGGCTGGGGCATTCGTTAACCCAAAGGGCATGACTGTAAACTCATAATGACCATACCTAGTTCTGAAAGCAGTTTTATGTATGTCTTCTTCTTGTACTTTCAACTGATGGTATTCGGATCTTAAATCTATCTTTGAGAAGTACCTAGCTCCTTGTAATTGATCAAAAAGATCATCAATCCTAGGTAATGGGTATCGATTCTTAATAGTAACTTTATTCAAGTCCCTATAATCGAGACACATTCTCATCGATCCATCTTTCTTTTTCACAAACAACACTGGTGCACCCCAAGGGGATGAACTAGGTTGTATGAATCCTTTGCTTAATAATTCATCTAATTGCTTTTTCAATTCTAGCATTTCGGTAGGTGCTAATCTATAAGGTGCTTTAGCTATTGGTGTAGTACCTGGAATTAAATGAATTCTAAACTCTACTTCTCTATCAGCTGGTAATCCAGGTAATTCTTCTGGAAAAACGTCGGGGTATTCTGACACTACCGGGATATCCTGAAGTTCTTTATCCTTAGTGTTAACGATTACTGAAATCATATACACCATTTCCTGCTTTCTCGAATAACTAGCCAATTTCATTACTGAAATGAATTTCAGTGGCTTTCGGGGTTTATCTCCAGTAATTAAAATTACTTCTCCGGAAGGGGATTGAATTTCTACAGCATTTTTATCACATAGGATTCGAGCATGGTTGGCTATCAACCAATCCATTCCTAACACTACATCGAATCCGGCTAAATTCATTGGTAACAGATTTGCGGAAAACTTATAGCCTAATAATTCTATTTTTCCTTCTTGCCAGACTTTATCTATTTTCACAGAATTTCCTTCTGCTGTTTCGACTGTGAAAATTTGCCTAAGAGTGGTTAAAGGTAACTTAAGAGCTTGACAAAATGAAGTATTAATAAAACTTTGGTTCGCACCAGAGTCAAATAATACTTTTGCGAACACATCATGTACTAGGAACGTACCGGCTATCACATCTGGAATGAGTTCGGCTTCTTGAGTGGTCAGCTGGAATGCCCGCGCATTTCTCTTTGTTGCTCCTTCAGCTGGTTTGACTTGGTTGGCTACAGGTTTAGCTAATTTAGGACATTCAAATTGGAAATGACCCCTTTCTCTGCAATTATAACAAATTCTTGTTTTCTTCCTGCAGTCTTCTTCCCGATGTCCTTTTGTCTTGCAAAAATTGCAAACCATGTTGCATTGTCCATAATGCTTCTTTTTGCAAGTTTTGCAGAAAGGAGGTGATGAGGATTGCCCTGTTCCTCTTTTCTTGATATTACCCATACGAAATCCTTGGGTAATCTTCTGAGCTATTTCCTTCTTCCGGTCTTCTTCTCTTGTGCGCACCAATTCATCCGTTAGGGTGTTAGCTAATTCTACCGCATCGTCAATGGTACGAGGTCTCGCAGCTTTAACGATGTTTCGGATTTCACTAATTAACCCCCAGATGTAACGGGAAATAAGTACCGGTTCTGGCGAAGCCAGTGTTGGCACCACCCTTGCGTATTCAAAGAATGTCGAAGTATAGCCCCGGCAATCTACCCCTGTCATACGGTGACTTAGGAATTTGTTTGCCATTTGATCTTTTTCATATTCGGGACAGAATTTTCTTTCTACCAGATTCTTAAATTCTTCCCAACTCATGGCATAAGCTATCCTTCTTCCTTTTGCCTGGAGGACCGTGTTCCACCATTCTAGTGCTCCTTCTTTGAACAGATTTGATGCATACATCACTTGATCCTCTTCGGCACATTTGCTTATTGCAATCACTGCTTCGGTTTTCTCTAACCAACGCAGTGTTGCAGTTGCCCCTTCATTACCTGCAAATTCTGCGGGTTTACAGGCAAGAAATTCTTTGTAAGTGCAACCAGGCGTTGCAGCTTTCATTCTCTTAGGAAGTGGGGCCTGTTGCGGATCATGAGGGTCATGATTGCCGCCTCCATTTATGCTGTTACGGCCGTTATTTTCTGGAATACGTTTACTAGGAATTAATTGTGGTTCGGCAGGTTTCTGAACAGCAGCCACAATTTCTGGAATAGCATGGGCTATTCCTTGGGCGATAAAGTGCTCAATATCTTGTCAGGTTATATATTGATCTTCCGGTTCTTGCTCAGATTGATTTACTTCATTAATTGGTTCATTGTTAGCGTTTTCCATCTGCTAGTTAGTAGGAAGTATTAGTGTCTAACTTATAACTAACAAATTTAGCACAGATAAACACATAAATTACTACAACATACAAACATAACCAAAATTGTCGATTTCTCGACTTTCATTTTGTTATTGTATATTGTATATGCCTCCGTACACACCGTATCTTACAAAGTTTTATTGCCCATTTTACAGAATTAGTTTTACTATGTTAGTTATAATACAGACAAACTTTTTCCAGCCTTTCCTATCTTTTGGCTCACTGGCAGTTTCAGTAACGAAGCTCCCTCTCGTCGTATTTCCAAGATAGTTGCTCCCCCATTTCCCTGATCCTATTACCTGTACCTATCAGTTCTTCACCGAACTGACGAAGTTCAGCTAAGTTTTCATTACTCATGGGAGGATTAGGGATAGGTTCTGGGTTAAATTGTGGGAGAAAACTATAGGGACTATTAACTATATTTTGGAATTGCCAGTCATTGGTCCACCATTCCTCCATTTGGCCTAATGGTCTGGTGTGAACGAGTGGGTCTGGAATAGCTGGTCCTAGGTTTAGTGGGAATTGGGCTGTAGCCGGGTAAGAGAAAAGATTATCGTTGATAGGCTCTAGAATATCACAATTATTCAGTAGGCGGTCTATTTCGTCCTGGAACGTGATTTCCTCAGACTGTTTAGAGCTTTCTCCGATCTCTATTCCCTTTTGCTTTAGGTCTATTCCTAATTCCTTTTCTGGTGGTTTCGAACTTTCTCCAGTTTCTATTTCCTTTCCCTTGTTCATGCTCACAGGGTTTTCTATTTTAGGAAGTCTCCTAGTGGTTGGTTTCCTACAACGTACTTTCCTCCACCCTACGTATCTTCTCTTCTTTTTAGGTTTGGCTTTTTCCAGCGGTGGAGCTTTGAATTCCACAGGTTCTTCTATGTCAGCAATGTAACCAGTAAAGTCGTGAGAGACTTCGATAGGCACTGGATATAAGTTGAGATTCTGGAATGCTTCCGACATCTCATTCATGCTGCATAGTATATATGCAAAATACAAGAATGTAATGTTAAAACTTTGGAACAAAGTTTAACAAACAAACAGTGAAGTTTTATTGCATAATTTATACAGAAGACAACAGAAATAAACACACTGGGTTTTATTTATTTACTGGATAGTGATTTTTCTATTAGACTCGATTACTTGGAAATTTAGAGGTTGATATTTTCTGCTACAGTAGCTAGCATATAGAGATTTGCCCATTTCTTGTCTATTTTATCTTCCCAAGGTGTACTATTACCTAATTCTTGGACTTCTGGGTTAAACCTAACTCTCTTGGTTCGGGGTTTCTTTGTCCCCTGACTCTTTTTAAGTATCGAATCCCTTTTCTCTGGGGAAAGAGGATTTTCATAGTTTACCTTGCGGACAAAGATTCCTTCTTCTAGGTTTACTGGGTTTTTAGAAGAAGATGCAATATCTAGTTTGTGGTAGATAGCAGACAGCTTTTGCTTACCCATACTGTAACTAACAAATAATCAGTTAATAAAACATATAATCACAAAATAACAACTAGTAAATTTAAGTATTCTGTTAAATACTTAATTTAGTATTAGGCTTAATCAGCGGCTCGATCAGTGGCTCAATATTTATTAATTCTTAGCTCTGATACCACCTTTGCTGTCACGGCTCCCCGACCCACCCTGGACGGAGTCGGGGGCTGCGAGGCAGTTCCCGTGGTGCCCGTGGTATTTAATTTACGTGACAGCGGAAGTCTTTTATTACAGGATCTTTTCACCGTAAAAAGCTCGTTTAATATATTACACAAAGTTTAAGGGATAAATCCCATAATTTACAATAAGTTGATTTCACACAGAAATCTTTATTTTTCAAAACATATTTTATTGATTTATTCATACTGAGCCACTTCCTTGAGCTTGTAGTGCTTTACTGCACTTTTCCTAGATCACACAGATCACCTGAAACATGTTTGAAAAAGGTTTTGTCAGCGGGGAAATACTGAGTGAATCATTCGGTTTTTCTAAAACGACCCGTTAGTTATAAATTACAGTATTAAGGGGAATTACAATGTTTTTATCAACCAATTATCAAGAATGGGTATTTGTTACTCGACCGGATCTGTGACTGTGGTCATACCACTATTGGGTCCCGTCGCCCCAATAGTGACGGCTCACTCACATAGAGTGATATTAGGATCACTCACCTAGAGTGATAAAAATAGTAATGTGCACAATACCCCACATACCAGCTGTAATTTGGTGATTACAAAGACTTAATCCCTGTAATTATAACCTTGAAAATAATTTGGAGTATTGTAAAACAGTTGATAAAAAGAGAATGACTCACATTGCAGATTAACGAGCAAATAGATAATCCTACTGATTAGCCTTGATTACACCTAGTTTAACACAATGCACACACAGGCAGGTTAGTAACTAATACAGCAGTTACGTCAATTCACGAGATTAAACCCTCACAACGATTAATCAGTGCAATACTCGATAATTCAATCGGATTCACAACGAATAACAGAGCATAGTCCGAATTCGAACAGCACTCTAATATTCAAGTCGAAATCACGACGAATAATCAAAGTACAAGCTCAATTGAGCAGCACCCGGACTATCGTTGGATAGTTATAATCGATCGGACGTTGAATCGTAATAGCGGTCGAGTTATTACCCTGATTGCGGCAGCGTTTCGTGATCGTGTGTGTGTGTTTAGACTGATTTCGAAATAACTGAACGTCCACAGAGGATTTGGGAAACGTTTTGGCACCCCAGTTCAAGTGCCAAGGTCGGCTATTTATAGCCAGAAATTCGACTCGCTTACGGACCGTATGACCCAACCCTTACGGTCCGTAAGGCTGACTGGTATGCTTACGGTCCGTAAGGACCAACCCTTACGGTCCGTAAAGGGTTCAGCCTACTTCCTAGCCTAGCTGAGTTTGGTTATAGCCTTGGTGAATCAACACTTTCAACAAATAAGAATTGTGCAACGTTTTAATAAAGATTATTATCAACTAGGGTTTGCCCCCCTCGAGTTTTAGGGGCCTGATCCTGATTCCGATTGTTGTGGAAATTTCAGGGTTTATGCCAAATTACTTGGGTGTCTTAATTAGGGTTTTCTTATTGAATGATTATTATCCTAATTACCGGTTTTATTGACAGTTGTTACACATTTTTACAAACAAAAGGCACAAATACACATTCCAAAATATATGTTTATAATTCAGTCTTAGAGACTAAGGGATTCAATCTTAGAGATTGAGGGAGGTTCAGCCTTAGAGGCTGGGGAGGTTCAGTCTTAGAGACTGAGGGGATCAATCTTAGAGATTGGGGAGGTTCAGTCTTAGAGGCTGGGGAAAAATTTAGTCTTAGAGACTGGGAGATTTGGTCTTAGAGACCAGGGATTTAGTCTTAGAGACTGGGTGATTTGGTCTTAGAGACCAGGGATTTAGTCTTAGAGACTGGGAGGTTTGGTCTTAGAGACCAGGGATTTAGTCCTAGAGACTGGGGAAGTTGGTCTTAGAGACCAGGGAGTTGGTCTTAGAGACAAGGGAGTTGGTCTTAGAGACCAGGGAGTTAGTCTGAGAGACTAGGGAGTTCGGTCTAAGAGACTGGGTGAGATAGTCTAGGGAAGACTAGGATGGTTACTTGCTTACATTGCTATCGCATACATGCTTAATTGTTGATTATTGATAAACGTGCATATGTGGAAACTGTTTTAATACATACTATGACTACCATGCACCGATACACATGTCGCCTTGATCAAAAAGCGAGTTGTCAAGCATTGACGACCCTACTGCCACCGCCACAGATGATGAGACTGTACCTGCGCCAGAGATATTTACGTCAGACACTGAGAGTGACCCTGACATGTTGACCAATAACGAGGACGACTGCCAACCATCCGCGCTGCCAGACCCTGGTGATGAATTACCCTTGCAGATGGCTTCCTTGACAAGAATCTTCCTGTCATCCTTGTTTCGGTCCACGACCACCTCATCATTTGGACACTTCGATGACGCGCACATCGTGGCTCCGATTCTCGACACCGTACCCCTCATGATTATTTTCCCCAAGAATCTACCTCTTTGACAAATTGTTTGATGACGACGTTAATTTGCTTATTGATGATCCTTCCGTTGATACCCAGGATGATGGAAAGTTAGATGAGGACGTGGTTACTAACTCTACGTTTTGAGATCCCTATTATCAAACTATCCTCTGATTCTAGTATACACTCGATTTCAGACTCCTTTGAGTCTGCGACATTTACGACTTTACAAACAGGCAGGTTACCGCTTTTTGCTCCAGACACGGATGACGACGCCGCTTTGACTACTGCACTAACACTTGCTCAAGATCATATACCCTCACACTCCCCAGGACCTGCCCCTGAGGCAGCTCCAGTTCCTTGCGGGCCAGCTTGATGTTGCACCTGCTGAACCTATTTAAACGTGACATTATTTCCTTTGGACTACTATACCTTGCACTCCTCTTACCAGACCCAGTACCTGCACCTATTGAATCTCCTTTTGTTGAGACATTCCTACCACACCTGCACCCGCTGATGTTGCATCTATGAAGACCGGCGTCCATTGCACCGACATGCCTACCGTTCTCTTTCAAGACATACCCGCACCCCGGGAAGGCGCTCCAGATCAGCACCCGCATAACGATTCTTCAGCTACGGTAACATTTTTCCTAAACTTAACAAGACGCACCGATTGCTACATTCACCTCTACAACGCTGGGCAAGTCATTTCGATGGATCCCTATGCTACACTATGTTGATTTTAGACCCTTGCCATCCCTCACATTATGGAGGCTACACACAGGATGAGTACACCTGTCACATGAGCTACAGTTTGAGGATATGATTCGCAGAGTGTTGGAGCTTGAGCTGACACCACATTTGGTAACTTCAAATGCAAAAACATTGCATAATTAAAAACATGATTTAAGTATTTACATCACAAAACAGCATATTGCCTGAAAAGTTTATGTAAGACACCACGCCCTCCACCCTGTCTATTGCCAATATACATTTAACCTCCACATATATCAAGGTTCCTTTCGCGTTCTCGACCGTTGCTATCACATCGTTCCCAGGATTCTGATACTCATTTCTTTACTATCGAGCAGCAGAGCAGACAATTACTTCGACATGTACACAAGCCCGAGGAGGAAGTCCACGCGCGTTAACAGTTTACTTTCTTTTCCTCCTCTTCCTCAGTCACCAGTATAGTTGGTTTCTGGATTCATGCGGATTGCATTACACTTTCGTAATAAACACTAATGATAAGCCGGGTTGTGGAGACTTTAAAGACCACTTCTGACTACGTAATTTTGATGCACTAATATACTTGTTGGACAAGGGTAGGGTGACCCTGCGTTCCTTCTGATATGATACGTTTTGTAAAACACAGTGATTGTGGTCGGAGGATGACGAAAGCCCAATCATCTTTAAACATGCGACAATACTTATGACTAATAACTAATGAATAACTCGGTCGCTGTATTCCCACTAAGCACGCTGTTGATCAGCATATTTGTGCTACAACTATAATGCTACATGTTTACTTGTTACGTTCCTATTTACAAGTTGTGCAATAATTGTGATGATACGTGATTGAATGTTACAACGACTGCGGATATACATATATGTAATATACCTCTGAGGTCCTATTCGTTAAATAGAGACTTGTGTACTCGTGTCCTTAATAAGACCTGACCTAACCAACATTCTTCTAGGAAGATGTCGACTCAAGGGAACACCAATACCAGCAACCCTCTGCCAACGACAGAGGCAGAATTTCAAGAACGCCTCTTACAGGTCATCGCACAGTACGAGGCCCTTCGCTCTGAACGCAGCGGAGGTACCTCGGGAAATAACCCAGCCAACGGCTGTACCTACAAGCAGTTCTTAGGCTGCCAGCCCCTACATTTCGACGGCACTGGGGGTGCCGTAGCTTTCATGCGTTGGATTGAGAAAACGGACACTGTTTTGCGTGCGAGCAAATGTGCCCCAGAGCACCAGGTCACGTACATTTCCGGACTGTTCCAAGATGGGGCTTTGTCATGGTGGAAACTCCAGGTTCAGACGATGGGTGAGACTACTGCGTATGCTTTATCATGGGACGAGCTGAAAGAGCTAATGCATAAAAAGTACTGTTCGAGAACAGAAAGCCAGAAGGTGGAAACTGAGTTCTGGAACTTGAAGATGGAAGGTCCAAAAATAGCTGAGTATGTGGAGAAGTTCCAAGTTCTGTCGCGTATCGTTCCTTACATGGTAGACCCAGAGTTTAAGAAGATTGAGCGTTTCATTTGGGGATTGGCACCCCAAATCATGAGCATGGTGACGACATCGAAGCCTACAACGATCGCTGAAGCCATTAATCTAAGTGTGGCCTTGACTGAAGAGGCAATCAGGATGAACAAATTTTCAACCTCTGAGGAGAAGAAGGAGACTCATGTAGAGTCATCTGGAGATAACAAGAGGAAGTTCGCAAACTTCAAGCAGAGTACTCAGACGAATAGCAACAACAAGGTCAAAAAGAGAAAAGAGTACATGGGTAAACTACCTAAATGCGACAGGTGCCGACGTCATCATACCGGGCGATGTAAAAATGGGAAGTGTGACAGCTGTGGCAAAGTGGGACACAACAGGGAAACGTGTTGGAGTGAGACGAAGCGTGGAAAGAAAGGAAAGGGGAAAGATAAAGGATGTTATACCTGCGGGGATATGAGGCACTTTAGGAAAAGATTGCCCAAGGGAGATTAAGCAAAATCATGGGAAAGATGTCTAACACCGGAGCCAGAGAAGCACGCCAGGAATCCAAGCATGGATATCAGTACGTCCCATACTACTCAAGGTTATGCATCTTTATTGCCAAATACTGTTGCAAATTCTACGATTCGCACCTCTAAGAGTTCGAGAGTATAATTGGTTTAAGCAGCGAGTAAGTAGATATTCCAATACCCATTAGAACTAGCTTAGGGGAAGCTAGTGGAAGCCAACACAGTAACTGGAATCGGCAAGATAGAACACGGGAAGCGTAAGATTACACTTGATCTACTGCCAATGAATTGGGAGACTTCAACAAGGTAGTTGGATGGATTGGTTGACAAATGATCAATAGGAGATTGATATCCGCACCATGATGGCAAACGAAGAAACGACCGTGGCTCATGAAGCAGGATATGCCCCTACAAAATACCAATTGCGGGGAGGCGCAAAAGTTGTTGCGTAAAGGATGCATTGTTTTCTTGGCTCATGTCGGGGACAAGGGAGCCGAAGAACCAAAACTCGAAGATATCCCTGTGATAAAAGAATATCCTGAAGCCATCCCCGAAAACTTGCCAGAATTATCTACTCAGTGACAAGTCGAATTTTGCATCGATTTGATTTCCAGGCGCCGCGCTTGCAGCCAATACACCTTGGCAATTTACACCTTCAGACATGCAAGGATCGACAGTGTAGCTTCAGTAGCTGGTAGAGAAGGAAGATAACAGACCAAGTTTCCCATTTTGGGTAACCCCAACTCTGCTCATCAAGAAGAAGGATGTGACTTTCAAATGAGCATCAATTACTAGGGGCCAAACGAGCTAACCCACGAGAGTCGGTGACTCTCGCTAAGGATTAACAAATTACGTATTTAACTAACTGTGAGGATCCAACTACTATTACATGACTGTTTGACGATCGAGTGTCGTTAGCGATGAATTCAGGGAGAAAGTATATCGGGGAAATCGTGGGACGATAACTTGTCTTTAGACGCACACAAGATGGTGTTTCCTACACAATGCACAAAACCGAGTTACACAGAATATGAAACCTTGAGGATCTAGAAAACATATGATTAGGACCCTTGGGAACCCAGGTCCAAACGTGTAAAGGTTGTTACTTAGACACCATATCTATTAACTCAATCGAACACCACTAACCTGACATATATGCCATTTCAGTTAACAGAACAGAAAGTACTTGAAATTCTTTCGTTTAAATCTTCATTTTTGCTTCTAGCCGAGTAGATGTTTGCATCTCTACTCCCCTTAAAGTAGTTGTATCGCTTTGATTTTCTTCGCTAAGAGCGAACACACATTTGCTTCGATACATGGTCATTACCTCATACTCATTGTTTCATCACCTGGAAACTCACATATTACGTGTGCACCATCTTCTACGCATACGGTTTCATTTCGAACGCTTCATTGAAATTCGAGTATTATGTTGCTAAATCTAACTACTGGTTTGTGATTCGAATGGCCTACATTATTGTAACGGTTGACTCTTTGCTATCAGGTCAACACACCTTCTCGAAAACTTCTTTTGTTTCAAGATATATTCATGGTTTATTTTTGTAACCATGTTGGGATTCCCTTGTTGATACATACGTTTATTGTCGGGTTACGCTGAAACTAAGTTCAATTGTTTGAACTTATCCATTTTCACACGTTTGATTTGAGACGCAATATGATGTATTGGGAGCATCATATTCAAATATTCTTGCGGAAGTTCTTCCACTACGAGTCGTAGTAGATTCGGTCGGTCTATGACTCCACTAAATCGTTTGATTGACTTCGACACCTTGAGGTGATATTTTCACGGAATTGAAGCTTGTGCTAAGTTCGTTACGCACCTCATACACGAAATTGATTATTTATTGACTTGCACTAAATCCGTTTTGTTTATCATGATTAAAGCAGTCTCAACACAGTTGTGTGTTAAGGCAATGGTACATAGATTCATTTCATAAGCCCAATGTACCTCCTGACGATACTTTCATTGACAAATCGAATACCTTGTGGTATTTAATATTTTTTTCACCTTCGATCAAAAACAGTGGCTCTTTGATATTCTTTGTTCAACTGGAAACTTTACGACATTGTGTAAATCAAACCTTCGGGTTGTCTTTGTACACTTTCATTTGATTTCAGGCACGATGAACTTGTTCAGTCACCATTATTATCTCTCGTCATTTCAACACCTTGTGGTGTCATTGCAAATTTGCAGCTTGTGCTAATCATGGTCGATCGTTTTACACAAAACTACATATACTTTTGTTTGAACTAAGTCATTTAAACATTCCTGATGCAACTACGAATCAAGACAATGATACACCAGATTCACTTGTATTTCATTCAGTGTATTTTCGCAATTCGAGAATGTCAGCACACAAATTCTTATCATTTACTCATTCGAAAGCTGACAGGTCATTTTCATCTCCAAGTTGTTGATTTTGAGTTCATGTAGCGGATGCTATGGTTTGTGAAAATTTGCATACTATAACCAATCATTTGAGAATCCTATTGGATAAAACTCCTCTTTTGTGAAACCCCTGTTAACTGGATTACACTAGAGTATGCGTCGATACGTCTTGTACCTTCGACGCCAAATGCTAAAAGCACATACCTTTTAATTCGTGATATTATATATATTCTTGGACTCACTTGATGTGAATAGGGTTTGATTCGATTTGGTGATTATCTACCTCGGTACTATTCATATGCATACATACATAATGAAACCCTAAGGAGTTAAGGTAGTACAAATTTCGAGGACGAAATTTTCTTAACGGGGGGAGAATGTGACAACCGTCAATTTTGCATGCATCCGTACAATTAATTAATTTTAATTATGAGCTTAATGACTGTGCTTGATTACAACTGACACTTTAAACTGCTTACTGATTTAGATTACAAACATACATGTGCATTCTTACATACAGTCACTTCAATTATTTCATACAGACTCTTAGTGACAACCTGATGCACAAAGCACAGTTAGTACAGTGAGCGAATAACTCAGACACATGCTGACAATGCCAGCACATAGACAGACACTATTTTTAGGCCAGTATGGGCCAGGGATAAAACACTACACCAAGTATGGAGTGTAGGGAAGTGAGGACCATAAGACTATGCCACTAGGTGATAGTTTGAGTGCCGGAAAGTGCCTAAAACGCAATTTAATTACAGAATTCCGCATTTTAGTAACAATTCAGCTTTTAACACACTCATATTATATAGAGTATTGACTAAATGGTCCTGGACACTTTCCTAAGTGTTGGAATTAAATTCGTTACAAAAAGATGCACAAAAGACGCTTTACGGGTCAATTAAACGCTTTAACGGAACGATGCGAAACCGAACAACCAGACATTACCCGGGACATGAAAATATTGTTAGAAATATTATTTTATTATTTTAAATTAATCATGGTCACAAAAATCCCCATGCACCATGCAAACATGACATACACCCACTATACTTGTAAATACCCTTAACCTTTTAATAATTACCTACTAATTAACAAAAAATTTACACTTTACCCCCCCCCCCCCATAACCGAAAATCTGCCCTAATCATTAAGATATATTTTGTTTAAATCTTTTGTAAAGAGAATCTTGAGTTCATTGGCCAAATTTCATGTCATAATTCTCCTACAAGCTAGATGCAAATTTCCAAGAAATATTCATCATTTCCTCAAGATACACACCTCTCTCTCTCCTCCCTCTAAAATCGGCTCATACCCCCCCCCCCTCTCTCTCCACAACTGAATTCCATCACTACCATACATCAAACCTCCATTTCTTCTCCATCAAGCTCACATTCAAGTGGTAAAGATCCTCCATAGAAGTGAGAAGTTGGAGTGCTCTCAAGAAGCCTTGTTCAAGCTTTTCTCACCATCATTCTTTATCATCTCATCCTAAGATTTCAACCCTAGCCTTGTGCTAGTAGTAAGTCCATTCATACTCTTGTTCCACTTTGATTCTTGTTCGATTGTTGAATGTTCATCACACACAAAAGCTTAAACAGCTTGCTGAGTTGGATTTCCAGCCAACTTCAACAGGCTGTAACGGGATCATTTTAAAACGAAAAACGGAATTTCTAAAGCCTAAAATGAGTATTTTGGAATAACTAAATAAATGGCGCTGGAATCATACTTTTTCGAGACCGTTTACTATTTTTAAAAGGTTATTTTTGGACAGCAGCTCAAGCTGCATTTTTACTGCAGAAAAAGTGGTTTATTTTCGGAGTCACAACTTAAAACCTGAGTAAAATCAACTCATGAAATTTTTACAGTAGATAGAAACCATTGTCAGGACGACCCTCCAACTGGAATTTCGTCAAACGGACTTACGGTTGATTTTTAGTGAATATTTCCGTAAACTGCAATCAGAAGGTAACAAATCTGATTGCAGTCGAGAAAATGATTTTCTATAAAATATGGGTAACGAATTGGACTTTGATATTTTTACACAATAAACTTTGGAACATGTGTGACATTCTGTGAAAATTTGGTAATTTTTAGAAAAGGTTAACTATTTTATAAAAATCCTCGAAAACAGTCTGGTTTTGAGTAATAAAGCTGAAATAAAGTAAGTAACGTTTTGTTTGTCGATATGTCGGTTTGATGATTGAAAATGAACTATTGGATATATATAAAAGAAAATGATATGCTATTTAAGCATGGACACCTCTATTTACAGAGGAGACTCTGCCGAAATTTTCCGAGAATCCGAACACTTAGTAAAACATTCGAGAAAATAAATACGAAATAGTTGTCTAACTATTTTTCTAATAAAGTTAAAATAATTATTATTATTTTAACAACATAATGCCAATGTAACGTAACTCAAAACACTAAACTCTAAGTCAAGGCACGGCCCGTCCGTCTAATAGACGTTAGACCATTGTAGGTAGTCGTGTTTGCTGAGGAGATTTGGGTTACGAGTACCGAAGACGCAATACTGTGAGTTCATGTCCCCCTTTTCTCTTAACCGTTTTCAGTTTTATACTTCGGGGGTGAAATACATGTTACAATTATTACAGACATTTACAGACTTTTACAGACATTTACAGACTTTTACAGACATTTTTATACATGGTATGATTAGCTAAGGAACTTACTGTTAGATCACGTGAATGGATAGGCTATTATCGTAAGACCATTAATCCTTGTATAAGGACCGAGAGGCATGAGTGATAGATCTATTGGGTGTTGCGAGCCCCACACATGGGCCAGCGTGTGGCTGCATGTGGTGACTATGTCGTTCCGCCGGAAGGACCGGTATGAAATACGCGTTACAGGTTTGAGTGCTTCCTAGACCATGTCACTTATTAATGTATTAGCTACACATTAATTGATCTGTTTTTCCTTATTGCTACATACCAAGGACATACATTTTTACAGACATATTTCACAATCTATACAGACACACATTAATGATTTATACAGACTCACATACATATGAACTCGCTCAACTTTTGTTGATGTTTTCCAAACTACATGTATTTCAGGAAATTAAGTATGGATCTGGCGGGCGTTGGAATTTCAAGTCATGATTAAGTATAAAGATGTCATCCATGGTTTTTAGGTTTGGCCAGTGTGTCTTAATCCTGGACGAGACACGTCTTCCAAACTTGGATTACAACTATTATCTTTGACGAGTCCTTAGCAAACTTTTACACAATTCATCTGGTTTGTAAAACTTAAATTTTGAAGTCTACGTTTTAGACAATGTTGTTATGTTTTAAACTCATTTTATGGATGACAAATCTTTGGTATTATCATATAGATTGTTTGATATGGTTGAATGCAATGATAACAAGTAAGTCACCCCATAATCACGCTTCCGCAAAAGTCAGGGTGTGACAATCATTCATCAGGGCACACAACATCTAGCATAACCCTAATCATACCGTAACAATTAGTTACATGACATCTGAATCTCATAACTATCAACATCGATCATGAACAGTGGCACAACCCGTATCATTCATAACATTAGACCAACCCTGAATGATTTATGATAGAACATCAAATCAAATCATGGACAGTGAACAAAATCAATCCAATCATATACAACGTAATCGTCAAACTCTCAAAAATAACATCAATCATAGTCAAAACCATTCAGAAATCATTGCTTTACTAATATATCAATTTACACATAACGTTGCAGGTGGATCGAATCAATAAACGTGACTAACCAGTTAAGATGAAACACAAGAATCTCCTAAAGAGATGATGGTAAGGGGTGATGGCTGCCGCAGGAGAGTGGAGAGGTTCTAGGGTTTCGATTTGCCAAAAGAATGTCGAGTGTAACAGTTTCACGCAACAAATACTCGTAAAGACGTACTGGGCCCTTAATGGGCCTTGGCGAATCACTGAGCCGGCGAAACACACTTGTTTCGTCGAGGTGACTTATGGCGAAACACTCCTGTTTCGTCGGAGTGGTTGATGGTGAAACACTTTGTTTCGTCGGGTAGTTCTAATCTTAAACAGTTTACAAGTTCATGTTCACGCAACTAAACACTTTACTGATATTAAACACATAATATATCAAACAACCATCTCAACTTACAATCCAATGTGTACAATTACAAGGCAACCAATCAAACAACTAAAGAGTTAATGTGCATTTAATGCGAAGATGGACTCTTGAAAACTCGAGTTATCACAATCTAACCTAATTAAGATCACTCTTAACATCTTATAGCTAGCTGTGATTGCTCTGAAATTTGTGTTTTCATAGCAGCTGTGATTGATTAGTGTTCATTTGGTAATATCTTATAAATATACTGTCATACGTGCATCCAACAATTGACATACACACAACAGTTGTAATCTGCATTGAAACCATGTAAAACCCTAACTTTAGTTTAATCAATAATCTCTCTTCATTAAATACAAAACTATGTTTCTTTGTTTGTCTGTTGAAGAAACACTGAACTGATTAAGGATACTAATCGGTTTGGTTTATGTTCCTATCATAGTGGTTAATCTTCTAATGAATATTTGAGCTCCGACTTGATGTATAATCCTACAAAACAGAACACCGTTACTCGTTAAGAGGGGAATGTGGGGGTTTCCCTCTTAACCAGGCTCCGGCGTGAGAGTAAGCGACTGCTTTGAGAGGATAATTAAGTGCTAAGAGTGAGAGTAGAGGGAATAGAATCTTTAACCTGTGGAATGAGGTCTCTATTTATAGCCGGAGAGGTGTAAGAGGATATGGGCTGATGGGCCTTGGGCCGGAAATGGACAACATAACGGATATGCTCTTTTCCTTGCTGGTGTCGACCGTTTAGTGGCTTCTAGACGTTCTTCGGTGCTGGCGCACCTTGATTGGAGCCACGTGTCATTGTTGTCGGCCTTGCTGTTCTTCTGCCACCAGCAGACAAGTGGAGATCGTGGGACAGTTGTCTCCGTCCTCTGATTGGTGCCACGTAGGCGTCCTTATGTACTTCTCGTCAGGCGATCGTGGCGCACGATTGACCAGAGCCTGCTGGACGCTCATTGGCTCCTTTCACTGCCACTTGTACCTTGTGTACCACCGGAGGTAGCCTTGCGCTCCCCTCCTGTGTGGTTCTTGTCGGGCATCTAACTAACCCGCGCGGGGGTTAGTATGTCCATGTGTTCCATTATTTTATGCTAAGTGCTGATATCTGAGCTTCTTGTGGGCTATGCCTCGCGCGACACAAATCGGAAAGTGGTGTGGGTCGCGCGAGGCTCTCAGTAAGAAGTTTATTAAAATAAGGAGTATGGTCTCACGCGCAACCTCAACTGAGGTTTGCGCGGCTTTTTGGGACCATACCCCTTCATCTGTGTGTTTTAGTAGTTTCACTAATAATGAACTACTGATACAAGGGTTAGATGGAGATGAAGTAGGGGTTGTGAAGATAGGGCTGCAATAGGCTATGGATATAAAGGGTGCATCGACATAGGATGGGATAAAATACGTCGATGAACAACAAATCTAATTCGTTCATGCCACTCACAACATCTCTGCACAGGTGCAGGGTGATCTTTTTTCTCTTAAAGATTAAAATAGTTATTTTATATCAATTCAATAGAATTTTTAATGTTAGCTTAAAAAACCATATCACACGCGTCTGATAAAAACCGAGCAGGTATCAAAAGAATCAAATGCGTTTTTCTGAGAGTGGATAGTGGACACTACATATGCAATTTGGCAGACTTCCGGCCTTGTCTTTTGCCTCCGCTGCTTGCGTTAGCCGCTCGTGGAACCTTGTTTGCAATCACATCCTTTGTTGCCCCAAGCTCTCCTCCGCCTGCTTGGTCAACCCTTCCCTTCAAGCAGGGCCGGCCCAGAGGGTGTGCAGGGTGTGCCACCGCTCTGGGCCCAAAGTTTTTGGGGCCCAAAATATTTTTCATTCGGTTTATGCTTATAAAGAAATTGCTGACCCAATTAAGAACGTAAGTTTTACATGGTGCAGATGGTTGCCTGCTTGTATGTTTATCCAACATATGCAGGTTCGAAACAAGCCAACACAAAAGTTTTTTAGTTCTATTCAAACCATTTTTCTAATTTTGCATGGATATCAGTGGATATTATGCCCTTAATAGTGATTTTTTTATTTTAAATTAGCTTCATCAAAAAATAAAGCAATTGGTGGTTATTCAATCTATTTTGTTTAAATTAAGTTTAATTGTTTTGTTTATAAAAAATGATTGTTTAAGTTAAATCTTTATATTAATTGAGCAATTGTTTGTCATTTTTATTATTTTTTATTGATGTAAACATGTAATTACTTAAAAATAATGACTCTTTGAGTCTGTATGTATTCACCCTATTTTGACTGATTCATATCTTGTCCCCTACTCAAAATTCATGTATTCGCCACTGGTTCAAGCTTAATTTGCATGTCGAGAGAAGAGAAGGGAACCGTGAGAAAAAAAGCAACAAATTTTGTTTTGTTTCTATCTTGTATTTGTATAGTAAGATAAATAAAAAATAGGCCATAAAACATAAATAATATGATGTAGGGCCCCATTTTTGTTTACTCGAACGGGGCCCAAAAGAATTATGAAGTTTTCAGAGACGGCCTTGCCTTCAAGTAGGTTATTCTGAGCCCTTACGTTTACATTACACCAATCATAAATTATATCAGGAATTGTGTTGTTTGGTATTCGACCATTCTCTATTATTTATGCCTTAATATTCATTAGGTTGCTATAGAAGGTGTGGTGAACAAAGTACTATCAGAGCCAATTCGTCCTCACTTTGCCATTGCTTATGCTGGTCCTTTTTTCGGTTTGCAAGAGGGTCACCAACTCGTATGTAATTTGGACTTCAAAACTATTGAAAAAAGAAGATAATCATGAACGGTTTTCTCTCCACTGATTAATTATTTTTATCAATTTCACGGATGAATTGCAGATTACTGCAAAACTAGGCTCCAAGGTTCCGGTCGTGACTAATCGACCTGCTGGAATTATTGGAAGAGATGAGTTTTATAATGAATTCAAAGAGGTTTACTTTTGTTTTCCATTTTTGTTTTTTACTAAAATTTGTTGCTTGTCTACGTGAAGTAATGAATCAAATAACCTACAGATTTGGTGGAAACGTAGTGATATCGACGGCTACCGTGACGACGACGACTATGACGAGGAGGAGGAGGAGGATGATGATGTTGACTATGATAGTGCAAATACAACAATCATGTTAATCGTTGGATTTCTACCAGGAATAAAAGTCAGAACAATCCCACTCGTAAAGCAACTCGGGGTAATAAATCTCATCTTTGTTAAACACAACATTAATCTTATCTTGTAATTGTATATGTTTATATATATGTGTGTGTGTGTATCAGGAATACAAATTTGTAACAGACATTAGGGAGTTCTCAACTTCTATTTCTGGATGTAATTCCCCTGCTGCCATAATAATGTTCGGTGTAAGCGGTTCCTCATGTAACTTTTCATTTTTTTTGCACAAGATTGTTTTCTTATTATACGTGAACTGGCCGAATTACATCAATATCGCAGGTAAGTGAGCAACAAGCTGCGCCGCTACCCCTTTCTGAATAGCAAACCCTAGCCTATTAAAGACAAACCCCTGCCCCCTGTTGATTAGCAACTGCTGTGGACAACCTTTTGGACCCTAGTCAACAAACGGACAACCTTGTTATGCTGACTTACTATAACTTATTCTACCCTTCTATTTATGTCCTTGATTTTAGATTATTTCATGTCACCGGAAACAGTCATTGTTGGCGATTGTTTCTCGCGGTTCCATTTTACTAATGGAAGCTCAAGGAACATAACCGTTATTCAAGAATATGTTTCTGCTGTTGCCTTGGTATTTGTCGTGGACAAGAACAAACCTCTTGGTAACTTAAAATTTACCGCTCAAATCCATTTTTCTTTTGAAACTCTATTTATCCATTGCAACATAAGGTTAGTTCCAGTTAGTTATGAAATTTTAAATATTTTTAACAGGTATCAGAGAAACTCAATTTCATGCTGTATTATCAAGTGGACTGGTACCTGTAGGCTCGGTGTATGCAGCATCTGTTAAAAAGAGTAGGCGTTATTCGATTGAGCTCACTGAAAGAAGTGAGAATCTTTATGGTGGCAGAATGTTTAGGCAAGCTTATGAGGAAGTATGAAATTCTTTACCTGTAGTTAACACGTTGTTTGACCATGTTGACTTTTTTTGCTGATGTGGTACGGACATGGTGCTCAGTGACGGATTCAGGAATTTTTTCCACTAGGTTCCTTTTAGTAGATTTTCACTAATTCTCACAATTTTTTTTAAATCATACAAAACTTCCACTATTTTTTTCATTTTTTTTTCCAAACTAAGGGGGTTCCCAGGAACCCCCAAAACACCCCTGGATCCGCCACTGATGGTGCTGCATTGTCATATGAAAATTGGTAAACTTACAAGATATATGAAAGGATTTTAATAGTTCATTCATTATTTTTGTAGAGAGAATGTTATATATATATTTTTTTAATATTAATATGACCCACTATGAATTTTAACCGTTCATACGACAGTTAGGAGATGAGATCGGTCATGCCCACATTGGGGTAATAAAAAGAAGAATATACTCGGAAAAAGTAGGATGGGGGACTTCTCTTGCATTCCACAACGTTTTCCTTTAATCCATTTATAAGGCGATGGATGTGGCGTCGGCAAGTAGCTCGGGGAGCTGAGGTGGTGTCAGAGCTTATGAATCAACGGTTTTATTATGTAATCTTAGCACAAAATACAATGATTGAACAAATCTGTCATCACAGATTAATAACCAAACAAAGGTAAATAAGATCTCCACAAGGATGATCGGTACAAGTAGAAGGTGCACCCTAGACTCACGGATGTACGTGTGAGGATAGGGAACCAAAGTAGGTGAACAAAGAGATGAGCACAGCAAATGAGGAGCTCGTGTGTGAAGCTTCTGGAGCCACCGAAAGATATAGGACACAAACCCTAGACAGCTCATGACCGGTTGTCATGAGCCCACAAGAGCACGCAAGCCCAGCAAGAACAGAAAGGAGCAGCAGCCCAAATGCGAAGAAAGCAGCAGCCCAAATAACCAATCCTCACAAACAAGATAAAGGAACAAGGTTAAAACAATATAAAGTATAAAATATAAACTAGGCACATTTATACTGGATAATATACCAGTATTTTAACATCCCCCCACAGTTTAAATGTGCAAAGACATTAGAAAGACCTAGAGACTTACACATCTCAGAGTGAGCTTTAGGGAGAAGGCCTTTGGTAAATATATCAGCTAGCTGATGCTCGGTCTTGATCCCATGAGTTTTGATCAGTCCTGAAGCAATTTTCTCCCGTAAAAAGAACAAATCAAATTCGAAATGCTTGGTTCTATCGTGAAAGACGGGATTGGCAGCGATAGATAGTGCTGCAGTGTTATCACATTTCAATACAACTGGAATATTGACATTCACATGAAGTTCCCTTAAGATATTCAGCAGCCACAACACTTCACACGTTGCACTGCACATGGACCTGTATTCGGCCTCGGCAGAAGACCGAGAGACAACACTTTGTTTTTTGCTTTTCCATGAAACTAAGGATCCACCAAGGAATATACAAAAACCAGTGACAGACCTACGACTGTCCACACATTTAGCCCAATCCGAATCTGCAAAGGCAGTTAATTGAAACATATTGCTCTTCTTAAACAGGATCCCAGTGCCTGGGGCACCTTTAAGGTACCTTAACACTTTGAAAGCAATTTGCGTATGAGCTTCAGTAGGTTTATGCATGAACTGAGACAAATAATGAACAGAATAAGCAATATCAGGTCTAGTGTGTGATAGGTAAATGAGTTTGCCTATCAGTTTTTGGTATTGCATAACGTCGATAACTTGTGTCTCTTTCATAGTTAGGTTTGTTAAGACATGATTTTGTTCTATGGGACAACTGGAAGGTTTGCTTCCACTCATTCCATATTCATTTAATAAGTCCATACAGTACTTTCTTTGGGATAGACAGATACCTTCTTTAACATTAATCACTTCAATACCAAGAAAGAACTTTAGTAACCCAAGGTCCTTAATTAAAAATTCAGTTTTTAAAAGATTCTTGATCCTCTTTATCTCATTTTCATTGTTCCCGGTTAACACAATGTCATCGACATAGACCAAGAGAACAATGAAGGTAGAGTTTTCAGATTTAATGAACATTGAGTGATCACATTTGGATTGGACAAAACCAATTTTGACTAACACTTGAACAAGTTTCTCATTCCACATACGTGGAGCTTGTTTTAGGCCATATAGGGACTTGTTTAATTTGCAGACTTTATGTTGATTTTCAACATTCAAACCATCAGGTAATGTCATATAGACTTCTTCTTTAAGATTACCATAGAGGAAAGCATTGTTAACATCAAGTTGATATAACGGCCAATTATTTTGAACTGACAGGCTAATAACGCACCTAACAGTGACCATCTTAACAACAGGTGAAAAAGTTTCATCAAAGTCAACTCCCTCACGTTGTTTAAACCCTTTTGCAACAAGTCTAGCCTTGAACCTATCGACTTCACCCGTAGACTTGTATTTAACTTTGAAAACCCACTTGCACCCAATGGGTTTTTTTATTTTCAGGTAGGTTAACAATATCCCAAGTGTTGTTTTTATAAAGAGCAGACAATTCATCATTCATAGCATCAATCCACCTTTTATCTTTAATAGCATCTTTATAGGTGGAAGGTTCAAGAATTTTATTAATATTAGCAGCAAAACAGACATTATCACTAGGCAAGTTGGAATAATCCACATATTTATCGTAGCTATATCTAGCATTGCCAACAATATAATCATCAATTCTCTTTGGGGCAGTAGAGGATCTAGAGGACCTTCGAGCAGGAATGGTACCCTCAGGAAGGTTTGACTCGTCATTAATACTACTAGACTCAGCCCTCACAGGACCAGTTGTATTACCTAAAGACTCACTACTCTCAGTTATGTCATCAGTCCCTGATGACTGCTGAGCATTACTATCAACAGGTGATTCAACCTCATCACTGTGTTGCTGTGTCAAGATAGTTGAGTCAGTAGTACCCTTCTCTTCATCATTGGGATTTAAATCACTTGAAAATCCAAAGTTATCGAAAAAATTTAGCCGTGTTAAGTTATTTGGACCTTCTAGAGCAGAGTGTGATTCATTTTTAAAGGGAAATGTAGTTTCATGAAAGCTAACATCCCTTGAGAAAATGAATTTTCCCTGATCTAGACTCCATACCTTATATCCCTTTTTAAAATTAGAGTACCCCATAAAAACACATTTTTCAGCCCTTTCTTCAAGTTTATCAGGGTTATCCAAAATAGTAAAGTAGCAAAGGCAACCAAAGATTTTCAAGTGATCAAGAGAAGGTTTAAAACCAAACAATTTTTCATAGGGAGAACATCCATGTAATACAAAAGAGGGAAGCCTGTTAATTAAGTAAGAAGCTGTAAGAACACATTCAGACCAGAATCTAAGGGGAATATTAGATTGAAATAGCAAAGCTCTAGCAATATTTAACAGGTGTCTATGTTTCCTCTCCACAATGCCATTTTGTTGTGGAGTATAGGTGCATGATGTTTGATGAATGATGCCCTTTTGTTTAACAAATGAAGACATTTGAGAGTTGATGAATTCGGATCCATTATCACTCCTAAATATTTTTATGTTGACTTCAAATTGTGTTTTAACAAGGTTGTAAAAACTTTGTATATTTTCAAAGACCTCAGACTTAGATTTCATCAGGTAAACCCAAACAGATCTAGTAAAATCTTCCACAATAGTAAGAAAATATTTGTATCCTTCCACGCTAGTGACCTTGTAGGGACCCCAGACATCTAAGTGAATGAGGTCCCCAACCTTAGTTGTCTTATGGTCGCTGAGAGGGAAGGGAGACCTATGCTGTTTAGCCTTGTGACATATGTCACAAGGGTTAGAGGCAGATTCAGATTTAAGTTGAAGAACATTTAACACTTGTTCAGCTGGAGACCCAGCCTGGAGTGCCAGAGCTTTACTTTTTCAGCCATACTTAGACAAGAAAAGCTAGAACTCAGAGAGTTACCACAGAAATATAAACCCTCAGTTTGTCTACCTATCACCAGGGTTTTCTTTAAGCAAGAATCCTGAATGTAGCAGGAATTTTCATCAAACACAACTTTAAGCTTACTGTCTTTAGCAAGTTTATATACAGAGATAAGATTCACACAATATTCAGGAACTACAAACACATCTTTTAGAATCACAGACTCTCAGAGTTTAAAACAGCCAATTTGAGTGACTTTAGCATTAGTACCATTTGGGTGCTTAACAGTTATATTATATTCAGAAACATCAACAAGATTGAACATATTTTCGCTAAACATGACCATGTGCTGGTTTGCACCAGAATCAATAATCCAGTTTAGAGTCTGTGATGAAAACAGTTTTGAGTTGAAACAGAAAACATTTTTGTACTCAGAGAAAGAATTGAAACATTTACCTCCTACATTGGACTTATTTGTGTCCTCTGTCTTATTCTCATTTAGCATACCTAGCAACTTAGAAAATTGATCAGCAGTTAAGGAGTTCAAAGAGCTAGTATTTTTATCATTCATATTATTATTCATGGAGGAACCAGTGCCACTGCTAGCAGCATTGTTAGACCTAGTCCACTGATGACTACCCTGGGTAGGTTTTGGTCTATAATTTGAAGGATAACCATGCAATTCATAACATTTATCTGCTGTATGTCCAATCTTGTTGCAATGAGAGCACTTTAGATTAGGGTTAGGACCTCTGTTAATTTTTTTCTTATTTTCATTGGAAAAGTTAGACTTTGCAGCAAAACCAACATTAGGCATTTTGGAAGAATTGTTTGACCCTCTATGAGATTCTTCTCTAGAGATGATAGAAAAAGCAGTCTTGATAGTTGGTAAAGGGTCTCTTGTTAACAGATTGGTTCTAACAGGTTGATAAATGTCATCAAGTCCCATTAAGAATTGCATAAGTTTGATTAGCTGATTGAATTCATTAAATTTTGTAAACGCATCACAAGTGCATGAGGGTAGTTGAAGCATGGCATCAAATTGTTTCCACATAGTGTTGATTTTATGATAGTATTCAGAAACACTAGCCCCATTCTGACTAACCGAATTGATTTTTTGATACACTCCAAACACAACAGAACCATCAACTTTATCATAAGTATCTTTTAAATCATCCCAGACTTCAGAAGCAAGTTTAGAGTACACTTGACCAACATATAATTCATCAGAAACAGAATTTAGAATCCATGTTAACACAATAGAGTTGCAATGATCCCATTGACTAGCAAAAACATCATCAGTTTTTGACCTAGCACATGTTCCATCAATAAAGCCTATTTTATTTTTTGCCATTAGGGCAAGTTTCATAGCATTTGACCATACCACGTAGTTTTCAGTTCCTTTCAATTTTATATTCACCATAGTAAGACCACTTGAATCACTAGCATGGAGGTATAAGGGATCACTGGCATCAAGTTTACTAACCAATGTCACAGCAGTATCAGATTTATCAGGCATAATGGTAGGGTAAAAACAGAATGAAACAGATATTAAACAGATAAGCAGACAGCAGAATGAAACAAACAAGTAAGCAACAAATAGGCAGTCAACAAAGCCAAACAGACACGGCGAAGCCTGGACAGAGGTCAGATCAGAGGTTCATCACTCAAGGTGCCTCCGCAGACAATGACCAGGGAGCCAAAAACCAATCAGACCAGACACAATGCAACAGAGTGAACCCTCTCTGTGTCCCAATAATCAAAAACCGGTCTTGTCTAAATCCGGTATCAAGAATGCCTAGACTCCAAGACACAGTGATGCAATACAAAATATAAAGAGATAAAGGAGGAACAATCTCACAGTGGGTACAAAGTCCTTTAGTGGATCAAGGCTTGTAACCTTTACTTAGGGTTACAAGCGTTTGATCAGAGAAACCAACCCAGGTCCTGTTAGTTTGCCCAAAGAGGGACTAACGAGGGCCTTCTTCTAAGAACAGAGCAGAATCCCAAAAATTAGGGTTCTTGTTCCACACGAGCAGCGTCGACACCAACAACAGAGCACCAGAACCAGAGACCAAAACCCTAGAAATTAGGGTTTCAAACACAGCAGCCGGAAGAGAGCGAGAACACCGTGATTTGAAGACGGCAGACACACAGACTACCAGGTCTTCAAGTACCGGAAACCCTAGGTTGATTCACAGAGAATCAGACCTTCAAGAGAAGCAGCGGAAGAACACCAGAGCACCGATTCAACCTCGGAGCTCTGATACCATGTCAGAGCTTATGAATCAACGGTTTTATTATGTAATCTTAGCACAAAATACAATGATTGAACAAATCTTAAACTTAAACATCAAAATACAATGATTGAACAAATCTCTACCAAAGATTTTTTCTTAATTTTTAGGATTTTTTCTTAGATTTTTAAAAACCTGGTTAGTGCGAAAGGACGTAAAGTGTAATGAATTTTATAAATAAAGGACTGTGACTGTAATTAATGAAGTTAAAGGTCATCCACTGCAATCCGATACAAACATAAAGGACGAAATGTGTAATTTACCCCAAACTTTTTGTGCATAACCACTTGTAACATGTGCTTTGAGAGTTTTCCAAAAAAAAAAAAACTTGATTTTCTAATTTTAACCCAAAGGTTTTTACCTTTTGCAATTTTAACCCTACATATTTGTTTTTTTAACTTTAACCCAAATTTTTCATTACTTCTAACCCAAAGGTTTTTACCTTTTGCAATTTTAACCCTACATAATTTGTTTTTTAACTTTAACCCAAAACTTTTCATTATTTGCAGTTTAACTTCACAACTTTTGTCACTTATACTTTTCATCTTTGGCAAATTTTCGGTTTACGTATGGTTCTTAATTTTTCGAGTTAATACGACGCAACGTACAAGTGTGGTTCAACTTTTTTATGTTTTGTTTCAAATTTTTCAAGTTAATATGACGCAACGTACATGTGTGGTTCAACGTTTTTACCTCTAGTTTTTCATGTTTGACAGGTTCGTCGCAACACGCAGACCCTAGGTCGAGTCAGTGTTGGTGGTCGATAACAATTGTGTAACATTAGTACTATTTGACACCGTTTTACGCCTTGCACTCAACGCGGCGTGTGCTTTGGGGGTTTTCCAAAGAAAAAATCGTTATGCATATGGTTGTCGTAACCTTGGCTTTGGCAATTTTAACCCTACATAATTTGTTTTTTAACTTTAACCCAAAACTTTTCATTATTTGCAATTTAACTTCACAACTTTTGTCACTTATACTTTTCATCTTTGGCAAATTTTCGGTTTACGTATGGTTCTTAATTTTTCGAGTTAATACGACGCAACGTACAAGTGTGGTTCAACTTTTTTATGTTTTGTTTCAAATTTTTCAAGTTAATATGACGCAACGTACATGTGTGGTTCAACGTTTTTACCTCTAGTTTTTCATGTTTGACAGGTTCGTCGCAACACGCAGACCCTAGGTCGAGTCAGTGTTGGTGGTCGATAACAATTGTGTGACATTAGTACTATTTGACACCGTTTTACGCCTTGCACTCAATGCGGCGTGTGCTTTGGGGGTTTTCCAACGAAAAAATCGTTATGCATATGGTTGTCGTAACCTTGGCTTTGGCAATTTTAACCCTACATAATTTGTTTTTTAACTTTAACCCAAAACTTTTCATTATTTGCAATTTAACTTCACAACTTTTGTCACTTATACTTTTCATCTTTGGCAAATTTTCGGTTTACGTATGGTTCTTAATTTTTCGAGTTAATACGACGCAACGTACAAGTGTGGTTCAATTTTTTTATGTTTTGTTTCAAATTTTTCAAGTTAATATGACGCAACGTACATGTGTGGTTCAACGTTTTTACCTCTAGTTTTTCATGTTTGACAGGTGCGTCGCAACACGCAGACCCTAGGTCGAGTCAGTGTTGGTGGTCGATAACAATTGTGTGACATTAGTACTATTTGACACCGTTTTACGCCTTGCACTCAACGCGGCGTGTGCTTTGGGGGTTTTCCAAAGAAAAAATCGTTATGCATATGGTTGTCGTAACCTTGGCTTTGGCAATTTTAACCCTACATAATTTGTTTTTTAGCTTTAACCCAAAACTTTTCATTATTTGCAATTTAACTTCACAACTTTTGTCACTTATACTTTTCATCTTTGGCAAATTTTCGGTTTACGTATGGTTCTTAATTTTTCGAGTTAATACGACGCAACGTACAAGTGTGGTTCAACTTTTTTATGTTTTGTTTCAAATTTTTCAAGTTAATATGACGCAACGTACATGTGTGGTTCAACGTTTTTACCTCTAGTTTTTCATGTTTGACAGGTTCGTCGCAACACGCAGACCCTAGGTCGAGTCAGTATTGGTGGTCGATAACAATTGTGTGACATTAGTACTATTTGACACCGTTTTACGCCTTGCACTCAACGCGGCGTGTGCTTTGGGGGTTTTCCAAAGAAAAAATCGTTATGCATATGGTTGTCGTAACCTTGGCTTTGGCAATTTTAACCCTACATAATTTGTTTTTTAACTTTAACCCAAAACTTTTCATTATTTGCAATTTAACTTCACAACTTTTGTCACTTATACTTTTCATCTTTGGCAAATTTTCGGTTTACGTATGGTTCTTAATTTTTCGAGTTAATACGACGCAACGTACAAGTGTGGTTCAACTTTTTTATGTTTTGTTTCAAATTTTTCAAGTTAATATGACGCAACGTACATGTGTGGTTCAACGTTTTTTCCTCTAGTTTTTCATTTTTGACAGGTTCGTCGCAACACGCAGACCCTAGGTCGAGTCAGTGTTGGTGGTCGATAACAATTGTGTGACATTAGTACTATTTGACATCGTTTTACGCCTTGCACTCAACGCGGCGTGTGCTTTGGGGGTTTTCCAAAGAAAAAATCGTTATGCATATGGTTGTCGTAACCTTGGCTTTGGGGGTTTCTAAAAAAAATTGATTTTTTTTTACTTTTCACCCAAAAGTATTTCATAAATTACTTTAACCTAAAACTATTTGTTTTTTTACTTTTAACCCAAAACTTTTTATCTTTTGTAATATATCCTCACAACTTTTTTTACTTTCAACTTTGGTCATTTACAGTTTTCATTTTCCACAAATCTTTCGCTTTATGCTTGGTTCTAAATTTTATGACTTAACACATTGCAACGTGCGTCTTTGGTTTAACTTTTTTACGTTTCGTTCTAAATTTTGCGAGTTAACATGACGCAATGTGCGTGTGTGGGTGAACGTTTTTACATCGTCTATTTTCCCCCGTTGACAGGTTTAACATAACGTGCGAGTCCTAGATCGACTTAGTCATAATTAAAAAATCCCCGCCGCATTGCGGCGGGTCTCAATTCTAGTTGGTATCAAAATTCAATATATAGTTTTAAAAGAAAATAAATAATATGTTGACATTGTTAAAAACTTAAAATTATTATTTTACTTTCGCTTTGGGATCATCTCGCATTTGCGGGTCTCTACTTTCCTTTTGCGGAAAGCAAATGATTGAAGTGTTATAAGTGTGGTTGAGTATATGTGATTTCAAATTTGTTTTTAGATGAGTTTATTGTTAGGTTTCGAGTAAGAGGCCTCTGAAGGGGTATGGTCCCAGATCTCGCGTCAGCATCGACCGCGAGTGACCATTACCCTTATCAAAACCCTCACTAGCTAACAACCTACTTATGTCCGTGCGGGAACGCATCGACACAGTGGTTGAATCCAATCTGTTCAGTGATGGAGGAGGACTTACCTGGAATATGAGAACGGTAGGGTGATGCGGCATAGCATCACATCTAGTGTATGAAAACGGAAGTATTCACAGCGATGCGGCCTGGCACCGCGTCCAGTGAACACTTCTATCAATACAAGGAAGCTGCAACAGTCATCACAGGCGACGATGCGGCTGGCACCGCGTCTCGCGTATTTCTTGATCACAAGCAAGGGACGCGATAACATCAGATGTTACCGCAGGCAGCGATGCGGCTCGCACCGCATCCTATACGCCCAACAAGTGGGACTGACATCACAGTGCAAGTAGCACCGATGACAGTCATCTGTCAAGGCTACGTAAGTAACAGACTGACGTGGCGTAACCTCCACACCCGACAAGCCTGACACACCTGCAAAGGTGCAGCACGTCGTCAGTCTGTCCATCATCCTCCTCCTTCACTCCTCGGCTATAAATACCAACCCCAAACCAGGTTTGAGGTATCTCTGGACAACTCTCCCACTACTACTACTATCATACTTTGCTTCCCAAGCAGATTACTGATTCTCACGCCGGAGAGTGGTAACAAGGAGCACCCCCCACCCCATCCTCCTTGTTACGAGTCACGGTTTGTTTCCTTGTGCAGGAGATCAACCCACCGGTGATCCAGCCAGCGATCCTCGAAGAGGAAAGGATTAACCCTTCTTGACGAGATCAGTGTGTTAACCCTGCCCGGTTAACCATTGTTTCATCATTAGCGCCCACCGCTACTCTTAGCACCTTTTAAATCATCCTTTTCCCTCTCACAACATCATGACTGATCACCAAAACAACACTGAGGATAACCAAAATCCCACAAACCTAGGTCCGGTAGGGGTCAATCCCTCAACCTCGCAACCCGGACACATCGGCACGTCGACACAAAGGGGCCCATCCCTTACCTTCGGACATGACTTATCACAGTACGCATCTGTGATCCCACCAGGCATGGACGTTCATACCTGGTATGACCAGCAGGCAGCCCTGCTGACTGCAACATACAACCGCGCTTGTGCGGAAGCGCAAATACAAGCTGGGTCTACCCCAGCACCGCACACCCCTGCCGATCGTATTCTATAATACGAAGGCAGGGTACATTCACGTCCAGCTTCGAGAAGCAGACGTGAAGACCGCGGATCATCTTACTGTGAGGTCCGCACAATAAACGAGGACGATTCCTCGTACGGGTCCCATACCAGGGGACCAGTGCATACCCGCCTAGGTCCTTATGGTGAGGACAGGCGACGATCCGCATCCCGACATGGCTCTAGAATTCAGAGCCGGTTGGGCCCGCAACCGTATACCGAAGGGTATGGTCATACCGACCTGGACGATCATACATATATCGGGGATTCGCATGACACCAGCAGCAGACCGGGAGGACGCAACTATGTCCCTCCCACTCACCCCCGCAACACATACCTCAAGGCCACAAAACACCCTGAGAACCAGCCATACAGGCCGAAAGCTGCGGCCGAAAACTCCAAATTCGCCCCGCGAATTGCCCACGCCCACTTCACCACAACAAAATTCCCATTCAACGTCGGGAGATACAACGGTTCGTCCGACCCAGACGACCACATGAACATTTTCATGGGCGCAGGGTGCAACGGCATATGGGATGAACCCACTTGGTGCAATTTTTTCCCCCAGACCCTTACGGGTCTGGCCAGGGCTTGGTTCGATTCTTTGCCAGTGGCATCACTGGCCTCATTAGAGGATCTTCATGCAAAGTTCCTCGCTCACTTCAGCCAGCAATGACGTCACGTACGTGATTCGTTAGACGTTATGAATATCTGGCGTAGGGACGACGAATCTCTAAAAGCATTCGTCGTCCGGTACAATAAAGAGTGCCTAGAGATAGGTGACGTGCAAGACCAAATGGCACGGAACCATTTCATCAAGGTCGTTAGGGACAGGCAGATGGTCATGACCATCTCTGGCAAGGAGGGCTTGCCTAAAAGATGGGAAGATGTCATGGCCGCGGTCAAGACATACGCTCAGACGCAGCGGTCTCTCGAACCGCATGTGGCAAAGGCACAGCCCCAAGCCGAAACCTCCCACCAGGGGTCCAAGCGTAACAATAAACGCAACCGGGATGTTGGAAATCGCGACATCATTTCCAAACCATACTTCCCGCGGACCAACCCGTTTGACCCAAGGAACCATAATTCCCAACGGGACAACCGGGCACCAAAGAAAGATTCTCGGGACCGCAACTTGACCGAGATCACTGTGTCGCCAAGTGAAGTCCTTCTTACGGATGCACAGCTCTTGCGACCGGCCCAACCAATGAAGTCCAAGAAAAATCAGGATCTCACTCTCTATTGTGAGTACCACAAGGACTCGGGCCACACCACAAACAACTGCATCAGTCTCAGGCTGTAGATTGAGCGAGCCTTAAAAGAGGGGAAACTACAACATCTTTTGTCGGGTGGGCAGAAACCCACCAAGCGCATCACCCCTCATGGCGAAGGCACCTCCTCAGGGAAGAAGACCATGTATGTGGCCTCAACCCACATGATCAACGGAGGTAAAGGTAGGCCGCGTAAGGCGGCGAGAAGACCGGACAATGACTGGAAAGACGAGCAAGTCGTCTTTCCAAAAGTCCGAGGCGGACCGCGCGACAGGCGCGCCGTCGTTATTACAGGCCAACTGGCGCATTACTGCACCGAGCGGCTATTCATCGACCCGGGCAGTACTTCTGATATAATCTACGAACAATGCTTCAACCAGTTCGACCAGGAGGACAAAGATCGGTTGCAAGCAGTAGATTACCCGTTGGCCGGGTTCGCAGTGTCTTTCCCCTGGGCCAGATAACTTTTCCTGTGCGTCTTACCAGCGGAAGGCACACACGAACAGAAGAGGTAAACTTTATGGTTTTACCTCACACCTCCAGATATGACGTACTCCTTGAGAGGGAATCCCAAGGTGATTTCAATATGATTACGTCCGTCCGCCACTATGCGGTCGGTTTCCCAACCGAATCGGGGATCGCGATAATCTACGCACGCAGAGACGTCATGATGTCGGACGAAATGCGTCCAACTAAGGTCGCAAGGCCCACCCCCAGCAACCAACCAGAAAAATGGGTTCTCAACGCGAGATACCCAGAATAAAAGGTTACATTGGGTCACGCCTTGTCCCCGACCACCAAAGCGCACCTGAAGCAGCTTCTCTTCAGGAACCAAGATATTTTCGCGTGGACACCCGCAGACATGACAGGGGTCCCACGTGATATCGCGCAACATCACTTGAATACCTTGCCAGGTATCAAGCCGGTGATCCAAGGCCAACGCCACCTTGGATCCGCTAAAAACCAGGCGATGCAGGAGCAGGTGGAAGAACTGCTCTCCGCAGGCATCCTGCGGGAAGTTAAATACCAGACTTGGTTGTCCAACCCAGTCATGGTGGAAAAACCATCCGGGGGCTGGCGCATGTGCGTCGATTACAAAGATCTCAACAAAGCCTGTCCCAAGGATTGTTACGCACTTCCAGAAATCAATGAAAAGGTCGATAATCTCGCACCATTCAGATGGAAGTGTTTCCTCGATTGCTGCAAAGGTTACCACCAGGTACAAATGGCAATCGAGGATGAAGATAAAACGGCATTCCGCACTCCTACCAGAAATTACTGTTATACAAAAATGCCGTTTGGGTTGCGCAACGCGGGCGCAACCTACCAAAAACTGATGAACGACACTTTCCGCGGGCAAATAAGCAAAAGTGTCGAAATCTACATGGACGACCTAGTCGTCATGAGCATGGAGGAAGATACCATGCTCACAGATATCGAAAGAACATTCCAGACTCTGCGGAGCGTTAACATAAAGCTCAATCCAGGGAAATGCTCGTTTGGAATGGAAGAAGGCAAATTCCTTGGGTTCATCGTGACTAAAGATGGATTCAAGGTAAACCCGTAGAAAGTTCAGGCGATCGAGCGCATGCCATCGCCTTCAACGATGAAAGAAATGCAACGACTGGCCGGCAGGCTAGCCGCACTAAATAGATTCTTAGCCAACCATGCAGCCAAGTCCTATCCCTTCATCAAGACCTTGCGGAACTGTTTAAAGAAAGAACAATTCCAGTGGACCGCAGAGGCGGAGAATGCTTTCCGAGAAATGAAGTAGTGTTTGATGCAACTCCCATCTTTAACCGCACCACACAAGGATGAACCACTCATACTATACCTATCTGCCGCAGACAACGCAGTAGGTGCGGTACTGATAGTGGAGCGGGAGGGAGTTCAAACGCCCATCTATTACATCAGCAAGATGCTCAACGACCCAGAAACACGATATTCAATAATGGAGAAATTGGTATTAGCTCTAGTACACGCATCAAGACGGTTGCGACGATACTTTGCAAATCATGTCATCACGGTGCTAACCAATTACAGGATCGGCCCGATCCTATCGAAACCTGACATTTCTGGGAGGTTAGCAAAATGGGCAATTGAGCTGGGCGCGCACACGCTGAACTATAAACCGCACCCCGCGATTAAAGGCCAAGTCTTAGCTGATTTCGCCGCCGAGGTACCGGCCGATCGCATTCAAGAATGCGAAGCAGCACAAAATCCTACGCCAACACCAGCTTCCTCGGAGATTTGGGCACTCTTTACTGATGGTGCCTCCAACGAGGACCTTTCCCTGACGCACCAGGTGCGGTCAAATTTATCATAGTCGCGGTTGATTACTTCACAAAATGGGTAGAGGCAAAACCGCTCGCCTCGACCACTGCTATGATAACAAGAAAATTCATATGGGAACACATCATCTGCCGTTTCGGTCTACCAATGTGCATCGTCACCGATAACGGCACCAACTTTGCTGCCGACGAATTCCAAAAATGGCTAGAAGAACTGCATATTAAGCACATATTCTCATCCGTGGCACACCCGCAAGGGAATGGCCAAGTCGAGAGTATCAATAAAAGTCTAGTCGAGGGCATCAAAGCAAGGTTGGGAACAGCCAGACGTGGCTGGGTCGATGAACTCCCAAGCATCTTATGGGCCCACCATACAAGCCCAAAAACAAGCAACGGGGAGACACCTTTCAGCCTGGTCTATGGCTCAGATGCGGTGATCCCCGCGGAAGTAGGCATCCCTTCTCCCAGAATGTTGGCTATTGAAAAAATAGACAACAGTATGGAACGCAGGATTGACTGGGACCTCTTGGAAGAAAGGCGTGAAAACGCGGCCATCAACGAGGCCAAGTACAAATCCAAACTTGAAAAGTACTACAACTCACGCATCCGCGTTTGTACTTTCAACCCAGGAGACTACGTACTCCACGACAACGAGGCATCTAATGCTGAACGCCCAGGGAAACTTGCCCCAAAGTGGGAAGGACCCTACCTCATCAACGAGGTCTTGGGCAAAGGGGCGTATAAATTACAAACGTTAGAAGGCGAACCTATCGCACGTACATGGAATGCACAACAGCTTAGACGCTGTTACATGTAAGCCATGTTTTTACATTTTCATGTAACCTATCGGGCCGCAGGCCATTTGCAATTAAATAAACGAGCAATTCAATGCAATATTGTTTGTTACTACTATTACAAATGCGTGTTCCACTTTGCGGTATCCGCAAAAACAGATTGGCAAAATCTTCATTCGCGATACCCACACAAAGTGCCAACCACACACAAATATTGTAATAGGCCAGCAAAAGGCATAATATTAAGTGTCTATCCGGTCGGATAAACAAGTTTTTACAAAACTTACACAATTCCTAGACCCTAATAAGGTAAACAATGGAATTTACGCATACTCATACGAAAACGGTATGGAGTATACTCAACCCCATTCACAATGGGTAGAGCTCTGGATAAGTTTTTACAAAACTTACACAATTCCTAACCCTAATCAGGCATACAATGGAATTGACGCATACTCCTACGGCAACGGTATGGAGTATACTCAACCCCATTCACAATGGGTAGAGTCCCGCATACACACGTTCAATCATGCAAGAAGTAAAAACACTTGTACAAATTGAACAACAAACTTTATATTCAAAAAATTCAGGCACCCACGCGGTGCATAGATGGATTTACACAAAGTTTCCTACATATACAAGAGGAAAACAAAAAAGGGGCACACAGGCCAACCTAAATCCTATTTTGAACCACTGGTACCCGCGCCATCTTGGCCGCCACCAGCAGGATTCTCCTCTTCTGCATCGGCATACAGCATCCGCAACTGGTCTACATAATCTGAAGCCTCTAAACATTCGTCCAACTTCTCCACACAAGAGAGGGACGTATCGTAAAAGGAGGCAACAGCCGCGTTAAGGAGCACTTCGGTGTCCACGTCACGAAACCCGGACCGCTCTTCAGTACAACCGCCTGTAGACATGACGTTTATGTGACCGATACAGCGGCTGTAACCAGCTTTAAAACCGGCATCGCAGGCACGTTCCTTGACCAAGTCCAAACCAGTTGCGGTTTCAGGTGCATCCATGATAGCCTGAACAATCTGCAATAAAAGAATGATAAGACTCACATGCTAATCCAAGTAAACACAAAGGCATAGAGTACTTACACGTGCAATGCCGTGACACCGCATCCACTCACGATCAGCCTCAAGCTGGTTAAACGAAGAAGTCAGAGCATCTCTGGCCTCAACAGCAGCATTAGCCCGCTCTTCCGCTACAGTCACGCGGGCTGTGAGGTCTGTACCCGCGACCTCCCGGGTCTGAACTTCAGCCTTTCAAAGAGCAAAAAACAGTTCACAAAATCAGTAAACATTCTCAAAAGGCGGAAAGAAAAATACAACAGGAATAACGAATCGTACCTGAAGTCTGGCAACCACTTGATTCAAACGGGTGCGCTCAGCATTTGCCTCTTCAAGAGCCTTAGAAGAGCGACTCTCCCTCTCTTTGACCTCCTCAAAGGCCTTTGCAGCACGAGCCCCCGCTTCCTTGGCCTCTTCAAGCGCCTTTACAGCCCGGGCCTCCGCCTGTTGGGCTTTAACTGCAACCACCTCAGCTGCAACCTTCTCTTTGCCCAAAGCAGCGTTCACTGCCTTGGCATTCGTCAACTCCTGACGAGCACGAAACAGATTGTCATTCTGCTTAGCCCAAGATTCGTTCCACTTCTTGCGCTCATTGGAAAACTTTTCGTTCCAACTCTTGCGTTCATCAGAAAGTAACTTGGCAAGAGTACGAACCTGTTTCAGCTCAGTAGTTGCAGCCCACTCTGCAGTCTTTTTCTGCTTATCAAAAGCAGCTCTATCTCTTTCAAGCTGCTTCGCACCCGCACGTGCAGCCTTTACCAACTCTTCCGCTTCGGCCCGCAAACGAACAGCTTCTTCTTCCCTGCGGCCTAGCACCTTGTAATCTTCCAAAATGGCATTCGCCACAATGGAACTTCCTACTAACATCGAAGAAAGTTGGTTGATGCGCAGCTCACGGGGTGTGGCACGGGCACGTTCAGTTTCAAATGGGGTGCCCAGACCACCCAGAATCTCCTTGCACGCGGAAGGATCGTTGGAAATATCATCCCCCTGCATAATCGTCCAGGGGGGTCGGTGATAAACTGTACTTCGATCCTGAGTATAGGTGCGGTAATAATACTCCAATTCAGACTCCCCAGGCTGAATCGGAGGCCCATCATAACCCGCACCACCGGAAGAAGAACCGGTAACCTTCTCACCAGCAGAAGATTTCTGCGGCTCAGCATCAGTTTTCTGTTTCCCAGCATCCGAAAACCTCAAGTCCAATCCATCGCTGACCGCACCTGGTTAACCATTGTTTCATCAGCCTCCAAATGGGTAAACTTTCAATATAAGAGCTTAAATGGGTATACCGAAAAGATAATGAGCAAATGGTACCTAACATGTATCAAACTAAGTGTAGGGTATGATTTAATAATCGTCATTATCGCCCCACTTTCCTATATTATGGTCTTGACTCGTAACTTATTTCATGAATGATTTATGATCTGAAAAGTGGAAGCATAAAGATTCATATCAAAACTGAATATACTGATCAATTATAAAAGTGGGCTCGATTTCAAAGAAATTTTGAAATTAAAAGTCTAATTGGAACAGGTTGCTTCAAAACTTGTTAATTGGAGAGTATAGCCGATTTAAATATTACCTTGTGGATTCATCGATCAAGATTTGAAGAAATTCAAATCTTAGCCAAAGGATGACTCGGATCCATTCAGCCAGCAAACATCTACAGAAGAAGAGGTGGACTAAACCTATCCAGTCTACAAGAATAAGGTCGTTTGTTTTTTTAACGTATGTATACTTCTAAAATAAACTAGTGGTTGTGTATAAACAATAGTGGTGAGTGGCGGTGGTGCTGGACGGTGGTGGTGGACAGTGGTGGTGGGTAGCGGACGTGGACGGTGGGTGGTGCTGGTGGACAGTGGTTGTGGTAGACGGTAGTGGTGGGTGGTGGACGGTGGTGGTGGTGGTGATGGACGATGGTGGTGGGTGGTGGTGCTTAACCCAGACCTTAGAATATTTTAGAAGTGGTTGGGTCAAGTTTGCACCAAGAAGAGCTCGCACAGACTTTTTTAATAAAATGTCTTCGAAAAAACAAATAATCTGTATATGACAATGTCTGTGCGACACAGATAAAAGAGATTGCGCAGATCTAAAATCATGCAATTTCATAGTCCAAAACACCAATTCAAGAAATAAGGATAGCAATTAGATCTAAAATCACATCATGCACATCATCCAAGTGATAAAACACATCATTGATGAGTAAAGTTCAATATTTATACAAAAAACATCAATTTTCAAGTTGTAAATCCCATAAACATTCATCAAGTATCATTAATCATCCATAATGACTATCCAATCATAAATAAACTAGCCTATCATCATGTAAACATAAGTATCAAAATACGATGTCACACGCAACCTACCTTCAAAGTCACGTGTGGGTGCAACATAGCCATCAGTGATACATAACCACATACGAGCATCCTAATACTGAGCGAATGATTCGAACCTTTCCTTCTACTCGACATACTGTGAGACTTTCAGAAGTTTTGGTGGTTTATTGATAGTTCCAACTTCGTGGTCCATTTTGAGCATCTCATTTATACTTCACATGTGTAAAGTTTTTATGATATTAATTATAATAATAGCTATTTAATTTTTTATATTTTATTTATTTTCTGATTAAAATTACGAACTTAATAAGCTACGTCATCAAGAAACTTCCTGAAGGGGTATGGTCCCAGATCTCGCGTCAGCATCGACCGCGAGTGACCATTACCCTTATCAAAACCCCCACTAGCTAACAACCTACCGGTGTCCGTGCGGGAACGCGCCGACACAGTGGTTGAATCCAATCTGCCCAATGATGGAGGAGGACTCACCTGGAATATGAGAACGGTACAGTTATGCGGCATGGCGCCGCATCTGGTGTATGAAAACGGAAGCGTTCACAACGATGCGGCCTAGCACCACATCCAGTGAACACTTCTATCAATACAAGGGAGCTGGATAACAACAACAGTCACCACGGACGACGATGCGGCTTGGCACCGCATCTCGCGTATTTCTTGATCAAAGAGTGAGACGCCGGAACGTCTACAGTTACCGTAAACAGCGATGCGGCCCACACCGCATCCTGTGCACTCAGCAAGTGGGACTGACACCACAGAGCAAGTAGCACCAATGGCAGCCGCCTGTCAGGTCTACGTAAGCGACAGACTGACGTGGCGTCACCTCCACAGCCGACATGCCTGACACACCAGCAAACGTGCAGCATGCCGTCAGTCTATCCATCCACCTCCTCCTTCACTCCTCGGCTATAAATACCAACCTCAAACCAGGTTTGAGGTATCTCTTCACAACTCTCTCACTACTACTACTATCATACTTTGCTTCCCAAGCAGATTACTGATTCTCACACCGGAGAGTGGTAACAAGGAGCACCCCCACCCCATCCTCCTTGTTACGAGTCACGGTTTGTTTCCTTGTGCAGGAGATCAACCGGCAGGTGATCCAGCCAGCGATCCTCGAGAGGAAGGGATTAACCCTTCTTGACGAGACCAGTGTGTTAACCATGCCCGGTTAACTATTGTTTCATCATTGGCGCCCACCCCTACTCTTAAGCACTTTTTTGTACCATCCCTCTCCCTCTCAAAAGATCATGTCAGATCGCATACATAACACTACCGGGGATAACCTAAACCCCATCAACCCAGGAAATGCGGGGACCGCTCCCCCAGACCTAAATCCTGGCCACATCGGCACATCAACGCAAAGGGGTCCATCCCTAACGTTCGGACACGACCTATCACAGTACGCATCTGTGATCCCTCCGGACATGGACCCTCACACCTGGTATGACCAGCAGGCAGCCCTGCTGGCCGCGACATACAACCGAGCTTGCGCTGAAGCGCAAATACAAGCGGGGCCTACCCCGGCACCACATACACCTGCGGGTCGTATTTTACAATATGACGGCAGGGCACCCTCACGTCCAGCCTCCAGTAGCAGGCGTGAAGACCGCGGATCCTCTTACTGTGAGGTCCGCACAATAAATGAGGACGATTCCTCATATGGGTCTCGCACCAGAGGCCCAATACAAAGTCGCCTGGGCCTCCAAGGCGATAACAGGCGGCAATCCACAGTCCACCGCGGTTCCGGCATCCAAAGTCGGCTGGACCCGCTGCCCCAACACGAAGGGTATGGCCGCACCGACCCGGAAGACCATACATATTGCGGAGATTCTCACGACACTAGCAGCAGACCAGGAGGACGTAACTATTCTCCTCCCACTCACCCCAGCAACACATACCTCTGCGCTGCAAAACGCCCCGAGAACCAACCCTACAGGCCAAGGGCCGCGGCCGAAAACTCCAAATTCGCCCGAAGAATCGCACACGCCCATGTCACCACCACAAAATTCCCATTCAACATGGGGAAATACAACGGTTCGTCCGACCCGGACGATCATGAACATTTTCATGGGCGCAGGGTGCAACGGCAGGTGGGACGAGCCCACCTGGTGTCATTTTTTCCCCCAGACCCTGACGGGTCTGGCCAGGGCTTGGTTCGATTCTTTGCCAGTGGGATCACTGGCCTCCTTTGAGGAACTACATGCAAAGTTCCTCGCACATTTCAGCCAGCAGCGACGTCACGTACGTGATACGATGGACGTCATGAATATCTGGCGAAGGGACGACGAATCTCTCGAAGCATTCGTCGTCCGATACAATAAAGAATCCCTGGAGATAGGCGATGTTGCCGACCAAATGGCACGTAACCACTTCATCAAAGCTGTCAGAGATGAACATATGGTTATGACTATCTCCGGCAAAGACGTCCTTCCGAAAAAATGGGAGGATGTCATGACTGCGGTCAAGACATACGCCCAGACTCAGCGGTCCCTTAAACCGCACCTCACAAAGGCACCGCCCCAAGCGGAAGGTCAGACCTCCCGCTACGAACCCAAGCGCAACAATAAGCGCAACCGGGACGCAGGGAATCGCGGCAGCGATTCCAAACCGTATGTCCCGCGTACCAACCAGTTTGACGCAAGGGCAACAATTAATGCCCAACGGGATAACCGAGCGTCAAAGAAAGAATCTCGGGACCGCAACTGGACCGAGATCACCAAGTCGCCGAGCGAAGTCCTCCTTACGGACGCGCAGACCCTGCGACCGGCCCAACCAATGAAGTCCAAGAAAAATCAAGATCTCACTCTCTACTGTGAGTATCATAAGGACTTGGGCCACACAACAAATAACTGCATCAGTCTCCGGCTGGAGATTGAGCGGGCCCTAAAGGAGGGGAAACTGCAGCACTTGTTGCCCGGCGGGCAAAAAGCCACAAAACGCATCACCCCCCTTGGCGAGGGCACCTCCTCAGGGAAGAGGACCATGTATGTGGCCTCAACCCATATGATCAACAGAGGCAAAGGAAGGCCGCGTAAGGCGGCGAGAAGACCGGACAATGACTGGAAAGACGAGCAAGTCGTCTTCCCAAAAGTCTGAGCCGGTCCGCGCGACAGGCGCGCCGTCATTATCACCGGCCAACTAGCTCATTACTGCACCGAGCGATTATTCATCGACCCGGGCAGTACTTCTAATATCATATATGAGCAGTGCTTCAACCAGTTCGATCAGGAAGACAAAGATCGGTAGCAAGCAGTGGATTACCCGTTGGCCGGATTTGCAGGGGAAACTGTCTTTCCCCTTGGCCAAATTACGTTCCCTGTGCGCCTCACCAGCGGAAGGCACACACGAACAGAAGAGGTAAACTTCATGGTTTTACCTCATACTTCCAAATATGACGTGCTCCTGGGGAGAGAATCCCAGGGCGATTTCAACATGATTACGTCAGTACCCCATTCTACAATCGGTTTCCCAACCGAAACAGGGGTCGCGATAATCTATGCACGCAGGGAAGTTATGACGTCGGACAAACTGCGTCCGACCAAGATAGCAAGGCCGACCCCCAACAACCAACCAGAAAAATGGGTCCTCAACGCGAAATACCCAGAACAAAAGGTCACGTTGGGCCACGCCTTGTCCCCAACACGAGAGCGCACCTGAAGCAGCTGCTCTTCAGGAACCAAGATATTTTTGCGTGGGCACCCGCAGACATGACTGGGGTTCCACGCGACATTGCACAACATTTCTTGAATACCTTACCAGGTATCAAGCCGGTGATCCAAGGACAACGCCACCTTGGATCCGCAAAAAACCAGGCGATGCGTGAGCAGGTCGAAGAACCGCTCTCCGCAGGCATCCGGCGGGAAGTCAAGTACCAGACTTGGTTATCCAACCCGATCATGGTAGAAAAACCATTCGGAGGCTGGCGCATGTGTGTCGATTACAAAGACCTCAACAAAGCCTGTCCCAAGGATTGTTACGCACTTCCGAAAATCGAAGAAAAGGTCGATAACCTCGCACCATTTCGATGGAAGTGCTTCCTCGATTGTTACAAAGGCTACCACCAGGTACAGATGGCAATCGAGGATGAATACAAAACGGCATTCCGCACCCCTATCGGAAATTACTGCTATACAAAAATGCCGTTTGGGTTGCGCAACGCGGGCGCAACCTATCAAAAACTGATGAACGACACTTTCCGCGAGCAAATCAGCAAAAGTGTCGAAATCTACATGGACGACCTGGTCGTCATGAGCATGGAAGAAAATACCATGCTCACTGATATCGAAAGAACATTCCAAACTCTGCGAAGCGTCAATATGAAGCTCAATCCAGGGAAATGCTCGTTTGGAATGGAAGAAGGCAAATTCCTAGGATTTATCGTAACCAAAGATGGATTCAAGGTGAACCCGGGAAAAGTTCAGGCGATCGACCACATGCCATCGCCTTCAACGATGAAAGAGATGCAACGACTAGCCGGCAGGCTAGCCACACTAAATAGATTCTTAGCCAACCATGCAGCTAAATCTTATCCTTTCATCAAGACCCTGCGGAACTGTCTAAAAAAAGAACAATTCCAGTGGACCGCAGAGGCTGAAGATGCCTTCCAGGAAATGAAGGAGTGTTTGATACAACTCCCAACTCTAACCGCGCCACGCAAAGACGAACCACTTATATTATACCTATCCGCCGCAGACAATGCGGTGGGTGCGGTACTAATAGTGGAACGGGAGGGAGTTCAAACACCCATCTACTACATCAGCAAGATGCTCAACGACCCAGAAACAAGATATTCAATAATGGAAAAGTTGGTACTAGCACTAGTACACGCATCAAGACGGTTGCGACGCTACTTCGCAAATCACGTCATCACGGTGTTAACCAACTACAGGATCGGCCCGATCCTTTCCAAACCTGACATCTCTGGGAGGTTAGCAAAATGGGCAATCGGGAGCTGGGCGCACTCACGCTAAACTACAAGCCGCGCCCCGCAATCAAAGGCCAGGTCCTTGCAGATTTCGTCGCCGAGGTACCGGCAAATCGCATCCAAGAATGCAAACAAGAACAAAACCCTGCACCACCGCCACCTTCTTCAGAAATATGGGCACTTTTTACCGATGGTGCGTCCAACAAAGAAGGTGCGGGCGTAGGTCTGCGACTCGTCAGCCCCGATGGCCAGGAGCTTACCTATGCAATCCGCCTTGATTTCAAAAGCACAAATAACGAGGCAGAGTATGAAGCTCTATTGGCAGGGCTACGTCTAGCAGTTAAGCTCGGCGTACAACATCTGGAAGACATGTCGACTCCTTGTTAGTTGCAGGGCAGGTGCGCGGTGACTATACCGCAAAAGGGGATATCATGATCCTCTACCTCGAGCAAGCCTTGCAACTAAAATCAAAATTCACTTCCTTCAATATCCGCCATATCAACAGAAGTGAAAACAAATCCGCGGACGCACTGTCAAAACTCGCGTCCACCAGCTTCCAACACTTGGCAAAGGAGATACGCATTGAAATTCTGCAGAATCCCTCAGTACCCCTGCGCCAAGTCAATGTCATCCAATACGGTACAACATCCTGGATGACACCAATCATTGCATACTTGCAATCAGGTGTGAGTCCCGAAAGCAAGTCACAGGCACGCAAGCTGCAATACAAAGCGTGCCATTATCAAATGGGAGACGGTATCCTATACCGTAAATCATACCTGGGCCCACTCCTACGCTGCGTCGACCCCCAAGATGCCACATACCTCATCAGAGAGATACAAGAGGGAATGTCCGGCATACACGTAGGACCACGCATGGTAGTGGCTAAAATCATGAATGTTGGGTATTACTGGCCCGGCATGCACCTGGATGCCGTCAAAGAATTGCGCAAGTGTTTTAATTGCCAACGGCATGCCCCCAAGACCTTGCGCCCCAAGAACAACTTGATCCCGGTCACCACCGCATGGCCCTTTCAGAAATGGGCAATCGACGTGGTCGAACCATTCCCAGACGCACCAGGCGCGGTCAAATTTATCATAGTAGCTGTCGATTATTTCACAAAATGGGTAGAGGCAAAACCACTTGCCTCAACCACTGCTATGATAACGAGGAAATTCATTTGGGAACACATCATCTGCCGTTTCGGTCTACCAATGTGCATCGTTACCGATAACGGCACCAACTTTGCCGCCGATGAATTTCAAAAATGGCTAGAAGAACTACATATTGAACACATATTCTCCTCCGTGGCACATGATGTGTGTCGGTGTGTATATATTTTAGATGTATATTTAAGCCCCTTTTTACACTTTTAGCCAAGTTTTAAATTTATAAAACACGATATTTACTAACACTAAACACACATATGGGCAAGTGCACCCATCGTGGGCGTAGTATAGTGTTGGTAAGATACCGAGGTCGTCCAAGGACACAAGAGCTTTTAATACCGGTTTATCCTCAACGTCTAATCAAATCAAAAAGTGAGAAAAATGTTTTAAACTAAGAAAAAAAAACTAACTAAATGCTGAAAAATAAAATAAAATAAAAACAGATAGACAAGATGAATCACTTGGATCCGACACGTGTGTTAGTATAACCTTTGATTATTTTCGCGCTTTTGCACTTGTTTAAGAGATTATCTTAGTTATTGTAGTAGGCCCCTCTTTTGAAGGCGACGTTACCCTCAACCCAGTAGTTTGAGTCAGCAAGGATACAATCCTAAAGGGTCGGATTATTGAAAGATAATGAATTAAGTTATTAATGCAAATTATGGTAGGCCCCGCTTTCGGCGGTGACGTTACCCTCGGCTAAGTAGTCTGAGTCAGCAGGGATACAGTCCTAAATAGCCGGGTTATAGTATTAATAGTAGTTAACTTATGAGGGGGTCAAAGAGTTTGGATCCCCGCCATCCAATACCTATGGGCATTGAAGGAGATCCTACTTAATTTGACCCAGGTCCCAAGCAGGACCTCTAAACGCTGAACAAGGGCAAGACCCTTACCAAAACGTTCCCTTAACCCCCGACCAGGTAGCCAACATACCTCCATATAGACCGTGGAGATATGAATGGTGAAAATCTTTTATTTTATATAGACAGTAAAATAACGCCAAGACACCACGGACAAACGATAAGGAAAGATCACCTTCAACATAAGTAACTAGTTATTAAAGTCATTAATACAAAACCAAATAAAAAGTGCAAAAGATTAAAAATAAAAAGTATTATACTAAACACTTGTCTTCACCAAGTGATGTAAGAGACTTAGGCAAACATGGCCTTGATTGTCAAGAACTCTTACGATCAATCTTGGATCCCGAGACGACTCACACACTCTATGATGGACAATGGATGATGGTGGTGGATGATGGTGTTATGGTGGTGGTGGGTGGTGGATGAAGTGTGAGAGTGGTGGTGTGCCAAGGGATGAGATGGAATGAAACCAAGCACCCCTATTTATAGGCTGAACAGAAGGCTGGGCACGGCCCCGTGTCCACTGGACACGACCCCGTGCCCGTCTGACATTCTCTCTCTTCATTAATTGTAATTCGCAATTACAATTAATGCGCCTGCTGTACTTTCACCACGCCCCCGTGCCCGCTGGACACGGCCCCGTGGTGGGCAATGGAAGCTTCTACTGGTTTGTCTTTTCTGCTGCTTCCTGGGCACGGCCCCGTGTTCGCTGGACACGGGGCGTGTTCAGTCTTCTGTTTTCTCTTCTTTGCCTTGGGATGTGCCGTTGAGGATCCGGGCAGTCTACTTTTATTCCTTTTCTTGTATTTATGCTAGAATTAGTTGTCTTTTTGCTTCTTTTGTGATTTTGAGCTCATTTCATCCTGAAAATACAAAAGGAAGACAAAAACACTCTTTTTCCAACATTAGTACTTAAAAAGGGTTAGTTTTATGCCTTAATTGATGTGATTTATATGTTGCATTTTACACACATCAAATACCCCCACACTTGAACTTTTGCTTGTCCTCAAGCAAAACTCTTTAAATGTGGCTTACACTCCCAAATGGAATAGGTAGAAGAGAAAGTTTTTAGCTTGTCCTAGAGTGTCGGGAATCCAAGGTCTTTGTAAGTTTTATTTTTATTTATTTACAATCCTATTCGTTATGATTTATTTTGAACGTTTCATAAGATAAATTACTTATTCGGGCATAGCATGCCTTATTAAAATTCCATTTATATACAAGTTCACATACCTCACGGGGGATCACTCAACACTCGGCCGAAGGTGTAATTTTTAGTGAATCACTCGAGAGCGGCATGGAACTTACGCCTTCCATAGGCTTGCCAAGCAATCAATCCTCCTCCTTTTTAACTTTTTACCTTTGTAAATATCAAGAGGACTTTTGGGGTGAAGGGTTAGGTTTGGGTTAAAGGTGGGTGGTTTGGGTTAGTGGTTAGTAAAAGGGCGAAAATCGTAAAAAGCGTCGGTTTTCGTGACATACCTTGTTTTTAGTGATTTTTTTTTATTTTGAAGTATTTCTCCAAACAAGTTTTTATATAGCTTTTGTTTGTTTTTGACTTCATTTTTTTTTTCACATAAAAAAGGCGAGTTTACGAAAAACCGAGCTTGTTACTAAAATAAAGGGTAAAAATAAAAAGGGTTTTTGGTGGGTAAAAAGAGTTTTGGGGTAATGAAATGAAAGGTTTAGGCTCAAAGGGGCTATCTAGGGGGATTTTGGGTAGGTGGTAAAAAAAAAGGAAAAATAATGGTTTAGAAAGAAAAATATGGTTAGTCCTAATGCCTCCATCACTTACTTACTTGGGTTTAAGTTGGTAAGGACCGGGAATGTATCGTCATGGCAAGTTCTAGAGTTGTAAGAACCAAGCGGCTATTCACACAAGAAACGAAAAATGAGCATTTAGTCTAAATATGTATATCTTTATGCTCAATAAAGGCTCAAAACTTACTTTTGTGGGAATGGGTTTTTAATGTGATCAAGTATATATAATCGAATTTTTAACTAGACTTGTTATGCCGTTTCGTAATTTTCTTATGTTGGTTCTTTGTTATCACGACGCTATCGGTTGTAAATTTGTAAAAATATAACCTTTTTTAGAACTTGTTATTCCCAACTTAAACTAAGACAAGTAAATGATAAAAAAAATGAAAAAGTTTTTGAAAAAATTTGGGGTGTTTAGCGGTTCCAATAGAGTTTTGTGTAAGGCTTGTATTTAGGATTTGCAAAATTCAAGGTTTTAGCATCCCCCCCACACTTAAATTACACATTGTCCTCAATGTGTCCAAAAATAAGGTTTTTGGTTGATTAGAATGTGTAAAAGTAGGTTAAAAAGCAAAGATTTATGTTACTGGCATCCTGGACACGGCCCCGTGGTGACCGGGCACGGCCCCGTGGTCAAGTGCCAGTAACGAAAATTAAAGAATTGAAACAGAAGCCTGGACACGGGGGCGTGTCCGCTGAACACGGCCCGTGTCCAGTTACCTGAACTGGGTGTTTTTCTGCAGGGGGCTCAGCACGGGGGCGTGTTGGTTGGGCACGGCCCGTGTTGAGCCTTCTGTGATGGAGATTTGTGTCGGGTTGCTCTGTTCTTCGTGCATGGGTCCATTTTTCTCGTTCCCTTTTTCATCCATTACCACCATGAGTGTGTTTTATTCGCAAAACAACCATCAATCTTAAAAACCATCATAACATTGCAAACATAGAGAGATATTACATAAAGTTAGCTAAATAACTAGGGGATACATGAGGTTATCATAAGGGTTCTACTTATTTAGGAAAATTTCGGGAATAGCTTCCCGATGTAGTAACACTCTCTAGCCGACGGCTCCTCGGTTGTCATTCAAAGCCATTCTTCTATCTCCATTGGGAGGTAAAAGGTAGCTTCATTCTCTTCGGTGTCTTGAGGAGGAACGCTCACCGGGACTCCTTGCACCACCCTTGGTTGAGGCATTTGGTGCATGGCGTGCCATTCGGCCGGAATGATGACCTCGGGTACTACATTCCACGCTCTTTGGGTTATCACTGGAACCAAAGGCGGGGAAGCGAGAAGGTTTAACCTCTGGTGCAGGAGGTTTACTTCTCGTAGACAGCCCTCCAACCCTACCGTCAGATGATTAATACGGTCCACTAATGCTTCTTCCACTCCCGTCATCTCGTCTATGGCTTCCTTTAAAGCGTAAACGTAGTTTACTAGGGAATCCTCTGCCGTGGACGACCTTCTTCCATTTCGGTTATTTCTCGAAGATGATCCGCTATTTCTGCTGGCCATTTTCTGCGAAAGAAGCCGAAGATAACTAAACTTTTGCAGAACAGTACCTCGAACACGGCCCCGTGTTCAGGTGTCTGCAGGATTTTTGTCTAACGATTCTAGGTTTTTAAATTATTTTATTATACTTTTATCGTGTTCTAAGCTCAGATAATTTAAAACAAAGTTTTAGAACTAACTTTAGACAAGAATCCGCAGCCAAAAATCCTACAAACCTTACATAGAAGATTGGAATCATGGGTTTCCAAGCTTCCATGGAGGGGATGTTTGAAAAAAATTTTGGAAGAAGGAGAAATGAACAAAAGTGGAAAAGACAAGATGGTCCTTAGGAACCTTCTTTTAGCACTTACCTAGGATGGTATATGTGAAGATCCCAGGAATCTCTGCTTAGTGAAGTGGTAAAAAATGAGTAGGATTCAGGCTGCATTTAAAGAAAACGACAGCACACTGGACACGACCCCGTGTTCGCTGGACACGGCCCCGTGTGCAGAGAAAATCCTGACACATTTTGTCCGTATTCTGACAGAATCAGCAGAGAATCTTCTGAGTGAGCACGGGGGCGTGTTGACCAGGCACGGCCCCGTGTCGGTAGGCTGTTTCATGGAGTTTTGTTGCTACTAAGGAGTTTATTTATATCGGGTGGTTCTTGATTTGTTGGAACAACCCCAAAGTGCCTAAGATACCTTAATTGTCCTATACTAAGGCGAGAACGCAAGAGGTTATCGGTGAGGGTAATTCCTATTTTCATTCTAGGTGGACAAGTCCAACCCTTTTCCGGGCTCTCGTTAAAGAAGGTGTATGCCGAATCGCTCAGGTCTATGTATGCACCGAACGAAGTCGATAGGGAGTCCTTCACGGCACAATAGACATAGGGACGACTATCGTCCACGTCTTTTCTAGGTATGAAGGTATTTTCGGGAGCAACGAGGTTGTCGGAATGCGGTTCCAACATTTCCTCATGGTCATCATCTTGGGATGGATCTATAAAATCCTTCCTAAGTTCTTTTGACCAATTGAGAATTAGTTCTTCTAGTTGAAATAACTCGTCAAGGAGCATTTCTCCTAGAATATCTGGCTGGGCGCATTCGAGGGAGAGATAGTGCTTATTTTTACTTTCGCCCCTCTTAAGGTTACAAGGAATCGGTGGATCTATATAGTGGGGCCTATAATTGAGAAAATAACATTTTAATTCCTCATGTTCGCCTCCACATAATCGACACCACAAACCATAAGAGTGCCGAAAGTAAAAAGAATTACTATCACTCATGTTTGTGTCAGAAATTACCAACCGCCGGGATCTAACGGTTCTGTTTTCAGTAACTGAATCTTGGGCACGGGGGCGTGTTGAGTGGACACGGCCCCGTGTTCAGCTTACTGTCTGACTTAAAACAAAGGTAAATAAGATCTCCACAAGGATGATCGGTACAAGTAGAAGGTGCACCCTAGACTCACGGATGTACGTGTGAGGATAGGGAACCAAAGTAGGTGAACAAAGAGATGAGCACAGCAAATGAGGAGCTCGTGTGTGAAGCTTCTGGAGCCACCGAAAGATATAGGACACAAACCCTAGACAGCTCATGACCGGTTGTCATGAGCCCACAAGAGCACGCAAGCCCAGCAAGAACAGAAAGGAGCAGCAGCCCAAATGCGAAGAAAGCAGCAGCCCAAATAACCAATCCTCACAAACAAGATAAAGGAACAAGGTTAAAACAATATAAAGTATAAAATATAAACTAGGCACATTTATACTGGATAATATACCAGTATTTGAACAGGTGGAGGCTTTCCCCGATCAGGACCATCGGTGAATAACTCCCGTCTGCCCCGAGCACTTTTCTCTTGGATCTTTGATGGTGATTGGTTGAAAGGGAAGGAGATGGGGTTACCCCCCTATGGGGAAGATGATGAGGTGGCGCCTATGTGGCTATGGGGGAAGGGGGAACCACACCCCAAGGTCTAACTTATAAGTCAGCTGGTATTACTACGTCCAAACACTCAAAAGTTGATTACCACATTCCAACTGTAATCGATGCAGGTTTATACGGACGGCATCTAAACTGGCGACACATTTCGTTTTTACCAGCCGGATTGCACCACTGCTTTATCTTCTATTGCCAATGTTTCTAACCACCTAAAATCTTTCAAGCAAAGGGACACCACTGGCAATTATAAGCAAAGGGTGTTTGGCGGTCTTATGTTCACTTCTCGTAAACGTTGTGAGTCATTCTTAGGCAAAACAAATATTGACAGCTCTCCGTTTTTGAACAACTTCCCTGGCATGACATTTGGCGGGACATTCTGTCACGGGGTTTTTGGGCGTGGCAAATTAACGCCGGTGTGACAGAGAATCTCAAGAACAAAAGTTGGTGCATTGTCGTGCGCATGAATATGGTGTTGTCTATTTAATAATGTCCTATACTCCCTGAGAAGGGGATTATGGTGTTTGTGGAAAATGCTATTTATTTAGGTCTGAAGGTGTAATTTTGACAGGAAAGGATTGCGTGAACTATACGAGTAACAATTTGTTAAAAATATTTTATATCTACCAACAAATATCTATCATATAATTGTGGTGTAGGGGTGTTTAAAAAGCTCGTGGCAAAAAAGCTCGCTCGAAATTGGCCTTGTTTATTATAAATAAGCCAAGCAGAGCCGGCTTTGTTTGTGAACTTGAGCCAAGGTAAACTCGCTCGATGCTTAAGTTAAGCCCAAATTTTAATGTTTATAAGTTTTAACCTTATTCAACTTATATATAAGCTCACAATACACATAATACGATCCAGTAGAGACCACCATAATACTGTTAGTTTAAACGAGATGACTCGAGCTTTATACGAGCTCGAGCTCGAATTTCAGTTTGTTAAGAATAAACAAGTTGAGCCAAGCTTATTAAGTTTTAAATCGTTAAATTTTTTTAGTTCCAAGTTAATTTTAACTTATTCAAAATTTCATATTGTTGAACATGTTCTTGAAACCTCTGATTTATCGATAAGAATGATATTTCTATTTGTTAATCTCGAGTCAATTAAAATCAGACGGATTCTAATTTTATACTAGTACTAGTACTATTAGGCTAAAGGGTGTGAGGGTCATGGTTGGGACATGATTCGCCACGTAGGAACATGAATGGAAATCTACACCACCCCTTGCATGATCCACCATGGTTTGCATAGATTAAACTATGACAACCATTGTCCTCCTTTCCATTTTTCAAGAAATTATTTCTTTTTTCTTTAGATAAAGATAAACTAAAATAAATAAGTGGATGGTAGTTGGGTCATGATCACACCCTTAGGATATTGGTTTTAGATGGTGGACTAGAGGTGGTAAATAGTTTTTTCTCCTCTGGGTCTCTGAGTTTTCCATTTTTTGCCATTTTGGTCCAATCGACTAACTTCGTTAAAAATGTTAGTTAACTCACACTAAATAGTTTGGTAGTTGTCATTTTCGTCCAAAAACCTTTTTTTTTTCTTTTATTCAGTTATTTATATAAAAAACTTTAATAAAAAAAACCCTTAAACTAAAAAAAATAAAAATTAATATAAAAAACCCTTAATTTTTTTTAAATATTTTTATATATAATAAAAATCCCCCAATCCCCAACCCACCCACCCCCTCTCCACAGGTCCACAACCCCATCTCCACCTCCTCCACCTCCTCCATCACCCATCACCACCCACCTCCGCCACACACCACCACCAACCTCCGCCACACACCTCCACCACCCATCACCGCCCACCTCGCACGTATAAAACAATCGGGGACTGGTGGAATTATTATTATATATACAAATATTTTTTAAAAAAATTAAAGTTTTTTAATATATATTAATTCATATCCTGTTTTTAAAAAAATTAAAGGTTTTTTTACATATTAATATATATATATATATATATATTAATTCATATTCTAGTCTTATATATATAGGGTTATAACTGAATAAAAGAAAAAAATGGTTTTTGGATAAAAGTAAAAAAAAATGGTTTTTGGATGAAAATGACAACTACTAAACTATTTAGTGTGAGTTAACTAACATTTTTTAACGAAGTTAGTGGTTGAACCAAGATGACAAAAAAATGGAAAACTCATGGACCCGGAGAAAAAAAAAACTATTTAAACTAAAGTAACAATTTATGACAAACCTTATGGACTAAAATGACCATTTACTCTTCTAAAAAAGTACTACGTTTATCAACTAGTGATGGTATGTTGAGTTTGGATTAAGGATGCATACTTTTTAACTTTACAAAATCTTTATTTTATCAAACATTAGTTTGAAGCTGTTATAACGAACTGAATGTTTAAATTAGTGTTACAAAAATTAGAAGGCTTTGAATTCTAGTCTTATATAGAGGCAGTCCAATAATTCGTACTTGAACAAGTTGGATGATTTACGAAGTTGAACTGGCTTAACTTAAAACATGCACAACTTTAGATCTAGTAGGAGTAACGAGATCTGTAAAATATGGGATGAAATTATATGATAGGTAGGATGTTGTGACCAACCGTTATAGACGGTTTGTACGACTTTCCAATTCGATTTCTCTTATCTATTTTTAACGTCAACGTTTTTCTCTATTTTGTGATTTTGATTGATTGGGTTTTGATTAAAGAAACGCGTAAATTATCAATTTCATTAATTAACACGTATTCCATCTTTTATGTCTATGTCATGGTCCAAGTTCCATTGAAAACAAATCTCCCATTGAAAACAAATGTATTAAAAGGTGTTTGACAAATGTTTTTGTCTTTCTCATTTAAGAAAAGTTTGAAGTGGTTATGTTTTTAACTATAAATCGTCAAATCAAACTCATAATTTTGAGTTGATTTTAAAGAGTCTTAGGAAGTTTTGATGAGAGTTGGACCACTTTGAATAAATAGCCTATAGACTTCTGACTTAGGCCATTGTATTTTCATTAATATTATTGTAACAGTATGTGTTATTATCTATCGATTGTGTCACGGAAATTTAGTAATAGTAGGGTACCCATTTCACTAAACTAAACGTGTTGTATTATACATAGGCATTTATTGTAAACCAAATAGTGTATGTTGTATGTCAATTATATTATGTTTTCCCATATCTATTCCCTTGACCTATTTATATACCAACAACAACAATTATCAACCGAATTTTGTGAGAGGAAATACCAACAATAACAATTATCAAAAGAATTTTATGAGAGGAAATCTAGTACTTATTGCATGGTAGTTTTTATTTTATTATCATAATTACTTTTGAATTTATTACTTAGGGGCTGTTTGGTAGCCTCTTAATGACCATTCAGATGCTACCTCTTAATGGTTTAAAACCTCTGAATGGATAAGAGGTAACCTCAAGTCTGAATGGGTAAGAGGTAACCTCTGAATGGTAAATCATCACATGTCACATTCTTCTACCTTCTCATTAGTAAAATTCTTAATGGTTCCATTAAGAGGTAGCCTCTTAATGACCATTCAGAGGCTACCAAACAGCCCCTTATAGTTAATAATTACTTTTGAATTTTTTTACTTATAATTTTTAAATATAAAATTTTCTAAAATTCCAAATTATATCGTTGGAACGTGCTTATTTATTTATACATGATATCAAGTTGTGTATATTTTATATACTAACAATTAGCAAGGGATTTTGTGAGAGGAAATCTATCATTCACTAAATAGTAGTTTTCAATATTCTAATTATTTCAATTTAAATTTCTTTTGAACATAATTTATTTCTATCTATATATATTTTTATATCTAATATTTTATAAACTTCCAAAATGTGTTGTGTGGCATATATATTTTTGTCTACAAATGATCAAATGTGATAGTTTAGGACGTTTACTTAACCGTTGCAACATGCTTATTTTTTACATACATTTCAATTAAAGTTGATTTTTTGTATTTTACCGAATTACCGTAATGAACCAAACCAACAACGATCAGTATTATGACGGGCCAAACCAATTTCAATCTAATAACAACAGTATCGGTATTGGTATTATCCAGAGTGGTACTGGTATTCATTTTTATGGATTTCGATCCATGTAAAAACGTGTCGAAATGCTTTTAAGCATATATCTTTAGGTTGCTATACGGAGTGTTGGTATTGACCCGGTACTGTATAAGTCTGTAACAAACTGAACCAATACCAACCGAATGTTCGCCGCTACACGCAAGTAATCTTGCTAGTTTCTCTACAAAACATATACAACAAATTCATTTGTTTATCCATAAACTACATTCAAATAGTCTAATTCTCTAGGATCTAATACAAAGAAATTGAAAGTTTAGAATCTCAATACTTTATTTATATAAACAAGTACATAAAAAAGAATAAAAATAAAATCTAGTATCAATTACTAGATGTCAATTCTCAAGTTGTGTGATCTATCACATGGAAAGAAAAGAAAAAAAAAATGAAGTTATTCTATAACAGAAGAAGAATGAGGGGTGATCTGTATAACAAGACCAGGGAAAGCATCATCCGGGTCATGGATATGTGGATTGTTTTCAAGTATAAAGGGGTCATCACACTTGGCGCTTATGGAGTGAAGTGTCTCTCCCTCTCCTACCACGTATATCTCGTCGCACACTCGTCTACTAAGCCCGTGTCCTCTGGTGGTGCTAAGGGAGTAATTGTATGCCTGATCATCTTCGAAAGCACCGGTGAGCATGAGGGCTACTATTGCTGTAAAGAAAAGAGCACTTGCTATGGCTCTTACTGTTTTAGCTTTCATGAGTTCAACCATCTTCCACCTTCAACCACACTACACACAGTTTTCTTTGTTTTGGGAAATAACTGAATGTTTATCGAATTCCATACATGTAATGTATATATATACATAGAGAGGGGGGGGGGGGGGGGGGGGAGTGGCCATAGTGGGATTGTGGGAAGACTTTGTGGTGTGATGGTAGTTATGGTGGTTATTTTTTTCCATAGTAATTGACTAATAGACAAACATTAAGCTTATAGGCAATGTTTTTTTTGGGGAATTGACCTGTAATAATCTCACCTTGACCTTATTGGTCATTAATAATCCCAGCTCAGAATATTCCCTCCACCAGTCCCACCTTTCACCTATTTTTCCTACAATGGTCCCCCGTTAAAAAAACTTAACGGAGTTAAGCTTTTTTCCAAATTACAAACAGATTTTTTAGGGCTTTTGATCAGAACGATGATACAAGTCCATTGATGTAAAACTTACTTAGAAATGGTGTTCCAAGTGACTTGATTTTGGTTTATTGGAAATTTAAACACTCGAATTGGAGTGCCGTTTTCATCGTTTGGAGCACCGTTTCGAGGCAAGTTTTGCATCAATGGACTCGTATCTTCGTTCTAATCAAAAGCCCTAAAAAACCTGTTTGTAATTTGGATAAAAGCTTAACTCCGTTAAGGTTTTTTAACAGGGGACCATTGTAGGAAAAATAGGTGAAAGGTGGGACTGGTGGGGGGAATATTCTGAGGTGGGATTATTAATGACCAATAAGGTCTAGGTGGGATTATTACAGGTCAATTTCCCATGTTTTTTTGGGTTGGACCAACAACCGTCTACAGAAAACGACCCGGTTGAGTAACCTTAAAACGCTTTCATCTTAGGCCATCTAATATATCTATACTATATAATAAAAGAAACCATTTATGTGACACTTGTCATTCATTGAGACTATCTATATTTTTGTTTTCTTATTAAATTAAATAATTTACAATTTTGAGGATAAATGTTGATCATCAATCCTCAACAGATAATATTAAATCAAATCTAATCATTATTATATAATACTTAAATTATTGATTATATTAAATTTAAAAATATGTATTATTAAAAGTTGATTATTTTGAATTTACCCATTTATTCAACATTTAGAAGACTTAATATTCATGTTCAATTAGAAATTAAAGTTTATCGATAATATCATATTATTTTTATTTATTTCAATATTTAGAAGACTTGGAAACTTTTTTCGGATGTATATGTGATGAAAGAATTGTTGTTCAAAAAAAAGATGTGATGAAAGAATTTATAATATTTTCTATTAATATTAATAAGTTACATATCTATCTATCTATCTATCTATATATATATATATATAATAAAATAAATCAATTTGAGACACATGACGGTTTATGGGGCGATCTCAATTGTCTTTTCCCGCCTAAATAAATAGTTATTATGACTATTTTTCAAAAGAAGAAGTTATTTCTTGCGGTTTATACCTCTGACAATGCTTATACCAACGTTATCGAAATGCCTAAATTTAAAAAGTTGTTATTGGATTGTCATAGATCTAATATATGATACCTAAAACAACAAATTCTAACAAGATATCATCATCAAATTTTTCGAAATCTGTTACGTGTGATCTATAAAATAGAACACGGGGCAACACCATTTACCAGTAAAACAATATTTATAAATTTATGAATTCTTTGTATATTATCTTAATATATTTATATTCTTATTGAGTCCGTGCCTTAATTTTAATAAATTTTATGTATCTCGGTTATTGAATTTATGTGTAAACTCAATTACTTATAGCTTTAAAGTTTATAAAGTTTTATTTGTTACACCCGTGTGTCACACAGGAAATAACCTAGTTAATACTATAAAAAAGAGAGATTTTAGAATCATTGCATTGCAAACTCATAAATAAACAAAGTGATTTTATGTTCTGTTTTAATTAATTAATTATTATATGTATATATATTTGTAACCTTTAAACTAACTCTGTTATAGAAATATATTTTAATTTTTAAAATTTGAAATATGTCTTAGCTTCCTGTAAAAAGGATATTATCGTGAGAAATGTGAGAACAGATAGAAATTAACATGTATGTATCATGTTTTGGGTTGTTTTGACAAGAAAAACACCGAATATAACAATTTAAGGCAGAATGCAATGAATTATAGGCTTAAAACTTAAAACACCATGCGAAGAATGTTAAGTGGTGTGTTTAAAAAAATATTAAGTAGTGTGTTTTAGTTGTGTTTTAAATTTCATGCCTATAATACATTGAATTGTGTTTTAAATTGTTATTTTTTGATTTTTTTTCTTGCCAAAACAACCCAAAACATGATGACTAAATCCAAAACCTAATTCTTACATGTCAATTCATATTTTTTCTCACACATCTTACAGAAAATTTTTTTACAGGAACCTCACCATCTGAAATATATTTATTATTATTGTATTAAGAGTAAATTATAAGTTTTGTCCTTTATGTTTACATCAAATTTTAGACGCTGTCCTTTAGCGCAAAAGTTGACAGGCGGTGTCTTTTACCTTTCAAAATCTTGCATGTATTGTCCTTTAGGCCAAACCAAGTTAGATTTTTTGGTTAAATCTAGTCATGTGCAAGGCACATGAGGGTACTATTGTAATTTCAACTCCCAAGGGCTTATTGTGTAAGATAAATTATATCAAGGGGCTATTATGTAAAAATAAAACAAAATAATTTAAAATATTATTTTTATAACCATATATATATATATATATATTTCTGAAATAGCAACCACCTATCACCACCATCCTCCACCTCCACCACCACCACCGCCACCATCCTTCACCAATGTTTCAATGACTATTTGATAATTTAGATCTTGTATAAAGTCCGTGTGGTGAAATCCAATGTTTCAAGATGATGGGTCCTCATCTGTGACTTCAACACTAGTACAAATCTTTCCATCAATGTCTGCCCCTTACGAAATGCAGCTTGTAGTCATTGTCGTTTTCGTCAAGGTAACCGAGTTACCGTACAACTGTGGAGGGAACCACGACGGTTTTGGTTTCGAATCACCCATCTTTTTCGACCCACGACACGCCACACAACAATAACACAAACCCAAAAGACCCAACACCACAGCGGCTCCAAGAACAGCAGCTATAACACAAACCGTACAACTATGCGGCATCATCTTCCGTCTCTCTCCTTCTCGGCCCGTTACAGGGAAATTCCCTGAAGCTAACTCTAACAGATTCGTATACGACCTCGATTGCATCTTTACTATCCTCCTCACAAAACCCCCAAAAATATCCAATCAAAAACCCTCATTTCAGTAAACACCTACAAGACCAATCCACCATTATCAATTAACAATAATAACAATTAACTTTACATCTCAATTAAAAAAAATACATAAAAGATGGTTTATCGGATGAAATGGAGGTTTTATATGTTGGTTCGTTGTGTAATTAGAGAGAGAAGAAAGGGGGAGAGAAACTAGAGAGAGAGAGAGAGAGTTTACAGAGGGTTTAATAACTTTTCTATTTTTACAAAATAATCCTAATCTATATATTACTTACACAATAGCCCCTTGAATGGTGAAATTACAATAGTACCCTCATGTGCCTTGTACATGACTAGATTTAACCAAAAAATCTAACTGGGTTTAGCCTAAAGGACAAAACGTGCAAGATTTTGAAAGGTAAAGGACACCGCCTGTCAACTTTTACGCTAAAGGACAGCGCCTGAAATTTGATGTAAACATAAAGGACAAAACTTGTAATTTACTCTTGTATTAATGAATTAGACACGTATATAGAGATATATTTTAATTTATAAATTTTGAAATATATTTATTATTATTGTGTAATAAATACAGAGATATATCTTAATTTTTAAATTCTGAAATTTATTTATTATTATTGTGTTAACAAATTAGGCACGTGTATATATGATGAAATATGAACCAAACAGAATTGAATCATCTGTTTTAACAAAACACCGGTAACATATTTTAGCCTAGTAAATTAGCTAATTGACGAGAATATATCCACATTAATACTTAATAAATAGTTATAATTAAAAGGTATTTAGGTTTAATCACTATATAATGTAAATAACATAAGCTATAAAACTCAACGATATTGATTGATTAATTAATTTAAATAGATCGAAAATTGAAAAAATATCTGGTGTTTTTTTGTTTCTTCTTGTCCAAAAGGTATGCAAGAAAAAGTCATACAGCCAATTGGTTTTATTTATTGAATATAATAGAGAGAGAGACCAGGTTCAGGTTTTTCTAAATATACATTTAATGTAACAATCAATAACAAAAAAAGAAATAAACTACCTCTAACTGAAAAAGTTTCGTGAAGAAACTGGTGATGAAATGTATTTTCAGAGACAACCGCTAACGTACGTTTGACCAAAAAATCTCAACCATAAACCCGATGTAGTGGCAGACCCAAGATTTTTTTCTAACGGTGTCCATTTTTTTCGATATTCAGATTTTTCGTAAGCAAACGATAGAATTTTTGGGTCAGTTGTCGTTTGGGTCGGGTCAGGATGATTAATTGAGTTTGGAACCTTTAAAAAGAAAATACATAAATAACAAAACAACACATGTCTAATCACAAAAGAAAAAATCGATCGAATTGCTCTTCTCGTTAACAGAAAAAATGGATGAAGTTAACACAGTGGACTAAAATGGCAACAGTGAAACACTTTTGGACCCACAGACGAAAAATGAAACCTTTAGATTAAATTGACAAAATGAACCAAACCATATGAGCTAAAATGACATTTAACTCATAACAATTTGAAGTGTGTTCTTGTACACAGAACAAATATCTTTCACTTGCACAAGATTTAACATTTCTCGATATAGAATCTAACATAGAATGTTCGAATCTGGGAGCTACTAATTTGTTAAAGTCCTCCCGACTAGCAAATTTCTTGTTTTACGATGGATCTTTTCAGTGGCGGATCCAGCAATTTTTTTCACCAGGTTCCTTTTGGTAGATTCTCACTATTTTTTTTTTCTAAATCATACAAGGTTTCCGCTATTTGTTTCTATTTTTTCCAAACCGATGGGGTTCCTGGGAACCCCCAAAACACCTATAGATCCGCCCCTGGATCTTTTGGATGACTAGGCAGACCTATGTGTACAAAAGACTTCACAAAGAATTATTATATACAGAAACACGTAGGTATAACCGATTACAAGCAGCCAACCGAAAAATGTCAGGCCTTTTGTATGTTCAATTTTATTTAAAAAAATTAGTTTTCAACTGGATGAAAAAAATTCCCAACAAAAACTAGTTTTCAACTGGATGATAAAAAATCCCAAAAAACAACTTGTAGCAAGCTTAAACTTGTGACCTCATTGTTAGAAAACAAGGAATTAACCACCACACCCCTACTTTAGTTTTAAGAGCATTCTCAATAAGAGGTATTTTTTCTCATTTTTAAGGTTGCCTAGTTGGCACATGCCCAACCAATCATCTTCTTTCTCTCACTTGCCCCTCTCACAAACACATTTTTTCTCTCTCTCCTCTCTCCTCTTTACACTCACATAACTCACACACATCCATTTTTTCTCATTTTTACTCACAAACATTTTCACACCCTCTCTCCACCTCACACCCTCTCTCCTCCACATCACTTTCTCTCTCCCTAAAAACACCAAAATGTCCCCTTATTGTGGATGCTCTAATACTATGAGGTCCAATTAAATATTTTTATGAAGCTCTTGAAAAGTTTAATATATCGGATCTACTAAATTTTTAAAAAAGATTAGAGTCCGGGGAGCTAAACTCACCCTATGTGAGTTCGCCTCTGAACCGAGGAACCATTTGTCAACTAAACCGTACCCGCTAGTTCTAGTATTAGATTGTGAATGGTCGATGTGTAGCCATTTCTTGTACCCCATTTTCAAAATGGGACCGTTTCTTAATTATTCTAATAGGGGATTATATTTGGGTTTTTATAATAATGATTTATTTATGTGACAAATTTATGTCAAACTAGTGCGATTTCCCCGCGCTACGCGACAAAAATTCGTTTAATTCGGTATCATTATATTTGCGTTTTTATAAAAATGATTTATGTGACAAATTTATGTCAACCTAGTGCGATTTCCCTGCGCTACGCGGCGGAAATTCGGTTGATATCGATATTGGTCCTTTATGGAACCAACACTCTGTAGCGACCAAAAGAGAACAAACCCAAATAATAAATTATTTATATACCAAAAAAAATCTGAACACATGTTTTAAATCGATCATAAACCATAAAACCAAAACGTTTTGAGAACTCTTGGGGACGGCTCTAGCCGAGTGTTATGGTCGTCGCGAGCCCCCAAGGGATACTGATGTGGAGGGTCAAGGGAGCGGAGAACACCGCACTACCTCCCCCTTACCCGTTCAATTATGGGGCAGCCGTGGCCTAGACCCCGTCCGCTTGCGTTAAATTTGAATTTTCTTTTTACCTTTACATATTGTCGTTGAGATAAAAAAAAATTAATAAATTTTCCCTATATAAATAACCAATATACTCTATAATTTTTACAACACAATACATCATACCAAAATAGATTTTATACCAACTTAACGATGGCCACTAACAACCTCAATAACGGACGCTGTAATATCATCTCAAAACACCCCCACAGAATGTATTTGAAAACGTTTAGAAGGTCGAAGAGGAAAACATTTCAGTGGTTGAACGGACAACACTTCGGTTGTAGAACAAGACAATGCTCTGGTTGTATAACCGAACAACGATATATGATGGTCAAGTCTATGAAGATAAGATACCGAATGTTGAATTACCCGATACAATGTGTTTCGTATGATATTATACCGAAGACAAAATAGAGCGATTGTATTATAAAATGGGACCATCCGCGCTTTGATCCATACGACGACGAATATCATACTGATTTGGATTGGTCAACTAACAATCGCAACTATACAGAACCAGCCCATTTAGGGTGAGAGGGCACTCCCCTCTTAGGGGAGCCCCTCTCTTACGCACACCCAATCAGGTTATGCCACGTCAACTCCCCTCTTAAACTCCCCTCGCACCCCAATTTGATGGCGGCACTCGCCTATTAGGTGACTTGTTTTTTTATTCAAAAAAAAAAAAAGAAAAATGTTGATTGGTTGAAAATGAGGGTGGCCCCACCATCTTCTCTCTCCTTCTTCGGTGAACAAGCCCCGAACAAACCCACCGATTTGGCTCCCCTCTTTGATGGCGGCACCTTCCCGCACGGCATTTATGGTCCCCGAATGGATTCCCCGACGGTGCCCCCTGCACCCTTAGTTTTAAACAAACTAAATACTCTCGAGTTCTTTTTTTCAAAAATAAAACATATAGATTCGTTGGATCAGGTTATCCTCAAACTCATTTAGTCATTCTAGAAATTCTAATATAGTGAGAAAATAATAAATTTTGAAAATTAATTTCAAGATTAGGGGTGTTCAAAACCGGATATCCGAAAATTCGGATATCCGAATTTCGGATATCCGAAATTTTCGGATACCAGATTTCACTATCCGAATCCGTATCCGAAATTTCGGATACGGATTCGGATAGTGAATCGGATATCCGAAAATCGAAATTTTTATTTAATTTTTATTTTTTTATTATTTTTTCATATTCGGAAACGGATATTTTGGATACTTTCGGATATCCGAACATAAATTTTTGGATATTTTTCGGATATTTCTGATAATTTTCAGATATTTCGGATATTTTCGGATACTTCGGATATTTTCGGATATTCGGATATCCGAAAAAAATTGAAAATTAAATTTTCGGATATTTCGGATATCCGAAAATTTTGAAAATCACTATCCGAATCCGAATCCGAAAAATTCGGATATCCGAATTTCGGATATCCAATTTTTCGGATATTTCGGATCGGATTTTCGGATACGGATAGTTTTGAGCACCCCTATTTAAGATCGATAAAGATTAATCAAAATGAATAGAAAGAAGGTTTTTTTTTTTTTTTTTTTAAAGCAGATTTAAGACTTGATTCAGTAACATGGTGTTAGCTAATTACATGAAAGATAACCAAATAGCTGAATGAGTGAATGACAATAGGGTATTTAACTCTATATTGCAACAGTCATATTGATGCTAACAACTATTTTAAAGGTTAAACATAACCTTAATCGCGCTACCACCTTTAGCGCTTGTTTCAAATGCCTTTTCGACATCTTCTTGAGTGAATTTATATCTATGCGTTATAAGCGGCTTCACATCAATCTTACCGGTTCTCAAAAGCTCAATGCAGAGTGGCCATGTGTTCCTGTATCTAAATATCCCAATAACATCAACTTCCCTAGTGTTAAAACACATAACAAATTGTCACAATTTCAAATAAGTAGTTATAACCGGTAAATTTTTACATGTAAATAAATAAATAAATAAAAATAACCTTGCAGCAGCAGCAACCAAAGGGATGGTCATCCGACTCTGACCCAATCCCACAAGGCATACTTTACCGCCAGCCCGAGTGGCGGTCAAAGCTGTTGACATGGTTTTGTCAAACCCAACACAGTCAAAGCTAATATCCACATTCTCACCAATGATTTTGTGTATCTTTGATATCTCCTCACCTAGATCCTGTCATGATTATCCTATTATAAGCAGTGGCGGACTCAAAAAAATATTTTTAAGGGGTGCGAATGACGGGTTTAACCGAATTTTCAAGGGGTGTGATCGGGATTTTGCCCTATAAAATACACTAAAAAAATTTCAAGGGGTGCGTCTGCCTGCCCACCCAGGGCTCTACCTAGCTCCGCCCCTGATCATAAGTAACACGCTTTTTGTTTAAATTTATGATATTTTTAAGAGTGAATTTCAAGAATTGTCCTTTATCTTTATACCCATTTTCAGGCGCTGTCCTTTATGTTCAAAATTGACGAGATTTGTCCTTTATGTTTTCATATCATACACGCTTTGTCCTTTAGGCCTAACCCAGTTTGTTTTTTCAGTTAAATTTGGTCATGTGCTTTGCACACGAGGGCATTTTTGTCAATTCAAAGGTTGCAGAAGCTTTGAACTGTAAATCTGCCATTGACCTTACCTTTGAATTGACAAAAATGCCCCCATGTGCAAAGCATATAACCAAATTTAACTGAAAAAACTAACTGGGTTAGGCCTAAAGGACAAAACGTGTATGATATGAAAACATAAAGGACAAATCTCGTCAATTTTGAACATAAAGGATAACCCTGAAAATGCGTATAAAGATAAAGGACAATTCTTGAAATTCACTCTATTTTTTAATTAATTTGGAGGACCTGGATGTTTGTAGAGACTTGAATGGTCCCATCTGCGCCAAGGTTCTTTGCAATCGATAATCGGTGTTGATCCACATCAGCAACTACAACTCGTGGGGCTCCAAACGCACGTGCAGCTAGCATAGTTACAAGACCTATGGGTCCAGCCCCAACGATCAAAACTTTAGTATCTGGGTTGACACCGGCACGCCTACAAGCATGGACACCAACACTAAGTGGCTCACACATGGCCCCTTCTTCCAAGCTCACATTATCCGGCAACTTAAACACTAGATTTGAATGATGAACCACCTAAATCAATAAAAAATCCTCAACCCGAAATATTTTTTTTTTTTTTTTTTTTGCAAATTGGAAAATAATAATCCCATCTTTCTGAAATTGGCCGATAATAATCTCAAGTCAGTTATTAGCCAATAATAATCCGACCTCATCCAATTTTTTTGTAAAATAGACCGCCGTTAAAATAAGCTTAACGAAGTTAAGTTTTTTTCCGAATTACAAACCGATGTTTTAGGGCTTTTGATCAGAACGAGGATACAAGTCGATTGATGTCAAACTTACCTCGAAATTGTGTTCGAAATGGCTTGAATTTTGTTAATTGGAAGTTAAACACCCGAATTGAAGCGCCATTTTCGTGGGTTGGGGGCAGTATTTTGAGCTAAATTTTACATCAATCGACTCGTATCCTCGTTCTGATCAAAAGCCCTAAAACATCGGTTTGTAATTCGGAAAAAAACTTAACTCCGTTAAGCTATTTTAACAGCGGACTATTTTACAAAAGAATTGGACGAGGTCGGATTATTAGTGGCTAATAACTGACTTGGGATTATTATCGGCCAATTTCAGAAAGATGGGATTATTATTTTCCAATTTGCCTTTTTTTTTTATGTAATTTCGATTCAAGAACTGAAAACTTGTTTTGTTTCACCTGATTTGCAAGAGAACCATTGGTCGGTGGAGAGCCGAAAAACTTCATCTTTTTGCATAAGTTATAGGTTCCATTTTTGCAAAGATTACAAGTCTGGCAACTGATTCCGGGCTCCAATGCTACTCGATCACCAATTGCTAGAGACTTCACATTGGACCCTATATCTTTGATGATACCAGCACACTCATGTCCGATTACCATTGGCTTTTTAACTATGAAATTTGCAACCCGCATGTTCTGGTTGCAGTGTCATAATCAGCCAACTAAATACATCAAATCTGAACTTTGAACAAGATTTTATTCTCATTTAAGTTTAGGGGTGTCCAATGAAGTGTATAACGAATTTTCGAATTAATCAAGTCAGATTTTTTGAATTTTTATTTCTTTTACCTAAATTCGTATTCAGTTTTGATTTATTTAATTCGTATTTGAATTTTATGCCCAATTCGAAATTCGATTCGTATTTGAAACTCGAATTCGATTCGAATTCAAATAAATCCGATTAAATCAAATTCACCCTAAATAATAAATTATTTTACTTTTATTTTTAAAATTACTACAAACTAATTATAAGAGCTTTTGAAGTTTGGCCCAAATTTAGAAGGTTTTTTTTTCCATGTGTGTGCATATATTAATATTAATGGATATATAAATATAAATATAGGTAGAGGATCATGTAAAAAGTGTTCACAGTGTGAGAAGTGTATTATAATACTATATATAATACTATATAACACCATATAAACACCGTAGAACAATATGTAACACCATATAATATCATATAACACTATGTAACACTATATATCATTATATAACATATATAACACTATAGTTTGTCTGGTATCATGTCTGTCTATGATAGATGTATAGTGTTATATTTGTTATATAATGTTATATAGTGTTACATAGTGTTATATGGTATTATATGGTGTTACATATTGTTATATGGTGTTTATATGATGTTATATAGTATTATATATAGTGTTATAATACACTTCTCACACTTTAGACCCTTTTTACACTATCCTTAACCAATAAATATATATATATATATATATGTATATAAATTTAGTTCGAATTTCAAATCGAATTGAAAATAATAAATTCATATTCAATTTCTTGACTCGAATTCCAATCGAAGCGAATTCGAATATTTAAAAATCGAATTCAACGCTTGACAATTGAATTCGAACTAAATCGAATTTCCAATCCGAATCGAATATTAAACACCCCTAGTTAAGTTCATAAACTTTACCCTATGGAAGAAGAACAAACTATATGTTGAATTTTACCTTGAAGTGATGAACATCACTACCACAAATTCCTAGAGCTTTGATCTGGACTTTAACATCATTAGGCCCTAAATTGTAAAAAAAAAGTAATAATAATAATAATAATAATAATAATAATAATAATAATAATAATAATAATAATAATTAAAAAAAACAAGAATAAGAACCTTAACTGATAAAAAAAAATAGTGAATTTTGTATAGAAATTAGGAAAGCAGGGACCTAGAGGAGGAAGATGGTAAGGTTGAATTTGGAGGTTCTTGATTCCAAGAAGCCAAGCTGCCATGTTCATCATCTCTTCCACTTGTTCATTCTCTTCTGTGTGCATCATCTTTCTTCAAAATATGTGATCTGATGATCAATCATTAACTTGGGACACTTGGCTTTAAAAACTTTTAGTTTTATTTGAAGTCAAAAGTTAAAATCCATTTCAGTGTACATATGTTTAGGCTTTGTGTACTTGTTTCTATAGCCTTGTTGGTCTGGATTTGGTGATTTTTGAACTCTATTATGAGAATCACTTAAACCAAGTGACACCACTAGATTTTTTTTTATGTCTTTTACTTGGTAAAGATAATATTGTTTGTAGTTCCCTGATTGCAGTGGCCAATATGTCCATTTCCTGCAATAATAAAAACAAATATATGCTCAAATAAGTCTTCCAAAAATTTGTTTGAAGTTGAAATGTATGAAACAACTGAAATTTGAAAATGCTTGTTCAGTGGTGCATTCAGTTGTCTTGCTTATGTAATAGTAAGCATACAATTTGTTGTTTATGTAGTATGATGTTTGTTTTATCTAATAACAAGACTTGGTTTAAAATTAATTAATGAACTAAATAATTAGTATATTGATGTGTTTAACTTGGATTTTGTTTTGTTTCATAATTCTAACTCACTCTTATTAACCATCTATACGTGCATTTTGCATAATTTCAATTTTCTATTTCTAGGACAGACAGAAGATGCCTTACCACCATTGGCACAACTTCTAGGGGGCGGCCGACCCCCCGAACTTTTCGCTCAGTAGTGGAGAGTATGTAGTTTTCGTAAAGAAATTTTTGGGTATATACGTTTTCGACCCCCCGATTTTATAGAAGTTTTTTGATATATACGTTTTCGACCCCCCGGTCGGAAATCTGAAGCTTCGCCACTGCTTACCACTAGATGCAGGACACATATTGTTTGATTACAAAAGTCACGATAGAATTAAAATAAGTTATGACGACAATAAATAAGCGATAAATTTGAGTTTCAAGTTTGGTAGGTGCACGACCTAATACATAACATCACTTAACTCGATCATATGGTTACCTATATAACACATTCCATTTACTTACACACCAACTCTTAGATCCTAAACTATACCAACTAGGGTGTGCCAAGCAGAATTGGGGTCCAATTTTTTTGGGCCTATAGCCCTGCTTTGTTTTTCATATGCTCACTGGACCGGGCCGAGAATGCAGTGGAGAAGTGAGATTGATACAGAAAACCAACCCATGGGAGGTGAAGTGGATGTGATTATGTGAAGCCCCTGATAGCTTAAAGATCCAGCCTTTTGAGACAAGGGCATTTGATTGATGGGAACGCCATCAAGGTTGTGTTAATGTTGTGACTATAAAAACAAGAAGTAATAAAGAAAGGTTATTAACTTAGTATATATGGTTGTAATTTGACGCTTTAAAAAACTGTTATGCATTTTACTACCATGTCAAATTCTATATTTTTTTTTTTTTTTTTTGAAAGGAAATCAAATTCTATATGTATCTAGATTAAAATGTTCTTATATGAATCTTTATTAAAATGACATGGTTGACTTTTCTTACCAAAAAGTTCTAAAAACCAATAAACTATAAGGAGTAAATTGTCATTTTAGTCCCTGAGTTTTGTCTAAATTTGCCATTTTAGTCCAAATAGTTTTTTTTTTGCCTCTGGGTCCCTGAGTTTTACATTCTGTTGCCATTTTGATCATTTTGTCTAACTCCATCCAAAAACCCAGTTTGTAACAGGGGTATTTTGGGGATTTCCTTAAAAAATGTTTTTAGTTGCCATTTTGATCCAATTCCAAAAAATCAAAAAAATTCCAAAAAATCTAAAAATCAAAAAAAATTCTAAAAAATCATAAAAATTCTGCAAAATTCAAAAATCAAAAAAATTCTAAAAAATCATAAAAATTCCAAAAAATTAAAAAAAAATCTAAAAAATCCAAAAACCATTAAATGTTTCGGCACGAACCGTTTCGACCCGTACCGTTTCGAACCGAACCATTTCGACCCGTACCGTATCGAACCGAACCGTTTCGACGCGAACTGTTTCGAACCCGTACCGTTTCGAACCGAACCGTTTCGACCAGTACCGTATCGAACCCGTACCGTTTCGACGCGAACCGTTTCGAGCCCGTACCGTTTTGAACCGTACCGTATCGAACCGAACCGTTTCGGATCGAAACGGTTCGGATCGAAACGGTACGGTTCGAAACGGTTCGCGTCGAAACGGCACGGTTCGAAACGGTTCGGTTCGAAACGGTACGGGTCGAAACGGTACGGGTCGAAACAGTACGGTTCGAAACAGTTCGCGTCGAAACGGTTCGGTTCGATACGGTACGGGTCGAAACGGTTCGCGTCGAAACGGTTCGGTTCGAAACGGTACGGTTCAAAACGGTACGGGCTCGAAACGGTTCGCGTCGAAACGGTACGGGTTCGATACGGTACGGGTCGAAACGGTTCGGTTCAAACGGTACGGGTTCGAAACAGTTCGCGTCGGAACGGTTCGGTTCGATACGGTACCGGTCGAAACGGTTCGGTTCGAAACGGTACGGGTCGAAACGGTTCGTGCCGAAACATTTAATGGTTTTTGGATTTTTTAGATTTTTTTTTTAATTTTTTGGAATTTTTATGATTTTTTAGAATTTTTTTGATTTTTGAATTTTTTAGAATTTTTATGATTTTTTAGAATTTTTTGATTTTTTTGAATTTTTTGGAATTTTTTTGATGTTTTGGAATTGGATCAAAATGGCAACTGAAAACATTTTTTAAGGAAATCCCCAAAATACCCCTGTTACAAACTGGGTTTTTGGATGGAGTTAGACAAAATGATCAAAATGGCAACAAAATGTAAAACTCAGGAACCCAGAGGCAAAAAAAAACTATTTGGACTAAAATGGCAAATTTGGACAAAACTCAGGGACTAAAATGGCAATTTACTCAAACTATAAGATAATTAGTGGAATATTTAGAGATTATTTAAAGATCCATAACGTTAGTGGGATATTCAAATTTGGGTATATAATATTTTGAAAAGTCTATTCTTTTGATCACATTGGCCATTGGCGTTTCCTATTTTTATATTTAGGCTTTGGTGGGTTAAGACTTAAAGTTAAAAATGTAAGTGGTTTTACTTTATGATACAAAATAGGCTAACTATTTTTATCTAACTTAACTACATTATATGAATAAAAGCATGTACTATTTTGTAAATATAAATTTTATTTAAGGGAGTGACTTATTGATTTAGGATTTCAAAAAAAAAAATATATTATTATTTAGGGGCTGTTTGGCAACATCTGAATGGTTAAGTGCTGAACCAGTAAGAGGTCTGAATCATTAAGTGCTGAACCAGTAAGAGGTCCGAACCATTAAGTGCTGAACCAGTAAGAGGTTCGAACCATTAAGAGCCTGTATAATGGTTAACCATTCAAAGGCAAATGTCTGTCCAATTCAGATTATAGGTCTTAACCATTCAGACTATGTATAATGTTTAACCATTCAGAGACAAATGTATGAACCATTTAAACATCTGCTCGTGAAACAAACAGTCTGAACCATTAAGTGATGAACCAGTAAGAGGTCTAAACCATTAAGAGTCTCATTAAGAGGTAAACAAACAGCCCCTTACTATGTTTCAATACTTAATAATGATATGCTTTACAGTATTCGAAATTGGTTATATATTTAATTATTTATCTAGTTATCTATAAAAATTAAATGTAATCTTGATGAGTAAAAGAATTCAAAACTAATATTTTTACATTAAATGTATTCCTTGTTAAACCCTACTACTATATAAAACAAGATAATGCATAATGCATTGCTTGCTAAAGTTCGAACATATTCATAAATTTTTTAAAAAAAAAAAGAAGAAGAAAAAAGAAGAAAGCAATAAGACGACAATAAATGAAGTCATTAGCCAAAAAACATGACAGGAAGACACAATCAAGTGGGGGGTCTTCTTTTTGTGTCAAATTAGGCAAAACAAAGAAGAAAAGAGGAGACCATAACTCCATAAGAGCCCACCCCATAGCTTCCCCTTTAGGGGGAGATCCACTTCAATCTCTCTCTCCAGGTATAACAAAACCCCTTTTTCTTTCCTCAAATTCATCCTTTTTCTTGAATTAATTTGAATTTCTAGATCTGGGTAGTCTTATTTAACTTGAATCTCGACTAGTCTGTGATTATCTTGATGTTTTGAGCTTATTACGTTCATGGGTTTGTTAGGGTTTATTTAACTGTTTAAAGCTTGTTACTGTTAAAGTATGATATGTGTCAGGAAATTAGCATATGGGTTTTGTTTAGCTTTGTTTATTGATTGTTTTTCAACCAAAAAGTTTGCATCTTGTTCATCTTTTACTTTGATTCGCAAAATTCAAGATTTGTAATATAAAAAAAAAAAAAAAAATCGAATCTTGTTGTGTTTTCCTTTTCAGATCCAACATCCATCTGGGGTTTGTTTCTCAGTGGTTTGATTTATGTTCATGACAGTTATATATAATCCCATTGCAAATTCACAAGAGTGATTTTTTTTTTTTTTTTTTTTTTTTGTAAGGGTCCGGAATCCGGATGCCTCTAAACCAGACTTCAAAAGTTTGACCTAAATCAGGCTTTAAAAGTCAAAGATTGAGATTCAAAGTCAACAATTAGGGGCTGCTAAAAAGTTTGAATCTTTGTAAATCACAACCGGATTTTTGGATTTCTTGTATATTCGCCAAGATTTCATATGGCCGTTGCAAGGAGTGAAAACGAATCGTCTTTTAAACTCTTCAACTGCTACAAAGTCGAGAACTTGACCGAAACCATACTAGAAACTGACCGAATCTCGAATTTTAAAGATCGATATGTTCTTGGAAAACAATTGGGATGGGGGCAATTCGGTATAATCAGAGAATGCTCTGATAAACTAACGGGAGAGGTATTAGCTTGTAAGTCAATCTCCAAAAACCGACTCGTAACTGACGAAGATGTAAGAAGCATCAAGCTCGAGATCGAGATCATGACTAGGTTGTCCGGGCATCCAAACGTTGTCGATCTCAAAGATGTTTACGAGGAAGAAGATTATGTCCATCTGGTTATGGAGTTATGTGCAGGTGGAGAACTTTTTCATCAGTTGGAAAAACAGGGTCGGTTTTCTGAATCTGATGCGCGAGTTTTGTTCAAGGATTTAATGCAAGTAGTGAGGTTTTGTCATGATAAAGGCGTTGTTCATAGAGATTTAAAGCCGGAAAATATTTTATTAGCAACTAAAGCGTCCTCTTCGCAGATAAAATTGGCTGATTTCGGGCTCGCGACTTACATTAATCCAGGTATGTACTAAAAGTGAATATGGTTATGGGAAAAATTACAAGTTTTGTCCTTTATCTTTATACCATTTTTCAGGTGGTGTCCTTTTTAACGAATGTTGACAGGCGGTGTCCTTTACTAGGTATTTTGTTGCAAGTTTAGTCCTTTACACCCAACCCAGTTAAAAAACTCTGTTAATTGTTGACAGGCGGTGTCCTTTACTAGGTATTTTGTTGCAAGTTTAGTCCTTTACCTATGTATTTTATTGCAAGTTTAGTCCTTTACACCCAACAATTAACAGGGTTTTTTAACTGGGTTGGGTGTAAAGGACTAAACTTGCAACAAAATACCTAGTAAAGGACACTGCCTGTCAACATTCGTTAAAAAGGACACCGCCTGAAAAGTGGTATAAAGATAAAGGACAAAACTTGTAATTTTTCCTATGGTTATGTATCTATTTCTTATATATGTGAATTAATCTTGTTGTGGTTAAACAGGTCAAAGCTTACACGGGACCGTCGGGAGTCCGTTTTATATAGCTCCAGAGGTGCTGGCGGGCGGTTACAACCAAGCAGCGGATGTTTGGAGTGCAGGTGTCATTCTCTATATCCTTCTTAGCGGTAAACCACCGTTTTGGGGGAAAACTAAATCGAGAATATTTGATGCCGTACGAGCTGCGAGTCTGCGATTCCAGTCAGATCCCTGGAACGGAATCTCGGATTCCGCGAAGGAGTTGATCAAAGGAATGCTCTGTACTAATCCGTCTGTTAGATTCACCGCTCAACAAGTTCTTGGTAAATCTTTAACAATAACTCATGTAGGATATTAAATTTTTTCACCGATTTATCTTGTTCAAGAAAGCTGATTGATTACTTCGGTTCTTTATAGATCATACATGGACTAATGGTACGAATCTGGTCCCTGAACCACCGCCGAATCGTGGAGAATTTGAAAACGTTGGAAACCCGTCATCCTCTTTGTTCATGGACCGGAGTGATGACATCAGTTTCGGGCTGGGTTCGCCTCTTATTTTCGAAACATTCGGTGGCAAATCATCGTTTTCTACATTCCTTGTGGAGCCAGTCGTGAATTCTTGTGCGTTTTCTTTCCGTAGCAGTGGTGGGTCATCCAATACTACTATAGACTTCTGCACGCCAATCGGCCCGATACACTCGATGCCAAGCTTCACGTTCTTTGGGCCTGGCCCGGAAACCGAAAACGTGCCTTCTGTTGTATGCCTACTGGAGCAGGAGACTAGAGAAAGGAAAGAGCAGAAGTTGAGTGAGGTGAAAAGGGGAGGCGGGTCGAGGTTATCGGGTAATTATAACAAGCGGAACCGTACGATTGGACTAGGAGAGTTTGAGGCGATGGATCAGGTGGTTGCGGAGTCGATTATTCGTTGGGCGTCGTGCACGCATCTATCTACTGCTTTGAGGTCTGATTTTGTTTGCTGAAAAGTGTGACAATAATAGGGTTTGGGTTGGTTGATGGAAGTAGCTGAAGGTTGACCGTATTTATGTTAGTTGACTTCTTACTTGTTTAAAGTAGAGATGTACAAAGGACTGAGACTATGATTTGGGCCCATTTCATATATTTAAGTCCTTGTGTTAACCGGTTTGTCAGTGTTTTTATTTCACTCTAAGTCAGGGTGTATATGGTTGTGTACTTTTTTGGGCAATTAGTAGAACTGATTTATATATGAAATCGTCTATTCGGTTTGGTGTCTTCAGCTGCAGATGTCTGCAGATGTGGTCCGCAGACTGCATACGTTTTACCTCTGAACAACAAGTTAATGTTTTGATTGTGTTCTAACAAGACTTTTTAACTGTTTTAGCATGTTTTGTTTCTGTGACAACTTTTATGACTATTACACATGGGGTTTATAGTTTAATTTAGTTTAAACTATAAATCTTTTTCTATAGATATTCTGATAAAAAGAGTGATCTTATGAATCAAATCCTACAAGGATTAAAGTGACGTTTAAAGAAGCTGACAACTATGTCGTGTTTGTAGTACATCGGTTATAAACAAAGATACCACTTTGGCACTTTTAAGCACTTAAAATAAACTAATTAATAATTTATTCTTTTGCTTAATGTTATAACAATTAGTGTCACACCAATGGGCATGTAAACGAATCGAACGAACAATATAATCGAACACATTTTTTTGTTCTTGTTTGTTCATTAAGAAATCGGACATTTTCGTGTTCGTTCATGTTCGTTCGATTAAAGCCTAAACGAACAGTTCACGAACATTAATGAACACAAACAAACATAATATTAACTGAACATATTTGAATAAACATAAACAAACATAAATTAACATGATTGAACAAATAAGTCTAATATATTACAATTCATTCGAAAACACATCTAAATTAGAGTTTATAAATATACTAATTAGTCATATTAATACAAGTAGTTAGAAAAACTAATATTTATATAAATCTAACTAGAGTAAATAGCACAAAACGTCCTTTATCTTTTATTAAACTTGCAGATTCCAGCCTTTATGTTTAAAACATGCTGAAAACAACCTTTACCTTTATTTTTATTGCAGGTTCAATCCTTTACGACTAACCAAGTTAATTATCTCAGTTTAATTCCCTTACATGACTAACATGTGAGGGCTATATTTGTCATTTTAATCCTTTTCTTTTAATTTGTATCGATAGGCATTGTTTGCAATCAACCGTTCAACTTATAACTTTTTTTTTTTGTTTTATTGCCATAAAAAGGCCTTACTTGTCTTCATATATATGGTATCCTTGGCTAAATAATAAATACCATCCGTCTAAAAATACAATTATCAACCTTAATAATCTAAAGTGGCACATCTAAATTGAGAAACTCCATAATGACGTGTCAAAACAAAAATCCACGTCATCCTCAAACCCAACAGTCCTAGGTGGCGGTACCATCAACCCTTCTGCCATGTCAGCAAGAATCCCCTCCATGTCAAAAACACGCTCATCATCAACAAAAACCTCATTTCCGACCACCACCTCTTGTCTCTCCACCACCTCAGCTTCGGTCGGCCGAAACGCCTCGGCCGCCTTAACCGCCGCCTTCTGTATATCCTTCACATTACTCGATTCGGGGACAGGCAACCGCCACAACGAGTCAGCAAAATTCAAACACGCGGACCGGCCCCGCATGGCCAAAGCCGCCACGTCATGCGCTCTAGCTGCCATGTCAGCAGTGGGATATGTCCCCAACCACACTCTTGTTTTCTTGTTAGGCTCTCTTACTTCACACACCCACTTCCCGGAGTCCCTCCGCCGCACTCCGCGGTACACCGGGTGTCGAGTCTCCCTGAACTTCTTCCTCCCGGCTCGCTTCTTCGGGTTCTTTGACGCCAGCATGACCTCATCGTCGGAAAAGCTAGCAGAAGATGATGAACAAGTGTTTTGATCAGGTGAGAGTGTGTTGTACGGAGAGTTGAAGTGGATAAAGGTAGACATTAATTGTATGTAATGATTGTGTGTGAAACTGTGAATGTGAATATGAAATTGAAATTGATTGTGTGTGTATATATATAGATATAGATATAGATATATAGGTGGATATAATTTGATAAGCGAATTGCACACGGAGTGAGTGGTGGAAAGGAGACAGCTGGGGACTGATATGAAAGTTAGGGGAAGGTGGGTTTTGACGGTTACGTTGGATGCCAACTGTTTTTAACTAACTGTAGAAGCTTTGACCATCTTGACTATTCTAATCCTAGCAAGTAGCAACCACTTGCATATTTTTATTGAAGAGGTCACGTCGTTTTCTATAACCATCAAATTATTTTTGTTTCTTGTTAGTTGTCACGCAATTTAATTGTATGTGAACGCATGTGTTTCCTACTTTCTTTCTTTTTTTTCTTTGTATTCATTTGTTAAAATGTGTTTATTTTTTGGAAAAGATTACAATTTGCCTTGGTGGCGTAATTTATTGCTCGTCTACCTGTTATAATTATGTAATTTGCCATGATTATCGGAATGAAATAAACTATGATAAAAATCATTAAAAAAATTACAATTTGAATTCTCCTTGTTTGAATATATATATATAACTCACTTAAGAAAACTTTATGTAACAAACTTTTTTTTTTCTAAAAAAATTAGGGATTTTAAGTTACATGTTTTTGAATGTTTTGAGAGAAAAAAAAAACAAACAAACAAAAAACGCCAAGTGGTTTTCTATAATTTTTTTTTTTGAAAATTCAGTGTTTTTATATGCTAAAAAAATTGAATTTTAAAAATTTTCTATAAAAAATCCACTCGGCCCTTTTTGGCGCTTTTTTTTTTACTTAAAACGTTCAAAAGAGTAAATTGCCAAAATCATCCCTGAGGTTTGGACATTTTTGTCAATTTCATCCAAAACAACTTTTTTGTACAATATTGCCCTTCACTTTTGGGACTTTTTTCTGGCAGATATTCGGATGAAAATGACAAAAAAATTCCAAACCTCGGGTATGATTTTGGCAAAAAAGTTAGACGTTTGGATGAAAATGACAAATTGGCCCAAAAGTGAATGACAATATGGTACAAAAAAATGTTTTGGATGAAACTGGTAAACGTACCCAAACCTTAGGGACGATTTTGGCAATTTACTCCGTTCAAAAACATGTAACTTACATTCCCTAATTTAAAAAAAAAAATAAAGTTTGCTACTTGGTTTTTTTGAGTTTTCGTAACTCAATAGGTTATCTCTCTATTCTTCCCCTACATATATAATTTTTTTATTAGTGATCTAGTTGTATGATGTTTTCTCTATAAAAAAAATGGTATGTGCTTAAATTCTTGCTAGTACAAGATTTGATAGTATTCAGGTGTAGAAAACTATTGTCAAAAAAGATATAATAGTTATTTACGAAGCAAAGTTATATATAAACTAGTAACCACCAACAATTCTAGATGACTAGAACTCATCTCCCAGTATACGGGTGTGCTACAACTTTCAAGGAGATTCTGTGTACGGCTTCCTTGCCTTTAAAAAATATACAAATAGCTAGCAAGTGGTTTTGTGGGATTTCCGCGTACTTCACGAGGATTGAATTTAGAACCCATATAGAATGTTTGTATTAAACTAAATATATTGCTTTTTTTATATGATATACATTTGGATTAATAAATTTTAGTAAATATGTAAATAATTCATCCATAAAATTCTTACTAGAAAATCTAAAAAAGAGTAAATTACGTTTTTGGCCCCTACGGTTGTATCACTTTTACTATATTAGCCCAAAATAAGAATTTTTAACATATCTGCCCCCATGGTCTCTATAACTAACCATTTTGGCCCCTTAGTCTAACCATTTTGGCCCCATGGTCCCTATAACTAACCATTTTAGCCCCCATGATCTCTAGACTTAGGGGCCAAAATTGTTAGTTATGAAGACCATAGGGGCAGATATGTTAAAAATTCTTATTTTGGACTAATATAGTAAAAGTGATATAACCACAGGGGCCAAAAATGTAATTTACTCTCTAAAAAACTATGGATTATAGTTATCCGGTTGAAGATTGTAAAAGTATTATCGGAACACTTTAATTAAAGAGTGATTCATACACAATGCGGAGTTTGTCACTCCCTACTCAAAGTGGATATACAAATTAATACTATGGAATTAGGTGTTTATTGTTCAATCGCAAATCATTCAAAACAACCTAAACCATTACCGATTTGGTTTCGTTGTTGGCTTTCTGAGTTCTTTTCCTTAGGTCGGTTGATATATTAATCTTCAATCCGTAGAAATCGAGCTTGTTTTAATGTTTGATTAAAAAAACCAACCTGAAGAATCGGACAACACCAAACTTGTATATTTTTAAAAATAGTTTTTAGACAATTTTTGTAATAATAATTTATAGTTATCTTTTGTTTTTTTTTTTTGTTTTTTTTTTTTTTTGAACGACTAAAATCATATCACACCTGTCATTTAAAGGATTTGAACTCACAACCAATTAATTTGAGAATCCATCATTTTATCACCACATCATCCCTTGGTTGACTCATACCTAAGTATTTAATTAAGTCCTCATTTTCATTGCATTTTCTAACTTTGTGTACTTGTGACTTAATTGTTTCATACTAAGTGAGTATTGGATGATAGAGTTTTTATGGGCTAGTTTTGGCTTAAAATTATAATCATGATCAAAATGTCGGTTAATAGATAACCATACTATAATCAATCTATTATGGTGGTTTCTGTAAATCGGTTTTAAACTTTTAAAGATTACAGTAGGCTTATTTGGGCCTAAAAGTTAGGGTTTAATTTTTTTTTAATATGAAATAATTATTACATAGTATTAAAAAATACCTAGAATTTATAATTATAATCATGATCAAAATGTCGTTTAATAGATAATCATACTATAATCAATCTATTATGGTGGTTTCTGTAAATCGGTTTTAAACTTTTATAGATTACAGTAGGCTTATTTGGGCCTAAAAGTTAGGGTTTAAATTTTTTTTAATACGAAATAATTATTACATAGTATTAAAAAATACCTAGAATTTATAATATCAAAAAATGCATACTATCAATTCGGTTCGTTTTAGCGGGTATGAACACCTTGTTAACTATAACCGACCCACTATTGTCGATATTTTGAAAATCATTAAATTGACCCACCAATTTTTGGTACTGTTCGGTTATGTTGGTTCGGTTTCATCAGTTAATTTCGTTTTTTGCACAACCATATTGGATGATAGGTAATCAATAATTTCATCTATACAAAAGTCTAATTTTGGTAGAGATCGGTACTATACTAGTATAAAAAATACTGATACCGAATTTCTGGAAAAGTGAGTATTCAATACCATATCGAACCGGTACTTGTTACAAAATGCTCAACTCTATACGCCGGAAATGACTATGGGCCTTCGCTCTCTTGGGCCACCTCGCACCACAGGGAAAACAACTTGTTTTTCGCGCCAAGAATCATCTTGGGCGCGCTTGTTATAGTTCTTTTGCGATCTTCGTAGACCCCCTTAGATCATGTGAGTTTCTAACTTTCGAAGCATTTGGTTGTCTGGACCTTCTTCCCTTCTTTGAATTTGGCGATTATCACGCTTTCCCCCCTTTAACCAGATGGGTGAGTTTTCCATCTTTCAAAGCTGTTTATATCTCTTGTTTTAGGCTAAATCAGTCATCGGTCAAGTGACCTGTATCTTTGTGGAACTCACATAAAATATTTGGGTCTTGGCCCCTTTTGATTCGCATCTGTATAGGAGGTTTGAATTGGTGGTTCTCGGTTGACAAGACCTCGGAAGGGGTCTTTGTCATGGGTGTCCACTGTTTTTCCCTGTTTTCTCTCTTAACCTCTTTGCGATGACTGATTTGATTGATCGTAGCACGGGCATCTTCTCTTATCGGGCTTCTTTCTCTATAGCCAGATGTCTTCCATGACTGGCCTTTGCCTTTCTTGTTGCGTCGATCATGTTGGTTGTGATTGTATTGACGGCTGTCGTCGCCGGTCAATTGTTTATCAGTTCGTGCGACTGTCTTTGCTGCTTCAATGAAGGTGTCCCAATCTTTGGGGCCTCCATCTCTTCCTTTCAGCCGTTTGATCAGGTCATCACATTTTATCGCCCTCATGAAGTGTGCGCGCATCATCTTCTCGCCTACATCTCCGATTTCCAGACATTCTTTGTTATATATGGTAATGAAATCTTCTATGCTTTCATGATCTTTCCTCAATATATTTAAGCAATCAGTTGGATCTCTAGTGTGCCTTCGTTGTTGGGAGAAGTGCACGAGTAACTTGTCTCGAAAATCAATCCAGGATTTAATTCTTCCTGCTAGCAGACTGTCAAACCAGACGCGCGCTGCGCCGACAAAGGTTTGTGCAAAAAGATGACAACAAGTTGGTAGTGTCCAACCACCTGTTAATCATGCGCCGTTGAAAACTTGGAGATGGTCGTCAGGATCTGTCAAGCCATTGTACTTGCCCACATTATGTGGTAGTTTGTCTTGTCGATATCGGCTGTTGCGATTTCTCTAATGAACTTAGACTTTTCAGCTATGCCTTCTGGGCGATAGCTCAACGAGTAATCATGTTCTGCATTTGGATTGCACCCCGCGCGCTTGTGGGGTTTATACGCCTCGTGTTCTGGTGGTAACCTGCTAAACATCGTGCTTTCTCTCTTGTACGTCGTGTCATCCTCTTCATTGTAGCTGTCCCATTCGTCGTTTATGTTACGCGGGCTTAAACGACTATGTACTGGCTTTTTCTGCTGATGAGTGTGTTGCACATAATTGCTTCCCTTTTCACCATAAGTGTCGCGCGTATCGTGCACGCTTTGCCTTCTGATGTTAGGTGCTTTCTCAGGATGTAGGTTCCACACATGTGCTTGTTAAGGGGTATGAGTGTTTGGAGGCTTTTGTGGTGGAGTGACAAAAGCGGACTGAGTAGCTTATGCTTGGAAAAAGATATAATAGTTATTTACGAAGCAAAGTTATATATAAACCAGTAACCACCAACAATTCTAGATGTGTAGATGACTAGAACTCATCTCCCAGTATACGGGTGTGCTACAACTTGCAAATAAATACATATAACATATGTTAGTTTTCAAGGAGATTCTGTGTACGGCTTCCTTGCCTTTAAAAAATATACAAATAGCTAGCAAGTGGTTTTGTGGGATTTCCGCGTACTTCACGAGGATTGAATTTAGAACCCATATAGAATATTTGTATTAAACTAAATATATTGCTTTTTTTATATGATATACATTTGGATTAATAAATTTTAGTAAATATGTAAATAATTCATCCATAAAATTCTTACTAGAAAATCTAAAAAAACTATGGATTATATTTATCCGGTTGAAGATTGTAAAAGTATTATCAGAACACTTTAATTTATGAGTGATTCATACACAATGCGAAGTTTGTCACTCCCTACTCAAAGTGGATATACAAATTAATACTATGGAATTAGGTGTTTATTGTTCAATCGCAAATCATTCAAAACAACCTAAACCATTACCGATTTGGTTTCGTTGTTGGCTTTCTGAGTTCTTTTCCTTAGGTCGGTTGATATATTAATCTTAAATCCGTAGAAATCGAGCTTGTTTTAATGTTTAATTAAAAAAAAATCAACTCTGAAGAATCGGACAACACCAAACTTGTAATATTTTTAAAAATAGTTTTTAGACAATTTTTTAATAATAATTTATACTTATCTTTTGTTTTTTTTTGAACGACTAAAATCATATCACACCTGTCATTTGAAAAATTTGAACTCACAACCAATTAATTTGAGAATACTATCAGTTTAGACCATAGGGTATGGTGAGGCTTGGGTTGGGGCATTGGTTGACACGTGGAATGGGAGCCCCCCACCACTCAAACCCATGTCCATGGGGTATGGTGGGGCTTGAGTTGGGGGGCATGAGTTTGGTTTGGCCATTGAGAGCCTGCCATGTCACTTACTAGCCCGCCCCACGCCCGGCTTCAAACCCACGCCAATGAGGCCACGCCAAAAACCACGCCCCAACCCAAGACCCCGGGATGGTGGCTTGAGCGTTTTCAGCCAACCCACGCCCCAACCCAAACCCCATACCCCATGGCCTTACCACCACATCATCCCTTGGTTGACTCATACCTAATTATTTAATTAAGTCCTCATTTTCATTGCATTTTCTCAAAATATGTAACTTTGTGTACTTGTGACTTAATTGTTTCAAACTAAGTGAGTTAGAGGTGTCTCTGAGAATTTACGTACTTTGTTTGAGATTGAAAAGATGTGTCCTTCTGTTATGTTTTGTTATTATTTAAAAAAGATCAAATCAGTATTGGGCTTAATAAACCTAATTCCAAGTGGGCTAAATTCTAAACCATAAAAAATGATTTGTAAATGGGCATAGGGGAAAGACTCTTTGATATCAACATAAAAAAAGCTCACTTTTAATCGTCATATGTTGGAACACAGAAAATCTCGATATTGCACTTTTGTTACAACATGAAGCTAAAACTATATAAAATATCAAACAAAGTCTATTATTAAATATTATTTATGATTGGTTGAATCATGTTTAAATATGATATCCTGATGCTTTTTGTTGTGTTTGGCTGGAACCCTCATTTCATTTTCAGTGAAAATACTCCGAGGAGTCGATTGATGGTAATATCTTCGCTTTTGGGATTTAATAATAGAATTTCAGTCATGATATATATCGAATCCATAAGATTCTTCTTGTTACAAATATTATCTTTTGGATATTTGTTTGTTTGTTTTGGTAATGCAATCTTGTTAAAGTCACCTAGTGGCTGAAATATATATTCATCGTTTTGCCTAACACGATATTATTTACTGAAACTATTGAATAAAAAATTACATTTGGGTGGGATAAGGCTATATGACCAGTAGGTCTTGAGTTCGATTCCCACAATGGGGGTTTATCCCCATATTTATTGGGTTTCCTCCTGAATTGGTGTATAGGCATTATGCCTAGTGGAGATGAATATGATCAGGTGGTTCCGATGGTGGCACGATGCTACTTCAGAGGTCCGTCAGTGATCCAAATTTACCGTTTAAAAAAAATGACATTGGCTTTGAAACATAAAGTATACATGATTGTCATGAAGAATCTTGTTTAAATTTTTGTTTAAAAAACCTTTAGTAGTATAAAGATGACTTGGTACTTACAATTCAAAATTTTTATATTAAACTGCTTAAACATTTATGTGGTAGTCTACAATTATAACTAGATTTTTATGTTGGTTGTTTGAATCTAGCTTTTGTGAAGAGAAAACCACAACCTGATAGAGATGATGTGAGTTTGGGTAACAGATAAATATGGGTAATTTCTAGCAATGAGTCGAGCCAAACTAGGTTGAGTGGAAAAAAACTGTGTAGAAATGATTTTAATATAGTAACTAAGCTATCTATTTTATTATAAAAACACATTATCTAGTGTACTGTGTACTTTCAGTATAATAATTTAGAAAGTTATGTAAAAGTTGAAATGGATGACTTGCAAGTTGCAACCCATTGAGCCGTCTATTGGACTATTTAATTAGTCGTTCAACTATTTAATTAAAAAAAGGTAGCATAGCCCGATGTAAGTTTTATTTGAGAATAAAATTAATTGAGAAGAAAAAGAATAAAAGGTAATTTTATAAAATACTAAATAGTTTTTTTCACTTATCTCATTTATTATCATTTTTTACTATTTAATTAGTCATAAAGACTAGTATCATCCACACTAATTTTTTTTGCCTACACACATCAAAAATTATCTTACACTAATTTCGAAATTCATCATACACGTTGAAATTTATCCTACACAACTCGTAATTTATCCTACACAACTCGTAATTTGTCCTACACGTTAAATTATTTTATTTTATTTTTTTGAAAAAATATATATTTCGAAGATAAGTTACAAAAAATTTAATGTAGTTAGCTATTAAAGAGAAAGACTACAAATCAATGACCTGTGTAGATTTACCAATGTACCCTTATAGTAACATTAAATACTTATATTAAATGAAGTAAAATAAAGCATTCTTATTGGTTGAAATTTCTTCTTTTTTCTCCTGATAAAAAATTTCTTCTCATTTGAACTCCCCACTAGCCCGATATACATACAGATTAAAAAAAATCACCTTTTCAATAATCTATATATATATTAGTAATTTCATATTTATATTATCTTTATATATTTAACATATTTGAGGTGTGACTTTGATGCATTAAATTCAGTGGCGGCTTCGATGGTGTGCAGGGAGGACCTCTGCATAAGGTTCGCGATTTCGAGGGGCACGCGATTTTAAAAAAATCCGATATGTATATGTTACTTTTTTATAATAGTAAACACATACCAATTCCAATATAGGACCACTTACAAATCATATTTATGGTTTATAATTTAGCCCACTTGCAATTAGGTTTATTGAGCTCAATACTAATTTGATTATTTTTTATAAATAATAATAAATATTACGGAATGACACATTTTTTCAAGCTCGAACATGGTACGTGAATTCTCAAAAACGCCTCTGATTAAATTCTTATTTTTTCTAACGACAAATATTATACTTTTACACCAATAACTATTCTTTCTAATTTTACACAAAATAAATTACATCTGCAATCTAAGTCCATGTGTAGTGGAGCGTCATCCAGCCATGATAGATCTTATGGCGACTCCATAGCGTCGGGAACACTCCCCCCCCCCCCCCCCGTTATGGAATGTGAATTTCGTCAGGTGCGATGGTGATAACGGGTGATACCGGATGAATGTGGGTAAAGATGGGCTGAGGAATGTGTTTTAAGGGGTATGTGGTGGGGTACACCTAAATGTTACCATTACATATCTCCTAAACATACACCAATCCATCGAGAACATACAAAGAACCTTTGACTTGTCTTGTATCTGTTCAAACGATGTCTACTTCACCTCCTCCACAATTCTATATGTAGACATATTCAAACCTTTGAACATCTTATCATCCCGGGCTTGTCAAAGTCCCCAACAAATAAGCATGAAAATGGCATGGATAATTTTTCTTCTTTCTTTGAAAGGAGTTTTTCATAAAAATGAATTTTATGGATAACGTTTTTAGGATTAAAAAATATTCTACAAAAGAAAGTATTAAAAGGTTTCTAGAACTTATATTATTGGGCATGTTTAGAAATGTGCATGATAATAAAGGACTTAAAAGAGACAGGCTGTTGGCCCTTACCTCAACCAAACGGATGAGGTATCCCGTGTGAAATTCGTGTCTTGACTGTGACCTTCACCTTTTTCCCTTAGTACTTCACTCTTTAGAATATTATTTGTATCATCCCTTCTCTTCCCGAGTTAACTTAACGAAGGAAAAGAAAAGAAAAAAAGTAAAAGTGAGAAAGGAAAGGATGAGAAAGAAAAAAAAAAAGAAAATTTTCCCACTATTTCCTCCCAAATCGGAAGGAAAGAAAAACTAAAGAATTTAGACTAATTTTCCTTTCATTTCCTATCATTTCCTTCCTTAAATGAAACTCGGGAACATAACATGTTTTATAATCCTTTTTTTTTCTTCCTTAAATCAAAGTCTGAAACATAAAATATTTTTATTTTCTTTTTGTTTCTTTTCATTTCCTTCCATTAATAAACGCTGGAAGAGAGTGATAGTGATTATGTAGCTTTATATCTTTACTTTTCTCTACTAAATTTTTGATGGAGGTATATACTAATCAATAGTTTTCGATAAATGTTTCGACTTCGAATCTAATTGTGGGTGATGTTCAACAATTAGAAACCAATATTGCATAATTTGTTAAAATGTTTATTAAAATATATTATATATTTATCTCAACTAAACCACATAATGTTACTTCTAAATAAGCATATCACAATTAGCCTATTAGATAATTCTTTTGGATTCTATTGGCAGACACATTCGTCAAACTCAGATAACTGAGATTCATAGTTTTAATGATGAACTAGTAATAAGACCCGTGCGCGTTACGGCGCTGGTACTTCGCAAATATCGAATTGATTAGTCTAAGCGTTATGTGATGTGTTAACCATATGAAAACGCACGTTTTGATGTATCCGATTGAAGTCAATGTTTCCTATAGTTGCATTGCGATTAGATTAAATCGTAACGTAAATCGAATTTATATCGTACAATGATAACGTATTATACTCGACCCGACTAACTCGAATTTATATCGTCAAGCCAAAAACTCTAGAGGGGTCAAAGTGGCATTTACAAAGTTCATAAAAAGTTAAGTGGTTAAAAATTGCATTTCCTAAAATTAAGGGCTAAAAAAGGGGTAAAGATAAAATTTGATAAAGTTTTGGGGTAAGAAGGAAACTATAACAAAGTTGGAGCTGAAAAGGAAACTACCACAAAGTTGGGGTGTCAAAAGCAAACTATTTGTAAAATGGAGTAGTAGTTTAGGGACTAAATTTGCTATTTTATGAAACTTTGAAGGTACCAAAGTCAAGGGGCTAAAATTGCAACATCGTGAAAGTATGGGGGATGAGGAGACAAAGCCGATGAGATTTCCACCGACTTTGTCTTTTGACGGGTGGAAACATATAGAAAGACAAAACACGATTCGTAAAACACAGTGCGTGAAAGAGAATTACAAAAAAAGTGTAAAACACAACGGTAGACACAAAGTGTAAAACACAATGCCTAAGACATTTTCGTAAAACACAATGCATTGGCATTTGCAAAAGTAGAAGTTTACAATTGCATTTTTTTTTTTAAAGTTGGGCGGGTGTAACAATGGAGTAGTAGTACATGGAGTAAAAAAACAAATTCTAAAAAAGACAAAGTGTAAAAGTATATGGGTGGTAGCGAAAATGTGTAAAAGATGAGGGGGTGTTGGTGGAAATGTAAAAGAAGAGGGTTGGTGCGTAACTATGTAAGAGCTAAGGGGGTGATGGTGGAAAACCAAAGTAAATGGTTGGTGCTGGCAAAGTTTGAAAGATGAGGTTGTTGTTTTGAAAATTCAAAGTGAAAGTTTTAGGGACTAAATTTGCCATTTTATGAAACATAAAAAATTACAAAGTCAAGGGACTAAAATGCAATATTAAAAAGAATGAGGGGGGGGGGGGCAAGGAGGAAAGCCGGTGGGAAACCCACCGACTTTCTCCTTTAAGATTATATAGAATGTGTGGTTGTAAATAGTTTAGACACACCTTACACATACTTTGACCACCCGTAGTGGAACCATCATCCGGCGTGATCCCCCCCCCCCCCCCCGAAACACGCCCAAAAACGCCGCCGCCCCACCCCCGCCGGCGTGATCTGGCAAAAATCCCCTGCAGGCGTGTTTTAACTCACGCTTGGAACAAGTCGTTTTGGCCAATCAAATCTTATTTTTCTTTTTTATTTATTTAATCTTCCAATAGTTTTTTTTTGTTTTTTTAATTTTTATTTAATTTTTCACACCCTTTTATCATAATACCCACAACCCCACTATACCCGTTTTAGAAAAACGCCCAATAATGCCCCTTGCTGACTGTACTGCCACATGACAAACGCCGAATGCATTATTCACCCTTACCACTACGCATGGTCTTAGGCTCACTCTCACCGTTATAATCACAACACATCAACAATTAAAAAAATCATTGTTTTAAATCATAACAACGCAAAGCTTATACTTAAATATAATAAAGTTCTTGATTTAAAATAGTTTTCTAAGTAATAAAATTTGTAAAAGTTATTTAAAATGATGGAAAATATCTATTTTGTGATTCTTTTTTATAAATAAAAGTAATGCATTATATTTTCGTTGTATACAAGAATATATAATGACGTCAAAACATGATCATATCCTCAAAATTTCACGATATCACATATGTCTCTAAAAGTTAATATAAAGAAAATAATATCATTATCGCCTATTTTATTACAATATTAAATATTAATAAAATGAAACAAGGTGAAGAATGTGAAGTTCATTAAGATTAAGATTTTGAAACCTCATGCTTCTAAGTTTTTTCTTTAAAAAATAATTCATCTATCATTTAATTCATTTTTTTTCAGTTTTGATAATTTCCAATATATTTTATAATCGGTGTGATTTTCGGTTTGTGTTTTTACTCAATTTCAGTTTTGGTATTTTGGTACCAGTCCGCAACACATATATACTTTTTTTGAAAGCTAAATTTTGTTAAAATCAATGTTATTTTTGGTATGATAAACTAAACCGAGTACCAATTACGTATGGTACCGTACTGAACCAACACCGAACAAACGACATCGGGATCAGCATTCGTTATTATGTTTTTAAGTCGATGTGAACCAAATGATTATATCCTTTTGGGCATCTCACTTTATTTTTTTGTAAGACTAGACAACTTTTGTGTAACTAAACCTAATATCTTTATAAATATTTTTTCTTATTTAATAATACATGCATGTTTTCTAAATCACAAAAATGATATTTCACAAGTTATTTCCAATTCACAAACTTTTGATGACTCGATCATAATAGTTTACATTGTAAAGAAAAAAAACGTAAAAGCTTTATTTTAGAGTAAAATGCTAAAATGGTCCCTGAGTTTTAGGTCATCTTTATCACCACAGTCCAAAAATGAAACTTATTGTATTTGTGTCCTTGAGGTTTCATTTTTATTGTCATTTTCATCCAACTGACAAGCTGGGTTAAAATTTTATATCAACTTTTCCCCTTTTTGTCGTTTTTCTCATTTAAATGAAAGGTATAGTTGTCCTTTTATGCCATAATATATTTTAATTAAACGAAAAAAACGACAAAAAAGAGAAAAGTTAACAGAAAATTCTAACACAGTTTGCAAATTGTATGAAAATGACAAAAAAAATGAAACATCGAAAACTCAAATACAAAAAATTCATTTTTAAACTAAAGTGAAAAAAGTAACCTAAATTCAGAGTCCATTTTAGCATTTTACTCTTTATTTTGTTATAGAACACATCAAACATAACTTTGGAGGAATGGGAATAGAAACTAGAAAGGCAGGTAAACCAAAAGTGTAGTTTTAGACTTTTCGTGGGGCGTGTTGGCCAAGTGCCCCAGTGGCCCACCTCAGGTAGTTTTTTTTTTTTTTTTTATTTTTGAATGACAACGTTTTCTCTATCTCATGTAGTTATTTGCATCTAGATTTTCAATTGCAACTTGAAATTTTGGGAGATGACCGCCGCCTCCACTCCACATGTAGTAGTCTACTGTAGAACTATTTTAGAAAGTTTTGATTTTAATGTACCCTTCTTACTAGTTAGATTTTTTTTTTAATAATAAAAAGTGCATCTACTCTTAAAATCTATATAGTTTGTCTGTCTCTAAGAGAAAAACACATGTAGAAACGTTACCTGAAATACGTTCTTAGGCTGGGTGATTCAATTACAAATGGTCTGAACTTTGATCTGCAAAACAGAACACCGTTAGGACTCGTTACAGGGATGAGGTTATTCCTGTAACCACCCTCCAGCGTGAGAATACGTATTCGTATATAAGAGTGAAAGTGTTTGAGAGAGAATTGCGATTATCTTACCTTAAGATTGTATCTACTATTTATACTCTTTGGTGAATTAAGGTTTCCCCTTAAATCAGAGAGTCGGTTATACAATAACTCCTACTTTCTTGAAGATCAGGCAAATCTTCTATTTGCATAAGAATATATATTGATAATATTCTTATTAATGCCTTACATTTAATGACGGTTTACCCGACCTGCGATGACCAAGCCAGGTCATTCCTCCACATGTCCCCCTAGTATGATGCTATGAGAATTTGGCATGGGGTCGGACTAAATAAAGAAAATAAAAACCACCAAAGAATAGGAAGAAATAGAAATAATCATTTCAAAGTACAATTGGGAAATCAATTGGCAGCGTTAGCTGTCACATGACAGGACCTGCCAATGAGTGCTCGTGTGTACACGATGCATTGGGCTCCAAATTTGAATTTTGAAAAAGGAGGCAGGATGGTATAATTTTTTTTTTTATTAAAAATATTTCTACATGTATTTATAAGGAAAGCGTCGAATTTTTTTTTTTATAAAAAGTTGATCTTTAACATGTTAAGTTGAATTTTTAAAAGTGTTCCCTGGTTCTCCAGTTTTTTAATGTTACCCAATGAACTCTCCCATATATATATATATATATATATATATATATATAGGGAGGGGCTCATGCGAGAACCACCCTTATTGTGAGAACCTTGAGAACCAATATGAACACAACCTAAAATAGATAAAAAAACCTAACCTCCACCCCCCCCCCAAAAAAAAAAAAAACCTAACCCCCCCCCCCCCAAGCTAAATGCTAAAAAAACCTAACCCCACCCCCCCTCCCCCAAGCTAAAATGCTAAAAACTAAACCCCCAAAAAACCTAAAAAAATCTAAAAAAATCTAAAATTTTTTTTTTGAAATTTTTATGTTAAAATCGCTACTTTTAGAAGCTAAAAAAAATTTAAAAAAAAATTTTTTTGGCTTCGAAAAGTAGCGATTTTTTTATAAAAAATATTAAAAGATTCAAAAAAAATTTTTGTGTGATTTTTAGCTATTTTTAGGCATTTTTGGTGTGTTCACATTAGTTCTCGCGGTTCTCACAATAAGAGGTGGTTCTCGCATGATCTTCTCCCTATATATATACATAGGATTAGGTTCAAACGTGAACAAAATCCCATGCGTGAACTGCGTGAACTGATCTGGACCATTGATTTTTATGATCTTGAGATTTTAAATGAGTGGCATGATTGTAATTATTTGGTTATGTTTTTAGCATTTTATTAAATAGAAAAGGGTAAAAGTGTAATTACATTAATTAGTAATTTAATGATATGGAATTAATTTTGATTAAAAAAATTTAAAATTCGAAAACTGAATAGTTTCCATATTATTCCATAGCCTAAATCCCATAAATAGCTATAGTTTAGTTTATCAATTTCCTTTATTCCCTCTTAATCAAAATCACAGAACTTCTTTCTCTCTAACCTTCATTGGCGACGGCAAAGGAAACAAGAGGAACACTGTCAGATCAAGCAAATCGCCGGAAAATTCATGGCGGCGGCAGGATGAGTGCATAAATCCCGTCCGACGAAACAGCATAAATCCTGTCCGGCGAAACAGAATAAATCCCTCCGATCTGCGTAAATCCCGTCTGACGAAACAGCGATTGATTCATACCTCCGACCAGCACCGCCCGACTCCATCCATCCCTACCGCCTCCACCATTCGTCGTCAACGATCTGCACCAGACACTCCGCCGCGAGGTTCCGGTCTCCGTATTTCTTCCGAGTTTCAGACCTAAGTATCTCCTTTCTTCGTAAGCACTCACTTTATCATTCAATTTTGAACTCTTTAATTCCAATTAGTTTAGATGTAATCGTATATATTATTGTTACGATTCACGTTGTAGTGTTTTCTGTATTGAACTGATGCGTAATACGTTGCTTTTTTTCTTTTAGATTCAGTTTGTTTTACGGAATTAGGGTTTTGGTGACATTCGAATCGATAGGAATGTGTTTAATTTGTATTAGTTTGAAAATGATATCAGAAAGTTGTTTAGCTTTTTTTGGAGTTCATTTTTTTTTATTTTGCTTTGTTTGTAATGCGATGTACACATGTGTATTCTGATTTTGTTCTGTTTTTTATGCGATGTACACATGTGTATAGCGTCTGTTTATGATGTCCCAGTTTTTTTGTTCAATTTTTTGATTTTGCTCTGTTTTTAACGCGTTGTACACATATGTATTCTGATTTTTCTTTGTTTTTAATGCGATGTACACATGTGTATTCTGATTTTGCTCTGATTTTAATGCGATGTACATATGTGTATAGCGTATGTTTTGTGATATCTCATATTTTTTTGTGTATTAAATATGTAAAGTTGTTGATGTACACTTGTGAATTATGCAAAGTACTAATTGCTGAGTTTTTTGTGTTATTATAGGAGACGTCGTAAACGAGGAAAGTGGAGATGGAAGGTCGATAAGGATGATTCACGTATGAGGTCGATAAGGATGATTCACGTATGTTTGTTTGCTTGGTCGATAAGGATGATTCAGCATACAACGCGGCGAATAGTTGTAAAAGACTATGTCTTTTTTATTTTTCTGATTATGTTGCGTTTATTTTTTTCACGAAACTGGAACTTGTAATTGTATGTTTTTTTTGGTTTGGCAAACATTATGGAAATTGTTATTTGCTTAATTGTCACACCCCGATTTCCACGTGTATCACCGGTGGGCCCGGTGGGGATTACCGTGACGTAGTTGGAGACATCATAGTCAAACCACACAATATAATAATGCACAGCGGAAGCATAAAGATAATTATATTCAACTATTGTTCGTAATATCAAATGTATTACAAATAGTCGAAAGGTATCCACAGGGGATCAAATAATAATATCGAAAAGTATTGTTCAACAGACTTTGACATCTAAAGCTTGCAAGACTTGAATAATGATGCCTGGAGTAGCCAGCCTATTACGTATAGCACCTGCACTTAATCTTTTTGGAAAAATACGTCAGTTTACACTGGTAAATACACTCAACTGACTCATTTTGGAAAATGATTGAAAATTTATTTGAATGCACATGGCACAAAATATCTTTTGATTAAAATACCCAGAGGCAAGATTAATCTTTTTATAACTTGGGACAATCATAGTTATGATCTTGTATACAGTTTTACATGTTCGTTGTACGTTCAGGGCCCGATATAGAAACCGAGTCAAGATTAACAGACACATCACAAGTATAGGCCCACTGAGCGTGAGATACCGTTTCCCTTATGCAACTGTCAGGTGTATGCCTACACCCCGTGCATAAGACGTGACCATTTTATAATACAATGATGTCAAGGATATCCGGGACATGATCATTAACCCCTAAAGGCTTTTATTTCAAACAATACAGATCAAACCGGGTTACCTCAATAACTTAATCACAATCCGATTAAATATTCAATACCCGACCAAGCGGTATTATTATACCGTATCCCAAGCCCGTATAGGGAAATAAGTTAAGAGTATTTACCTGAGCTAGCTCCTGTCTTAAATAGCAAGAATAATAACTCAGCCGTATATTCTAATCAGTAGTCGCAAGTACTTTTACTGGGTTCCTAATCTGGAACGAAGGTTTTATCAACCTATTAGAATCCTAACGGGTCTTTATAATAGCCGTAGCTTAGACCGGTCAGTTTCAAAGGAATATATACGGTTTAATCGCGTGAAAGGCGAAAACCGGGAACAAGTGGTGATTTCGCCCAAACAAGTTCGAAGACTTGTTTTATATGGGTCTTACATTCACACTCTGGATTTTGGGTTCAAAACAATATGGTTTGACCCGCATCGGCTAATTCATGTAACTAGTTACGTACGCCGAACCGTACGCGCAAAAGGCGCATCGGGTAACCGTAAGAGTCTTACGCTTGTTTCCTAAGTTAATATGCCTTAAAGAGGTTGTGGTATCAGTAGGATACCTTCCGTAATGCCCGTAACGAGTTTTTGTCCTTTATACGCCCCGTAGGGGTTTTTCGGTCATTTTAAAGATTCTTAAAGGGGTTTATGAGTTCTACAGGGAATCTGAGTTTCCCGACCAGTTTATAAAGTCTAAAATACTTTATTTATTATTTAAAATCAGTAGCAACTGGAATCGGGTCAAAAGACCTTATAGAACTCAAGTTACGGCCCAAAAGGGTATATTCGGTATTTCCCGAACCGTAGCCATAACCGTAGGTTATGAGCAGGGTAAAAATGATTAAAAATCTTTAAAAATCCCCAAATATTATTTTACAACAGTAGGTAAAAGTTTTGGGGACGAAATCTTGGTTTAGGTAGGCGTTATGCTAAATGCGCTATTTAATTACCAAAGTTCCGAAATTTGCGCCATTTGGCATAACTCCTATTCTGGACCTCGGATTGACATGAAATTTTAGGGACATGCTTAGAAATCAGTAACCAAGGTCATGATCCGTTCACATGTCCGAAAACCTCGTTTAAATTTATAAAGGGCGTTACGGTCAACTTTTAGGCGATTAGCGGAAATGCGTAAAAGACTCGGACAAACAATGAACCGGTCACAGAGGGTTATACCATCATGTAACCTGGTCCTAAGAGAGTCCTAAGGCATATCTATACCTCACTAAAACGGGTCAGAACTGAAGTCAATGCAAAAGTCAAACTTTTGCGACATTCGGCTCCGAACCGGTTCAATATAGCAAATGGTCGATTCAAACGAGCGCAAACAAGTTTATATACTTAATATCATGTTTTATGAGTGTCTAAACAGGTTTCATAGCATATACATTACAGATTATGCAAGATTCGCCAAAACGACATTCTGTTGACTTTTTTAGGTGCACGTTTGACTCGACATTTGACATGGTTAGAGTGGTGATCAGGGGAAACCCTTTTAGGGGTTTATTACCCACATAAATACCAACTCATAACTACTTTTGATCCGCAATAAGACTGAGCCATTACGGATTTATTTTGAAGTCAAACCGTAGTTACGACGGTTTGGTTTCTAGTAGTTATCTAAGCATAAATCAAACTACAAAGGATCTAGACGACTTACAGAAGTTGGGTCTTGCTTAGAGTATACAGAGAAATGCTTGAGAGCCTTTAGAATGACCAGAGGAGTGTGTTTTGAGTTGTGTGTTGGTTATGAACCAAACATGCCCTTTTATAGTAAGGTTTCACAACAAATTTTGACACACAAGTCCCCCAACTAACCCCAACCTTCCAACATGTGTCCCTAGTGTTTAGGAGTTGTTTAGGGGTCACTTTGAAGGTTTAAATGCAGGTCATGGCTTTTAGAAGGCTGAACAGCCAAGTTAAGCATGTTTCTGCATCTGGGCGCCTGACGCGGCCCGCATGGGGGAACCATGCACCTTGTACGCGGGTCGCCTGGTTTTTAAAATCATGCGCGTATCTTAGGGGGCTCGCGGCCCGCCTTCACTTACCCCAAATCTCAACGCGGGTCGCGAGAGGGTGGTTTTTCAAGGCTTTTAAATCTTTTGAAATGATTACGAGAATCTGGTAATTAATAACGAAATCTTTCGTAATTACTAACCTGACCTTTCGGGTTTTGAAGGGGTAACTTGAATATTTTATAATCATGACTAAATCTTGGTAATAATGATAAAATCTTTAGTAATAAATAATGAAATCTTTAGTAATCATCATCTTGACCTTTCGGGTTTTGAAGGGGTAACTTGAATCTTTTATAATCATGATCAGAATCTTTGTAATTAATAACCTGACCTTTCGGACGAAGGGGCAACTTTGCGATTTGGCCCTTGGTTATTTACAACTAAGGGCCTCGTGTTATTTATATGTATTATTCAGTCCCTTGGTTATTTTCAATATTATTAGAAAGGTTTTAACTTTTATTATTGACGCTTTTTACCCCTCGCATACGGATTTGATCATAACTTTCTCGTTTTAAAACGGAACTTCGCGAAATTTATATATTATATTCTAGTGAGCGTATTTTACTGTTACGAAGCCTCGGGTTCGTTAAATGGTCACTCAGAGGTATAATTAAACATGTTGACACGTTTAACCCCTATAGCTTGTAATCTCTCACTTTCTTTCGCGTTTCGTTTCCGTACGATCCATGATTTATCCGTTTGAAGGTACGAGCATCATTTAGGGATACTATAAAGTATATTACCCTTGATTGACATTCATAATCCTCGAATTTACATATATTCAAGGTTTGTCAATTTTAGTCCTTCAATGCCACGTGTAAACTTAGGACACGTGTCGGCACATTATTGGACGCAAAAATTTCGAGGTGTTACATTAATATAAAATAGTTTACAAGTTTTGTTTATATGTATGTATTATGTAGCTAATTACACATATGTACCATGCTGAGTATACATGTGTACTGTTCAATTCATATCAAAGTACACATGTGTATACCGTTGAAATCTGAAGGTTACGTGAATCTTAAAAATCATAATCCGAATTCTGGTGGTGAAATCTAAAAAATAAAAATGAAATAAAAGATAATGTGGATAATGAATTTAAAATAGGAAAGTGTCACACCCCGATTTCCACGTGTCTCACCGGTGGGCCCGGTGGGGGATTACCGTGACGATGTTGGCAACAATATAGTCAAACCACACAATTATATAATGCACAGCGGAAGCTTAAAGATAAATAAATATATTTCAACCTCTGATTGTAATATCAAATGTATTACAGAAGTCGAATGTATCCACAGCGGATCAAAATAAATATAAAGTATTGTTCCATCAGATACTGCAATCAAGCTTGCGAGACTTATCACGACGCTAGGGAGCTAATACCAGCCAATTTACGTTTAGGTACCTGCACTTAATCTTTTTGGGGAAAATACGTCAGTTTACACTGGTAAATACATTCAACTGACACATTTGAAAATGTTTATTAAAATTGATTTGAATGCACAAGGCACAAACTCTTTTATAACTTGGGAAAATTATAATAAAATCTTGTGAACGTTTTACATGTTCTTTTATGCGTTCAGTAACCCGGGTCGTGCCGGGTTAAAGATTTATAGACACACCACGTTTGCGTAAAACCGTAGTATAAAAACCAACGGCTACGTCTTTTAGTTTAATGTCGACACTTTATACCGGGTGTACGCCTACACCGGGATGTCGATGGTCGTGGCCATTTCGTAAAATGATGCCAAGGATATCCGGGACAACGGTCATTAAACCCCCCAAAGGCTTATAAGCAACAAAACTGTTTAAATGAGCCGATCATATTATTTAATTAACCACCTAAGCGATGGAAGAATATAATGCTCAATCAAGCGGTATTAATATACCGTAACCCAAGCCCATATAGGGGAAATAAGTTAAAGTATTTACCTTTGCAAGTATATTTCCTTAATTGGATTAAATCACCGATAGCTTTTACTGGGGCTCCTAATCTGGAACGAAGGTTTTAATTAACCTCTTAGAATCCTAACGAGTCGTTATAATGGCCGTAGCCTAGACCGGTTGGTTCCGATATATATATAGATATGGTTTAATCGCGCGGAAAGGCGAAAACCGAGAATGGAGTGTGATTCTGACCCAACAAGTTCAGAGACTTGTTTTATATGGGTTAATGATTCACACTCTGAATTTTGGGGTTCAAATAATATAATTTGACCCATATCGGCTAATTTATGAAAACTAGTTTCATAAGCCGAACCGTGCGCGCAATAGGCGTAACGGTTAACTATGAGAGTCGTACGCTTATTTCCTAAGTCAACATGCCTTAATTGGGTTGTGGTATCAGTAGGATACCTTCCGTGACGCCCGTAACGAGTTTAAGTTAATATTATGCCCCGTAGGGGCTTTTCGGTCATTTTAAAGACTTTTAAAAATGCTTTTCGAGTTCTACAGGAAATCTGAGTTTCCCGAACAGTTTATAAAGCTTAAAATACTTTATTTATTATTTAAAACCAGTAGCAACTGGAATCGGGTCAAAAGACCTTGTAGAACTCATGTTTTGGCCGAAAAGGGCATATTCGGTATTAACCGAACCGTAGCCATAACCGCAGGTTATGAGCAAGGTAAAAATTATTAAAAATCTTTAAAATTCCCAAAATATTATTTTAATACAGTGGGTAAAAGTTTTGGTGACGAAATCTTGGTTTAGATAGGTGTTATGCTAATTGCGCCGTTTATTACAAAAGTTTATTTAAATCGCGCTAAATAGCATAACTCTCATTCTAGACCTCGGATTGACGTGAAACTTTAAGGACATGCTTATAATTTAATAAGCAAGGTTCTGGTCCGTTCACGTGTCCGAAATACTCGTTTTAATTTTAAAAGACCGTTACGGTCAACTTTTAGGCGAATGACGGAATTGCGCAAAAGACTCGGATAACTCATGAACCGACCACAGAGGTTTATACCAACATGTGACCTGGTCCTAAGAGAGTCCTAAGGTAAATCTATACCTCACTAAAACGGGTCAGAACTGAAGTCAAAGCAAAAGTCAAACTTTTGCGACATTCGGCTCCGAACCGGGTCAATATAGCAAATGATCGATTCAAACGAGCGCAAACAAGTTTATATACTTAATATCATGTTTTATAAGTGTCAAAACAGGTTTCATAACATATACATTACAGATTATGCATAAATCGCTAAAATAGCTTTCTGTTGACTTTTTAACCGCACGTTTGACTCGATATTTGACATAGTTAGAGTGGTGATCAGGGGGAACCTTTTTAGAGGTTTATTACCCACATAATTACCTTCTCAAAACTACTTTTGATTTGTCATAAGACTGAACCATTTGCAAGTTATGCTAATGACAACCGTTAGTTACGACGGTTGAGCTTCTAAGCTAAAACTATGGAAATGCAGGACCAAATGAGTATGAACGACTTACAGAAGTGTGTTCTTGCTTATAGAGCAGAGAAAGATGCTTGGAGCTTCTTTAGAATGACCAGAGAAGTTGATTTGTGTTGTGTGAATTGTTATGAGCCAATGTGGCTATTTATAGTGAAACTTAGGCTCCAAGATCATTACAACTCATGCTACACTGAGTGTGGATGATGGGCAGATGTCCCCTAAGTGTTATGGGTCGAGCATAGAGTGCCCATGCCCCATTAATTGGTTGTTGGTCGTTCAAAGGGTCCAAAGGTCAAGTAGTTACAATGTTTCTGCATCTGGGCGTCCCACGCGGCCCGCATGGGAGTTCCATGCCATTTTAATGCGGGTCGCCTAGGATTTGAATATGAGACGCGTAATACAGGAGGCTCGCGGCCCGCCTCAACTTAACCATAACCTTCACGCGGGTCGCGAGAGGTTAAGATTTCAGAAATTTTAAATCTTTTGTCATGATTGCGAAATCCTGGTAATTAATAACGAAATCTTTCGTAATGATTTACCTGACCTTTCGGGTTTGAAAGGGTAACTTTGCGGTTTGGCCCTCGGTTATTTACCGATAGGGGCTTCGTGTTATTTACCCGCGTTGTTAAGTCCCTGATTAGTTTATTAATTATTCAGAAAGTCTTAACTTTCATTATTGACGCTTTTAACCCTTCTTATACGAATTCGAGTATAACTCTTTCGTTTTAAAACGGAACTTTGCGGAATTTATACAGTATATTCTAGTGAGCGTATAATACTGTTACGAAGCTTTGGGAACTTTAAAGGGTCACTCAGAGGTATAATTTAAACATGTTGACACAGTTAACCCCTGTAGCTCGTAATCTCTCACTTTCTTCCGCGTTTCGCTTCCGTATGATTTATGATTTATTCGTTTGAAGGTACAAGCATTTATTTAGGGTTACTATACAGTATATTTACCCTTGTTGACATTTATAATCCTCGAATTTATATACTTTCAAGGTTTGTCAAAATTAGTCCTTTATTTATTATAGATGCCACGTGTAATCAAATGACACGTGTTAACACATTATTTGACAAAAATTCGAGGTGTTACATCCTCACCCCCTTAAAATAAATCTCGACCCGAGATTTACTCAAATAAATAGGGGTACTTTTCTTTCATTGTAGCTTCGACTTCCCACGTATATTCAGGACCTCTACGAGCATCCCATTTGACCTTTACAATCGGTACGTGCTTTCTTCGAAGCTTCTTCACCTGTCGATCTTCAATCGACAAAGGTTTTTCTATGAACTTTAAGCTCTCATCTATATGCACATCTGTGTGTGGAATCACCAATGATTCATCGGCGAAGCACTTTTTGAGATTGCAGATGTGGAACACGTTGTGAATTCCATTGAGCTCTTCAGGCAAGTTTAACTTATAGGCGACTGATCCGATACGTTCAATGACCTCAAAAGGTCCTATGTATCTCGGACTCAGCTTGCCCTTCTTGCCAAAACGCATCACCCCTTCCAGGGCGACACCTTAAGCAATACTTTTTCACCTACTTCGAAGTGAAAATCCTTACGCTTTGGATCAGCGTAGCTCTTCTGCCTATCGCGGGCAGCCTTGAGACGTTCCCGGATCTGGACAATCTTGTCCGTTGTCTGGAAAACAATCTCTGGTCCTGATAGTTGGACCTCCCCTACTTCCGCCCAACAAACAGGCGATCTGCATTTCCTACCATATAATGCCTCAAAAGGCGCAGCCTTTATGCTGGTGTGGTAGCTATTATTGTAGGAGAATTCGATCAGGGGTAGGTTTTTATCCCAGTTACCACCTAAATCGATCGCACATGCACGAAGCATGTCTTCTAGCGTTTGGATAGTACGCTCACTTTGACCGTCCGTCTGTGGATGGTAAGCCGTACTAAAGTTTAAACGCGTGCCCAAAGATTGCTCGAAACTTTTCCAGAAATGAGATGTGTATCTAGTATCCCTGTCGGAGATAATAGACACAGGTATGCCGTGTAAGGCTACAATCTTATCAACATAAAGTTGGGCTAACATATCGGAGCTATACGTCTCCTTGATGGGTAGAAATTGAGCTGATTTAGTCAGCCTATCGACTATGACCCATATTGTATCATTTCCTTTCCTGGTTTTGGGTAACTTGGTTATGAAGTCCATAGTTACGCGCATTCCCACTTCCACTCGGGAAGTTCAGGCTGTTGTAGCAAGCCAGACGGCTTTTGGTGCTCGGCTTTGACTTGAGCACAAGTCAAGCACTTTGCTACATGGGCGGCTACAGACTTTTTCAAGCCTATCCACCAACAATTTGCCTTTAGATCCTGGGTAGCTGATGGCAATTCTTAATCGTTGCCTAATTAGGGTTGCGGTAATTACTATATAAGCGATGTGAATCGTCTTTCTTATTTAATAACACAAAACCTTCAGGATATTGAATCAGGCTATATGAGCCTATGTCTTAAAACTTACTTAATCAAGGTTTTGATTGTTCTATAAGCAATATGGAGTTTTCGTAATACTCCAGCCCACAGCGGGATGTTAATATAAATTCTACTCGCCTTCCAGGAGGTAAGCAGGGAAAACTTATGAGAAGATAATCTAGATACAGGGAGACTACAGAGATTTTTCATATCTCAGGCTCCAGTTCATTCATTATTGTTTGTGCCAAACAAGTGACACATATAAGTCCACGAATTTCCAATTCGGGAACATTTACTTGGGCAATACCATTCTGGATATCTTCTTTGAACACTACTAGTCGACATTAGGACAATATGACCATTGGGATATCTCAGGGATTCCATGTATTAAACCTCCATACTGATCAGGCATGGAAATAATCTATGGGACACATTAGGATACGCCAATCCTCATATGGTACTTTTATCAAACATAGTTTGGCATTCGCAGGCGATAGAAAAACAATGAAAGAAGAAAATAATTAAAATAGCATATGTTGTTGTACTCTATGCGAAGGAAGAGTACCTTTAGATTTTTTTTTTTTTGAAAGGATTTCTTGCCGATACGAAAAGAATTGGTTACTAAGGTTCCCTTGGTAAATTATACCTTGCGGATAATATAAAAGTTTGCTAAGCTTATGGTTTATGAAGATTTATGATTGCCTGTATTAAGTCAGGACACTTAGCGGAAATTATCATTGGCAAAAGGATGATGAACATACTTGATGACATTGCAAACTGCCTTTTGGCATTCATTAGGTGAGTTCAGGCATTTCTTCCTTTAGCCCTTTCCAGGCTTAGCTGCACCTTCTTGGGCAGCTTTATGGTATCTATCTCTAATGCGGTCTTACTCATCACAGTCATGATAGAATGTATTCTCCAGGTCCCTACATTCCGGGGAAATGATGACCTGTTCCTTAGCAGATGTCACACTGCCTAGGTTTTGGTTCTATTCGACATTGCCCCTAATGTCTTTGCTAGTAATTCTTACATACAGGCTCTTACCGAACCTTCGTTGCTTTTTATTAAGCCTGTATTCGCTCTCTTTCTCAGATTTATGGGAGTTATCTTCCTCCTTTGGTTCGTCCTTCATATACGAAGTGTGAACCAAACTCTTTTCATGAGCAATTGGACATGGTTTTGAATGAAATTCAGAGCGAGGAGCATTCGGCCCTTGGATTATTTCATGAGCTTTCCATGGTCCTTCCAACTGCTGCGTAACCACAGCCAGGAGATCAACTCCATTAATTTTGAGGTTTACGTTTGAAATCTTTCGTCGCATTAATAGTATTGCGACTGTCGTCTACCTCATCCGAGTTTTCCATACTCGAAACTTGGTACTAATCACCAAGATTTAACAATTATTAGTTATCATTCTGATGACCTGACTTAGATTAGCCACGGCATTCATAAGCCGTATGGGTCATTCTGTTCTGAACATTCTTAGTGAATGCTATCTGGATGTATATCTATTATATTTAGCTGAGGTCACAAAAGGACCATCAATGGCAATTTAAGGTTTGGAGCTAGTCCAATACCTGCTTGACATGGGACCATAATGTCACAACTGTCCTTGTCACAAGGACAATTATGAATAGCTCCAAGGCTAGCCTTACATGACTTTGGTCTTATTTATATATATAAATGGCATAGAAGCCTGTCATGAGGGACGTAGAAAGATATGGCAATAAGCCTAGTCATGAAGGACATAAGTAATCATATGGCACGAAGGCCTTGTCGTAATGACATTTAGATGCGGCACAAATGGCCTTGTCTCTAGGACGTCTTATAGGATATGGCACTAACACCTGTCATTAGCGATGTTAACATTTAGTATGTTAACTTGTCACGAACGACGTATTATAGCACGGAGGCTAGTTATAGGTGGCTTGTAATATAAATTGTGGGTTTGTCACAAGGACATCAAATCGTAGGTTGTAATCTTATTAGATCAGGAGTTTTTTTTTTTTTTTTTTTTTTTTGAGGTTTGAACATAGTTCTTCACCTTTGGACAGAGAGTCGTAGACTACAACTGTCATCGTCTTGAAAGGTGATTCTATTGACCGAAGGGTAAATCAATCAATATCACGAATGGATGTTTATATTTATCCATCGTATCTAATGATATTAGTCATGATCACATCGATCATATTGACTATTAGGTTTGGGTATAATCACACCATTTTGAATAGGGGATCAAAAAGATTACTACTATCTTTGTCTTACTGTCACTAGAATAAAGTATAGCCTGTAGGCATTTCATCACGAGGGATGTTAATATCATGATCATCATACTGATGATCCTAGTCAGGATCGCAATGATAGTATAGACTATGGGGTTTGAGTATAACTCACCCACTTGGGCAAAGAATCACAAAAGATTACGATTGCCTTGTCTCAATTTGATAATATAATATGGCCCTTTAGGCAAAACATCATTAAGGATGCTTAAAATGGATTCATCATTTTAGATGATATAAGTCAGGATTGCATTAATCATATTGACTATTTGGCTTGAGCATAGCTCACCACCTTTAGACAAGAAATCATAAAGACCACAATGTCAATGTCTCATATGGGCAATTTATTATAGCCCGCAGGCATATCCCTTTTAAGGGATATTTATGGTATGATCATCTTTTCAGATGTTATTAGTTGAGATCGTATGGTCTCTACTAACTATTATGCTTGGACGTACTCCAATTTCTTTAGACAGGGTCAAGGACCACCACTGTCGTTGTCTTATCGGACGGCAAACTTAGCCCGTAAGCGCTTCATCACTAGCGGATGTTTATAACATGATCATTTTATAGGATGATATAAGCCGTGATTTCTAAATCATTAGGCTAGATAAGGAATTGGGAAGAATCCAATATAAGGATGACTGTTGTGATTTTCTCTAATCACATTTGTCAAGAGTGCTAACATGTTCTTAAGTGTTAACAGGGATCTGAATCCCTTGAGTAGGTTTTACCATCTTGGCCGCATAGGCTAGGTTTTACCTTTAAGATTCTTTTTAAACTGCATACTGGCAGAGAAGGATATTTATTTTACTCAGGATTTTTATCATAAATCCTAATTTAAAAGTTAATACTAGCACAAATGGCCTAGTCGCGTAGACAAGTTTAATTTATAAGCCATGATTTCGGAGAATCGAGGCATTAAGGTTTGAATCAAAGTTCATTACCTTTTCTTGACAGGGAGTTGTAGGCTACCACTGTCTTTAGTCTCAGAGGACATTAACTATAGCCCGTAGGTACTTCCCTTACAAGGGCTGTTTGTTACGGAATTGCCCCATAGGGACATTTACTAACCATGGTAAGCAGAGACCATACTTGGTTAATTTATTAATCATATTTATTTAGGATTTCTATTTTAATTTATCCTAATCATAAAACATTAGCAGTTCTATTAGTGGCACCCATTAGCCTGGTCACAAGGACAATTTTAATTTATAAGCCATGATTTCAGAGAATCAAGGCCTTTAAGTATATTAGCACCACAGGCTTAGTCACAAGGACATATATAATTTATAAGCTATGATTTCAGAGAATCACAGCATGAAGGTATTCTGGCACAATAGGCCTAGTCACTAGGACATTTATAATTTATAAGCTAGGATTTCAGAGAATCAAAGCCTTGAGGTTTGAACCTAGTTCATTACCTTTTTCTGACAGGGAGTCATAGACCACCACTGCTGTCACACCCCGGTTTCCACGTGTCTCACCGGTGGGCCCGGTGGGGGATTACCGTGACGATGTTGGCAACAATATAGTCAAACCACACAATTATATAATGCACAGCGGAAGCATAAGATAAATATATAAATTTCAACCTCTGATCGTAATATCAAAATGTATTACAGGGGTTGAATATATCCACAGTGGATCGTAAATAAACATAAAGTATTGTTCCATCAGATACTGCAATCAAGCTTGCGAGACTTATCCCGACGCTAGGGAGCTAATACCAGCCAATTTACGTTTAGGTACCTGCACTTAATCTTTTTGGGGAAAATACGTCAGTTTACACTGGTAAATACATTCAACTGACACATTTGAAAATGTTTATTAAAATTGATTTGAATGCACAAGGCACAAACTCTTTTATAACTTGGGAAAATTCATAATGATCTTGTGAACGTTTTACATGTTCTTTTATGCGTTCAGTAGCCCGGGTCGTGCCGGGTTAAAGATTTATAGACACACCACGTTTGCGTAAAACCGTAGTATAAAAACCAACGGCTACGTCTTTTAATTTTAATGTCGACACTTTATACCGGGTGTACGCCTACACCGGGATGTCGATGGTCGTGGCCATTTCGTAAAATGATGCCAAGGATATCCGGGACAACGGTCATTAAACCCCCCAAAGGCTTATAAGCAACAAAACTGTTTAAATGAGCCGATCATATTTAATCAATTAACCACCTAAGCGATGGAATCATATAATGCTCAATCAAGCGGTATTAATATACCGTAACCCAAGCCCATATAGGGGAAATAAGTTAAAGTATTTACCTTTGCAAGTATAAATCCTTAATTTAGATCAAGTCACCGATAGCTTTTACTGGGGCTCCTAATCTGGAACGAAGGTTTTAATTAACCTCTTAGAATCCTAACGGGTCGTTATATGGCCGTAGCCTAGACCGGTTGGTTCCGATATATAGATATGGTTAATTCGCACGAAAAGGCGAAAACCGAGAATGGAGTATGATTTGGACCCAACAAGTTCAGAGACTTGTTTTATATGGGTTTATAGCTCATACTCTGGATTTTGGGGTTCAAATAATATAATTTGACCCATATCGGCTATTGCACGAAAACTAGTTCCATGAGCCGTACCGTGTGCGCAAATAGGCGAAACGGTTAACCATAAGTATCCTACGCTTATTTCCTAAGTCAATATGCCTTAAAAGTATTTTGGTATCAGTAGGATACCTTCCGTAATGCCCGTAATGAGTTTAAGTTGTTTATACACCCCGTAATGGTTTTTCGGTCATTTTAAAGACTTTTAAAGAGCTTTTCGGGTTCTACAGGAAATCTGAGTTTCCCGAACAGTTTATAAAGTTTAAAATACTTTATTTATTATTTAAAATCAGTGGCAACTGGAATCGGGTCAAAAGACCTTGTAGAACTCCCGTTTTGGCCAAAAAGGGCATATTCGGTATTTACCGAACCGTAGCCATAACCGCAGGTTATGAGCAAGGTAAAAATTATTAAAAATCTTTAAAATTCCCAAAATATTATTTTACCACAGTGGGTAAAGGTTTTGGTGACGAAAACTTGAGTTAGATGGGCGTTATGCTAATTGCGCCGTTAATTACAAAACTTTCTTAAAAGTGCGCCTTTTAGCATAACTCTCATTCTAGACCTCGGATTGACGTGAAACTTTAAGGACATGCTTATAATTTAATGAGCAAGGTTTTGGTCCGTTCACGTGTCCGAAATACTCGTTTTAATTTTAAAAGGCCGTTACGGTCAACTTTTAGGCGAATGACGGAAATACGTAAAAGACTCGGATAACTCATGAACCGACCACAGAGGCTTATACCAACATGTGACCTGGTCCTAAGAGAGTCCTAAGGTATATTTATACCTCACTAAAACGGGTCAGAACTGAAGTCAAAGCAAAAGTCAAACTTTTGCGACTTTCGGCTCCGAACCGGTTCAATATAGCAAATGATCGATTCAAACGAGCGCAAACAAGTTTATATACTTATTATCATGATTTATGATTATCAAAACAGGTTCCATAACATATACATTACAGATTATGCATAAATCGCCAAAATAGCTTTCTGTTGACTTTTTAACCGCACGTTTGACTCGACTTTTGACATAGTTAGAGTGGTGATCAGGGGGAACCATTTTAGAGGTTTATTACCCACATAAATACCAACTCATAACCACTTTTGATTCGTCATAAGACTGAACCATTACTGATTTATTGTAAAGTCAAACCGTAGTTACGACGGTTTGGTTCTTAGCCATTTACTAAGGAAATGTGGAACCACAAAGGGTTAGATCACTTACAGAGGTTGTGTTCTTGCTTATGGAGCAGAGATGAGGACTTGAGAGCACTTAGAATGATCAAGGATGTGAGTTTGAGTTGTGTGAATTGTTATGAGCTTAAGGCATGCTATTTATAGCCAATGCCAAGCAAACATGATCATTACAACACTTACAATCAGACCAGAGGTGATGGTAGGTGTCCCCTAAGTGTTATGGGTTGAGCATAGGGTGCCCATGCCCCATTTGTTGGTTATTGATCGTTCAAGGCTCCAAAAGTCAAGAAAACATCAACATTCTGCATCTGGGCACTTTACGCGGCCCGCATGGGAGTTCCCATGCACTATAATGCGGGTCGCCTGAGTTTGATAAATCAGATGCGTAATTGAGGTGGCTCGCGGCCCGCCTCAACTTACCCCTAACCTTCACGCGGGTCGCGAGAGGTTATAATTTCAGAAACTTTAAATCTTTTGTTATGATTACAGAATCTGGCCATTAATAACGAAATCTTTCGTAATGATTTACCTGACCTTTCGGATTTGAAGGGGTAACTTTGCGGTTTGGCCCTCGGTTATTTACCGGTAGGGGCCTCGTGTTATTCACCCGCGCTATTAAGTCCCCGGTTTATTTATTAATTATATTGGAAAGCCTTAACTTTCACTGTTGACGCTTTTAACCCTTCTTCTACGAATTCGATCGTAACTTTCTCGTTTCATATCGAAACTTCGCGAAATTCATATATATTATTTTAGTGAGTGTCTAATACCGTTACAAAGTCTTTGGAACGTTAAAGGGTCACTCAGAGGTATTATTAAACATGTTGACACAGTTAACCCCTGTAGTTTGTAATCTCTCACTTTCTTTCGCGTTTTGTTTTTGTACGATCTATAATTTATTCGTTTGAAGGTTTAAGCATTATTTAGGGATACTATACAGTATATTTACCCTTGTTGACATTTTATAACCCTCGAATTTATATACTTTCAAGGTTTGTCAAAATTAGTCCTTTATTTATTATAGATGCCACGTGTAAACAAATGACACGTGTTAACACATCATTGGACACAAAAATTCGAGGTGTTACATCCTCACCCCCTTAAAATAAATCTCGACCCGAGATTTACTCAAATAAATAGGGGTATTTTTCTTTCATTGTAGCTTCGACTTCCCACGTATATTCAGGACCTCTACGAGCATCCCATTTGACTTTTACAATTGGTACGTGCTTTCTGCGAAGCTTCTTCACCTGTCGATCTTCAATCGACAAAGGTTTTTCTATGAACTTTAAGCTCTCATCTATCTGCACATCTGTGTGTGGAATCACCAACGATTCGTCGGCGAAGCACTTTTTGAGATTGCAGATGTGGAACACATTGTGAATTTTATTGAGCTCTTCAGGCAAGTTTAGTTTATAGGCAACTGATCCGACTCGTTCAATGACCTCAAAAGGCCCTATGTATCTCGGACTCAGCTTGCCTTTCTTGCCGAAACGCATCACCCCCTTCCAGGGCGACACCTTAAGTAATACCTTTTCACCCACTTCGAAGTGAAAATCCTTACGCTTTGGATCAGCGTAGCTCTTCTGCCTATCACGGGCAGCCTTGAGACGTTCCCGGATCTGGACAATCTTGTCCGTCGTCTGGAAAACAATCTCTGGTCCCGATAATTGGATCTCTCCTACTTCCGCCCAACAAACAGGCGATCTGCATTTCCTACCATATAATGCCTCAAAAGGCGCAGCCTTTATGCTGGTGTGGTAGCTATTATTGTAGGAGAATTCGATCAGGGGTAGGTTTTTATCCCAGTTACCACCTAAATCGATCGTACATGCACGAAGCATGTCTTCTAGCGTTTGGATAGTACGCTCACTTTGACCGTCTGTCTGTGGATGGTAAGCCGTACTAAAGTTTAAACGCGTGCCCAAAGATTGCTGGAAACTTTTCCAGAAATGAGACGTGTATCTAGTATCCCTGTCGGAGATAATAGACACAGGTATGCCGTGTAAGGCTACAATCTTATCAACATAAAGTTGGGCTAACATATCGGAGCTATATGTCTCCTTGATGGGTAGAAAATGAGCTGATTTAGTCAGCCTATCGACTATGACCCATATTGTATTGTTTCCTTTCCTGGTCTTGGGTAACTTGGTTATGAAGTCCATAGTTACACATTCCCACTTCCACTCGGGAAGTTCAGGCTGTTGTAGCAAGCCAGACGGCTTTTGGTGCTCGGCCTTGACCTGAGCACAAGTCAAGCACTTTGCTACATGGGCGGCAACAGACTTTTTCAAGCCTATCCACCAATAATTTGCCTTTAAGTCTTGGTACATTTTGTCTGCACCCGGATGGACTGAGTATTTGGAATTATGGGCTTCCTGGAGAACAACATCTCGTAGTCCTCCATAAATCGGAACCCATATACGTCCGTTCTGCCTAAGAATTCCATCCTTGCTAAGAGTCAACTGCTCCTCAGTTACTCCCAGCTTTTCATTAGGATAATTAGCTTCCAACACAGCCTCACGCTGCGCAGCTAATATTCTTTCTATCAAATTATTCTTAACCTCAATGCTCTTGGCATTGATTCGAATGGGTTTTACCCTTTCCTTCCTGCTCAAGGCATCGGCGACCACATTCGCCTTGCCGGGGTGGTACCTGATTTCACAGTCATAATCATTCAGGGTTTCCATCCAACGGCGCTGTCTCATGTTCAACTCCTTCTGGTTAAACAAGTGCTGAAGGCTTTTGTGATCTGAATAAATCACAAATTTAATACCATAAAGGTAGTGCCTCCATAACTTCAGTGCAAATACAACAGCACCCAACTCCAAATCATGGGTGGTGTAATTCTTTTCATGCACCTTTAATTGCCTTGAAGCATAGGCAATCACCTTGCCCTTCTGCATAAGCACACACCCCATGCCTGTGTGTGATGCATCGCAGTAAACCACGAATTCATCTGTACCCTCAGGTAAGGTCAACACAGGTGCGTTGCTTAGCTTCTGCTTCAGTATTTCAAAGGACTCTTGCTGCTTCGGGCCCCAAATGTACTTTTCTTTCTTCTTGGTCAAAGAAGTCAAGGGCGCAGCAATCCTTGAAAAGTTCTCAATAAATCTCCGGTAGTATCCTGCTAACCCCAGGAAGCTACGGATTTCGGTAGGCGTCTTTGGCTCTTGCCAGTTCATGACCGCCTCTACCTTAGCGGGATCCACTTGGATACCACGCTCACTCACAACGTGTCCTAAAAACTGAACTTCTCGTAGCCAGAATTCACATTTCGAGAATTTGGCGTAGAGTTTCTCACGTTGTAGTAATTCGAGAATGCAACGGAGGTGCTTCTCGTGGTCAGCTTGATTCTTGGAATAGATAAGGATATCGTCGATGAAGACTATGACGAATTTGTCCAAGTATGGCTTGCAAACGCGATTCATTAGATCCATGAACGCAGCCGGTGCATTTGTGAGCCCAAAAGGCATCACTAGGAACTCGTAATGACCATAGCGAGTCCTAAATGCAGTCTTGTGTACATCTTCATCTCTGACCCTTAATTGATGATAACCCGACCTTAAGTCGATCTTTGAGAAGTAGCTCGCTCCTTGCAGCTGATCGAACAGATCATCGATCCTTGGCAAAGGATATCTGTTCTTTATGGTAACTTTATTCAGCTCTATATAGTCGATGCACAACCGCATCGATCCGTCCTTCTTCTTTACAAATAGGACAGGAGCTCCCCAGGGAGATGAACTAGGTCTGATAAAACCTTTCGCCAGCAGTTCATCCAACTGGTTCCTTAGTTCTTTCATTTCCGTCGGGGCTAATCTGTAAGGTGCTCTTGCTATCGGAGCTGCTCCAGGAATGATGTCAATTCTGAACTCCACTTGTCTATCTGGTGGCAAACCAGGTAGTTCTTCAGGAAAAACCTCGGGGTATTCAGAAATGACAGGAAGATCCTCGATCTTCGGCTTTGGTTCTTCAATTATCACCTGAGCCATGTAAATTACACAGCATCTGTTCAAACACCTTGAAGCTTTCAGCATAGATACGTCTTCGGGCAACCCGTACTGCGTATCTCCTCGAATGGTAAGAGATTCACCACTCGGAGTCTTTAAAACTATCTGCCTCTTGCCGCAGATGATTTGGGCCTGATTACGGGATAACCAGTCCATGCCTAGCACAATGTCAAAACCCGCTAATTTGAAAGGAAGTAGAGATAAAGGAAAAGAATGGTTCCTAATGGATATTTCACATCCTTCTAAAACAGTAGAGACGGTTTCTATCGTGCCGTCTGCTAACTCTACTTCGTATTTCCCGTCAAGGGTTTTGATTGGCATATTTAGTAGTTGGCAAAATTTCTGGTCTACAAAGGACTTATCCGCGCCAGAATCGAATAGTACTCTTGCAAATATATTATTTACGAGAAAAGTACCTGTAAGCACATTGTCGTCCTTAACCGCTTCCTTTGCATCCAAGCGGAAAATTCTCGCATTCGACTTCTTAGTCTCTTCCGCCTTCTTGGCATACTTCGGGCAATTACTCTTTATATGCCCCTTTTCATTACAATTATAGCAGGTTGCATCCTTTATCTTTTTGCACTCCACTGTCTTATGATCCTTGGACTTGCATAGCCCACAGGATGGAGTCTTTTGTTGCGACTGTGAACCAGACGCAAACCTACACTTCCCGGAGTGAGGTTTCTTGCAGACCTTGCAGTGAGGTCTTCCATCAGCTTGCCCCTCCTTCTTTACCTCCGACCCTCTTTTGCTCTCACCGTTTCCACGGTGCTTTTTCCCAGACTTTCGTGAGGTATCATCCTCACGTTTTCGCTTTTCAGCCTCCTTGCTCCTTTGCGCCCTCAGACGGACAGCATCAAGTGTAAGAGACAAGGAGAGGTCAGTAACTGACCTGAAGGTCGTTGGCCTAGAGGCCTTTACGCTAGCCTTAATCGCCGGCTCTAAGCCCCCAATGAATCGGGCAATCCTTCTAGGTTCTGGTGTCACAAGATATGGCACCAGGCGTGACATAGTGTTAAAGCTTGTCAGATATGCTTGACAATCCAGGTTTGTCATCACTAGTGAGACAAAATCTGCCTCAATCTTCTCAACCTCGTGCTGAGGGCAGTAGTTTTCTTTTATGAGGGTAATAAACTCCCCCCATGACATTCTGTATAAGGCAGACTTACCTGAAGCCTGCACCAGAGCTCTCCACCACGCCAGGGCCTCGCCCTTGAATGACTGGGACACAAACTTAACCATGTCCCTCTCAGCGCACCCGCTGATGTCCACTATCGTGTCCATCTCGTCTAGCCAGGTGATACAGTCAACCGCACCTTTCTCCCCTGTAAATTCACGGGGCTTACATGATACAAAGTATTTGTAGGTGCAACCCTTAGCACTGGACGCATCGGTATATTCTCTATCGCGATGAACGCTGTGCTCAGTAGACGAATGTTTGTCGTCATCTTTCTTGGGTTCAGAGGGTGGTTTGGAGTGTGTCTTTGGTTTAGAGGGTGGTTTTGACACAGTTCTGCCTTGGGACTCAGTATGTTGACGATCAATAGCTGCCTGAACAACATTGTCAATCAGAGCCTTCAGTTGTGCGCCTGTCAAATGCACTGACGCATTGTCGTAGTCATCTTCATTTGTGTGGCTGTTCTCTCCATTGGGATCCGCCATTGTAACTTGAATCTGTTACAGAAGATAACAAAATTTTATTCAGGAGATTATTATATAATTGTCTTTTATTGACAATTTGTCAACCATGGTACAGAGACCATATTCGGTTAACTTATTAATTCATTACATATTAGGATTTGAATATATCCTATTTCAGCTATATAAATAATATTGGCGGCATAAAGCCTAATCATGATGATGTTTTATAATATTAGCCGAGATTCCAGAGAATCAAAGGTATAGAGACTTGAACCGTAGTTCTTTTATCTCTTTCTGACAGAGAGTCATAGACTACCACTGCCTTTGGTCGTTATAAGACAATTATTTCGGCCCATAGGCACTACACCTCTAATGGATGTTTTAGTATGGTTGGCCCGTAGGCACTACATCTCTAATGGATGTTTTAATAATATTGGCCCGTAGGCACTACATCTCAAATGGATGTGTTTAATAAGGTTGGCCCGTAGGCACTACATCACTAACGGATGTTTTAATAATATTGGCCCGTAGGCACTGCATCACTAATGGATGTCTTTATGATACTGGCCCGTAGGCACTACATCACTAATGGATGTTTTAATAATATTGGCCCGTAGGCACTGCATCACTAATGGATGTCTTTATAATACTGGCCCGTAGGCACTGCATCACTAATGGATGTCTTTATAATACTGGCCCGTAGGCACTGCATCACTAATGGATGTCTTTATAATACTGGCCCGTAGGCACTGCATCGCTAACGGATGTTTTAATAGTATTGATCACCTTTATTGGTGATTTAACCCACGATTTATAATCATTTAGTGGGGTTTGAAATCCTTAAAGGATTATTGTATAAGAATGACGTGCGTGATTTTAACGAATCACATCTGCCATGATTGTTAACATGCGTACAGAGGTTAACAGGGAATTTAGAGTCTTTTCAATTAGGTCGTACCATCTTGGCTGGATCTTAAAAGACACCAAGCTAGGTTTCACCTTTTAAGATTCTTTATTTAGGCAGATCAATATAAAAGGAATGGTTTTGATTTATTTTATATATATTAAAACAAAACTCATAACATACATTCCAAAATCTCAAATACAATTACATATTGCCCTAAACGGGTCTTTCAAATAGTACATACCTCCATAGAGGTTTTAAAATAAGTGACAAGTCCATGCAGGACTAATACAAGGTGGGTGTCCATGCAAGGACTAAAAATAAGTCCACGTAGGGACTGAAATACGATAAGTTGTCCACACAGTGACTTATTTTAAAGTAGAAATTACAGTAGTACAGCTATTAAGGGCTAATGGTCACGTTTCTTCTTTTTGCCCTTTAGTAGGTTCGCCAAGCCTTTGAGAAATCCTCGGTGGCTTTTCTTTTCTTCCTCGAACTCTCTCTCCACACGATCTAGTCGATGGAGTATTTCTTCCTGTTCAGGAGGAGAGAAACGTGGTTGTTGCGCTTGATGCGGAACTGGAGGTCTGGGAGGTATTGGATACCCATGAGCTGAGTAGTCCGGTGGTCCCATGTTTCCATGTGCTCCGTCAGGGTAGCGCGCATTATATCTAGCCGACACCACATATGGGTCGCGCTCATAGCCGTAGTTGTATTGTGCTTGTGATGGTTCAAACGGGTTGTAAGCCGTTGGACCTGTGTAAGCTGGTATGGGTTGGTCATACCCAAATGGTGGCGAATTTCGTGCAGCTGGTGCGGAGTTCGCCTCCTGTATAGGACTGGAAGGTCCTTCTTCTTGTAGCGGCGGATAGTGGCTACTACTAGAATGTCGAGGAGTGCTGAAGTGGATACCTCCTCCTCCTCGTGTAGACATACGAGCATTTGTCCTCCTACGCCTCGGCGGATCAGGTATTACTGGTTGTGCCGGTGGCGGAGGTGGTGGCGTAACTGCCTCAAAGCATGAATCCTCAGAGGGATCCTGTGGATGTCTCGGTTGTTGAGATGTCTGTTGAGGTGGTGTGTAGTACCACTCATGTCGATCAAACATCGCTTGGAAACTGTCAGGTCCTTGATAGGGCGTTCCATGGAAGGATGACCCATCAGAAACTTCTATCGGATGCGTGGGCGTACCACGAGCTGGTTCAGTTGGATCCTCATCCTCCTCCATGGGATCTTCAGAAAAGTGGTCTTGTGGACCAAGCGGAACAAATCCTGAAGGTTCCTGTATGTAGTCAGCCGGATTAAACTGACCTATGTAGTATGGAGTAGGGTCGTCGGAATTTCGGTGCGATACCGAACGTTGTAGAGGTATGAAGGAAGGTTGTGGGTTGTTGGGATTATTTTCTGAGTCTGGCCCAAAGGAGTGCCGGTCGGATGGCGTCGAGCTGTGCGAAGTGGAATGCCTCGCGGGTTCGTAAAGATCTCTTCGTCGTTGTGGCTCTTCGCTCCGTGTCATCGAAGGATGTCTTGTACCAGATGGTCCAGCTTCTTTATCGTGATGTGTCACGATTTCTCCTCGGCCTCTTCTTCCCCTTCCTCTTCCTCGGAATATAACAGGTGGCATTTTCCTGCTCCAAAACTTATTAAAAATCAAATCGAAAATAAAGACAAAAAGGAGTAACAATCCGAATTTGTCCTAAGTTATTGTCTAGACTCAAGTATGTGCAATTGTGTTATTGAGATTAAACACATTAGGATAGTGTTTAATTCACTCAATGTTGGCTCTGATACCAACCTGTCACACCCCGGTTTCCACGTGTCTCACCGGTGGGCCCGGTGGGGGATTACCGTGACGATGTTGGCAACAATATAGTCAAACCACACAATTATATAATGCACAGCGGAAGCATAAGATAAATATATAAATTTCAACCTCTGATCGTAATATCAAAATGTATTACAGGGGTTGAATATATCCACAGTGGATCGTAAATAAACATAAAGTATTGTTCCATCAGATACTGCAATCAAGCTTGCGAGACTTATCCCGACGCTAGGGAGCTAATACCAGCCAATTTACGTTTAGGTACCTGCACTTAATCTTTTTGGGGAAAATACGTCAGTTTACACTGGTAAATACATTCAACTGACACATTTGAAAATGTTTATTAAAATTGATTTGAATGCACAAGGCACAAACTCTTTTATAACTTGGGAAAATTCATAATGATCTTGTGAACGTTTTACATGTTCTTTTATGCGTTCAGTAGCCCGGGTCGTGCCGGGTTAAAGATTTATAGACACACCACGTTTGCGTAAAACCGTAGTATAAAAACCAACGGCTACGTCTTTTAATTTTAATGTCGACACTTTATACCGGGTGTACGCCTACACCGGGATGTCGATGGTCGTGGCCATTTCGTAAAATGATGCCAAGGATATCCGGGACAACGGTCATTAAACCCCCCAAAGGCTTATAAGCAACAAAACTGTTTAAATGAGCCGATCATATTTAATCAATTAACCACCTAAGCGATGGAATCATATAATGCTCAATCAAGCGGTATTAATATACCGTAACCCAAGCCTATATAGGGGAAATAAGTTAAAGTATTTACCTTTGCAAGTATAAATCCTTAATTTAGATCAAGTCACCGATAGCTTTTACTGGGGCTCCTAATCTGGAACGAAGGTTTTAATTAACCTCTTAGAATCCTAACGGGTCGTTATATGGCCGTAGCCTAGACCGGTTGGTTCCGATATATAGATATGGTTAATTCGCACGAAAAGGCGAAAACCGAGAATGGAGTATGATTTGGACCCAACAAGTTCAGAGACTTGTTTTATATGGGTTTATAGCTCATACTCTGGATTTTGGGGTTCAAATAATATAATTTGACCCATATCGGCTATTGCACGAAAACTAGTTCCATGAGCCGTACCGTGTGCGCAAATAGGCGAAACGGTTAACCATAAGTATCCTACGCTTATTTCCTAAGTCAATATGCCTTAAAAGTATTTTGGTATCAGTAGGATACCTTCCGTAATGCCCGTAATGAGTTTAAGTTGTTTATACACCCCGTAAGGGTTTTTCGGTCATTTTAAAGACTTTTAAAGAGCTTTTCGGGTTCTACAGGAAATCTGAGTTTCCCGAACAGTTTATAAAGTTTAAAATACTTTATTTATTATTTAAAATCAGTGGCAACTGGAATCGGGTCAAAAGACCTTGTAGAACTCCCGTTTTGGCCAAAAAGGGCATATTCGGTATTTACCGAACCGTAGCCATAACCGCAGGTTATGAGCAAGGTAAAAATTATTAAAAATCTTTAAAATTCCCAAAATATTATTTTACCACAGTGGGTAAAGGTTTTGGTGACGAAAACTTGAGTTAGATGGGCGTTATGCTAATTGCGCCGTTAATTACAAAACTTTCTTAAAAGTGCGCCTTTTAGCATAACTCTCATTCTAGACCTCGGATTGACGTGAAACTTTAAGGACATGCTTATAATTTAATGAGCAAGGTTTTGGTCCGTTCACGTGTCCGAAATACTCGTTTTAATTTTAAAAGGCCGTTACGGTCAACTTTTAGGCGAATGACGGAAATACGTAAAAGACTCGGATAACTCATGAACCGACCACAGAGGCTTATACCAACATGTGACCTGGTCCTAAGAGAGTCCTAAGGTATATTTATACCTCACTAAAACTGGTCAGAACTGAAGTCAAAGCAAAAGTCAAACTTTTGCGACTTTCGGCTCCGAACCGGTTCAATATAGCAAATGATCGATTCAAACGAGCGCAAACAAGTTTATATACTTATTATCATGATTTATGATTATCAAAACAGGTTCCATAACATATACATTACAGATTATGCATAAATCGCCAAAATAGCTTTCTGTTGACTTTTTAACCGCACGTTTGACTCGACTTTTGACATAGTTAGAGTGGTGATCAGGGGGAACCATTTTAGAGGTTTATTACCCACATAAATACCAACTCATAACCACTTTTGATTCGTCATAAGACTGAACCATTACTGATTTATTGTAAAGTCAAACCGTAGTTACGACGGTTTGGTTCTTAGCCATTTACTAAGGAAATGTGGAACCACAAAGGGTTAGATCACTTACAGAGGTTGTGTTCTTGCTTATGGAGCAGAGATGAGGACTTGAGAGCACTTAGAATGATCAAGGATGTGAGTTTGAGTTGTGTGAATTGTTATGAGCTTAAGGCATGCTATTTATAGCCAATGCCAAGCAAACATGATCATTACAACACTTACAATCAGACCAGAGGTGATGGTAGGTGTCCCCTAAGTGTTATGGGTTGAGCATAGGGTGCCCATGCCCCATTTGTTGGTTATTGATCGTTCAAGGCTCCAAAAGTCAAGAAAACATCAACATTCTGCATCTGGGCACTTTACGCGGCCCGCATGGGAGTTCCCATGCACTATAATGCGGGTCGCCTGAGTTTGATAAATCAGATGCGTAATTGAGGTGGCTCGCGGCCCGCCTCAACTTACCCCTAACCTTCACGCGGGTCGCGAGAGGTTATAATTTCAGAAACTTTAAATCTTTTGTTATGATTACAGAATCTGGCCATTAATAACGAAATCTTTCGTAATGATTTACCTGACCTTTCGGATTTGAAGGGGTAACTTTGCGGTTTGGCCCTCGGTTATTTACCGGTAGGGGCCTCGTGTTATTCACCCGCGCTATTAAGTCCCCGGTTTATTTATTAATTATATTGGAAAGCCTTAACTTTCACTGTTGACGCTTTTAACCCTTCTTCTACGAATTCGATCGTAACTTTCTCGTTTCATATCGAAACTTCGCGAAATTCATATATATTATTTTAGTGAGTGTCTAATACCGTTACAAAGTCTTTGGAACGTTAAAGGGTCACTCAGAGGTATTATTAAACATGTTGACACAGTTAACCCCTGTAGTTTGTAATCTCTCACTTTCTTTCGCGTTTTGTTTTTGTACGATCTATAATTTATTCGTTTGAAGGTTTAAGCATTATTTAGGGATACTATACAGTATATTTACCCTTGTTGACATTTTATAACCCTCGAATTTATATACTTTCAAGGTTTATCAAAATTAGTCCTTTATTTATTATAGATGCCACGTGTAAACAAATGACACGTGTTAACACATCATTGGACACAAAAATTCGAGGTGTTACAACTGCCCTTTTGTCTGATTCGACGATAAATATGGCCCGTAGGCATCGCATCACTAATGGATGTTTAATAAGTTTGGCCCGTAGGAACCACATCGCTAATGGATGTTTAATAAGTTTGGCCCGTAGGCACTACATCACTAATGGATGTTTAATAAGTTTGGCCCGGAGGCACTACATCACTAATGGATGTTTAATAATATTGGCCCGTAGGCACTACATCACTAATGGATGTTTTGATAATAATGGCCCGTAGGCATTACATCACTAGTGGATGTTTTAATATGGTTGGCCCGTAGGCACTACATCACTAATGGATGTTTTAATAATATTGGCCCGTAGGCACCACATCACTAATGGATGTTTTAATATGGTTGGTCCGTAGGCACTACATCTCTAATGGATGTTTTAATAATATTGGCCCGTAGGCACTACATCTCTAATGGATGTTTTAATAATATTGGCCCGTAGGCACTACATCTCTAATGGATGTTACATCACAAATGGATGCTTATAAATAATCATCTTCATTGATGATTTAACCCATGATTTATAAATCATTTAGTTGGGTTTTGAAATCCTTAAAGGATTATCGTATAAGAATGACGTGTGTGATTTTTAACGAATCACATCTGCCATGTTTGTTAACATGCGTACAGAGGTTAACAGGGAATCAGAATCTTTTTAATTAGGTCGTACCATCTTGACTGAATCTTAAAAGACACCAAGCTAGGTTTCACCTTTTAACATTCTTTATTTAGGCAGATCAATGTAAAAGGAATGGTTTTGATTGATTTCTTATATATTAAAAACAAAACTCATTAAAAATTTATAATGAAAAATAAAGACAAAAAGGAAGTATAAATCCGAATTTGTCCTAAGTTATAGTCTAGACTCAAGTATGTGCAATTGTGTCATTGAGATTAAACACGTTAGGATAGTGTTTAATTCACTCAACGTTGGCTCTGATACCAACCTGTCACACCCCGATTTCCACGTGTCTCACCGGTGGGCCCGGTGGGGGATTACCGTGACGATGTTGGCAACAATATAGTCAAACCACACAATTATATAATGCACAGCGGAAGCTTAAAGATAAATAAATATATTTCAACCTCTGATTGTAATATCAAATGTATTACAGAAGTCGAATGTATCCACAGCGGATCAAAATAAATATAAAGTATTGTTCCATCAGATACTGCAATCAAGCTTGCGAGACTTATCACGACGCTAGGGAGCTAATACCAGCCAATTTACGTTTAGGTACCTGCACTTAATCTTTTTGGGGAAAATACGTCAGTTTACACTGGTAAATACATTCAACTGACACATTTGAAAATGTTTATTAAAATTGATTTGAATGCACAAGGCACAAACTCTTTTATAACTTGGGAAAATTATAATAAAATCTTGTGAACGTTTTACATGTTCTTTTATGCGTTCAGTAGCCCGGGTCGTGCCGGGTTAAAGATTTATAGACACACCACGTTTGCGTAAAACCGTAGTATAAAAACCAACGGCTACGTCTTTTAATTTAATGTCGACACTTTATACCGGGTGTACGCCTACACCGGGATGTCGATGGTCGTGGCCATTTCGTAAAATGATGCCAAGGATATCCGGGACAACGGTCATTAAACCCCCCAAAGGCTTATAAGCAACAAAACTGTTTAAATGAGCCGATCATATTATTTAATTAACCACCTAAGCGATGGAAGAATATAATGCTCAATCAAGCGGTATTAATATACCGTAACCCAAGCCCATATAGGGGAAATAAGTTAAAGTATTTACCTTTGCAAGTATATTTCCTTAATTGGATTAAATCACCGATAGCTTTTACTGGGGCTCCTAATCTGGAACGAAGGTTTTAATTAACCTCTTAGAATCCTAACGAGTCGTTATAATGGCCGTAGCCTAGACCGGTTGGTTCCGATATATATATAGATATGGTTTAATCGCGCGGAAAGGCGAAAACCGAGAATGGAGTGTGATTCTGACCCAACAAGTTCAGAGACTTGTTTTATATGGGTTAATGATTCACACTCTGGATTTTGGGGTTCAAATAATATAATTTGACCCGTATCGGCTAATTTATGAAAACTAGTTTCATAAGCCGAACCGTGCGCGCAATAGGCGAAACGGTTAACTATGAGAGTCGTACGCTTATTTCCTAAGTCAACATGCCTTAATTGGGTTGTGGTATCAGTAGGATACCTTCCGTGACGCCCGTAACGAGTTTAAGTTAATATTATGCCCCGTAGGGGCTTTTCGGTCATTTTAAAGACTTTTAAAAATGCTTTTCGAGTTCTACAGGAAATCTGAGTTTCCCGAACAGTTTATAAAGCTTAAAATACTTTATTTATTATTTAAAACCAGTAGCAACTGGAATCGGGTCAAAAGACCTTGTAGAACTCATGTTTTGGCCGAAAAGGGCATATTCGGTATTAACCGAACCGTAGCCATAACCGCAGGTTATGAGCAAGGTAAAAATTATTAAAAATCTTTAAAATTCCCAAAATATTATTTTAATACAGTGGGTAAAAGTTTTGGTGACGAAATCTTGGTTTAGATAGGTGTTATGCTAATTGCGCCGTTTATTACAAAAGTTTATTTAAATCGCGCTAAATAGCATAACTCTCATTCTAGACCTCGGATTGACGTGAAACTTTAAGGACATGCTTATAATTTAATAAGCAAGGTTCTGGTCCGTTCACGTGTCCGAAATACTCGTTTTAATTTTAAAAGACCGTTACGGTCAACTTTTAGGCGAATGACGGAATTGCGCAAAAGACTCGGATAACTCATGAACCGACCACAGAGGTTTATACCAACATGTGACCTGGTCCTAAGAGAGTCCTAAGGTAAATCTATACCTCACTAAAACGGGTCAGAACTGAAGTCAAAGCAAAAGTCAAACTTTTGCGACATTCGGCTCCGAACCGGGTCAATATAGCAAATGATCGATTCAAACGAGCGCAAACAAGTTTATATACTTAATATCATGTTTTATAAGTGTCAAAACAGGTTTCATAACATATACATTACAGATTATGCATAAATCGCTAAAATAGCTTTTTGTTGACTTTTTAACCGCACGTTTGACTCGATATTTGACATAGTTAGAGTGGTGATCAGGGGGAACCTTTTTAGAGGTTTATTACCCACATAATTACCTTCTCAAAACTACTTTTGATTCGTCATAAGACTGAACCATTTGCAAGTTATGCTAATGACAACCGTTAGTTACGACGGTTGAGCTTCTAAGCTAAAACTATGGAAATGCAGGACCAAATGAGTATGAACGACTTACAGAAGTGTGTTCTTGCTTATAGAGCAGAGAAAGATGCTTGGAGCTTCTTTAGAATGACCAGAGAAGTTGATTTGTGTTGTGTGAATTGTTATGAGCCAATGTGGCTATTTATAGTGAAACTTAGGCTCCAAGATCATTACAACTCATGCTACACTGAGTGTGGATGATGGGCAGATGTCCCCTAAGTGTTATGGGTCGAGCATAGAGTGCCCATGCCCCATTAATTGGTTGTTGGTCGTTCAAAGGGTCCAAAGGTCAAGTAGTTACAATGTTTCTGCATCTGGGCGTCCCACGCGGCCCGCATGGGAGTTCCATGCCATTTTAATGCGGGTCGCCTAGGATTTGAATATCAGACGCGTAATACAGGAGGCTCGCGGCCCGCCTCAACTTAACCATAACCTTCACGCGGGTCGCGAGAGGTTAAGATTTCAGAAATTTTAAATCTTTTGTCATGATTGCGAAATCCTGGTAATTAATAACGAAATCTTTCGTAATGATTTACCTGACCTTTCGGGTTTGAAAGGGTAACTTTGCGGTTTGGCCCTCGGTTATTTACCGATAGGGGCCTCGTCTTATTTACCCGCGTTGTTAAGTCCCTGATTAGTTTATTAATTATTCAGAAAGTCTTAACTTTCATTATTGACGCTTTTAACCCTTCTCATACGAATTCGAGTATAACTCTTTCGTTTTAAAACGGAACTTTGCGGAATTTATACAGTATATTCTAGTGAGCGTATAATACTGTTACGAAGCTTTGGGAACATTAAAGGGTCACTCAGAGGTATAATTTAAACATGTTGACACAGTTAACCCCTGTAGCTCGTAATCTCTCACTTTCTTCCGCGTTTCGCTTCCGTATGATTTATGATTTATTCGTTTGAAGGTACAAGCATTTATTTAGGGTTACTATACAGTATATTTACCCTTGTTGACATTTATAACCCTCGAATTTATATACTTTCAAGGTTTGTCAAAATTAGTCATTTATTTATTATAGATGCCACGTGTAATCAAATGACACGTGTTAACACATTATTGGACAAAAATTCGAGGTGTTACAGAAAGATGTAACTTAATTCAATTATTAAAATAATGATTTAAATCTAATTTTTTATATAATTACAATCATACCCTTAACAACTAAAAAGGAAATCAATGGTCCAGATTAATTCACGCAGTTCACGCATGGGATTAGGTTCACGCTGGAACCCTACCCTATATATATAAGCTTTAGTATTATACAAAGTTTAGTATTCTCTTACCAAAATTAGTTTTAACAATATTTTAAAAGTAAAACATTTATTTAAAAAATTCAGTTGTAGATAATTATTTATGTAAGCTAACAAAAGTAAATTAATATAGAGAGGTTTTTAGGGTTCATCATATAGATGGTAGTTGTTTGTTTGTTTATTTGTTTGTTACTAATGAGGTGTTGGTTCATTGGCAAAGACAAAGTCTTTAAACACTTTGAGAGGAAGAAGTCTTGGGTTCAAGTTCCACACATAGCAGGGAATAAAAGAAATTTGATGTTCAAAAAAAGTTATTTATTTATATTTTTAACATTAATTTCTAAATTTTCTAGAAAAAATACATCAAATATGCATTCAAATGATTTGATAGTCCATATAATGTTATACCCCTCTTTCGACTAAGTCGATACATCTAAAGAATACAATATTATGACGAAAAAACTAAACCAATAAATAACATTGACATCTCTTGCATTTTAAGATGAACTTTCTTTTTCCTCAATCATCTTGATCAACTCTTCTATATAGAAATATGCTTGACTCAATTTCCCACTCTGTAGATCGATGGAAGTAGGAGCACTATGAAGTTTGTGCAAGATTTCTTCAATCTCCATTTGATCATTTTTCTTCTTTAATGCTTGTAGCTTGCTTTTCTCATTCACAAGCATATTCTCAAGGAACTTTTCATGAGTAACATTCTTCTTGTTTTGTTTTTGCTCGGGCACACTATTAAAATTTGCAACCATTGTTTTAACCTCTTTTCTAGATGGCCACACCATTACGTTGTCTGTGCTTTGATCGTTTAAACCATCACAAACGATCATACACGCTTTCACTTTACACAACACACATAGGGCTTGTAGACTCTTGATCAAAGCTAATCTCCTCTTCTTCAGGGTAGCCCTTCTCTTGCTTTCATTAAGAATCCTAGCAAGTTTCACCCTAGCCCTTGCCATCTTTTATATGTTCTTGAATTGATGGATGTTGCAAAGTGATTTTTTCGTATGTATAAGAGGATTATAAATGGGTCTTAAAACATGTGAGACAAGTGTTTGTTGGAATAAAAACCGGGCATTTAAGTGGTATAATGGTTTCTTAGTCAGGTATGAGATGTCATAGTTTGACTGAGAATGGCTAACTATTCACGTTTCTACTTTAATATTATCAACTATTAAAACTATTATGTAAATTAATTAAGTATGCATTTAATTATATTGATATCAAGTTTAATCAATTTGTGTTGAATAGTTTTATTAACTTTTTATGAATAGGCAACTTTTGATTTTATAAATATATATCAAGTTAATAGTAATTTTGTTTATTCAAATGATAGAGAGAATCCAAAATATGTTGTGTTATGTTTTGATATAAGTGAAACTGAATAAATACATGTGGGACATAAATAATTTTAATATATAACTGAGTCAGATTAAAAAAAAAAGTTGAATATTTATAAAATATTTTTTTATATAATATCCCTTAAATTTTTAAGTGAACTTTTTTTAACGGCTAATTTCTTTAATCCCCTGTTGTCTGTGGAACTTAACCCAAGACCTTCCCCTTCCCAACCTAGATGTTTTAAAGGCTTTGTTTTTGACAATGGACCACCACCCCATTTATATACAGCTTTCTAGCTTATAATGACACAAATGGTAGTTGCACATCCTAATGTCAGTTTATGGCATTGGTCTCAACTTTTTGGATATTAATGTATTTAGTCATTAGTGTTCATTCAAACATAACACATTTATCCTTTAATTATACCACTTATCATTAATTTTTCAGATAAAAAAT